>NC_133975.1:104840886-105470261 GCF_047716275.1 Strix uralensis | reverse complement strand
CTTCTCCTGGACTGTGACTTGATCTCCTCAGCTCTCTGGCATGAAACCAAGAGAGAGAACACCATGCAGATGACAAGGGAAGAAGGAGGCTTAGCAACAGAAAATAACAGATAAACGAAGACCCAGTCACAAAGAGAGGAAATTTAATATTGATTCAATGAGTTGCATTTAAAGTTAAAGAAAGAAGCAAAAAGAATTGTCATGTTGTCAGTTGCAGTGGTGGCCACTACCATGTGTCTACCCTTTCTCTGTGTGTACACAACTCTGTGAGATCAGTGGAAGTTACGTGTGCACATAAAGATGTGAAGGTTTGAAAGTGAAGAGCTTTACCTAGCATTCATTTAGATAACTAATCAAAAATGAGACATTATAGTGTATAATACCATTGTAAAACTTGGTGGAAAACATTTCCTATGGAAAAAAGAGAGAAGATGTTTACATATGCATCTCTGAAGCTGTTGACTTGAAAACAAGAAACAAAGGAGCTTTGTACTGCAATAGTAAATTTAAGCTGGCAGATGTTTTATGACAGTTTATAGTGTGGCTATGGGTCGTCTTACCCAAAGTATTCCACAATGCTCTGTTTAAAAGTGATGGTACGGAATGGTCTAGTTCACGAAATAAAAGCATAACATGCATGTCTCATATGGAGACACTGTATAGTATATCATTCAATAATACTATAAAAAAGACTGAAGAAGACAAATATGTGTGGAGGGAACAATGGCTAAAAAGAAAACGTTATCACTTCTTTATTCAATTATTTTTAAATCAGTAGAGATAGAATGATATGTCAAAAAAAATCTTGGGTCTGCTAGAGCAAAGACATGCACACTTTCTAACTGAGCTTTGAAATGCCACCACAGTCTCTGGTGCTGTATCACAGGTAACCTCGCAAGACTCAGAAACATCCCTCTGGGAAACAAGGGCTATTGCCCAGCTAGGAGAAGCAGGATTCCTGACTTTGGCAATGCCTTAGTCTTGCCACAACAGTGATGAATAATGTGGTCAGCTCAGTGTAATGATTATCTGGAGGCTTTCTAATGCAATGAAACTATATGGCTTGATCAGACTCTGTGCTCAAAAGAGTTCTGCAGTCCAGATCATAAGTGTATCTATAAACGCAGATGAATAGTGTGTGGTATCTATAGCTGTTGCCTAAAATTTGATTCTAGCTGTTTCCTAGATACACCTGTTCCCAACTGGATATCTTCTAGGGCAAGAATCAAAGCCACACTGAGCTTTGGATACAAAAACCCCTAATAGCTAAGAATGATGTCATTACTTGTTCTCTGACAGGTAACAAATGTGGACATTGATTGGCAAAGGAAGGTCAGACACCGTTCAGTGCCTGGAAAGCAGTCATAAATTCCTGATGCTAAATAAGACCCAGTTAGTCCTGCTGTGGTAAGAACATGACTGTTTTTCCATTCTCACTCTCATAAACTACATAAACGAACATCAGTTATTCATACAGGAGGAAAAAGTTTGTGTTAACTACTTAGCTTGTGCAATGGAACAGGCTTCTGCTAAACATTTGATGTTCAGATGGACTGTTTGAGAGTTTATTTTCCACAGCTTTCTGTTCCCCAGGAGGAAGAGAACTATTAGGTTTTCTCATGGGCTTTTAGTTACTACAAACAATTTTAAGAATTCAGATCATTGGGTTTTATATTTAAATTTGAGATGACTGCAAACTGAAATTTCTCTCTCACAGAAGAATTTGACACTTATCCTGAATACAGACCATTTATCAAAACATCAGGAGTTCTGGTGAAATTTCTGTCTCTGAAAAAAGCCTTGACCTTTGATACTTGCTTTGCTTCTGTATTGAAGCAGAGAAAAGATTTGTGGGAGAGAAAATTCAACTTCTGATAACATCAGACTGTAATCAACAATACACCTGGGGATGTCATCCACCTAAGGAGCTGCAGGACAGGGGTGGGCAAGCAATTCCCCTAAGGAGTTTCAACTAGATTTGCTCAAGAAAAGAAGATGCCAATTCAGAAAAAATATATTTTCTGCTGAAAATTATACAGTTTAATCCAGCTTTAAACTTGCCAGCTTTAATTACAGTATAATATCTATCTATGATTCTTTACCTAGCTAAATGTAGATAACTATAGGAAATATACAATGAAAACACAGAAAGATCAACAAAACTAGATGAAAGAAATAGGACCAGTGATTGAAATTCACCCCAGCTCTGATGCTTATTTATAGGTTTGACTATATGAGCAATAATTCTGATTTTCCAGTTGTTACTGGATGTCTAAACCCCTTCTCCAAACTTCTGGGTCACAGATTCCCAAGATACTAGCCCTAATTTGTCTCAAAACCCATTTCCACAACAGTTTATTCAAGGTCCATGACAGGGCCATTTGTATCCAGGTTCTCTCGCAAAGCCCTACCAGGGACCTCAAGTGAAGAGCAATATAAGGCTACCAAGTAATATTTAATTTAAGGGAATAATCACTCTTGTGAGCTAAAGTGCAGCAAGGCACTGAAGCGCCCCCACATGTCAGAATTTCATGATCAGGAAAAAAAAGCCATTTCATTGCTTAAAAGAATATAGACTTTAAAAGAACGCTTCACTGAGGGAAGAATGGGAACCTGCTGTACTTGGTTTGTCATCCCCTCTCCTCCCTCACACCCAGTTGCGAAAATAGCATAACTGAAAGAACGGTGGATGTTGAATCATGTTTGATTCAGCAAAGATTACATCTACTGAACTGACTGCATCATTTTAGTATGGAGCTTATACATTTACCCATCTACGGAAAACCCTTTGTGCTCCACAGGAGGAGGTATTGTTTCGCTTTCTCACTGCATTTCATGTAGATGTATCTGAGAGCATTTTCTGTGGCCTTAATAGGGATGTATGGATGTGCATGCTATGTTCCACCATGTGATTCCTTCCTCCTTTTATAACCATTTTTATATAAATAGTATGGATTGATGATTAAAAAAATCACCCACCAAAACATACTTTTTGTTTTAAAACCAGAGGTAAAAGACACCGTCTTTTTGGAAAAGGAAGAAATACCTGAAAATAAATCATTTCTGTATAGAAGCGGGATCAGAACTGAACCTTATTTTCTAAGTAGCCAAGAAAACAAATCATATAAGAATTCAGACCTCTGACCACCTCTGAAGGGGAAAGCTAATGGAAACAGCACCTCACTGGGGACATTACTGCATATCATCACCTAACAGTGACCCTGAGGGAAATGAAGCTGAAGAGAAATGGAGCTGTGTGCGAGGGAGGTGGAACCGTTCTCATTTCTGAATTTGCAGCAGAATAGTCTAATTGGATACACAGCACAGCAAAATGAACAAATACTAGAGGAAAAGTATTTTCAAGCTTTGTAAAAGGAATGACATGCAGATTGAGACAAAGGCAAAGTCCTACATTTCTAGCCATTTTTGATAAATGCAGGATACATAATGACTTAGCCAGAAAAGGAAAATTTAGAGAAGCCCATCAATTCAAGGGGCTGCACGTTCAGCAAAGCATTATCCCTTGCAAGGAACAGACCATGGCAAGATGAGCATCCAAAATGAGCATCCAAAATTCAGTGAAAAGTTTCTACAGAAACCAAAATTTTGAGGAGGTACAAACATTTCAGACACCTTTTTTCTTTTTTCTGAAGTGGCTGGCTGTTGTTATTCACAGTTATCCTACGCATGAAGATCCTGCAGCCTGCAGAATACTGCTGGCACTCAGACTGCTCTGTGTTGTGTGGAAAGGTGCTCAGCTGTGAGACTGATACCTGTACACAAGCTGTCCCACAGCCTCTGTCACCAAAGGCAGCTCTTGCCAGCACACTGCTTGTGCTGGTCAGCTGATGAAAGTGAGATAGGAGGAAGAGGAAGAAAAAAAGACAGTGTGGCTGGGGAAAGATTAGGAAGCTTATGATTGGCATCTGAGTGCTGGGGGAGGGGTTGACAAGTGGCTGGAGAGCTGGAGGTGGGATGGGCAGAGGTGTAGGGCTGGTAGAAAGTCAGTATGGCAGTCACCATCGCTGTCAGGAGCCCTGGCCACAGCTGACACCAAGAGCTCCAGCTGCCATCCCTGCCAGCAGCAAGGGTTGCTGCAGCAAGCAGTACCCAAGGCAAGATCTGTTTGGAAACCCCTGCTTCATGTAATATGTATTTCCATTTGATGTTTCCAGGCTGCCATTCAGGACAAAGCTTTTTTACTGAAAAAGCACCAAAATGCAATAATGAAAAGCAAGTACTCTTTGATGGGTTTTGCAGTGCAAGCTTTAAAGGCTTTAAGTACCAGAGACTCTTCCCAATGAATTTAAATGCAATCCTTATTTCTCACTCTAGGGGAGTCCTGGGCCACAGGTGGCAAAGTGGCAGGACGGACCCCTGCCGGCAGGCGATGGCAGAGTGTACGCGCTCCTGAGCGACGGCCTGCAGCCCTGTTTGCAGCCCCACCGGGAGGGACTGCAGAGCTGCTGGGTCACCCCGATGTTTTTCCTCTTGACCTTTTTTCAGCTGTTCTGTACCCGGTGCAGGCACAGGGACCACTGGGGGCTTCATTTGTCTGCAGCATCAAGCTGCTCTGACTGTGCATGTACTTTTTACCACAAATCCTGCCTCTCAGCCTCAACAGTAAACTCTGCTAGCTGTGCCAGTGAGGTCAGCGGGGCCAGATAGGCGCTAGGTGGATTTGCCTCCATTCATTGGTCAAAACAGGTTTCCAGAAGGGCACACAGATGACATTGGACCCTCCTATTTCTGATATGACCATGAGCTAAATCTTTGCCTCTTATGCCATCTCAATATAGGCATAAAATGCTTCCATCTCTCACCCTAAGACTGTTAATATTCATGGAGTGTTTTGAAATCCTACAGAGAAGATGGGAGGGAAGCGTCAAGTTTGTTCACCTATAAAGCTTATGTCTCACAACTGGACAAATCTGTGATGCTCTCCCTGCCTTCTGGCAACTTCCCAGGGCATGTAGAACCTGAAACTGGGACCCTGTGGGGTGGCAGAGCTGGCACAGCAAGTATTGTATGTAGATGGCAAAATGGCTTTCCTCCTTAGTCCTGCGTTAAGTGCTCACTGAATGAGTTTGACTCCACAGACTTAAGGACAGCTCAGGTTGCTTCCTCCAATACTAATAGGTAAACAAGTTACTCACTTGTTTTTTTCAGTTAATGTTATTCAGAGACAGTAAAATGCTTTAGAGTATTCATTCTGGTTCCAGTTGTGGAAACGGAGCATGTATAATTACCAATGTGGGTAGCAGTCCATCTCATAGCCTTACTTATGCCAGTGAAGGATATTATCTCATTATATCAGCTTAGCAGTCTTCTTTCCCTGGAATTTGAAATAAGCAAGGCACATAAAGGAATGATGAAACAACTAATTATAAGGGACATTATTTTAAAAACTGCACAGTAGTCAAAATCCATTAATGGACTATTTTACATCATTAAACTACTTCCAAGAAAGTATCTAGGCTTTTTCAGCATAAACATTTCTACATTGGAAATGTAACTTGAACCTAACTCTATGGTTAGCTATTTTTTGAATGAATATAATATGTGCTTTCATTTATGACAGGGCAAAGATGAGTGAAATTTTTAACTTCATTATGTCTATCATCCAAAGTAATTTAGAAGATAGTCCTGCTACATGGAGGCTCTTCTGCACTAGAATGCTAATAATGACTAATGTCTGGAGAAATAGAAAATAGAGCTGATAGCAAGGACTTGTTTTAGCACATGTTTTAGGATTTTTATTTGAATAGAAAGTGCTGTTCTAATTCAAAAGCAAAATACTTCTGGACCCTTGGAAACTTCTTGGGTGAATTTTTTAGGTCACGCTACAAACAGGCTTTGGTTTTGTTTTCTAACTCTCAGTCCTTCAACCCAGCTGAACCTCAAGCTGAACTTCTTGCCGATCAACTCCAGAAAGAAAGGTTCTGCAAGGCTGAGTCCATCTTTTGTCATATCTGTGAAACAGTTTGGTCAGCACTCAGTTGCAAGTGGAACCGTGCTACCCATCCCCTAGAAATATGGGAGCCAAAGAATCCCGCTCAATGGATCAATAACATGTCCAAAGGGAAGAGAGGTTGCTGCTGGGGGCAACAGGGGAAGGTGTGGACATCAGCTGATTACAATAAGAGCAGCTCATTTAGGAGCAGCTCTGTTCTTCACACAGCTGCAAGAGTGGGTCAAAAGTCCCTTTCCAACCGGGTCCTTTCTTTGCCAGGTTACTGGTTCTTCCTGGGAGAAGGAAAAGGTGAAACATTTTCACGAACCCTTTGCTTCACCTTACTTGTCAAGAAAAACATCCTGGCAGATCCCATGCTTTGCACTGTGAAGCTCATATAAACAAACATATTTCGCAGAGTGAATGTCAGAGAGTGAAAATGCCAGTGTTTGAGCAAGGATATGGGGTATGTGCAGTAACAGAAAATCACAGGCACCCATTGCTCCCAGTGGTAATTCAGTATTGCAAACAGTTGTAATTCACTATCCCCCATCTCCATTTCTTGCATTAAAGAGAGGAACTCTGCTTCCATAGCTATGTATGGTAGTACAGGTGCTACTGGTGCTGGAGTGAGCGAGCCACATGCACTGGTTGCACAGCGCTCTTTGAAAGATGCAGTATTGCAGGGCAGTCCAGCTGATGGAGCCTGATCTGGCCTCCAGGATGTCTGACCCATCGCCTTAGAGGCAATGAGAGCTGTTGCTAGAGTAGTCAAATTCCTTCTGTGGCACACAGGTCTCATGGGCCCAGCAGAGCTTCGCTGCCATGTATGCTATGCATACATCCCACTGTACAATGAACTTTTCAGACCCTATTTACAGCAGGAAACTCTTGAGAGTGGTACCTAGAAACTGAACTAGCTGAAACTGGTAACTGAACTGAACCCTTTCCTGGCAAGAGGAATGCACCTGTTACATCAGCGCCCTGGGCCATATATATGTCAGTAGCTGGTTAACAAAACCCAGGCCTGGAAACAATGCTGCAGAGTGTATAGCTTTGTTAATGGGTTTGGTAGCAGGACCAATAAAGTTCATTGTTGAGTTTCCCTACAAATGGCTTCCTTTGTGCTGCAGCTTTTTACATCAGCTTTTAACTAGACCTACCAGTTGTACTAGCCAGACTGAGGGCATGATCTTCCCAGAGACTCTGGTTCCCATGAAGTGAAAAGGAGACTTCTGAAACATCCCTAGAATTGCCCTTGGGCTTCTGAAATGGTCCTCTTTGCCTAGGAAACCTCTGAGTCCTCTCTCCCAGGAAAGGAACAGAAGAAAATCAAGGCAGAATGAATTGTGATTATTTTATTTTTTTTAAACTCAGGGGATATGTTGATTTTAAGGCTCACGTGAGAAATAAACAAATCCACCTGCCACTCACGCTGGGCACTTGGGTCAGTCTGGCCCTACCAGGCCAGCTCATGGATTCATCTTAGCTCTGAGGACTTCAGCCCCCCATGGCACAGCAGAATCACTCCCCACACTCAGAGAAGAGCAGAATCACTCCCCACACTGCAGCGGGGGGACTGCAGGCTCAGGGGGTAGGAAGCAGATGGGGAAGAGGCAGAGTTCCCAACAGGCAGTTTTTGAGTGAGAATCTTTTGTGTATGCGACCATGAACTGTCAAGAGCACAATTTGAATCTGTTTGACTGTGCTGCTCAAAAGCAAACACTTGGAGTGGGCACAAATTATTAAACAGCTGCTCTTGATCCAGGAACAGGCGAATTGCAGATACTTTCCCGGAGCGGGGGAAGAATTCTGCTCAGAGGCCGAGCTACGTCTATGGGAGGATGTTGAGGAGGAGCTGCAGCAACATTAAAAGAAGCTAATCCTTCCCTCTAGATCTGGAGCCACGCACAGTGAAGACGGACGAATATCCACGTAATTCCATCGTTCTCCTACGAGGACGACTGAACAAAATCCCGTTCTCTTTGCTCATGTATTTGTTTTTGTCGTGGTTATGGCGAAATTGCCGCAGCAGCAGCAGGTCGGCGGGGCCAGGGTAGCTCCAGCCGCCGCGGCCCGGGCCCGGCGCTGCACTTCCCGCGGTGGCCAGCGGAGGCTGCTGTGGGTCGCCTCCGCCCCCAGGGCCCGCGGGGCTCTGGCCCCGGCGCGTCCCTCCGCGGGCACGGCGGGCAGCGGGAGCCGCGGGCGCGCAAGTGCAGCGCCCCAGCTCGCCGCCGTTGCCCTTGCCAAGGAGAAAAAGCCAAGCAACGGGGCAGCTGCCAGCGTCCTTCCGAATTAAAGCCCCCGGGGGAGCTCAGACCAAGCCACGGACTGGGGAGCAGGGGGGAGGCGGAGAAGGCTTTGGGGGCACTCTGCCACGCCGAAGTCAGTGACAGCAGGGCAGCTGCGGACAGATTCGCCTGGAGCCGCGCAGTTTGCGCGGGTTCCCCGGCTGCCATCGGCATGTCGGCGGGTGTGCCGGCCCTCGGCTGGGTGGCCCTGCCCGGTGCCTTGGGGCAATGAGGAAGGGCCGGGGCTCCTCGCAGTCCTCCTGTAACTTGCCCTCGAGTTTTGCTGTGAAAACAAAAGAAAAGCAAACAATTCCCTTCCCCCCAGCCCGAAAATAAAGCTCGGGCACCACCCGGGCTGGTCGAAAGGGCTCCATTGTCGTTTTTAAATGAGGTATCTTTGCAACCGCTCGCCCCTCCCCGAGCCAGCGGGGAGCCGCCCGTATCCCTGGAAGCGAGAGGTAGCGGGGAACAAAAGGCAAACTCCGAAGTGACATTGAAAATAAAAGGGAGCTTTGGTTACCCCCAGGGAAAGGTCGAGGGGGAAAGGTCGCCTTCCCGCCAGCGCACGTACTCCCGGCGGGCGCGGGGGAGCGCCCCCGGGCCCGGCCGCCAGCTCCTCGGGGCCCCCGGGCCCAGCCCCGGCCCGCGGCCCTGCGCAGGCCCCAGGGCGCGGGAGGGCGCGGAGCCCCCGCCCCACGGCGCGCCCAGGGCAGGCTGCAGCTCTCCCAGCCCCTCGACGGGGCAGCCTGGGGGCAAAGGGGGGCTTCGAGACCAAACCAGGGGGGCAGCGGGCAACGCGCCCCTTCCCCGCCCGTCGCCGCCGCCGAAGAGGGCTGCGGAAAAAAATCCAAGGGCTGGTGCCAGCTCCCGGCCCGCCCCTCCGCCCTGCACCCACGGGCACACGCGTGTCCGTCGGCGCCGCGTACGGCCCCCCCGGAGCCGAGAGCCCCTTCCCCCGGCGCCGGCGCGGCCGCGGGCCTGGCGGTGCCGCTGCAGGGCAGAGCCCGGGGGAGTGCGAGGGACGGCCAGGGGAGGGCGGCGAGGTGACCCACTTAAAAACTGAGCTCCTTTTTGAAACTCTTCGAGACTACAGGGTTGAGGACTATGAATGTATGCGTAAATATATACTCATGCATACCCACTGCCGGAGGTATACACCCCACGCGCGCGAGGGTGTGTAGGCATGCCTGGGGGTACATATGAAAGCACATACCTCCTAAACTGTCCGATATAAGACACTGATAGCTGTATCTAAAAACACAGAAATAGATCGATCCCGGCAGGATTCTGTTTGTAGGTATGTACGGATAAAAGGTATTTACATACATATTTATATCTATATAATCCGTGCCTATATTCTTAACTATCTCTATAGAAGAAGTTTTTGCGAATTGTCTCAGCAACCACCTTCCAGAAAGCCTCCGCAGAAATCACCTCTGGCTTGGGTGTATCAAAGATGCTTCAGGGCAACGACAAGTCGTGTATGTGCGTGCTGACAGCGTGGCGGCGGTGGCCGTCCGCTGGCATTAAGGAAGGCAGACGTGGAGGACGTTATATTAATTGCCAATAATAACGGTGCCGGGGTGAGGGGGTCAGACACCAGCCCGTACCCCTCCGCGAGTGCTGCTGCTGCCCAGCCCAGGCTACCGGGGCATCCCTGCCTGCCAACAGCCCCTTCCCCGGGTCCCCACGCGGGGCAGCCGCGGAGGGGCGCGGTGCGGCCGCCGGGCCGAGGCGTGCCGCGGGACCCCCCCCGCCGGGCACGGCGGCTCCGGGAGCCCTGCCCTGGCACCCCGCACCTGGCCCCACCCTGGTCCTCTTGGCCGGGAACGGCCCGGCAAAGGAAGAGACGGGGGGGGGTGTCGGAGGATTAGGGCAGGAGGGCTCAGCCGTCCTCCAGGAATTGGGCAAGGAGGGGAAAGAGCTGCGAGGAGACAGCTGCCCTCGCACAGAGCCTTGCGAGTGGGGCCGCCGGGGACTGGGGGCGGAGGGGCCCCGAGAAACCCCAGACGCGAGATGCTCCACGCCCTGAGCAGCTGGAGGAGCAACTGTGCGTGCGCTGCGGAGGGGTGAGGATTTTCGCTTTAGCTTTTGGTGGTTTCGCTTATTTTCTTAAGATTCCCACACGAAGGGGAAGATATTTCGACCGTTGTGTTGCGGGATTTCTCCCACCCGAACGAGATAACCAGGGCAGGGGGGCTTCCCCACGGCGGGGAATTGTCCCGGTGAGTCACAGCAAGAGTTCTTCCCCCCCAGCGCCCTGTGCCTAGGGAGCGCTGGCAGGGAGAGTGTCTGGGTCTGTTCCTGCCTTCCACGCCCAAGTATGTGCCCCCCGGGCAGGGAGCGGCTCCCGGCGCCCTGCCCGCGGCCGGTGGTGACAGCCACCCGTGTCCGCCCTTCCCGGCCACTGCGGAACCTCCGCACCGCTCCGCTCCCTCCCTCCTTCCCTCCCGGCGTGGGCTCTGGACACGGTGTGCTGGGCACATCTTCCATTTTGGGGGGGCTAGGGGGACAGGGGGTATATTACACGGGCTCGCACAAGAAATCACTGACGAAGTTTCCATGATCTCGCTGAGGGTGGGTCGAGAAGGGAGAGTTGCAGCAAGCTGCCTCGGTGGTGCCCCTGTTCCAGGCGCAGGGGTTTGGGAGGGTAATTTAAATCTCTCTGTGGATGTGTTAGAGTTGTGCTGGTGACCAGGAGAGAGGAAAGACTTCGTCCCAGCTCTGCTCTTGCCCCCTTTAACTCAGACTTCTCCAGAAACTGCTGGCCCCGCCGCCGATCTCCGCTCTCGCGGCAGGGCAGGCTGCGTGCAGGGTTGCGGGCAGGGCTGCGGGCAGGGCTGCGGGCAGGCTGCGGGCAAGGCCGCCCCCTCGGCACTGGGAGCGGGGCGGCAGCGCTGGGCAGGGGGTGCTTCGTGTGCCGGTGGCTTGGCGCAGCCAGACACGCACCCGTGAACCGGCCCACGGGGAGCAGGGAGCGCCTCATGCCTTTGTATCAAAAAGTTGCGCCTAAAAAGTGTCTCTCTTGTTGAGAAAGGATTTGCCTGAGGGTTGCATGGGGTCCTTCCCCTCTGCCCTCCGAGCCCAGGTGCCCCGAGGGTTTCAGCCAGCCCAGTTGGCCGCTCACACCTAAGCACATGCTCAAGTGCTGCGCTGAATCGGGGCCGCGCTCCTGCGTGGGCTCCGCTGGCGGAGGAAAGGCGCGGAGCCACCGCAGGACCTGGAAGTGCCTGAAGGAGGGGAAAAGCAATCTGGGGCGAGGAGCCGAGTTAGGCGCCGGAGCAGGCAGAAATGCCACCCCACACCACCCCCCCCTCGCAGCTCCTGCCCGGCGAAACGGGTGGCAAGGCAGAGCCGGAGCCCTTCGGCGGCTCGGGCTCGCCGAGCACATTTGATTCCCCTTGGGGAGGCACAGCAGCTCGTATAGAAAAGACATTGTTGTCTTTGGAGAGCCCTGTGCGCACTTTCAAAAGCTGATCCTTGAGTTCCCAGCCCCCGCAATCCAGTTGATGAGGAAACGTGCTGCGGTCTTGGTGGCACCGTTTCCATTGGGATTGGCACCATTTGATTGACAAAGTCTCCCATTCTTCCACCTCTCGAGTGTTATCAAACGGATTGTGTGGGGTCAGAAGCTATTGAAGGGACGTCCGTGTAGCCGCATTCTGCAAACACGGGGTGAAGACCGTGCCTTTCTCATGAAAATGCTTCCACCAGGCAAAACGCATCTCATCTTTCCTGCTCTCCTCCTTAGCATTTCTTTTTAACTCGAGCGTTTTACTAAGCAGCATCACCAGGTAAACGAACACATCACTAGAGGCAGCCTAGGCAGGACCCTGTCGGGGCGGCCACCCTCCCCGGGGGCTGCGGGGGGCCAGCTCTGGCAGGCGAAGCTTGGGTGGACGGTTTGAAAGAAAAGGGTGAGCGGACGGGACAGGGCAGCAGTGGAGAAGCTTTTCTCGCCACTTCTCCGCGGTTTGGCTCTCCCCGTTATAGCTCATTTGGGGCGGGAAAGGAGGAGCAGAGGCTGACCCGCTCCCTTTTCACTAGGTCGGTCGATCTAGCGGGTCTCAACAGTGCTGCTGCCCGGACCCTGCGGGGCGTAGCTGTGCCTGGACGCGCGACGGTGTATTTCTAACTGAGAGAGTTTCAGCCCGCTCCCCCGCGGAGGGGAACGGAGACCCCCCGCGTTAACTGCCCTCGGCAAGACCCCGCGCAGAGAGGCTTGGACTCGCTCGGGGTAATGGGCTGGAGCAGTGTTTCGGAGACGGTTTAACCTGCGCTCAGGAGAAATAAGCTCGCCCAGCCGCAGCCGGCGGTGGAAGGGGTCGTGCCGGCGGCGCCCCCGGGAAGGCGCAGGGCGGGCGGCGGGGCGGCTCCTCCGCCCCCGCTCCCCGCCGCTCCCCGCCGCCGGAGCCGGCGCTGGGGCCTCCCCAGCTGCCCCACCTCGCACTCCCTGGAGAGAAAAGGAGTCGCTGCTCCTACCCCACAAATCGCGCGGTCACTCGCTGCCGTTCGTCTCTGACTTGAGCCGACCGCAGCGTCATTTTGGTGGATCCTGTGATATTTAATTTTTTTTTCCCCTCCAACCACCCCCTCCTTTTTAAGGCTAGTCAAACAGGCACGGAGCTGATGTGCCTGAGAAATCCGGGGGAGGGGAAGCCACCAAGGCAAGGTCGAGTGTCTCTCTCTGTAGGAAAAAACCCGCGCAGAAAGGGGGAAAAAAAGAGGGGGGGGGGGGGGGAGTGGGGCGAGAGAAGAGAAATGTTGCAGGGATCCGGAAAGACAAGATCTAAAGATCTGGAAAGAAAAGAGGTAGAAGCAGCCACCTTTCTATCCCAAAGTCGCCCTTCTCTGCCTTTGGTGACCCAGCAGACTCCCAACAAGCCCCCTTCGGGGTATTCATCCCTGAGGGAGCTGGTGTCGAAAGAGGCAGCTGAGATGATGTAGGAGAGCTGGAGGCCTGATTGAAGGAAAGTTCCCCCGATTATATTTGTGTGGAAAAGCTCACCTCTTGCAGAGCTCTAAAGTGTAATCAAGGCTGAGGCTTACACTTGAAGGATGTTAACTCTCATACGGGAACCTACTTTCTCCTAAACGGTTTCTTGCCTAGTGAATGAGAGCCTCCCAATTGAAGCAAAATGATCCTTATGTACTAATATCAAGCACAGTCACAAAGCGACCGGCTATTTATGCTGCCACTTTAGACAAAGATATTTAGTTATTCCCGGGTAGCAAGTGCACTTTTGCATTTTTAAGCACGAACCAGCCGAGCACAAACATATTTACAAGTGCAATTACTAAATAGTTACTTGACACTTCAAAGTCACTGGGTTAACTGTACCTTCGCTGTAATTTTCTTAATATTCAGGTAATCGCTGTATTAAATTGGGTTTGCCAGGGCCGTAGGCCGGGTGTGAAACACTCGGGGGAGGTTTCTCTCCTCCGCCCGGGAACACCCCGAAATATAAACTCTGGAGACACTAGACGACTTGGGCGATTTCTTCAAAGACCCGAGTGACATTCGCTGCTGGCTGCATGTACGTGTCTGTGGCTGTGAATGGGCTCGCTTTTGTTTTCACACCGGATCCGAGGGCAGATCCGAAAGTGCCAGAAATTACAGTTTATTCGAAACGGCAGGGAATTCATTGGCAAGGTGGTGTAGCAGATGACCTGAGAGGTCTTCTCCATCCAGCTCCCGTGCTGTATAAATAACCTTAGAAAGCAGCTTCAGGTTCAGAGGGACCACGAGAGCCTGTGACAGGCTTTACCTTTGAGAATAACGAGCAACATTTTGCACTAACCTGTTCTATAGCGGTCTCTCGCCCCGGGCAATTAAATTACTCCTTGTTTTTTGCAAACTTGCATCTTCCGCCTCTCCCTGAGGTTGGGGGGGGGGGGGGGGGGGGGGGGAAGGAAATCCCTAGGTGAACGGAACTTATGGGTTTAGGGAGAGAAACGGTCCTCGCACTGGGGGTCTCGCACTGGGGGTCTGAGCAGACATAGAGAAGGTTCCCGAGATGCGAAATCCCGAGCGCTGTTCCGCCGCCGGCCGGCCGGCCGGGGTACCGGGCGAGCCGGCGCGGGGAGCGCGGGCCGCCAGGAGCGTTGGCCCGGGAGAAAGGGCTGCCCTCCGGAGAGCTGCCCTCCCGGCGGCCGAGCTCCTGCCAGACCAAACTTAGTGGGGGGAGAGGGGGACTCGGTCCTTCAGCTCGCCGGCATTCAGCCCTGTCTCCCCAGCTCTCACAAAGGCTGGGCTGACAGCCTTGCCACCCGGGAGCTGATTTTAAATCCTTTCACCCAGTCAGATGGGGGTCTTTTCTCCTTGCCTTCCATTTCCCGTCCACGATATTGCCACCCCCGAGAAAAATAAAATGAGTTGTGCTCACGGGGTCTCTCTCTCTCTTTCCCTCTTTCTCCCGCTCTCTCTCTCTCTTTTTTTAAAGACATAAAAAAAAAATCCTGACAAGTAAAACTTAAAGGTGTTTACCTTGTCATCAGCATGTAAGCTAATTATCTTGGGCAAGATGTAGGCTTCTATTGTCTTGTTGCTTTAGTGCCTATGCCCCGCCTCTGGTGGCAGCCTAAAACCTGGCGTCTGGCTAAAACAAACGAAAGGCAGCCCTGAGCCTCCACTCAATCCAATTAAGGCGGACTTCGTCCACTCGGTTACGTGTACATCCAACAAGATCGGCGTTAAGGCAACACCAGAATATTTGGCAAAAAAAAAAAAAAAAAAAAAAAAAAAAAAGATTTGCCTCCCCTTCCTTTTTTTTTTTTTTTTTTTTCCCCAGCCGCCGAATCATGTCGATGAGCCCAAAGCATACGACTCCTTTCTCAGTGTCTGACATCTTGAGTCCTTTGGAGGAAAGCTACAAGAAAGTGGGCATGGAGGGCAGTAACTTGGGGGCTCCCCTGTCAGCCTACAGACAGTCTCAGGTTTCTCAGCCGGCCATGCAGCAGCACCCCATGGGCCACAACGGAACAGTGACTGCCGCCTACCATATGACAGCGGCAGGGGTCCCCCAGCTCTCCCATGCTACGATGGGGGGCTACTGCAATGGGAACCTGGGCAACATGAGCGAGCTCCCGCCTTACCAGGACACCATGCGGAACAGCGCTTCGGCGACAGGATGGTACGGCACCAACCCGGACCCCCGCTTCTCCTCAAGTAAGTCAGCCCGGGGCTGGGTGGCCGACGCGGGGTGGCCGCGCACCTGCCCCGCCGCACCGCGGGCAGCGAGCGCCGGGGGGCTCCGCGCCAGGGCAAAAGTCGGTCCAAATCCCAGCCGCCCCCCCCCCGCCCCCCTCCGCCCCCCCAGTTCCTCCTCCGGCCCGAGGATCGTGCCCGGTCGGTCCCTCCTCCCCCGGCTGCTTTCATGTCAGGCTCCCGGGGCTGCTTTTGCGGGGGAAGGGGTGGGAAGCCCCGCGATGTCGGGGAGCGGGAGCCCGGGGCTCGCCGTCCAGCGGGGCGGGAGCGGCACGGCCCGGGGGCCCGGGAGCGAGTCGGCGGTGCCCGCTCGCCTGCGCGCCGCCCGGCACCGGGCGGGCGAGGGGGAAGCCGGAGCCGCGGGAGCCGCGTCCCGGGAGACGCGGGGGGGAGCGGGCGAGTCCGCCCCGGCCGGCGCCGGCGGAGCCCTCTGGTCCCGGCCGCTCCCGCCGCGCTGTCACATCAGGGGCTTGCTCGGGTGTCACCCCCGGGGCAAGGGCGAGGGGCGAGCGGTCGCCTTTATTGACCGGGGTTGGGCCGGGAGAGAAGGGGGTCCCGCCGCCCGCCGCTCGCCTCGGGGCCGTTGTTTGGGAGCGGGGGCGCCCCGAGGCCCCGGCCGGGGCTGGGCTGCCGGGGGGCTGCGCGGGGCCCCGCCGGGGGCGAGCGGCGGCGGGGGCCGCCGGAGCGCGGAGCCCCGCTCGGGCCGGGCCGGGCCGGGCCGGGCCGAGCCCCCTAAAACGTGCCGCCTTCTCCCTTGCAGTCTCCCGCTTCATGGCGCCGTCCTCGGGCATGAACATGGGCGGCATGGGCAGCCTCGGCTCCCTGGGAGACGTGAGCAAGAGCATGGCCCCGCTCCAGAGCACGCCGCGGAGGAAACGGAGGGTCCTTTTTTCCCAGGCCCAGGTTTACGAGCTGGAGAGACGTTTCAAGCAGCAGAAATACCTCTCCGCCCCGGAGAGGGAACATTTAGCCAGCATGATACATCTCACCCCGACTCAGGTCAAAATCTGGTTCCAGAACCACCGCTACAAGATGAAACGTCAGGCCAAAGACAAGGCTGCGCAGCAGCAGATGCAACAGGAGAACGGCTCTTGCCAGCAGCAGCAGTCTCCCAGAAGGGTGGCGGTGCCAGTGCTTGTAAAGGATGGCAAGCCCTGCCAAGCAGGCTCCAACACACCCACAGCAGCTATCCAGAGCCATCAGCAGCAGGCAGCTACAACGATCACAGTGGCTACCAATGGCAACAGCCTCGGACAGCATCAGAGCCACCAGACAAACAGTGCGGGGCAGTCTCCAGACATGGGACAGCACTCGGCCAGCCCTTCCTCTCTGCAGAGCCAAGTCTCCAGTTTGTCTCACCTAAACTCTTCTACTTCTGACTATGGCACTGCCATGTCTTGCTCCACCTTGCTATACGGTAGGACCTGGTGAAAGGATTAAACAAAGCAAAAGAAAAAAATAAGAAAAAAAAAAGAAAAGAAGAAAAAAAAAAAAGGCAGATTTTCCAGTCACACAAATCTCTGTCCTGTCCAAACTACTGGGTGTTTTTCTTTTCTCTTTCTTTCGCGCTCCCCCCGCCCCCCCCGCCCCGTTTTACTGAGCGGTTCTCTGAGGACCTCTGAGAGAGAGAGACTTTTTTTTGTTCGGTTTTGTGATACTCTTGATGGTTTGGGGTCTTTCTTTTCTTTTTTTTTTTTTTTTTGTTTCTTTTTTTTCCCAAGGTTGTTCTATGGGGTGTTAAAAAAAATTCTGACTAATTACCACGGAGCAGTCTGCAGAAAGGGGACCATCGCTAGGCATGGTCCGAAGGCTTGGATTTCAGATGTACACTTTGCCAGCGTCTAGGACTTGCATGTAAATATAGAGATTTTGGGGGATGGGGTGGTTTTCCCCAAAAAAACGCATTCGCGTCACCCAGACACAAGAAGCAGCTTCCCCCCTCCCCCGGTCTCCCCTCCCAGCCCCGCCGCCAGGGCCAGCGGATGGAGACGTGGAGTCATCAAAGGCTTGGCTTTTATTTTCCTCCTTACGTTTGATGTGAACCTGTAGCTGTATAATGCTGTCAAAAGTTGGACTAAACCCATAGTTTTTAGTAGCCTGTATATTTTGTTGTAAAAAGAAAAAGAAAAAAAAATACAATCAACCAAACCAACCCCCACCTTTTTTATGGACACTGATCGCCCCGTCGTAAATCCTCTGGCAGTTTGTTATTTGCGCACGCCGCCTTTTCCTGTTGTAACTTATGTAGATATTTGGCTTAAATATAGTTCCTAAGAAGCTTCTAATAAATTATACACATTACGAATATTCTTTTTTTATTTCCCTTTGGTTCCCCTTCCCGACCTTCCCTTCCCCGCATCTCTTTTTTCTTTTTTCTTTTTTTTTTTTTTTTTCCTTGATGGAAAAACAACCCGATATGCTGCCAAACCCTGTCAGGCCCCTGTCCCTCCCAGGGCCCGGACCCTGTTCCCTGAGGGGAGCTGCACCAGGGAGTTAACGGGATGCAGGATCAGTCCTCAGCGTGCAGAAGTGACAAGCAAACGCGTGGGATTCACAACTCGAGAGCGAAGGGATCGAGTCCAAATTCATTAGCCCGATTATTGGGGGGGGCGGGGGGCACCTCAGAGACTTCTTGCTAGAGAAAGCAAAGTATTCCGGGAGTAGAAGTTCAAATGCCAAAGGCACGGAGGAGAAAGAAGGTAAAAGTCTAACGCCACTAGAATTAAATTAACGAAGAACCTGCTGACAGTATAGAACATGCGGCCGATTTAAACAGCGTCCAGTTTTAATACCTTGTTTAAAAAAAAAAATTTCTACCAGGTTTTCCTATGTACTTGTATTTTAAGGGAAGTACAGTCACCTTATTTATAATCAAAATAAAAAGATAGTTTATTGTGTACGACATGTAGTTTGAATTAACTTTCTTTATTAGACCGTATTTAATTTTCTACACGTACGCCCCCCCCCCGCAAGCACACACACGCACACACACACACACACGGCCACGCAGTTTCTCCTGCACACGTCCACCTCACTGCCCAGGCTAGAGGTCAGCTGCAGGCTGCATCACACTTCACCGCAGATTGGGTTTGGGTTTTGGTTGTTGTTTTTTTTTCTTTTTTTTTTTTTGTGTATAGCGATTTGGGAATCTTGTAAAGCAGGAGATGAGGAGAAAGTGCGTGTGCGCGCACGTGTGTGTGTGTGTGCGTGGGTGCGCGGGGTGCGCGCCTGGCTGAGACACCGAGGGGCGGTTGGTAGGAAGGTAAATATTATGGGTAATGCAAGCAGTTAGATATTAACTTTGCTGTAAATATATAAAGCATATCAAGTTAAGCAGCTTGTATTGGACAAGCCCGAAATACATGTAATTCGCTATCTTTCGGGTCCCAAATATCCCTTTTGTGAGTGTAACAAAACAAGAAGCCCCCCATCCTAAAAGACCTCGTAGCGTGTTTTCCTTCTTCGCATCTGCTGCTCGGTTTCAGTTTTTTCTGTAGACCCTCTTAGTTAAGCCACGGAAGAGAATCGCAGTCATTGAAAGACCTCTGAATTACAGAGGTATTATGAAATGCTCATATTTTTTTAAGAGAAAGAAAGCAGCTTGCCCGGGATGGAAGCAACCCAACATCCAGTTTAAGTAGCAGCTTTCGAAAGCTCTAGTCTTTTATTTATCCAAGATAGCCGGTGTTACTCGGACACCAAGTGCTAGTCTGGATGGAGAAAAAGGGAAATAGACAGAAGGAAAAAAAAAAAAAAAAAAAAAAAGATTATCGGATTCTTTTCTACCTCCCCCCCTCCGCTTTATTTCTGACTAGAGAACATCACGTGTGTCAGCAGGAATTTCGAGACCTTTCATTCTTTATATTCTGTCCTGCTTTATACAGCGACATTCTCAACTAACCCAAAGAATATTCATTTTTTAAATTTATTTATTTCCGCAGATTATTCGTTTAAGATCTATAACATCATGTTAAGCATGACGGGGGACGGGGACGGGAACGGGGGGGACGGGGGGGCAGGAGGTTTGGTCCTGGAGCTTAGCGCTGTTATTTCTACTAAAAGAAGAAAGTGTTGGGAATTCCTGGTCCGGGACACAGCGCTGCCAGCTCCCACAGAGGGAGCGAGAGCAAGATTAACTCTACGGATTTTTAAAATTAGGGTTAGTTTCTCCCGGAGTTAGTATACAAGACCGAGGGAAAAGTGCTGTGGTTAAGTCGACATTTCCCCTTCAGATGTAATTAGTGTTCGCGTCCTTTCAAACACAGGAACGTTTAAAAGTGAGGAGCACTGAAAGGCATTAATACAGCCGAGAAATATTATTCACCCCCTCCCCCAAATATTGGAGTTAGCATGTTCCATAGAGATCCAGCCATGTTCCATAGAGATCCAGCCAGTGACTTTTCCTTAAAGACTTCGGGGGAAATAAATGAATTTTATTGTGTCTCGACAACCTCATAAACACATATTTGGTGGTGGGTGTAATTACTGTAATGGATTATTATGTACACTGACTTATCTTTCTTAAACTAGATTTAGTTTCGATTAAATAAACTCGTTTCCACTTTGTCTGATGTCGGCTTAGTTTAAAGTCTGTTTACTTGTTCCACAGAAAGGTGAATTCATCTCTTTATTAAGCACTAGAGACCGAGCAAACACAGTTCAAACTGTATTTACATATCAATCAGGGGAAATGCAAACAAACTGCTCTTTAACAATTTTATAGAGGTTTTTTTATGACATTGTGTTATTGCCTTTTATCATAAAATTCTTTGTATAAACCAGTTATGCCTTGATTGGGATGAAGATATTTCGGGGAGGGGGGTGGTAAATACATTTTAATCTTCAGTCTCCCTCGAGAACACTCACGAGAACTTAGTCCCTGTATGGCTTTTCTAAATTAAAATATGTGCCTCCGTCTAAACTCCTGCTACTTCCAATACGCTGATTTTCAGTCTCCCGGTAATCAATGCAGAACTTGGATAACGGGATGGGGAAGGCGCGGGGCGGGGGGGGGTGGGGGTGGGGGGGGGGGCGGGGGGTCAGCATCATTCAAATCTGAAATGATGGAAGAAATGCACGTTTCCCAATGTAACTGCTTCATCGACTTGAGACCGTGGGCACCCCGTATTTTGAGAGAAAAAGGGATCTCGTGAAGAATGGCTATTCCCTTCCACTCCCCCACTCCCTGGCACTGCCTGAAATGTAGGAGAATCGTGGAGGGCATTTTTCCTGCTGTAAATAGGAGTTCATGCTTGAGTGCCATGAAGTGTGCATGTAGTGGCACAGCAGGCTGGGGAAAAAAAAAAAAAAAAAAAAACCAACACGAAACTCAACAAAAAAACATCACCACCACCACCACTATCACCACCGCAACAGCAGCAACAATAGCAGAAGGCTTCTTCATATTTGCTGTTTCATATCAAAACAGGTTGTGGGGTGGGTGTTTTATTGTTGTGGGTTTGTTTTGTTTTGTTTGGTTGTTTTTTTTTTCTTTTTTTCTTTTTTTTTTTTTTTTTTTTTTCCCCCAGCAGCCTGTTAGCAACAGGGATGCTCGGCAGGAAAGGCTCGGGGGAGCCTGTGGCGCCGGGGCCTGCACCGGGCGCTGCTGCTCCCCCGGGCGCGGGCTAACGGGGCAGCGCGGAGTTGTTACCATACCTACGCGCGGAAAAAAAATGATGGGGAGCTGATCTAAAAGTATATTGCCTGCATCTCGGTTCAAAAGGCAGTGCAGGGCCCTAAAACAGTGTTCAAAGTGCAGATCCCAAACAATGTAATCTGAGACAGCTCTGAGATGACACCAAGAAAAGTTGGCACAGAGAGGGGGGCGGAAAAAAAGTATTTTAGGAGTTTTGTGGCGGAGCGCAGGTAGAGGGGCCTCGCTGGGAAGGCAGCCCCGGTCCAACTTGTCGTGACGGCTGCTTTTACAAAGGGGACCTAGAGGTAAAGACCGAGTGACTTCTGAAGAATTTCAGTCCTTTCATGGCCATGTCGGGAGCAAAGCTGAGAAATATTTTTTTTTTCTGTCTGACCCTCTGTTCCTCTCATGATCCCCTTCAGGGGGAAAAAAACCCAACCCTCCAAACCCTAAGTAAATCGTAATACTGTTTATATGTATCAAATGTGTACGGAGATCTGACCCAGTACGGCTCTTCCTATGAGGTAGAGAGATTACCGTCTGTGGTAAAGTGGTGAATAATACGAAATGACTTTTTTTTCTTTTTTTTTTTTTTCTTTTTTTTTTTTTTTTCTGGCGGCAAGCACATTAGGGAGCAGGTAAGGTCAAAGTTTTCTATATGCTATGTCTTTCTCTCGAAGGCTTCTGGTCAGCTATATAAATAAGACAGCAAATAAGACGTATTGATAGAAAAAGAAACTGACATTCGTTTTGATGCTTAAAACAACCTACTATGCAGAAAATTTCTTGGGGAACCTAGGGATGAAAACGTTAACTATGACATTTAATCTTCGATGTAATCTTCGATGTTTTTATTAGGGGGAGGGGGAAGAGGGAAATCGGTATTTTTTTTTTTTTTTACAATGACACAGACATTAAGAAGCAAAAACATTTACAAACGGACGAATACATTACCTACGAAAGAGTATGAATTCACTGTCTTGACCTGCCATGTAGAAAAAAGTTAAAAATGTATATTCTAAAAATATTTACCAAGTGCCTAACGATACTTAAGTCTGGTTTTACTGGCTACCTCCATATCTCACGCTAACAACTAATTATGAATAAGGTGCCTACTGTTTTCTGAGATATATTTCTATTCGTTAAACACAGCGGGACTTTCCGAGTAATTTTAAATTAGTTTGTAGGTTGTGCCTCTTTAGCAAGTGAATTTACGTAGCTGATTTTAGTGAACGTATACGAGTTATTGCATTCATTCGATGAGAACTCCCCATATCATTCTGAGTAGCGCTTCATCGATACAGGGGCGCCTTAAAGTGTACAGGAAAAGAATAAAGCGCATGTACACGTGAGGTTGGGGTTATTTTTGTCGGGGCTTTGTGTTTTTCTTTTGTTTTGCTTTTTTTTTTTTTTTTTTTTTTTTTTTTTTAAATAAAAGGGTAGTTGCAGTGCTTAGAAAACTAAGCAAGGTACGAGATCTTCACTTCCATCTGTTCTGGTAGATTTCACCGGAGTCCTCCTTCTCGATCGGGTAAATTTGGGCAAATAATAACGTGCTAGAAGGCGACAAACTTACACACACCTGGGATCTTGGAGGGAACAGACTTTTTTGCTTCATATCAAAGGTGTTGCTGAAGTGGCTGAGTTCATTTCAGTGTGTTACTGACCTAATAATGTAACTCTAGGACACGGTTCTTTCGGAGTTTCTCTCGGTGCTTTTGTTCCTTAAACTTTTTGTTTTCGGTGCTGCTGTTTCTCAGAGAAGCTTTTAAAAATACTATCTTTTTCTTGAGCACCTTCTTGGTCTCGGCTTTTGCTCTTAACCTGCGCCTTACTTCAGAAACACACTGTTGCTGGCTGCGAAATGGGGTGCGCGGAGCTCCCCGTCCCCTGCACCTCTCTCTGCATTAGCTCACCGCAGAGGAAAAAAAACAAACCAACAAGTGGATGACCGACGCGGAGCGTTTAGTCTACATGTGTGCGCCTATATACGAATTATACCTATAGATGCGTGCATCTGCTGGTGTACGCAGGAGTTGATGTGCCCGGCGTTAACTGTGGGGTCTGGGGAGCAGAGGCGGGCAGGAATGGGAAAACTCTTACTTTGAAAGCAGCATTGCCCGCCGGCCTGTGCCTCCGCTCCGCTCTTTATTTTACATCGAGGAAATCCTCCCGCGACTTTCCGCCTTTGCCCACCCGAGGCTGCCCCGGCGGGGCCGGGGACGGCGGCGGGGGCCGGGACCGCGGGTCCCGGGACCGCAGCGGGGGCCGGGACGGCGGTGAGGGCCGGTTCCGCAGCGCAGCCCCGCCGGGCTCCCTGAGGGCAGCGCCGCAGAGCCCCGCGGGGCGCCCGCTGCGCTGCCTCTCCGCCCCCGTCGCCTACTGAAAAAACCCCGACACGGCCAAAGTTGCCGCCGGTGCTCAGGTCGCAGTTGTCCGTCGAGGGGAACGGGCCTGATCCTGCCCTTCGCCGGCGGGCTCTCCGGCCACGGGCTCTTCCGCAGAGCCGGGTGCCGCCGCTGCCCGCGGGAGCAGCCCCGCAAAGTTCCCCGCCCGCGGGCTACGGGCGGCCGAGGGCAGCGCCTGCCTCGCTCTTTATTTTTTAAACGCCAGCTCAGGCAGGCTCTGCCTGCGCTGCCAGGCTGCCAGGCTGCAGGTGCCGCCGGGCAGATCCAGCTGTGCGCGCCCACCGCCTCTCTCCTCCCTGGCACACGGGGGATGCCCAGGCGGGAGGGCTGCGAACGCCGGGCCAGGAACCCCTCTCTGACTTTCGTCCAAACGCGGCTCCCAAACGCCCCGACAAGGTGCTGACCGCTTATGGCGCCTTGCCATGGCTAGGGCGAGTGGCATGGGGCTCGGGGACCCGGTGCTACCCCCTCACCGCAACACACACCACACTTGCCCAGCGGGGTAGTGGCCGGGAAGTGCGCGGCACCTCCGCGGTAACCCAAAAAAGATCGAGGACGGGATGCGGCCGGATGAATTTGCGTCTTCGCAAAGGTACTGTGCAAGTGCGGGGAAAGACGGCGGACAGGTCCCAGCACTGGTATCTTCTGCGCTATCAGAGCTTTCCCGTGCAGCCACTTTCGCGGGACTCTGCCGGATGGTCCCGGGCCGCCGCTCTCCTCGCCGCTCCCGGCGGCCCCGGCCCCAGCCCCGGCCGCGCTCCGCCAGGCACGCGGGGCTGGGAAGCACCCCCCTCCCCCTCCCCCCAGCTCGGGTTTCCTTTGGTTGGTTCAGGTGGGGGGAAAGCAACCCCCGAGGAAGCACCCGAGAAAGTTTGGGCGTGCTCGGCCCGAGCAGCGGCGGGGCGGCGGGGGGTGGGAGCGGGGCGGCCCGGGACGGGAGTGCGGGGCCGGGGCTGTCCCCCCCCGCCCCCCGCCCCGGGTGGCGCGGCGGGGGAACCCCGGTTCCTGCCGCCGGTTTCTCTCTCTCCCGGGCTCGGGGGGCTGCCCTCTTTCTGCCCCGTGCAGATCCCCCTTTTCTCTCCTCGCTTTTTAATTACCCTTCTGAATTTGAATGGATTATTCTTTGGAAGATATGACAGGGTTTAAAGCTCTCATTACATATCAATAGACGGAACCTTTGCATGGAGGTTGTCCTCATTCTTCAGTGTGTGAGCAATAGCCGTTGCTCCCTGGCTCTGGCTTTTCCGTGGACAGACGCACACACACAGAGACTACTTGGCTTTAAATAGTGGCTCACGAAGCAGAACCCAGACCCGGGAGCCGTGTTGTCCCGTGGGGCTCGGGAGGGTGCTGGTGGATCGTGCATTTCGTGTCTGGTGTCGCGGGGAGGCTGTGCGTGGCGTGGCGGGGTGCTGGGACACGCCGTGCGATGGGGCAGGGGCAGGGGCGAGGCGCTGGGGCTGCGCTGGCGCGGGGGGGCCGGGCGTGTTCTTGTCGTGGAAGTGCGGGAGCGACGTGGGCTGTGCACGGCGTAGGCTCCGCGGTGGCGCCTGAAGGTGTATGCGCTGGGGGTGGCGGGGGGGTGCGTGTGTGTGTGTGTGTAGCGGGGGAGGGGGTGTTTGTGTGTGAGTGCATCGCCCTTCCACAATGGCAGCGTAATTATCTAGCTGAAACATTCACAAATGGCAAAAAGTTGCAAAATAGATCGACCTCCCTGAGATGAGAAGGAGCCAGTTTCAGAGCTGTGCAACCATCATGCTTTTTTCAATACATTTTAAACAAGAGGATCTAGCGAGTGATTCCGATTCAATACACATAATCAGTTTGGAAGTCCTATTTCCATTTGAAAACAGGCCTATTTGCAATCATGAGGGCCGGACATGGTGGAAGATACAGGACGCATTCAGAGTAGGTGGTAGGTGAGAGTATCTACAGATGAGCACCAAATATTTTCTTCCCGCTGCAGACCTTTTACACGATGCTTTAATCACGACGTATTTTTAATCTAATATTCTCTGTGAAAATATGACTTAATTGCTTTAGAAAGCAAGGTTTTGACCTACAGCGAGACTCCCCGTTGGGGAAAAAAAAAAACAAAAACCAAAAAACAAAACAAAAAAACCCAAGGAAAGAATGGTGATTGGAAAAGTATGTTGATTGTCCTATCAGTCTCTTAGGGTTAACAGTCATTTAATCAAGAATACACCGGTTAAAAGATTCCCTAGAAAACGGTAACTTGTTTTTTAAAGTAAGGCCGGAGGAAGGAGAGTTGCACGGAGGTATGAAGAGGCGCTGGCTCCCGCCGAGCCCCGAGCCCGGCAGCGAAGCCAGCCCTGCCCGGAGAAGCCCCGGCGTCCGGCGCCCGGGGCAGCCCGCCCTCCCCGCCCGAGGCACCGCAGCAAACCGGGACTCCCCGCCGCCCCGTCCCCCGAGAGCCGCGTCCCCTCCTGCCGAGGGAGTGGGGACAGGACGCACAAAAGCCAGACCGCAGAGCCCGGGGGTTGGTTTGGCCTCAGGGAGGGCAGACCCCCCTCTCGCCTCGCCCCCCGCAGCAATCCCTGCTCCGAGCAGGCACCGCACCTCCCCGCCTCTGCTTGCTCCAGAGCGTTTCTCTTATTCCTCAAGTGCCCGAAGCCAGGAGAAAGACGGGAGGCCTACGCGTCCTCCATCGTAATCACCCTGCAGGAGAGGAACGGGCAGGGAAGTTGAGGCTCGCCTGCGGGTAACCAATAGCGGAATAAAGGCTCTCCCCACACCGCACATTAATTGGCATTTCCGATTGCCCTCATTTGCTTGTTTATGTGACTGTGCGCGCCGCTGACAGCGCGCCGGGGCTGCAGGCAGCGCCCCAGCCCCGGTCCCAGCCCTCCGCCCTGTTTTCTGCTTGGATTCCCTAAGCAGACACTTGCTCCTCGCAGCTAAATACCGGGGCCCGTCCCAGTCACAGCAGCCCTGCTTTTCCCGGCTCCCACCCTCCGCCGCACTGTTTTATTCTCTTCCACTTCAAAGGGCCAAATCAACTCTCGGGAAGGAGGTGTGTGTGTGTAAATAAATAAATATTTGAATAAATAAGGCAATGCCGCAGAAAGCTGAATTAGCCCTGTAAGAGATACAAACTGTTATTACTGACTTGCCAACCGCACGCAGACCGGCGAGGATGACAGGTGGGTTTGTCCAGAGCCCCGTCTTGCCCCGCACCGTTTGGGGGGGGTCTCCCGGTGGGCAGCCCAGGGGCCCGACCCGGGTCCCCCGTTCGCTGAGGTCCGCAAGCGGGGCAGCCCCGGGCAGAGCCCCGAGTCCCCGCTGCTCCCCCAGTCCCTGCTTCCCCAGCCCCTGCTCCCCGCGGGCCCCAGAGCCCCCCCTTTGCAAGTCGTCCTTTCCTCGCCAAGAAAGGAAGAGCAGGGAAACTTCTCTCCAGCGGGATTTCTACCTTGCTGCCCCCAGGCCGCCAAGGAAGGACCCCGCATTCCCCCCCCACCCCGCGCCAGCTAATTAGGTCTGAGCCCTAATTAGGGCTCGGGCCAGACGGCCCGGCAAGGGGCCGGGTGCAGGAGGCCCCGACAGACTGTGCTCGGCGCTCTGAAGCGTTTCCTGGCCCGAGGTGACAAACCTGTTCTGCCCCCACCCCCAAAAAAGTGGGCACTGATCGCTCGTGGGCGCCTTCCCATGCCCAGCCCTGAAGACAGGGCGCTCCTCCGGGCTGGCTTCACACTCATCAAGCAAATTGGGGCGGCGGGGGCAGGGAGCGGCCGGACGCTTTCTAGCCAGGAGGCGGGAAGGGGCCCTCCGAGCCGGCGGGAGGGGTGCCCGCGGGATCTGGGCTCCCCACCCGCCGGTGTCCCGGAGCAGCCCGTACTGCTCGGCGGGAGGCAGCGCTCGCCTTGCCGAAGGAGGGTTTCGCGGTGACCGGTGTTTCCGAGGGAGAGAAGCTTTCCCCCGGCCTCGGCTCCAGCCCAGTGCCTGGAGCCGATTCTCCCACGAAGGTCACGGGGTGGGGAGGAGGCCACGGGGGGCGAAAAAGGAAGGAAGGAAGGAAGGAAGGAAGGAAGGAAGGAAGGAAGGAAGGAAGGAAGGAAGGAAGGAAGGAAGGAAGGAAGGAAGGAAGGAAGGAAGGAAGGGAGGGAGGGAGGGAGGGAGGGAGGGAGGGAGGGAGGGAGGGAGGGAGGGGACCTGTTCCCCTTAGGAAAAGTTATTTCCCAGCCCAGACACCGATGGTTTTATTCACACGAGCTGTCCCACGGAAGTCCATGTGCTAGTCACGGGGAGCAGGGTTTTGGCCCCACGTGTTTTTGTCCTCTCCTCAAGCCACGCCGGTCCGTGGGCTGTTCACCCCGCTAGATCGTGCCGAATTTCTCATCGCTTAGGAGAAACAACCCAGGGCTCCTAGCAGAACAGGGGAGCGATTCCGATCCGATTTCCTTTTTACTAAAGACCAGCCTATTTTAATTGTTTTTGGTGTGAGTTGCCAAGATATGGAGGTACATCACCTGTTGTCGGGGGTCAAATCTTTACCACGTCGGTAACACAGCCCCGAACCAGAAACAGCCATGTCACCCGCAGAAGCATCATCTGCTCCCCCAGACAGACTCGCATTCCCCTTGTCATTTAAGAACGATCCCCCTCCCCGCCTCGTCCCGCCTCACTTCGGCTCCCCCGATGCATATTGCACTCCAAGAAAACTCAACAAGTGACCCGTTTATTT
The DNA here is from genome assembly GCF_047716275.1 of Strix uralensis. Taxonomy (NCBI): domain Eukaryota; kingdom Metazoa; phylum Chordata; class Aves; order Strigiformes; family Strigidae; genus Strix; species Strix uralensis. Next base: position 105,442,065 of record NC_133975.1, on the reverse strand, counting down.
TATGATGAATGATTTTCCAGGGCGAAATGGAAGGTCTGATCCCTCGGCGGTTAGGCAGGCAAGATTCCCACTTAACCCCACCGGCACGTCGCAAGTGGGGGCCGCGGGCCGGCGACCGCCTGTACTTACGTTACTGGGCGACAGGCTGCGCGCCCAGCGCCCGGGCTACAGACCAGGCGTCCAGTTTACGGACAAAAGTCACCCCAAAATTAGTGGTGTTACAAATGTGTGTGTATCCCCCGTGTTAATAGAGATCTTCTGCAAAAGCGTGATGTATGCATATGCGTGAAGGTGTGCGTAGATGCATGTTCTCGTATGAGTGTGTTCGCATGGAAAAGTGATGATTTTCGTGTTAATTTGAATTATTCAAATGTACGATAGAGAGCCTCACTAAATCTGGGCGAGATCTGCCGGGAGATAGAGGTAATTCAGTATACAGATAGTTAGGGAAAAAGAAAAAAAGAAATAATCTCATTAAAAACAAAATTTAGGAGACGAGAGATTCCTGGAAAAGGCTGGCTATTTTTGTGTATCGTTTGCCAATGCGTAGTCGGACTTTTTATTCCTCTTTACTTAGATATTCGTTTGATTTAAATATTCACTCCTGGACACTGGTCGAACTACCGAAGGGACGGAGACATTTCTAGGTATTTTGACAAGATATCGACCGCTGTTCTGAGGTCCTGCACGCGTTTTTAAATGAGGGATCCTAAAAAAAAAAAAATAAAGCGAAACGCCACCCGTCCAAGTGACTAACATTAAAAAAAAAATTCTGTTGCTAATATTTCAAAGAACAAAGGGATGGATAATTCTTTCGCTCAAAGAATACAGACTAAATACCAAAGCATCTTTAGGAATAAAAAAGAGCAGATGATGGATTTTATTAAATATTTCACATACGAACAAAAATTATACCTTTTATATGTACTTGTCCTTAACCTTTAAATGCAACTGCTGTAAATACAAGATCCGTACTTTCTCTAATAGATTTTACTAGGAGCTGGTGACAGAGAACTGATTTCTTTTCTATTAGGCTTTAGTACATCTTTGTTGAAGGCCTGCAGAATGACCAGGGATTAGATTTGCATCTCTTAGACTCCCTGTGTGGTCTTTGTAAGAAGCTTGTAACTGTTAAAAATGACTTGTTAGGAAGCGTGTGGGCTCTCATCTCTTTGCTTTTGACAGAATGATTGTGAAATTCAGATTGTTCTTATAGGCTTTAGCCCGCAGATTCCACCTGAACCTTAAGCAATTAGAGCCTAATCTCAGTGCAATCATATTTGAGTTAGGATTTGTTGCACTTTGTTTACTTCAATTAAAAAGCTAGGGAATATTTCGGAGCAGTTTTAAAGTGATATTCTCGAGGCATTAGTGAATTTTTTTCAAACCCTGAATGCTACCCTCGCCGCCCCATCGCTCGGCGGTTTGGAGTGCAAAGCACTCGTCGGGTTCCGCGGGCGGGACTGAAGAGGAAACAGCAGGAAAGAAAAAACAAGCTGAAATTCCTCGCGACGCGGAGGGGAGAAGATGCCCGCGGCATCCCCCCTCCCTGGAGCCGGCGGGAACAGCGGCGCGCCCCGGGGCCGGGCCTCCCCTGCTGAGGAGCGGGCAGAGCTCGGGGCGGGAGGGGGCGAACCGGCCCCGGGATCGGGCCCGGCCGTCGTCGCTGTGCGAGAGATGGCGGCGGCGGCTGCGTGCGTTTGCGGGAGCCCGGGCTGGGTTGGCTCGGGGGAGGCTCCGGCTGCCCACCGCCCAGCCCCCAGCTGCCCACCGCCCAGCGCCCGGCTGCCCACCGCCCAGCCCCGCCGGCCACCGCCCAGCGCCCGGCTGCCCACCGCCCAGCCCCGCCGGCCACCGCGCCCGCACTCGCACCACCGGGCGGCCGAGACACGTCGCGCGTGTAACGCAGCCTCCAAACACCCACCGCGACAGAGCAACACCTAACCACGCCACCTGCCTGCGGCCGCCCCATACTTTTACATTTAGGATATGAAATGGTGAAAAGGGAAACGTGTGTACTCGGAGGGGTTCTTTTCCCGCTCGGATGACAAGTTTCTATTTGTGCTCAGGTCTCGTATGGCCAGCCTAAGATGGGTCCTTTCTACATAATTACGCTTTTCAAGTGCCATCCTCTCTCATCAGAAGTATTTTCTTTAAACTGAAACGCTTCCTTTCTTCTTTTTCTTTTTCTTTTTCTTTTTCTTTTTCTTTTTCTTTTTCTTTTTCTTTTTCTTTTTCTTTTTCTTTTTCTTTTTCTTTTTCTTTTTCTTTTTCTTTTTCTTTTTCTTTTTCTTTTTCTTTTTCTTTTCCCCAGTCATTAGGACTTTTCAGAAAGTCTTTACCAAGCTTGTGAATCAAACATGAAACTTTCCAAAACGTTTTAAAATTTGGGGTCATTCCGTTAAAAATTTGGGGACAATTTTTTCTCCCCGCGGGAGACAGTTGCCATCGGTATCGTGTGTTAAGACAAACTGTCTGGGCCCGATCCTGTTCTCACTACAGTTATGATGCGAGACCTCCTCTGGCTCTCACCAGAATAGGATCAAGCCCTTCCATGCTAATTGAGGTTTAATAGCATCAGCACATGCCCAACAACCACCACTATAACCTTGACCCGGTCAGGTGCAATGATATTACTCCTCCTAAAGTTATTCTGCATTTCCTTGGTGACAGCAAACAGCTCTTTATTACCTCTCACAACCCACAATAACCCATAGGCAGTGATACCAATAAGCCACTGCTCTTTTGACATTCTTTTCTCTCGGAAGTCTACTCTAGTAAGTAATATCAGTAAAAAATAATAACACTGTCTGCATCTTTTAGCCCCATCAGCCTATACTGCTCAGAACGTTACAGCCCGATGGTGACTGCTGAAATGAAAAGTCACGTTTTTAGAAGTGGTTAGTTACCCTCTGAGCAGTCTCTGTCCTGACGCTGAGTGCAGAACTGAGTGCTGGAGTGCAACTTCAAGAGCTCCTGTGTGTATCCTGCGCCACAACTTTGCTGCTAGGCTTGCTCTGTTTGACCTGAAAACTTCTTTACAGGCAGTGTTGGAGTAGTCTAGCATTATCACTTTAAAAACTTTGTTTTGGGGCTGTAAGAGGGATACGAGCTACACTTTTTTTTTTTTTTTTTTTTTTTTTTACAGGAATGACAACTTTGCAGCAGTGTTGCAGGATTATTTTTAAACCTTTTCATTCCTTTAAACATTTCACTCCTTCCTTAGACCTGTTGTGATTTACAGTTTGTCTTTTCCTTTCAGTTCATAATCACAGACATAATTTTCCCTTATAAAACTTGAGATTTACCATGATATGTCTATATTTCTGCAAAATAAAGTGCTCTCCAGACCTTTCCTATGATGTGGAGATACGTTCACCAAATAATTGTTTCTCTAAGAAAACAAAATCGTAAACCTCAAGGATACTCTCTGCAGAATGTAGGATGCACCAAATCAACTGATTTTAATGTTAAGAAAATGATTCTTATTAAAGTGGTGTAATGCAGGCAAACATGTTCTCTTCCTGCAGTCTGAAAGAATGGGCAATTCTTCTTGCCTTAAAAGGCTGTTTTACAGATGAAAGCAACTCAGTCCACAACTTAATCGGTTTTAAATCAGGCTTGAACAGGGCTGAATGAGTGATGGAATGACAAGATTTTTGGGGGTACCAGTCCAAGAGTCATCCGGTATCTCTGCTGCCCCTCCTTTTTCCCCTGCTTGCAGCACCTGTGATTGTGTGTATGTGGGATATTCACAGAAAACAGAAGGCAGAAACAGCTGAACTGAAGGCCAAGTTAATACAGCAAAGGTTCTACTTTGACAAAAGAAACTGAAAAGTACAGTACTATTCTTGCTTGAGACAGAATCAAGGACTAGAGAAGCATTAAAAGAGAGTCTCAAGCCAGCAGGTAAAGCTGATACTTTTCTCAACATATTGGTAAATCCATGCATGTACTGAAAAATGCTTACAGGCAAGGAAAAAACAGAGAGAAGCAAGCATTTTCTTCTAGCATTATCTCATGCAAGATTAGGATAATGAGAGGAGCTGCCCTAAGAAAGGAGAGCAAGCATGAAGAAATAAGACAGAGCAATGCTAACGTGCAAAGCTCTGGAAAAACAGTGTGGAAGATAAGAACAGTAATCCTGTTCTCCAAAGACTCCTTATTCAGTCCTTATTAGAAACAAGAGGCAGCTGATCAGACTGCATGCAAGTGAGCTCAGTTCACAGTCTATTGGGATGATTTTGGCAGTCCACTGTCACTGAGTAAGGACAGGTTTTCCAACACAGTAATGCAGAAAAGTTATATGCTGAAATCGAGGAGAGAGCAAAGGGGTCACGGGTGACAAGTCTGAATTATGCTAAGAGGGATAGCAGCAGGCTCTTTTGATATGAAAAGTGAAACACAACCTGCAACCAACAGCTTCCTAGGTTGCAGAGAAGGTCTTTCCAGCTAGAGAAAGGGTGGACCCAGTGTTATAAAAAACAGATCTGTGGAAAAGTTCAAGATAGGGTTTCAAAACATGCAGAAATGGCCTTGTTTCGCTTATGCTGAAGTTAATGGGAAAGTTTTCTTGGCTTCTGAAGAAGCAATTAGGTCACTCCTCTAGTGAGTATTTTAGGGGAAGCTCAGAGGTGAGAACAGATTTGACTGCTGCAAAAGCCAGCAAAGGCCAGTCACAAAAACACTCAACAAAGCTGCACATGGAACAACATGGGGTTTTTTGTATTTTATATGATTCTGAAGTCCTCTGTGTTACAGCTGTCTTTCAGTGAAGAAGCCAAATTATGAATTTTACTGCTTTTTCTTGCTAGGGCTATTGCCACTTGGACAGATCTGCTGATCTAGAGTAAAACCTGATCCATCTAGTGCTGGCTTACAGATTCAATGCACTGGGATTTTTTATGCAACAGTGAGTGATGTGTCTCTAGAAAGGAAGACCTCAGTGACAAAAGTATTTCAGTATTTTTTCCTGTTTCTTTTATCTAACAATTTAGTTAAGACAAACCCAGATCTCAGGACTGCTTCACAAGACATAAGCCGCAGAGCAATCACATCCTCTAGCAATAAAAATAATGGAAACACTTTGTTTGTAATCCTTGACTTTCCAATATGCAACCTTCATTATTGGTTGTTGTTAGCTGCTGTGCCCAGAGTGATGAAATGAGTCTGTTTTCTCACGTTTTTGAGTAGAGTGAGCCTTGGTCACAACCTGAATCTTGGCAAATAGTGTGAAAGATAGGTGCCTCTAAGGAGGGAAACAGATTTCAAAAATGTCTTTGCAGTCACATTCCTTTTGGGTGTCTTGTCTCACCCAGGCAAGCCTAGTTCAAAACAGTCCAGAAATGAGTGAATGATCCAGAGTCTACTTTGCAAAAAAGAACTTGCACTGTAATGCACGCTAGCCCCAAAGCTGAGAGGAATAATGAAAGGAAGATGGAGTATTCTGGAAGTTCTGTCTAGACTCCTTCACTGGCTGAAGTGAGGAAAACTTCTGCCACTCATTTCCAATAATGAGCTGCATCAATAAAAACCAGGCTCTAACAAAGGGGTAAGACCCATGGGGATGTATGAGGATATTACAGCTTAGATAAAAATCCTGGCACTACTGCAGGTACAGGAGAGAAATGGGGATGGTGTGACTATTCAAGTCTCACAGATAATAGAACATTATTCATAAAGCAATGATTAGACTTTGATAAAAGGTTATATAGAAAAGGCAAAGTCAAACCAGGCCAGTAGCTCATATAACTCCGTACCCTTTCCTCTGACAACAGTACTACCTATTGCTTCTAAAACAAGGTGCTCAGAGTGGGTAAGTACAGAATAATTGTCTCAGAAGAGAGCTTTCGGAATCATGTCTGGTAGCTTTCTGAACTTCATTACTTCTTGGACTTTCCCAGTGGTATCTTGTGGAAACGAATTACACCACTAATCCATGACATGATTCACATTTGTCAGTTCAAGGTCCCTCCTTTCCTGAGCTCTTAAACCGGCAGACTCCATGGGGCAACTTTCTTTGTAGTGCTGTATTAAAGTTAGGGTTGCCCTTTCTTACAGTACTTTGTACCTCGGAATCACTTCCACCATGTGGTTTCTAATGCAATCTTTTTTCAGAAGCTGCAGAGAGTAGGGGGACCTGGAGAAACCACTCTTCCTGTTGAGTCAGTAAGCAATACTGTAAGATCCAAAGATCTGCTCTTATTTCTAATGTCCTCATTGCTGTTATTATCTCAGTTTAGAGCATGAGCTATAGATCACTATTTTGACTACTACAAATGTTATCCTGAATAGTAAATACATTCCCTGAAGAAAAAGAACCACAAGTTTTTCTGAGTCTTTTCGTAGTGTGAAGAATCAACATCTGCTTGTTTAATTCACATAGCAACTAGAAACAAAAATCTGTGCCACAATCCAAACTCTTTTCTCTCCCTACATAATGCTCTTAGGAATGTATTGTATTTTTTTTTTTTTTTTTAAATTCATTGCAAATACAACCAGTACCTTCCATTTTGTTCTCTCTTATGCACTCCATTTCTACCCCAGTGTAGAAGTGACATTTTAGTTATATTTATTTAAGGAATATGAGAGGCTTTTCCAGTATATGAAATCAATGAAGTGTGTTTTTCCAGGGCAGTAGAAAAGAGGTTGAGATGACACAGCCACATGCTACATGTAACTAAGAAAAGATTTCCTATACTAGATGTCTTTTTAATTTAGTAGGAAAAAAGCATATTGACACCTTACAGCTGAAAGTGTAGGCTAGGCAAAGTCCAGCTGAAATAAGGTGCAAATCTTTAATAGTGAAGGCGTTAAGAGTGGTATGATAGATCCTCCACCACTTCAACTCAAAGTTGTATGTCTTTCTGGAGTGTGAACAGAACCCTGATGTAAAAATCACTGGGTGACATATGGTGGCCTGCTGCGTGCAGGCAGCAAGACAAGAGATACACATTGGCCCTTTCTTGTCTCAGTTTCTGAGGAATCCTAGACCAAAGCCTCTTTGTCCTTGCAAGGACTCAATACTCTCCTGTTCAGAAAGGACATTATGGGAGATCAAGTATATTGACCATGGAATTACAAAGTTAACACTGATAATCTGAGATCTGCATTTATGCTATACCCAACTTGAATTCCATATAGAGAGAAGTCTCCAAGGTTTTTACCCTCAGAAAACTCTGAAACAGTGAATAGGAACAAATGTTTCAGTTGAAGAAAAATACTTCTGTCCCTATGTTAATGCTCAATATACATGGGGACACAGCTTTTCTATACTTATTGTGTCATCCATCACATGTCTAGGGTCAACAAGCCAGTGAATCAATTCCCAGGCACCTTCCTTCCCAGGGAGAGGCATTGCTTTCTCACCTCAGTGTGTTCTATTGACAGGTCCATCACTACCAACCACCTGTATTTCACAGCATGTGAAATCCTGGGGCCTTTCCAATACCAGGAATCAAACAGGGGTTTCTCAACAACGCGACCCAAATCTGCCATCACACAGGCACATGAAGGTACTGAAACCTGAATTGCCACTGAAAAGTCCACACTAAAATAAACATAAATCCATAGCACCTACTGTAATCAGTTGCTACAGGGCTTCCATACTCAGTCCTCAGACAAGTTCCTTGATGTTCTTGGTGTACCTGGAGAAAGCAGACACATGACGGAAACACAAGGCAACTTGTCTTTCATAGCCTCTATCCAAACTATGGTTAGTCTGGACTCTTTGGGTATATGACCCAAGAGGGAAGGGCCTCCAGAGAGCTTTTACCATGTGTCTATTGCTATAATTAATACTTCTCTTGCTCACTGTCACAGCCGCCCCAGTTTTCTGCTCCCTATGTATCTTATGTGTGGTTTTTAATCTAAGCATTTCTGCAGGGAAAGAGGGAGGGAGAGAGCATAGGAGTCAGCTCTGCTGGCAGTTCATGCTGGTATACCAGGAACTAATTTGGACTGCAAAATCCACTTTGACAGGCTGCTGCAATGAGCCTTTAACAACACCAGTAAAAGGGGTTCTTCAGATGCAGCACAGGAGAAATCCTAATTAATCTGAAACATGGTTTTCACTTTAGCCTTTTACACTAAGAATCAGGCTACCTTTTCTTATTCAATTCTAGCTTCACATCCAGAACCATATCATTCAAATAAGCTTTGAAGGGCTGCTTTTGGATCTCTCTGCTATATAGCAATACTTCCAATAAGGGGACCTCTAGAAAAGAGCTGCATGGTACTTTCTCATGGAAAGGGTACAACCTGCCTTCAAGGTGGAGCATTACTAGACCCATGTTAATTAAAAAACCCCATGGTTTGGAGACCTAAGATGTTAGAGATATGGTCTATATATCTCAATGACCCAGATGATATATTCAGGCTGTTCAGGCATCACAGCCACATTTTTCAAGTGCCTTCAACCCTCAGAGTCAACCAAATATGAATATAACAAGGAAGCCTTAATCTATGCCTTCAGAAAACATGAAACTGAGCACACCTTCTCCTCCCATTGCAGAAATAATGTCAATTTAGCTACTTTGTTGTCAAAACCTTAGTAGATGATGAGAGGAAGGAGATAGGATGAAAAAAAATGCAGGTGGTAATAATGGGAACTCAAATGGCTGCAGAGAAAGAGGAAGATGGAAATACAAAAGAAGAGCATAAAACCAGTGAAAATAGAGAAGGCAGGAGGATATGGAAAAACTGGAATATAGCGTTTGTCCTGAAGGGGAGAATTCTTCTGAATATTTAACACTACAGAAAGGGATTTAATGAAAATAAGTGATTGAATACTTATTTATTACAAACAGTACCTATTCTCTTCTTAACCCTTGTGAAAACCTCCCACCAGGTGTGATTTCACTGCATATTCTTCTGCAGACTGGAAAAGACTGAAAAACTGACTGTGATCAGAACTGGCATGGATTTCTGCTTTCTCCACTGCATGGATGACCACTGTCACACATAGGGACTGTGATGTTTCTTACCTTCTGGTGCAAAGGTGATGATTATGTATACATAAAGCAGAGTTTAATCATCTCACTGCAGTGCCTAAACCCCAGAAACAGCCTCAGCTTCAACCAGAGAAAAAGACTGAGAAAAAGAGTTTTAACCTAATGAGAAAACCAAGTTAGAGAGAGATGAAGAAACAGGCTCAAGGCTCTTCTGGAAGTCTTTAGCATGACAGGGAACAAGGAAGCAGCCTGCCAAACTGTGCAGCTAACATCTCAGTCACAAGTCTCTCCTTCCTCTCTTTGCTCTCAAATCCCTCGAAGCAGCAGGAGCAGCGTAACAGAAACAAAAGATGTAGTATGCTCTCACTGACCCCGAGCCTGAAGAGGCCTCTCAGCTCCAATTCCACTTTATAGAAGTGTGATTTCATAGGGGTCCGAGAATATGTCATGGTTGCCTGAGGGGCATAACAGGGGATGGAGAGAAAGGATGGGGGAGCAGCTAGGTCCTAAAATATACATAGTATTTCAGCTGGGATTGATTTCTTCCACAGTCCAACAGCTGACAGTCTTCACTCTGGCGTTTTCACACTGGAGTTTGTTTTAGCGTGTTTTAGCCAACTGTCTGTCCCTCATGTCCCTGCAGCCTTCCTGAGCATCAGGAGAATCTGCCCCCAGAGGGGCAGTGAGAGTAGTGAGCACAGACTAATCACGAGATATGGCCTCAAAAGATGCAGGTTCCAAGTGGGATGGAGCTGCCATTGCAGACAGGGGACACGCTCCTACGTGATGCAGAGCTGAACTGTTTTCAGATTTAAAGCCTTCAGATGACTTGTTTTAGACTCTCTGGTTTTAGATGAAAGTCGTGTTCTGACTCTGCTCCTCTGAGTCAGTATGGGCACAAATGAGGAAACTTTGTAGCAAAAATAAAATGGTACTTCTGAAACAAGGATAAAGGATTTGGAAAGTGGCATGAAGAGGTGATGGTTAAATTCATAGCTAGTCAGATGAAAATTACAGAAATTTTTTTTTTGGGGGGTGTGTGTTTGTAGCCAATGGGAAATATTAGATGTTTTTAATCAAATCCTCTAGAAGCTTGTTTTAATATTACATAAGATTCACTGTGCTGAACTTTCTCTAGATATTAAAATTTCAGTGGCACCAACTAAAGGCAAATCATGAATTCTTATGTATTTCACACATCTTCACTATTAAACCAGTATGATTTGCACAGTAACAAAACGCCTGCTTCTACAGCACTGAAATGGCTTTTTAGTATTCCAGCTTCTAACACCCTGAATGTACGTATCTTCACAGATATATAGAGGCAAATGGAGGATGTACAGGATAACAGCATTCAAGGCTATCTTGTATATGAGAGAAGAAGGGGAAATAAATCACTGATTTTCTTTCATTTTTTTCTATGTCTAGGCTTGTTTTCTTCCTATATGTATCTTAAAAAATGTAGCTCTGATTTGGAAATGCAATCACAAAGTAGTATGCTTCGCATGTACACTGTACTTATAGAAGGGCACAACAGTAGAGCAAGTTTATCAAATTACACTTTATTTTAAAAATAAAAAGCAACATGCCATTGGAAATATTTCTAGTGTATCTACTAAGAACATTTTAAGGAAAAAAGGTTTAAAATTTTAAGGATATTGAATTAATTTGGTTTTAAGTGAAAATCTATTGAACAGCAAAATAAAAGGTATTGTGCTGTGTGTTCCTGCTTAAAACTGAGAATAACACTGGAGTATCTCAGTTAATTAGCTCCAGTCAACATGAGATGCTTTACAACATTTCTCACATTGGTGCTTCATCTGGGCTTTAGAATAAACATTTCCCACACTCTGCATGAAGAAAATAACTAGAAAACACATAGCTTAGTCATGCAAAATATGGAGGTATTTCAGACAGTGTTTCCTGCATCAGAGAGGAGATTTTAAATAATTTCCATAAAAACAGAGATTAAACCGCTGAACAGTGTGGTTTGTAATCCTATTTGCTTAGCATTTCGGGGGTTAATATCTATTCTTATTTATCAAATCATACATATTGCTTTTTAAAAGATCTTTCAGCCTTTCTCTACGTATTGTAGTTTTTGTGTGCTTTAGTTATCTGATATGCAAGAGAACTGTCTGCTCTGCAAAGGCATCATATAAAAATCTCCATTTAATACATTATAAATAATGAAGTGCTACATTATAACAATTATTTCCATATTAACTGAATGCACAGCTGAGTTACCTGTATTAAACATCTACACTTTACTTAATGCCTTTAAATAGCATCTGATTCTCTCTTCTTATTGCAACTATTCAACTAATGTTCTGGCCCAGAGGAGGCTGCAGAATTTACTTGTATAAGGCCAGTGACTTGCCAGGGAGAAGCACCCTATTTAATGTATTTTATTTATTTTATTTAATTTTGATTGCACAATATATGTTTTTAAAAGATTAAGAGTCTTTACATCATGCATTTCAAAAAGGCATGTAAAATTTACTATTTTTTACAGTCTCAGAAAGGTACTAAACAGCTTCCCATTTTATCTAAGAGCTGAGATGAACTATCTAAAAAGCTTTCTTTCCAAAAAAGTGACAGTAACTTCACTTTTGTGAAGAATGCCAAAGCTTGTCCATGGATTACTATTAGTAAATACATCAGAATATAGTATTTGCTTTAAAATGTGTTATTTTAAAATTTGGGATATATTATTCACTGTGTACATATTTATAAATATATATTATTTTTGAGGTCAGAGGCAGTGCTTCCAAGCTCAGATGCTTGTTTTTAAACCAGGATATATACTAGAGAATGCAAAAGACAAAAAATCTTCTGTCTAAAAAGCCACGCTGAGCAGAACAGCTTTCTTCTGAACTTTCTGAATCCTGACAACATGTTTTCCTCAGACATTATTTATTAGTTCACTGTTTGGTGCTCTTGACGTTGTAACAACAAATAAGTAGTACCAAGACATTTTCTGTCCATCAGTTGTAAATGTACCAGACCCAACCGAGCAGGGGCCACTTTATTGCAAAAGTGAATGGGGTTTGGGGATGGGATTAATTAGGAGGAAATGTAAGGACTCCCACTTTAAGAGGCAACTACCTTGTACCATCAGTTTGCTCGTTTTTGAAAAAAACAAACAAACAAACCAACCAACCCAAAACCCCTTGCAACAAAAACTGAAAGCAGAATTAAATGCATTTTCAAAGACTGGTCTTTAGCCTTTCTGAAGTTTCATTTGTATTTAATAAACTACTACTACAATAAGGCATATGCCTTTAAATTATTTAATGCTCCTACTATGGGAGGTATTCAAAACTGAGCAGCAGGACAATTGTGCCATTCATTTTCATATTTCAGTTAAACATTTGTGAATGTGACACTGCTTGCTTGTAAAGACCCCAATGTTCTTAATACCGAGCGCATTTTTATGATCATCAGTTAATGAAAAATTACATTGCTGACATCATTTTTTAGTAAGTACAATGTTAGTGCCATAATGCCAACTTTGAATATTAAAGTAGTCACAGAATAGTCTCTGAACTCATTGTTTCCTAAAGCAAATAAATCTCAGGGAAAGGTCAAATGGTTTAGGTAAAAATATTTTAATCCTTTGGATAGACAAAGTTGTAAAGGGAATGATGTGAAGTTCTGAAAAGTTGAGATTAGACTTTGGCTCAAGAAGATATACTGTATGAGCAAGTTTTAAAAAAGAAGTTTCAATCACATGATTTGTCATCATTTTCAACAGGCAAAACTGTCTTCTGCTAATGAGGAGAGAATCTGGTGCAGTGTGTACAACTGAAAAGAAAAACATTTGAATTAAAAAAAAATCACAAGCACAGAGCAGTCTATCAAACACTTCTATCTAGAAAATACTGGCACTTAATTCTGGTCTTCTTCATGCTCCTTGGCTGAGGATCAAAATTCTTATTTGGACAAAACTCTCACAGCTGTCTTTCTCTAGATTTTTGCCTAAGCAGAAGTGACAAGAATTTGCCATTTTGTACACCAGCCTGGTTTTCTGCTCTCTCGTACAAATTTTAAGCCACTGGCTTCAGCTGAATTATTTTTGGTACACATTATTGAATGTGAAAGAGCTGATCCCTTGGATTATACATTTTATTTACATAATGTAAATGTAACTCTAAGTCTTTTCAAGAAATTACAGCTAATGAAGCCTAGGAAATTTATTGATGGACTGGGGAAATCTTTCTGCCCTAATCTTCTCTTTTGTGTGTTACTTATTGTAATAGAATCAATAAAAACAAGAGAACTGGGAAAGGAAGTAGAAGAAAGAAAACTCAGAACTGCAGGAAAGTCTATTTTTCCATTAATGGCTAAGCATAGAGGCACAAAGGCACAGAAGACAGCAGCACAGGGATGAAATATTCTATACGGAGTACTACTAGTCAGAATGAAATGAATGAGCCACATGAAATCCTGCTTCAACTTTTATATTAGTATAAAGAAAACTGCTTTTTAAGGTGTGCTGCATACAATTATGAGAAGAAACTGAAGCAACATATATTTTAGTGTTACAATTAAACAAACAATAAATGAATGAATGACCATTACACCATAATCTATTTAGAAAATCTATCTAACTGGGCCTGATCCTGAAGCTAGTTTTGGGCAAGATTTTCATAAAGATAGTATTTGGCTGTAAGAACTGCAGGACTTAGATCCAACAGATCTGACTGTAATTCTTTAATTAAAAAAACAGATTAACATATTTAATTTTTAACATCATCTTTAATAAAACAGCTCTTTTGCCATAACAAACTGTTTCTCTTTCTGCGAGAAACACCTCTTTTAAGACCATGCCTTTTATCTTTTAAGGTCTTAAAAAGATTTCTTATGCAACTTTATGAACAGATGCCTAAATAAGATGGGGCTGATAAAATACAGAGCTCATCTGTCTTATTTGTATTTATTAACAAGAAACATATGGAAAGATGCTCCAACCTCCCTTTATTTGGCTAACCACTTCAATGGAATTACCTGCATTGGTCAGGAGAGCAGAATTTTGGTCAAATATGGGCTCAGCTGGGCCCTTAAAATGTGCACAGAAGGGGAAAAAACTCTAAAGGAGTGGTTCCTCTGTGGTGAGAGTGGTTATTGCCAAATCAGAAACATAAAAATTGAATCCGAAATACATAGATCTTACAGAATCAGCTGATGTCAAAGAAGCTCAGGCAGACTGTGAAGACTCACTTTTATGTTGCATTTGGCTGGGGAGGGGATGATACGTAGCTTTCTCCCAGACTTGACAAAAAGCCCTCTGAAGGACCCTTCGTTTGATCTCTGGTGGCTGAGTATCCACCTTGGGCTTTCTCCTTACATATGGATCTACTGAGACGTGCTGCTGCTGAATTCAATGAAATTGAGCCCTAACTGTGATTGGGATATGAGAACACATAATTAGCTTTGTTAGAAAACTGACCCTCAGTCTTTCATTAAGATGGAATTTTGCCCTATAAAATATGAATGAATAAAGACATTTTAATCAGGAAAATAAAATAACCAAATGATTCTCCTCTGTTGTTATTTTTACACTGCAGTGAGACAATGGTAGGGAAACTCACTTTAGGTGATATCACTTAATTAGGAAAAGCATCCTAATCAGATCCCCCTCCAACTGCAATAACTGTAGGGAGTCCAGTACATTTCTCTATCAAAGTAACAAGCTGCAGTGAAGTATAGATATTGATATTTTAAATTGTGATACAAAAGCAATAGCAGAGAAGGCACAAACACTAAGAAAGCAAGCTAGCATTTTCTATATCCCCAATTTCAGGATTGCTTCTAAAAGATATATGCTATCACTCTTATGACATTTCTGCACCTTCACTTACTACAATAATGTCAGAATCAGCACTTCCATAGCCAGGACTCAATGGCTAATGCGGGCCATGGCACACAGCCTACTCCCATTGGTAACTCAATATAAGTAACTGAGACCATCTCAGTCCTTGCATTTTCTTGATATTTCTGTCCATCTCACTTGGTATTACACATTACATATGGGAAACCTGGAGCAGGATATGGACACAGAGAGGATCTCTTGCTGGAAGGTCCATGTGGTTAGGAGCTATATTGCCTGGTACTTTTGGAAGCACAGTATCCCCACATCCTCTGATTCAATGCAGTCCTTTTTTGGTGCCTGTGGATTAATGGTACAGTTAAGCCTTTTATATTTATAAGTATGCTTACAGTTTCCCTCTCTACATTTATCTCCAATACTATGAGTGCCTATTAATGACAGAATTCCACACCATACAATTCTTTGCATAGGAAAAGTAGCTTTGGCTTACAGTGTCTGATACTCTGCCTTCTGTACAGGACTAACGCAAAGCCCAGGAACTTTGGAAATCCCCTTCAATTTCAGAGTAAATCTTAGGGTTTATTTCAGTGAAATGGATTTTCAGTGAGGCACCTCCTCCCTAAGTACAAGTAGCCATGCATAATAAAAGCCATACAGAATGGAAAGGGAAATAAATACTAAAGTACCACCAATTACATGCAATTAGTTGCACTGCCAACACCAATCACAGAAAAGTTACAAAACAGGCTTTAAAATAACAATTTTTAATATATGTGTAGGATCCTGTTTATGCATTTACTAAATTTGAGTGTTTGTTTTTTTTTTCTCCCAGTTTTTCTAAGCAAACAGCAGTTAGTAACTCCAGGATTACTTTGAAAAAAAAAAAAATCAGTGCTCATATATTGGCTACACCGTGTATGGCAGATTTTAAAAAAGTTTTTGATAAGGTTCTTCACCGAAGACTCTGAAATGAAGCTGTTCTGGCATAAGAGGGTAGCTTCTCTGCTTAAGGAAGGAATAAATGTCTAGCTTTTACCATGTTGATGAAAAATATGGAATTAGGTTACCTGTAAGTTCTAGTTATCTGTCCAAAATATTCATAAATGATGAGAAAAAGGGGGGTGCCATGAGAAAAGAAAGACTGTTGCTGATATTCAAGCTCTTCAGAACTAAAGCTGATTATGGAGAATTGTAGAACAATCTCAAGACGTTTAGTAAGTGGCCACTAAAATGGCTGATGAACCTAATGTTGATGTATGCAACTGAAGAAAAGCAATCCCCTTACAGAGAGTTCTACATACACAAAGATGGGCTCTAAATTAACCAGCTGTGCAGGAAGGAGCTCTTGGCAGTCTTTTTGTATAGTCCTCTGAAAATATCAGCTCAATGGTCAGTAATGACACATGCAGTACATGATATGTTAGGAATTACTGGAGGGGACAGAGAACAGAAATTATCTCCATGTCAATGAATGAATCCGTACTGCAGCCACATATTAAATAACAGTCCTACAGTGAACCCATCACAAAGGAATATTGCAAGGCTACAATAGATCCAGAGGAAAAAAAAAAAAAAAAGAATTATCAGAGGGATTACATAGTTTCTTACCAAGTCTTAGTTTAATACATTAAGACTATTCAGCTTGGAAATTAAGACCTGTAAAGAATGATGTGAAGAAGGTGAATAAGGAAGAACTATAGGGCATCTAGTGAAAGGATGAAGTAGCATGTTTAA
Source organism: Strix uralensis (assembly GCF_047716275.1). Taxonomy (NCBI): domain Eukaryota; kingdom Metazoa; phylum Chordata; class Aves; order Strigiformes; family Strigidae; genus Strix; species Strix uralensis. Next base: position 105,425,547 of record NC_133975.1, on the reverse strand, counting down.
AAGTAACAAGAAGAAATGCTGCATAATGTTAATATAATTCATTGATGCAGGATTTTGTGGGGCCAGGAGTACAGAGGAGTTGAAAAAAACCCTAGACAAATTTATGGAAGAAAACTCTTCATGTGGTTACTAGACACAACATGACCTCAGTGCAACTTTCTGCTCAGGAAATCATTAAACCATTGGCTGCTTAAATGTGGAAGTGACACCACGGTAGTACCATGCTGTACTTCCCCTACCTATTAGAGTCTAAGAGTTTGCTATTGAACATTGTCAGACACTGCATCCTGGATTTCTGATGCACCACAGTCATTCTCTGGTTAGGATCACATGAGAATTATCTGAAAAAAAGAAAGGTGGTATTTTCATATAGCCACATGCTTCCAGAAAACAGAAATTTAGGGTAAACATAAATATAAGGAGTTTTCTGATAAAGTCACAAGATGTGAAATGCCCATGTGACAACATGGAGAATGTATATAATATAAAAATTCTCACTGATTTTAGTAAACCACTGTGCCATTGCTTTATCTTATAAGCTGCAGAATTGGCTATTTTTCATCATGGCTCTGACATGTATCTACCTAATGAGAAACAATCTAAAGTAATTTTGAAGCAATGGAATAGCCATATCCTGGCTGAAACCATTTATTTCCTGCTTTTCTAAAGGATGTGGAAAGAGAACAGGAGCTAACAGGACTACTTTTAAACCGCACAGTCTGAAAGACTACAGGGTCACTCCAAGGTAACTTGCAGACAGACAAAGGATGCTGGGGCAGAACAGATGGGCATACTTCCAAAGCAGAATGGTTCTGTTTAACTGCAAGATCAGCTGAAGGCAAAAGAAAATGGATATACAGAAGGGAAATTCTATGATTCAGGGAAAAGCTTATGAGGGCATGATAAGAAAGGCAAAGATTTCTGCAGAGGTACTCTCATCTGAATGTGGAGGACACACTAGTGAGGTGAAGAAACAAACACCTGTAAAGGTTTGTTATTTTTGTCTACAGCTGTATTAGTCCAGGTATAGAGTGACTGATTTTGAAATGTTCACAAACTTTGTGTTGTCTCACTTTAACTGCTACATATGCCCAGGAAGTGATAAACCAGTGCCTGGAAAGTTGGAGCTCAGGGTACGCACTTCAATGAGAAGCCTGGTAAGCCAAAGCTGTTCTTGGAGGCTTATGGCAGGTGGCCAGCAAGAACCCATTTTTGTAAAGGGATTAAAGATGGAAAGCAGATGCCTAGGATACATGTCAGAGATGTCAAGGAAAGAAGCAGTGCTGCAGCTTACTCAGACTAAGGGAAGCTTAAGAGCAAACTGATCCAAAAGGCTCAGACCCAATCACAGACTGTCTAGCAGGATGAGCTTTAGTAGGACTGAGTGACAGAGTCAGTGAAATAAAGATTTGAACAGGGGAGAGCAGAAAGCTTTGAGGACTGGAATTTGACTGCCTGTTTGTATACAGCCTGACAGGCTGCAGTGCTAATCTCCTCTAGCCTACAGACTGAAGGAGAAAATGCAAGCCACTACTGACTATTCCTGGGTTCAGTGGTCACCTTGAGTGCACATGGCCAATGCTGGGAGAGAACACCCTCCTCTCTGGCTTCCACAGGGCATGGAGTGACTGCTGCAGAGCTGTCACTTTGCTCATGCCCCATGTGCATCCAGACTGTCAGGTTAAAGTAGGAAAAACCTCCCTTTGCAGACCCTCTGCTCTATAATGAATGTAGACATTCTATATTCATACTCTACACCTTGGAGTAAACAAATACATTTTTATTGCTCTAACGTTAAAAGTGATGTTCTGTAATGTGTACGCTACCCATACATTTTACTTGTAGCATATACTGAATAACTGATGCTTTGAGGTTTTCCATTTAAATAGAAAGATCTACAACTCAATCCAAATCTGCCTCTCAGTTATGCCTTATTAGAATGACTGAGGGTTCCTTTTGTCAGCTTTTCTAACCTTGCACATCTGAAGTATCTTCTGAAAAAGCTGATATTCTAAAATATCTTTGAAGCTTCATTTCTAAACAGACCATCATTTCCACATGTTCATTTACAAGGCCATCTTAGTTTGGTCCTCTGTATATTCTAGGTCAATGCAAACATGTACTTTTTCACAGAATTTCACAGAATCATCTAGATCATCTAGGTTGGAAAGGACCTTGAAGATCATCTAGTCCAACCATTCATGTTGTAGCAGCAGTGGTCTAAAGGTGTAAGCGAGAGCTGAAGGAGCTGGGAAAAACAGAAAGCTTCCAAGCACAAATCTTGAATTGTCTATTTTTTTTCCTAAACAGTGGGACTAATCAAAGATACTATCTCTACAAATCTCATTTCACATATCACAGACCTGTACACTGTTACACTGGAAAACATACTTTTAAAAAGTAACACTTCCTAGCTAAAACACTTATGTATTTTCATGCGCCTTTTTGCTGTCAGAAAAAGATGAAACCATAAATAATATCTTAGATCTAATCTCAGTAAATATATTTACTGTATTTTATGAAGTTACTAGAAAGTCTTTATTTGATTTTATCTAATTATCACATAAATGCAGGAACATTAAGTGGGCTGATGTCAGCAATCAGGACTGCTTGTTACACAACATCAGTAAAAGGGGCTCAGGTATGAAACAACTGTAATTATAGGTATTTAGCCAAAATGTATGTCAGTTCTAACTGATTAGCTGTGTAAGTCTTTATGAGTAATTGAAATACTTTATAAATAAAAATTGTAAACTTAGCAACCAACAATATAGACATAATATAGAAGTTTGATTGATTGTACAATGATACTTAATTATCTTTTTCTTCACTTTTGCTGATTGTTGCAAGCTTGTTCCTTCTTAGAATTTTCTTATTGGATATTTTTGTCCTCTTTTTGTATCTTTAGTTTATTTGGTTTGGGATTAATGTAACAGCTAAGGGAGGATAAGTCTACATAACATTCAGCATACATCTATCTTGCACTCTTATTAAAACTGGATTCTAACATGGCAAGTATAAAAATAGCATCTCAAAAATATTTCATCACGGTTTCCTCAAGCTCTATGATACAACTAGCCTGTGATTTTCAATGGACTTAACAGCACACACACCATTCAACACCCTGTTGCAGCTATTGCCAGCTGATGTAGCTACCTTGGCATGGTGCAAACCAACCTTTACCAGTATTTAAGTAATTCTCTCTTTCTTAGGAATAAAGGTTAACTGTTGCGTTTAAACCAGGGATCCAAAAGTACAGACAAGGAGCTGTGAGATACATGATGTACCAGAGTGATATAGGTATACCAATGTAGTATCAAATACTTATTTTCCACCAACCAGCCACATCTCATCAGCTATGTGATCACATTAACTGATCTATAGAAAAATGTTTTTCTCTGGAAGGCATACGAAAAATATGTTGGTTAATGCCAGTTATGTCATATTTTATAACCACACTGAATCATTGCATGTCATAGGCCTCTCAACAAGACTCTTGCAGCAGGTCCCTGTAAGTACCTATTTTGTACCATTCATAAAACCCTCAAAGCCCAGACTGCTGTACATTTGGTTACTCCTGCACATGCAGCAGAGCAGGTTTCCACTGCTTTGGCTGCTGAAACACGTAACTGCTGTGTACTTGCAACAGACTATCTAACACTACACTGAGAATGCGCAGAAACAGCTGCAGTCTGTGGCCATGGTGAATATCCCTAATTTCTAATTAATTTCTAATTAAGCAGAGTATGAAAACCATCATTACACAGTGCTCCTCGGCATCATCACCTAATACCATTTGCCCACGGGGAAAGGACACTCAGACAGCCAGTCTTGTAGGTTTGGTTCTTTATATTTGTTTATAGCTTGTTCTAATGATTTAATTTAGGGTTAAGACAGGCAGGGCTATGTGCAGGTGCTGAAAGGTTTGCTGTCAGACACCACTGGCTCAGCCAAAGTTGAACCACAGGCCATTCATGTGAAAGTATTAAGTTGCCTGACCTGAAGTGAGCTATCACAAATTTAAGTATGGCAAAAAAGCATGACTCACTGCTGTGTGCCGTTCCGAAAAGCCCTTAGTGGAGGAAAACATGTGACTTTGCACTTGCTAAAGCAGGGCCACTCTAGAGTTTACAGCTGCTATCAGCCCTCAAAGCTCTTCCTCTTCACAAACAACAGCGCTTTATGCATGAAGACTGTCTCGAGAGCAAGACAGAGGAGCTCTGATGGAACCATATTCCATTGAAATGTGCTATTTTATCGGTTCACTTCAGAGGAAAAATTCTGCTTTATCATTTACAGGACGTCTCTTAAGCACATGAAGCGCATGTAACAGGAGCTGGGATCGCAGGGGAATAGCACTCCCCAGACTGTACACTTGTCCAACATCTCCCTGCCCCCACCAGTCCCCTCCACATCATTTAGCTTTAGTTTCCTGCCGTTAACTCATCCTCCTCCCTCATACCATGATCCTAGCATCACTTGTGTTGCCAAGACAGTGCTAAAGACCTCATGCCAGCACTGCAAGGAAAAAGAGAAAGGAAGAGACTATGTGGGTGGAGAAAAGCTGACAGAAAAGGCATCAGATGTGTTGTAACTGTGCTGTCTTCCTTTACAGCAATCTTTGTTGTTCCTCTTAAGGGCAGTATTTTCACAGGGACACAGCCTGAGGTACCCATTCACCATGTTTTCAGGAAGTCATAGTGAAAATCTTCTCTCCAACAGTTGTATTGACACTGGACTTCACCCTTTCATTGCTGGCTGTGAAAGAGCCAGGAACAGGCTATTGAGACCATGGGCTGAAGAGCCAGCAGGAGACATGCTGCATGATCCAGTCAAAATCACGTTTGCTGGTGCATAAAGGAAGGGGAGTTTAATCCTGTTACACCTGAGTTTTCTCTCTCCTCTACTTTTAAATTTCATTGAAGACGTTTACATGTTAGAAATACTCTAGCTAACCTTAGAAATGATCTGGTTAGGAAACCATGTAGCTACAGTAATAATGTGCCTTCCTCACAGGCCAAAGGCAGGCCCACTGCACGGTTGGCCCTGAGGATGCCACCCCGGCACCCCAGGCGCAGGGAAATGGTATGGGGCTGAAGGAAGGGAAGCTCATATGACAGCCCACATCCTCCCAGCAGCTCAAACAAAAAGCAGGTGTGTCACAGAGGCTTGCCTAGAACTGCCTTTAGTCTCCTCCAGCACTCCCTCCCAGCCCTGGACAGTGGTACAAGGCCCCACCCGGACTGCAAAGAGCATCACCATTAGGTCGGTGATAAGGAAATGTTGGGACCGGCAGGAGACAGAAAGTTTGGGGTTTCTGTTGCTTAATCAGCTCAAAGATGGACCCTGGTGTTGGCACCCCTATACATGTCACTCATCTTGCCTGGGACTGGGCAACAGTACCCCAAAAGCAGCCGCCCTTGCCTGAGGTAGGAAAATGGCCGCTGTGAGGTGCTGCCTCAGGCAGGGTAATGGCACGCGGGAGGCCCTTGACCTGCCTGAGGCAAGGGAATGGCACCCGTGTGGTGCAGAAAAATGGTGGCCATGAGGGGTTGCCCTGCCTCAGACAGCAGAAGGGCGCCCGTCGGGCAGCCGTCGGGCGGCCTTCCGCGGCAGCGGCGGTAACGCAGTCTCGGCGGAGGAGCGCGCGCCGGGGCAGGGCGGGGAGGCGGCGGGCGAGTGCGGTAGTAGCGCGGCCCGCGCACCGCAGAGGGCTTCGTGGCTTCCCGCGCTCCCCTTCTGTGCTTTCCGTTTCCCCCAGTTAAAAATAAACTAAAATAAATATATATTTTTGGCGAGTGCGGCCAGTGAATTTGAGGCTACACCGGCGGATTCGCGTTTTAACCGGGGGGGTGGGGGCGGGCGGGCGCGGGCCTGGGCGGCGCGGGGTGCCCGCAGCGGGCGGCGGCCCCGGTCCGTAGCGGCCCGGCCGGCGCGGGGGCGGCGGGTGCCGGCGGGGAGCGGACGCGCCTCGGCGTCCCCCAGGCACTCGAAAGATACTTTAAGAGGCGGTGAAGAGACACTTCGCGGGGCTGATCCATTAATGGCGCTTTATTAGCAGCTTGACACGAGAAATCCAAAATTTTCGGGGCGATAAGTTTATGTTTGTTTGTTTTCCGCTCACAATGAACCCAAAGAAATTGCCGCTCTCGGGATTGCCAGGCGGAGGGGGAGTGGGAGCGGGAGGCGCGGGAACGCGCCGAGCCGCCGGCGCTAATGGAGGGTTCTGTTTGTTTCCATGATTACAGCTATAAATAATAATGGTTAAAAAAAAATAATCTCGACAACTTGGGGTGTTTTCATTCTCCGTGTCCCGGGGGTTTCCCCGGCGGCGCGCTGCTCCCGGCAGCGCTCCCCGTGCGCGCCACCGCCACCGGCCGCTCCGCCGCCGCGGTTTTGTTTGAGTTGGATCTGGCGCCCGCAGCCCGGCGCTGCCTCCTGTGCCCCCCGCTCGCACCGGCGCCGGGGCCGGGGCCGGGGCTCTGCACCCCCGCGGCGGGCGCCCCCGGCGCTGCTCCCGCGGGCCGCCGCCCGCCTCTTCCCCAAACATCCCCTCTGCGGAGTTGCATCTCCGTCCCTTTTTAAGCCGTGCCCTACTTTGTATTGGCTGGTGAACAAGCCTGAAAATGGATATTACAGCTTTTTATGATATAATATCCCTCTAATTGGTGCTTCATAGGGCCGTGCCTGAATTCTTTTCAATTAAGCCCTAAACTACAGTAACTGTTTCTCTCGGTACATGCTGGAAAAGCCATTCACGAGAGAGGCGACTGGTACTGCACAATTCCAAAGTACCTTTAATGTGTCAAAAATGTTTTGTGAAGAAAGCAACACTGTAAATGCAATCACCTACATTGGTGTCCCCATTGTTAAGCGGGAGCCAAAGTATTGCTAATTGTCCTGCGTTTTAGCTGGGTTTTTAGAGCATTATGTAGTAAGTACACCGAAGGGTCAATTTGTGAAGTGAAATACTTAGCATGCAAAGCGTAATACAAGATGCTGTGTAATACTTGACCTCTCAGCATAATAAATGTAGCAGTGAAACGCTGTGCATTCAGGATTCGCTGAATAGAGCCTCCGCAGAGGAACAAAACCAGAAAATGTTCTCTTCATTCCTTTTTTTTTTTTTTTCACTAAGCGAAAATTATTCTTTATAATGGCCATTGCAGCAATTAGCCAGCATTTGGGGAGAATAAATGTGCAGAAATAGCAATTTCTTATTTTAAATGAGATTTTTGTATGGAGCCTGCAAATTACTTGGAGGTATATGAATAATTGTTGCCTTAGTTTTATGCTACAGAATAGGGTGTGGGTGGGTATAAAGATTTCCTATTTGCAGTTAAATGTTTAGACATTTTATTATTTTAATTTCACTCTCAGTCTGTCTCGATTGACCCTGCTTTCCCCACTGATCATTTCATGTATGCCAGGAAGCAAGTACTCAGATGATGGAAGCCTTCCAATTAGAGCTTTATGGTTTGGGGTGTGTGTGTTGGGGGTGGGTGGTGCGATTCCTTTTTTTTTTTTCTCTTTTTTTTTTTTGGTTGTTTTTTTATGAATGTGACATGTAAGTGCAATCAGGTTTTACTCTGGAAGCTACTACGGTGTTTTGAATTTAGCCTGCTAAATCAAAACATTTTAAGAATGTAGCATATTTGATGGGCACTTCTCATTATCCTCTAGAATGGTAAACCTAATTGGTGCTTTATTTACACATTTTAAAGGTTTTGTGCTCTGAAAAAAAGAGATGCAAAATTCTTTCTCTTGGGCCTTCCAGATTTCTGCATTGAGTTTTAAGTGGATTGAAATTTTTGTGCTTCACTTGCTAAAGTGGGAGAAGTTTTGTGAATATGAAATTAAAACACTTTCAGAAAAAGCATGGGAAGTTCTGACAGCTAGAACCTATTAGGAGCAGTTTGTTTTGGAAAAATTGATAAGCTTCATCACACATTTCACCAAAGCAGTGCTGGAAGTTTATACCCTGAACAATGAAACTTTCAGTGTAACTTTCTAAACATTTGACCAAAAGAAAAGCTTGAATAGAATATATAACTTCCTCTTACTTGATCTAAAACTTTCCTCCACTGTGTTGAGTTCTCTCCCTGCACTCTTATTCCCTCCTAGCCACCTATTTTCCCTTCTCTAAAATGCATGTTAGCAGAATTGCCTCTGAAAGTGTGACTTCTTGGATAGTGGAATGACATAGTCTGAAGACAAGCACTGGTCTCAGTCCATAAAACTGAATGGCCTCAGAAAATAAGGATTCTTTCACAGAACTTGTTCCTGTTCTTATAAGAATGGCAAATATTTTTCACAATTTTTAAGCTTTAATAGTGTTTGGGGCTTTTTTGGTAATAAATCTAGTTTCTTTTTGATTATATGCAATAATAGGTTAAAATTAATACTGCAATCCTGGTATCTTGTTTAGGCCTGATCCTGCATTCACTGTGTTTCAAAACTCCTTCCACTTCATTGAGGTGTCTTGTCTACAGGGATTTTTGGTTGCAGTCCTGAGCCAAATGCAGTTAGTTTGTATTTCGTATACCTTTAGAAGGAATTACTATTAAATAAAATTTGCTGTTGACCATAAGATATACAGTATTCTGTATTAAGGAGTCATATTCTTTTTAGTAACCCTTCTTTTTTCTTGTACTCTAATATCTATTTTTTTAATGGATCTTTTTGATAGAAGATAAACAACTGGCCCACAAAATGAGTAGAGCACGTATAGAAATTACCAATGAACAAAACTAGTTTTAGATATTCAGCAGCTTATAGAATGAGTATTTTGTAAATCAAAATGCTATTAATGCTGTATACAGAAATTTTTCTCTTAACTTACTCAATGATATTAGAAACAGATTCCATGAGTTTATGTGCTGGTAAAAGAACAGGCTCCACATAGTGATGGTAATAAAGTATTACACTACAGTGTCATATTTACCATGTATTTTTGGCAGCCTGACGTGCTGTCTGCCTACCATGATATTTTCTGTGAAAGCCCAGTTCATCTTTGTGCTTTTGAAAGAAACTTATCTACCACAGAAGCATCCTTTCTAATTCAAACTTTGTAGTTGTTTGAGTACCGATGTGTTCTCATTTGAGTTGGAGAGTGCTCACTGTTTAGTTTCATCTAAGTCTGCAGTTCTCACATTGCATGAACAGCTAGAAAAATTCTTTGGCTAGGTTCTTTGCTGAGCTGTACTCTCTGAAGCCAGTTACTTTGCACCAGCAAACTGTTTGTCTCCCAGAGATTTGTATTACTGGAAAATAAAAATTCTAGCTGCTCCGATGGAATCACAGAATCACAGAATCAACTAGGCTGGAAAGGACCTTGAAGATCATCTAGTCCAACCATTAACCTAACACTGCCAGTTCCCATCTACACTATATCTCTCAGCGCTATCCATGGGACTTCTAGCTTTCAACCATCCCAAGATATTAGATGAAAGCAAGTGAGTCAATTGCTATGTGAGCTATATGCTGTTAAATTTTTCAAGGTAGATATAATTAGATTTACAGTATAAAGAAAGCTTGTCTTAGCAGGAGAAGATCGAGAAGACAGCAGATTCAGTAAATTATTCAAAACTCCCCAGCATGTTTAAAACTTCTACAATTCAAAACATAAATTCAAAAGATCAAACAATAGTTATTATCAGACAACATAAACTCATGTAGCATATATTCTGTATTTTACTTTTGTCTTTGCCAGGTACTGGAAAGTGTGATAATGGCTGGTTATACTAGAGCACTCATGGGTAGTCTGTTACATTTAAATAAAAAGGTCAACTCATTTTTCATTATTCAGTCATGACTAGTGCCTTCATAATAATAGTTGTACGAAAAAAACCTGTCTTTCATGTTAGTTCCACATAAAATGTTCCCAGGTAACATATTTTCAATATATTTTGTAAAATCTCCAGTATGAAGAGGAAGTTTGTAATGGACTTTTGTTTCTGTCGACTTTGTGAAAGTGCAGTCAGTGGAGCAACAGAGAATGTGGCCACTTCTTCAGCATCTTTGCTCTGGTGTGCCTGTTAGTCTTTAAGCGGTATATAAGGAAAAGTAGCCAAGGATGGTTAAAAGCACATATTTTCAAATCAGTGTGTGTATCTAGGAAAGCTAAGGGCTTAGGTAAAGCAAGCCCTGACAGCCATCACTATTATTGTTCAGCCAAAAAGCATAAGTGAAGGAAACACAGTTTCTTCTACTTTAGTTTGTTCTGCCTTAGCTACCTTTATGACAATATTACTTACACATTTCTGTGCTTCAATGATTAATTTTCTTATTTAAATGGTTAAATAACCCCAAATAATCTAAACAATAGTCAGCCAAAGTCTTTAAACTTGGTAGATGCTTCCAGATACTGTGTCACTAATAATTTTTTGATCCAAAGCAACCAAAAATAAAATTCTGTATCTTTGCTGCTTCACAGGTACCACTGATAAGCTTCAGAGATACAGGAACCTTAGAACTGATGCAAGGGCAACCAATAGCCTGACATGATATTTAGCAACGTGTATACAACCAAAAGATGGACACTTAATTCACTGTATAATCCTGATTTTCAAAGTGAACACACATTTCTCATCACTTGAGAAAACTTTAATTTATTGTGAGGTATATATTCAGGGGTCTCATTTTAGGCAACTTGTCAACTATTTGTAAATGCTTACCCCTTTCTAGAAAAAGGGAACTAAGTCTTCCATTGAGGTCAATTTATTTGCTGGGAAAAAAACCATCTTCAGCTATGGTAAGACACATTTACCTATCTTGTAAATTAAATTCAGATTCTTTCCAAAGATGTTCGGGGATGAATGTGGTCAGTCATTGCCTGATAATAAGATATGTATGTTTACAAAATGATATAGCAAGCAGAAATAGTTTTCCTCATCTTCCATCTAGTCATTCTTTCACACATAGAAAAATTGTTTGATTTGGTGTGCTCTATTCATTGAGGACTCCTGCTTGTTGTAAAACAGAGTTATGGCTGGTAGGCAAGATGGTGTTCTTTGGTTGATGAACTTACTGCTAGATATTAATGAAGAGTTTTACATTTAGAGAAAGGCAGCTTAGCAATTGCTGTCCATAACTGCCTCCCTTCAGTGTTCTTACAGATTCACCCTCACGTGTAATTTTTCCCCACAAGTAGACCTCATGCACATGGTCAATTAAGACAATCAAGTATTCCATTCATAGAAATAACCCATACGCTGTGACCTCCTAACTCTTTCACTTAAGCAGATCCATAGCGTAAAGAAGTGTAATTGATGGTGTACTTAACAGGTTCGATTCAAACTTGTCAGGAAAAAAAAAAGTTTAAACAGGTGTTAGAAAAATAACAGAGCATTAACCCGGCCGTCAGAGGTAGCCAAAGGACATGTATTTTGCAAGACAGGATGGAGGGTTGTGAACATATCAAGATGAAACAAGTTAAGGAAGATCCACCTGGCTTGTCTTGTGTCTTCCACTGATTGTTGTCCTTCCTGGTATTTCAATTGTTGAACCATTGAATTGATTCATTTTGCACAAATATGGAATACTTGGATCAAGTCATTCCACCTCTTAGTCTTACTTTCTGATGTATTAATACTGTATGTGATATTTTCTTCAACATTTCTGATACTTCCAAACAGAGTCGAGATAGTTCTATGAGAAATATAATTGCTTATATCAGAGGTCAAATTTTACTCCATTTTATAGTGTCAGTTCTGTATGAAACCAGCAGGAAATGTACCTGTGTGACTGAGAATGGAATTAACTCCAAGGCTGGATATGTCTGGCCAAAGGACAAAGATCCTCAAGATGTCAATATATATGAGAAACAAAGGAGACCATATAGAGATATACATAAGGAAGCAATCACATTAGTTTTAAACTAAGACTGTCAGTAAAATGAAAAATTTAGCAACAACTATAGAGCAGTATAGGGGGCAGTTGCAATAAATGAAATGGGAAAAAAATTCAAGGGCATGCAAAGATGATGGTATAAAATGGCACAAGATAAACAGAACACAATGGGAAACTGGGATAGTTTTATTTGTCATGTCACAGTAAGCATAATAAGATGTGTGAAATTTGGCGCTTTCGATCTTCTTTTTGTAAAGCATCATAAAGATGTTTATCCAGTCTTTTTCTGTGAATTTACTGATGAATCCTAAAATTACAAATGAATGAGATCTGGGTTTTGAATGAGATCTGGCTTCAGGTTGAGATCAAGTGAAACCGTTGATTTACTATTAATTCAGTATAAACACATAAATAAAGACAGGTTCAGCCACTAGAATCTGTGTATTTATGAATCTTGGCAAACTATCCAGGACTATTGAGTTTTCATGAGATCAAATCTGAGCAAATTTCCTTTGGCTACAGTATTAACTCAGAGTATTTCACATAACTCCAAAGCACTATTTTATTTCCCCATATATATATATATTTATTTATATGGATAGATGTATGTATGCATATGGGCATTTATACAAAACTTCTCAAATATATTTCTTCATGCATTGATAACAATCTCTGAAAAGGGCTATATGTTACATAGTATTCATTACACATAAATAGAAAAAAAATCAAAACCCATAATGGTTATATATGTAACATTACCTTTCAATATATTAACTCATATCATGCAATATCATCAATAGATTTGTAGAAAACTGAAGTCTGGGATTTTGGTTATGTAATTTTTTCAACATTTAAAAATAACAAATACAATAACCTGTCAGATTGAAGTGGAACTTTGACCTATTGCAATAGGATTCAAAGCTGTGTTTTACTTTCACAGCTACTAAAAAGCTTGAACTTTAAGGTAAGTGTTTTTACTATGAAACAGTAAGCATTGCATGGGTTAATTAGCTGTAGACTTCATTTTCCTCACATATTGCATTTGGAAAGCAAAAATTAAGGATCAAGAATTAATTAGCTATGTACAAACTATGAAAAATTGTTGAGGCAAGTGCTGTCTTGGTAATTCATGACTATATTTAGACATTGTAATGATTAGATTTTAAAAGAAACCAGCTAATTAGAACATTTTTCCAAAGTCACACAGAGGTCAGGGATGACAGCGACCTTATGTAAAATGGAGACTAAATATCTGCTATTCTGCACATTGTATGGAACTGGTACAGTAAGGCTAAAGCCTTTTCCTGTTCAATGAGTTGGAATTAAGCATGCTAATTTGAGATCTCCTTCAAGTATTTTATTTAACTACTTTGTCCTTTAATTCCTTTATATTGCATCATTTAATGTAATGTTATTTATATATACGAAGCACGTTATACTTATTAACCAATGTGCAAAAATCTAAAGTACAGATTTTATGTAATGGGCTAATTACAGGACTTTAAAGCCACCTACTGAGTTTTGCTAAGCTTAACAACAGGTTCACTGAACTGGATAAATTTATTCAAACTTGTGGAAATGAACCCCATTCTATGTGCAACCGTACTGGGAAAACACACAAATTATACCTCAATACCAGTTTAATGGGTCAAACAGTGAACCTGAATACCAAACTTATCTACATCTTGCAACAGCAGAGAAGCTATAGGCCCTGGGTGAGAAGAGGAAGTGCCCATTCATAGTTTCTTCCTCAAGTTTGTAAATAACTCAGACTCAGTATATGGGATGAGCCAGATTTTCAATGTATGTAGAATTGGCTGAATTTTTCTTATGGTGGCCTTTGAAGCTGAGGTTTTAAAATGTGATGCGTGTATCATATGAAGTTGTAGAAGAAATGTAAGATATGATCCTTTACTATGTCTTCCTATTACACCTGCTATCTGCATTTTATTTATTTATTTATTTGAATATGCTTTTAAAACCTAGTTTACTTTAATCAGTCATTTCATATGCATCTATTAGGTCTGAATTTCATCTAACTCGTGTGTTTGTAAATTGGGTCAAATTTAATCAAAGTTCAGCAGCTGGATCTTTGTCAAAATGGAATGAAATCAGAGTTGTGCCAAAAAATATCTTATTACTCTACTTCTAAGGTAGTGTTAAATTTTTGGGTTCATGATTTGAAGAATCTAGAAGAGGCTTAGGTTTCCTAGTTATTGTTAAAAGTTTCACAGAGGTTCACAAAGCTTCTACTTTCCTTGGATATCCAAAGTCACTTCATTGTTTTCCATCAAGTTAGTCTTGATTTATGTCAGTGGAATTCAGCAAACTATGTCCCTTAGTAACCCCTTCTTTTTCCCATTTATGAACAGTATTCAAATAAAAGCAAAATGAAAAGGCCAGCTTTTTTATTCTAGCCATAACCTGTCCTTCAAAAATGACAAAGCAGTCTGCTATTTTAAACACCACTGTAGTCTAAGGTTCATATGTGATTTTTTCATTTGCATTGTTCTTCAAAAGTATTGTGGAGATTATCTAATAAAAATCTTTTCTCAGAAATTGAGTATTCTGTTGCTGAGATTTTATGTATCTATATTCTGTTTTGGATAACTATGCATAATCTATTCAGTAGCTGACATTTGGGTCTTGATAGATACATTCAAGCATGTACTTTCAGGAATAATAATGCCAGTGCACTGTGTTCTACAATGTGTGCAATGAAAATGTGCCTCATAAAGACCATAATTGTTGCTTAAGTTACAAAGATGATTTTTTTTCCCAGTAAATGAGGAACAAGCCACATAATCTTGCTAACACTATATGCCCAGGAAAGAAGAGTTTAAATAAGAAATGCATAAATTTAGCAGACTGCTGTAACAAATGAAATGGTGTAGCATTGAAAACATTTGAGGCAATTAATCAATGCTGTGTTTGCACATATCATTAAATATATTATACTAAGTTTAGATTTGATTTCTATGCTTCTTTTATAAAGAGTTAAAAGAAAATACATTTGAATTCATGCTGATACTGAAAACATGCTCCTAGCTCCTAGTTTCTTGGATTTCGAATCATTTCCATTAACAAACAGCTATTTGCCCTCTAATAAAATATGTCATTATGCGTCATTCACATCACACAAAAGAATCACTGAAAAATCGCCCCAATGATGGCCAATAATTACACATTTTGCTCCTGCACGAGCAATGAAGAAATCTGTTCATTGGAGAAAGCAGGTGCTGGGGCATCATGCTAATAGTCAATGTGTGCCACAGTAATTAGCCATTGCAATTGCTAAAATTAACAATTAGCTAACATGCAATTCTCTTTTTGCAGGCTGCAGTTTACTTTGTATAATCCTTGTATGTTCTTAGTAATTATTCTGACAGCTTATTATTTTTATTTTTTCTGGTTTGAACACAGCTTTAACATTTGAATCAGTCTACCCAAATGTTCAACAGGCAGTATGAAACAACTGCTTCACTAGGCAATTTCTAAGGAACAAATTTGGTTTTATTCTCAACTTTGTATTGTTCAAGAAATACACGATTCTTTTGTAGAGTAAGAACTTCTTATCTTATTTGAGAGCTTGGGACCACAGTGAAGGTATTAAGGCTTTTTTACATTGCTAGAACATAGGAATATCCAACTTTTCAGAAAAATTGCTGTGAATTATTCTTTGCAGTTGGGTTCTCAAATCATTGGTTCATGGCCGCTGGTTGTGGAGCTCTTGGTGGCAGTCTGTGGAAACTTGGCAGGTCACAAAGTTCTAATTCTCTTTGTTACTACTGTCAGCTAAATAACACAAAAAGAATTGTGGAATATACCAACCTCTCACAGCTTTTCATGTGAACATGTGGTGGTGTTAACCCTGGAATTGTTTGATTTACAAAGGCCTTCACAATCTTACTAGGAATCCTTCAGAATCATCACTAGTGTATGGTCCATATTGTAGAAATGAAAAAAAAAAAGCCTAAAACCAACCCAAACTCCAGAAAAGAGTAAGGACTATCATGCACAAATTAATGGTATGCCCTCATCTTGAATACTGTATGTCTGTCTTGCAAGTCACCTCAAAAGGGAGTAACAGTAGACATAGAAAATAAATTCAACAAGATGAGCAATGGAATTGCATTCAAACTGGGAAAAGCTAAACAGACTTAGTATGGAAAAGATGACTGACTGGGATATAGTAGACGCTTATACTTCCATAGGTGGTGTGAAGAAAGTGAGTGAAGAAAACGAAATTAATCTTCTTAAAAAATAGTTGAGGGGTACCCAATAAAATCATCCAGTTTAAAAGGCTCAAAAGCAATGACTTTTTCTTATGGTGCATAATTTAGCTGTGGAACTCATTGCCACAGGATGGCATGGGGCAAATGACTGAACAGGCTGAAAGAAGAAATGGTCGGTAGGTCCCCGTCAGTACCTGCGATCTACTCATGTGGCCTCAGGCTCACAAAGTCTCTGAAAATGGCAGGATATGCCACTATATAGCAGGGAAAGCTCCTTCCACATGTACATGACTTTTCCTTGAACATCTTACACCTTGTTCTAAGCCATTGTTACAGAGAGGCTTCCAGAGCTAGTTGAAACTTTGGTTTCACCTGCTCCAGCCATCTTTTGTTTTGTTCAGCAACACACACTGTGTAAAATCTCGGTAATGTGCTATAACAAAGATGACAAAGAGTTGGATTTTTTCGCTACATGTTCAGGTCAAAATTCATCTGACACATAAAACTGTGCAATTCAGTTGAAATCAATGAAGATTGAAGTATTTACATAGACAGATCATACCCTGCATGTTTTGCTTTGGGTATTTTTTTTGGTATTTGTAGATAGGTACAGGTAACTGGACCCACTAAAAACATTGGTAGCTTGTAACCAGAAGGGCCATATTCTTCCCTAGCACAGGCTTACACCTATGTAACTCCAGTGACTCCAGTGGAATTCTTCCCAATTTTATAGGTGTGAGAGGATAATAAGGCTTGGGGAATTTATGTAATCTTCTGTAATCAGCATGGCATCTGTAGCTGGCACCAAACCAAGAGCAGTTTTTTAAACAGTTCTTTAAAGCTCCTCCATGTTTTTAAAATATTTTAAAAAGTGATTTGCTCCTGTGCATACTAACCAGCAGAGCTATGTTAGAGAGAAGTAAGCTGTCTCAGCAACTATAGTTTTTGACCTTATTTTTTAATAAAAAAGCTCAACACAGATAAAGTCAGAAAACAAAAACATTCTCTGGGATCGGTGTGATTTTCCCAGAGAAGACAGATTGAATTAGGAGAGTGAGACTAAACTATGGAGTCCAAGCCTTTAGTTAAGGCAGTGATGGTAGAAGGATCAGTTACAGGAGTAAGGATCTCAGTCAGGCATGTTTTGGCTGTAACCAGCACACTAGGCTCAGTAGTTCTGTGGCTTCCATGCAATATCACAACCAGTGATGGAGAACAACTAATGAAAATGAGAATGGAAAATGTATTCTGTTTCTGAGAAGCTATCTGATATAACCTCTGTGGACTTCAGTGAAAATATTTGCTTATACATCAGCTGAGAAACTAAACTATAGCCACAGAAAGAATTAGCCACTCATGGGTGGTTTAAGTATCTACATCAAAGGGGGCAATCCTCAAGGTTTCTATCTTAAAGCCACAGGCACTCAATGTCTATACAGACTTAAATTTTAGCTGGAAAGAATCTGCATGTCTAGACTGCTGTTTATATTACACTAAGAGGAATCTTTCTGTTGTCAATGATAAACAGTAGTGGTAAGCTGAGCTTTGCAGTGGCTCACAGGGTAGATATATCCTGCCTGCATCCTCTGTGAGGCAGAATCCAGTACACAAGAGAGTGTGATTTTAACTTCACTGGACTGATGCCAAGTTCACAAACATACGTTTCAGCTTCATACACAAAAGAAGAAGAACTTACATTAACATACTGAGCAATGTGTTGGGTACCTGAGGCATTCATACACACTTATTTTTGTTGCTTCTGATACTGAAGTAGAAGACTGTGTCACAAGTGCTATTTTTCTCACTGGTACAGTTTTTCCCAGTCTGGTTCACCAGGAGATGTGTGTCAGAGACAAAAAGCTTCAAATAGGTGCTGGCCTTTGAACTTGGTTTCCATAGGTAGGTGTCCACTGTTTGTACATTTTCACAGGTGCTTCTAAAGATTAGGAACCTTAACTAACTAGAAAAGAGGAGACTCTTAGTTCTTCAAGGTTCCTGTTGGATAAACTACAGAAACACCCTCAGGAGGAAGGAACTCAGGACCTCAACCTGTGCAATTATCCTAAGTGCTAGGCTCAGCTGTCATGCATCTCACATTCCTCTCTGTTTTAGCATGTTTTCAATTCCTTTCTGAAACATGGAACACTATCTACATGGGCATTGGCATGACTTCTTTTGTTGAGCCTGCTGCTTTCCCTGGGTGCATGGAAACCCATTTCATGGAAACCCCATTTCAGGGTGAATTCTTGGCATGTGCAACTGTCTTTTGTACACAGCCCTTTGTATGATCAGAAGGGAGGTGTGGCCTTTGGAAGCCAGGTTCTTTACTGGATGCTAAGAGGCCAGAATCCTGGACCAACCTACAGCATTTGCAACTTTGTGGATCTAGGCATTAAACTTGACTATTTGAACCCAAGAGAAGAAGATTTAGAAGTAGATTTAGGAAACAGGATTTCCCCTGTTAGTCCCCCAGCTAAGCAGCAAAAAAGATTTCACTGGAACGCACCAACTACATAATAACCTTACTGACAGACAGCACGTTGGCTCTTGAATTTGTCAGTAAAGTATCTGTTAATTATGATGCATCCTGTGGCCTTTGTTCCACAGCAAGCCCTACAACTAAAGGTAAAAAGTAGAATCACTTCTGATCATTGCTTCATTGTCATGTTCCACTTCATTTTGTTGAGAATTAAATGCCATATCTCAATCTTGGTGGGAACAAAGAGAGAAGAAATGAAAAGATTAAGCTTGCATAGTGATAATACACATATATAGCACATAGATTTCCCTGAATTGGGGGAAATTCATCATCTTAACATGGTAATCTACCTCTATGTGTATACTTTATTGAAAGAGATCAGCTCAGATCATCCCCATTAAAGCCATCTTGAATTTTTCCAATAGCACACAGTGGTCCAAATGATGGGCTGTAACATGCCATTTAGGAAAGTTCAAGTCATATCATGTTAGGATACTTGCTTCTATACTGCTCACATTTAGTCTAATCTCTAATCTGGTTTAAAGATTGTAATTAGAGCATGCTTGGACTTCAATCTTAGTTCTCAATAGCTACTGATATCTTTTCCTGTGAGCATTCCCGCTTGAAAATGTTCCTTGTCAGGTTTATCTTACTGAATCAAAGGCTGGGAGAAGCGAGAGATATTAATGTCTCAACTCTCTTGCATTGTCTCCTCAAGTTCCTCAAATCGCTAGCCTCAAGCCTGTTGTCCACCATAACTATTGAAAGGTTGCACCATCTTGCTCCCATTCCAGACTTCCCCTACACCATATAAGGTTTAAAATACAAACACAGGGAAATTAAAATTTTATGGTCTCTCTTGCATTACACTTACATTAGGTCACCCATATGGTATAAATTATATTTAATTACCAATATATACCATAGTACACATTTTGTATGGCTTGGGCATGCTGATGTCATAAGATCATAGAATATAGAAAGAAATAGATTATGATCTGCTAAGTTATAAGAATTTCTTTGGTATATATCTGGTATTTGGTATACACATTCGGTATACACATTCGGTATGCAATGGTTCATCATTTGTGAATGGGGTAGCAAAAATGAATTACATAGGGCTTCTCAAAACAGCAGTGACAATTTTAGAGCACTATATTCTGTATCTGGTGCATGCCAAATGGTTGCCAAACATGATATCAAAATATTCATGTGGCTGCTGTTATTTTTGTTTTAATTATTGAGACTCTTTCTTATGTTTCTGCCTATAAGACCAAGAACTTAATTAATTTCAGTCTAACAGGGATTTGAAAGTGTGGGACTGATTTAATTAAGACATTTGGGATGATCTGAAATTCAGGATGAATTCAAGATAAGTCACAGCTGCTTTGTATCCCACTGCAGATACTTAGAGATCAGCAACTTCTAGATCATGAAAGATCATGAGCTACCAAGTTTTAAATTTATCTTTGGACTAAACTGAACATGACTAATGTTGTATTTCAGAGATGTATCATAGTCCTTTTTAGAAAAAAAAAATCACAGTGTGCAGTGACTTTACTGATAATAATCTTTATAACAACTCAACAAAAAGACTTTTACAGCATTAGATGTTTCAAATCCTGGCACATGGAGAAAAGTCTAGTGTTTTGAGATTGCTCACTTGGTGCCACGGGTGCTACCTGGAGTGTTAGGGCACTTAGAACACTGCGTGGTGGCTCACCTGGCAATGAAAGTTGTGTAATTTGTTGAAATGATGTATGGGTTCTCAAGAGGTGAATCAAAAAAGTTGATGGGTTCACTGGCAAAAGCTTCTGAAAATCAATGAGAGGTTTACTGTTGACTTCAGCAGGCTTTGGATCAGGCTTATGTAGAGATCTTCAGATACATGAATGTTACATGGCTGATCCCTCTGAGAGAGAAAGACACATAGTAAGGACACAAAATCATGATTCCTTAGACCCTGTAAGTAATCTAAATGCCTATATTTAATTTCATTTGTACTGGTTCCCAACACAGGGGCATAAAATACAAAGCTAAATAATCTCCAGAGCCATGACCAATTTTAGAACAATGAAGCCTGTCTAATTTTACCATCATACCTGTTAAAGATATGCTAAGGATTACATTTTTAGCTAGGAATGTTAAGAAATTAGAAATCAATTACACTTTAATATACATTAACTATGTTATAAAAAGTTGTCTGATGAAAGGAAAAAAGTGGTTAATTAAATGTACTCACCTTTTTGCAAACCAAGATAGATTTAAAATGTGTAATGACATGCTCTCCAGAATATGTATGCTATGGAGTAAATCTCTTGCAGCAGAAGGATAAATATGGTGTAAGCTTCCTTATTTAAGATGTTGCTGTATATAAACTGAGGCATATAAAACTATAGTATGTTTCCTTATACAGAGACATAAATCAAACAAGAACAAATCTACCACCAACCGCTTCATACTGTGTTGTGCTTTGATAGGGAAGGAAAGCCAAGTTTCTAGCCTGGGTCTAGCCTGACTCAGGCCATAACTTGTGAGTCCTGCTATTCTAACCCTTTCTCTTGATCTGCTTTTCAGCATGTCTTAGAGTACACAGCTCAAAGCAGCAGGGGAGTTTCTTAGCAAAGGGCCACCCACTTGCATATTATTCCTTCCTTGCCTGTGACATGACACAAGAACAAAGTAGACATTAACCGCTACATTAAACCCAGAAGGAAAGTAATCAGTAACCTGTTATTCCCTTAATAAAGGGAAACACATGCAGTGTGAAATCCAGAAGACTAATCAATAGCCCCAGACAATGCAATGTGCCAAACAAATTGCAAATCAATTAGAATCCTTGTTTTCTTTGAAATGGTTCACTATACCTAAAGCAATTACTCGTTCATTAGACCTAATTTAACAGCATGACTGCCCTAGCAACAACTGGCAGCGTCTGGCTATCAAATAGAAGAATGGCAGCTTATTTCTGTCTGTCTGTGAGTCTAACGCCAATCAAAAAAAAATTGAATTCCTTTATATAAGACAACTTTTCATTAATGGGTAAAATATTTTCTGTGAAGAAAAAATCAAGTATCCTATTTGATTTGGTTGAGTTTCGTCTTATTAACTAAGTAAGGGAGTTGAGGTAGACTTTGCATGAAGAAATTCTGAAGTTCTTTAAATGGTTCAGTAAATTGCGACACTAAGATATGCAAGAAGGAGGGTAAGTCTTAGATCTCCTTCAATAAATCCTTTGGGATTTGGAAAAAAAAGTAAGTCCTATATATGTTTGTGTCAGCTGCATGTTTACCACAATTGAAATGGCACAATAAGATTAGCATGGTCCAGCACAGGATGACACAGATTTGTCAAATGGTCCATAATCCCTTTGATGGGCTCAGAAGGCATTTAGCATTTGATACAAACCCTCCCTATTGTCTTCCCTTGGCATTGGATCAGGCCCCTAATACCCTAACTACAGGTTTAAAGTGATGTTTTTATATTTTATTTCCTTCTCTATTCAGTGATATGGTAATAGTATAGCCATATGGGCCTTACGAGATTTTTTAAAAAACATAAGTTTTTAATATATGTTCCTTTCCCTCCCTGTAAATCTCATACTCATGAAACCAATTTTTTCCTCTTCCTCTATTGTGGTGCACAGCAATCTTGTGATGAAAGGCGTGTACCTGGAATGGGGTCAGCTGGCAGGAAGCCACCTCGAGGAGAGGGGACGAGCTGCCTTGCCATGCTTGCAGCATAGATACTTCTAGCCCTTACAGTGAATAAAGGCAAATAGGAATGTTACTCACCTTTAGTGACTGGTATCAGGGGTGTTTCCAGGACCTAAAAGAAGTTCCAGAGCTAGCTGGGTCTTTCTCCTTTTTAATATTACTGGGGCAAGGTACTGCACTGTCAGGTACTCAAGGGTTAAGATACTGCACTGGCAATCTGTCCAGGATTAAATCCACCACAATTTTGTCCTGTAAACTTTAACCACAGGGGAAAAAAGGAAATGATTGCCTAGAGGGTTATTCTTAATGGCCATGATTTGAAACCCTTATATTGTTTATTGACCTTTAAAGATGTGACATTCTTCTGTAAAAATCCTTGTAAACTCTTCAGTGTATATACATGTGTATATATATAAATATACATAGCCTAAATATATATAGCCTAAATATATATAGCCTATACACATATAGCCTAAAAATATATGTATATATTTATAGCCTCAGTTGGAGTATATTTTTGTATTAATTGAAGTAATTTCTAATTTCCAGCAGATAAAAAACCCTTCAAAATTATTTTAGAAAGCCTTTAAACATTTTTTGAGGCTATATTTAGTGTCAAGTTGATTTAATTACTTTTAGAACAGCTGCTGTTACAGGGAGTTGGAGCTGTTACAAGTGACCGTAAGTATTTATCTAAAGATATGCAACTTCAATGTTCAGTCTTGCCAGGCCTGCTAGACTTTGATCCTCCTAGGTCTTGCCATCCTTTCTGGTACTGTAATACTCTCCCCCACTGCTGAGAGGATTAATGAGATGATATTTTAATTCTGAGAGGAGAATATTTTTCTGGAAGTTTGTCTCTTTTTTGTGGCAATCAAGGGCTGCTCAGGAGATGGAAATGTAAGAGGTAAGTGCAATAATCATAGAAGCATAATAAATGATCCCAGTTTCATGTTTTACCATGTATACCTTGTCTGCATCTGCATGTATATGCATATTTGATGTTTTGCTGTAAATTCAGAGATGACTCACCATTCCTCACATCTTACACAAACCCCAAGTCGCTGAGCTTTGTCTACTGGAATTTAATCTGGCATTACAGACCCAAGCAATGCTCAGGGTTGCAACTTGGCTAGCAGGCACAGATACTAAGATCCTATCTGAAAGACTTTGGGCCACTGAATCCAAGTCTTCCTGAACCTTCTGGCCCTTCTGCAGGCTAGTCTTCTCCCTGGAGTACAGACTAAGGAGCCATGAAAGGCACCATAAAATCAGTGAAACATGTCCTTAAAATTTTTTCCTGATGTTTTAATATAGACCTTACAGTTCACATATGCTATCCAGTATCGAGCAGATGCTTAGCTTTTTAAGAGGGTAAGAAATCTGAAATCACTTTATAACTCAAATGGTCTTAAATTGAAGTTCACAATAATCTCCTGCAGTGGCTCTGCCAACATTTAGAGTTCACTAAGAATTATTTTTAACACTTTACCACATATACATCAATAGTTGAAGTGTGTTATTAAGTGTGACTGAACAATTGGTTAAAATTAGTTGGAAGCACTTAGCTAGAAATGCTACCTTTTGACTGTTAGAGCAAGTGCCGTGAGGCACCTTGAACTTAATAAGGAACGTGAAATTAACTACAAATTACCTATTAACTTCTGCCCTTAACATATTCAATCAAGTAGGACAGCCATTCATACCCTCACTTTGATGGAAAACTTGAGCATATGTTCATGTCCATTCTTTTTTGGCAAAACAAAAGTAGCCACTAAGCAATGGACATGTTGTTCATATGCTTATGTGTCCTTAGAGCCTATGTGACTTAAGACTATCTACCAGCATTCTATTGTGCAGGTATGGCAACCTGAAACATGTCCTAAACTGGATATAGTTTCTTCTTGTTTTACCAGCATTTGAAACACAACATAATCTGAAACTAGCCAAAGGACATTTTAGTACTTGTAACTGAGATATAATCATTATGTGGATGTTGAAAAAGAACTAAACTTGACATACAATAAATTGTGCCTTTTCATTTTGTGGGCTCCCTTGGAGGTGAATTCCCTATGTTTTTACATTTATTGGATTTCAAACATTTATTAGATTTTAGCACTGATCTGAATTGGAACTGAAGTAATCTGTAGGTAGCTCCATCACTTTCTTAATTTTGCACAGGTAATGTGCAAGTGTTGATTTATTCCAAAGCTGAACACATACTAGAAGTCATCTTGAGGTATAGAAAGAGAGTATCTGTCAACTGTCTCCATGCCATGGCATGTGGGCAGGCAGGATGCTTGTTCGCAGGACTACTCCTGAGTTCCTTTACCAGCCAGGCCAGGACCTGGCTGGTGGGAAACTCTACATGAACCGAGTGTGGATCAGAGAAACCCACCATGTCTCTGATCTTGTGCAGATGCTGCTGCGTGCAGTGCCCTGACACCTAGTGGATCACATATAGACCTTTCAAAACCCGCTGAGCAGATGACACTTCGGACTCTCTGTGCTTTGCATGTAAGAATATGTTTGCATTTATTGGTATAGGTGATGGACATACCGTATGTGGAAAGCACCCCCACACAAGCATTAAGGATCATTATTGCTGTTTATTATTTTTTTAATAACATATGATTCCCATTTTACAAACTTGGGTAGAAATCAATAATTTTTGCTCTGCAATTACATGTGTGTCATTAAGGGCTGTGACAGGCAAACTGAAATAACTGCAGTATTTTTAGAGTTGTTGCTTCGAGCTCCCTGGGCTATACCTATAGCAGGGTTTACTACTCTAGTTCCCATGTCAGAGGTAACCACCCCTTTAGCAGATGTATCACAACAGGGTATGTATTTGTGCCTCAGTCCATCTTAGCTTACTGCTCAGCGTCTCAGCTTGAGCTACACATTATTTCTAAAGATAGGATTAATTCCACCACACTTTAGCTGCCTAAAAGTGAGGCACCTGAGCTGCCAGTCATTTAGGGTCCTTTTGCAGCTACTGAAGAGAGACAAGGATTTGCAGAAACTGTAAGATAATTGAGCCCCATACTGCAAACTGTGCATTTAATATTTAGCTTAGTAGCAGATAACACTCCCGATATTCACAGATTATCCATACATTTCCTATATATAATGCCCAGTTAGATTCAAACATTTGATATTAGGGTACAGCTTCCCTTGAAATACAATGCATCCCTGCTTGTGTTTAGAACATTTTTTTTTTTTTTTTTTGTAAGAACGTGGCTGGTGGGTACCACTGGAATATTTCAAAATACAGATTTTCTCTAAGGATTTAAGAGTAGTTGAGGACTACTGGATCGTTGACACTACTTTCAAATAACAATACATTTGTCATCTTTGGCTGACTCTTACTTGTATAGTTAAAGACAATTCAGTCTTTGGCTGACTCTTATGTGCATAATTAAATACAATTTAGTAGCAACAACTAAGTATCATTTTTCTCATTCATGTTTGGCAATGCAGGAAATCCAAGCACACAATTGGATTTCTTTGTTTCCTGTTTATTACAAGGGTAATAGGGCTGGAAGGGATCTCAAGATGTCATCACATTGATCTTCCAGCCCCAAGGCAGAATCGACTGTATCTTGAAGTTGATTAGGGGAGGAGATGTAATCTGTGTTTTGTGTTCTGGTAATTAAGCATTTTACAAAGATGTGGCTGTGGCTAATCTGAAGAATGACTATGCATATACATATGTATGCTGTGATGAGGCATCTCTCTATGCAAAAAAGAACTGGTCGTAATAGAGCTGCACATGTTTCAGTCAATGCATACCTAACAGTTATATTGATAATGTATGAGTCAAAAGGGGATGGGATTCATCCTCTCATAGTGGCACTGGTTCAATAGTGAAAAAACTTCAGTGTCTCAATGAACATATGTAAAGAAGAATCCAGAGAGACAGAATAAAGAACATTCAGAAAGAGACTCTCTTTAACACTTTCCATATAATTCCACTCTTTATAAAAGGCTGTTTCCAGGCTATTGAAAGGGCTTCTTCCAGGCTATTGACAGGGTGATAACAATCACCCAGATTGTCCTGTTGAACTAATTCCCTACACTGAAACTATTTATTATTTCCTAGTATGCAATTGTGGCTTAAATAGAAAAAAGTTCATATTTTTTCAAAGCTTTTAGGGTGTGATTTCTCTTATCTCTGTTGGAATCTATATTATAGCCAGTATCATAGTGAAGCCACTCTCTGTCATCTTTGAAAGGTCATGGAGATCAGAGGTCCATGATGACTAGAGAAGGGCAAATTCTGCACCCATCTTCAAATCAGGCCAAAGGGGCAATCTGGGAAAGTACAGGCCTTATTTTGGTCTGCAGGACAATCACAGAATGAGTCCTCCTTGAATGCATTTATGGGTGTGTGTAGAAGGTGGTGATTGGAAAGTCAGCAGGTAAAATCATGCTTTTCCCGATTGCTTTCTACGATGAAATGAGTAGATCTGTGGATCAAGGGAGTGCGGTGGATGTCATTTACCTTGCCTTTAACAAGGCTTTGGACAGTCTCCAAAATACTCTTGTATCCAAGGTGGAACGTTATGGTCCAGATCGTTGGACAAATGAATGAGTAAATAAATAACTGGTTGGATGATCAGGCTCAGAAGGTAGTGATTAATGAATCATGCTCTACCCTGAGGCTGGTAACAAATTGAGCACTACAGGGATCTATCATGGGACCTGTCCTGTTAACCACCTTTATCAGTGACCTGAAGCAGATGGCAGAGTGCACTCTCATCAGGTGTTAGGTGACACCAAACTGGCAGGACCAGGTGATACACCCGAGGCTAGGGCTGCCACCCAAAGGGACCCAAGATGGGCTGGAGGACAGGCCAACAGGAACGTTACTAAATTCAACAAGGACAAATGCAAAGTCCTGCCCCTGGGAAGGAAGAGCCCTTTGCAGGATTACAGGCTGGGGGCTGCCAGGCTGGAGAGTAGCTCTGCTCCCCAGGGGAGCTGGTAGTCTTGGTGGGTAGTGAGCTGAACATGAGCCTGCATTGTGACCCTGCACAAGAGTGTCCAGGGCAGTAGTCACAGGAGCATAGCCAGTAGACCGAGGAGGGTGATTATCCCGCTCTACTCAGCCTTGGGAGACCACATCTAGGTATTTTTCCAGTTTGGGGTGCACCAGTAACAAGAAATGTAATGATCAGGCGGAGGGAGTTCAGCAAAGTACCACCCAGATGGTCAGGGGTTGAGGCACTTGCCCTGTAAGGAGACACCATGGGACTGGGCCTTATTCAACCTGGAAAAGAGGCAGCTTTGGAGGGATCTAACAGCAGCCCTCCAGGGTCGGCATTGCTTCTCTGGACTGACCTACCACCCTTATCTCAATAGGCTCTGGTTTCAGCTTCGGGAAGGACAGCTGTCAGTCATGATGGTGGTTCTGGGAAGGTCATTCAGCTCTGTATAGAGGAGGTGGAATTTGGGTAGTGCTGCCACACAACCAAAATAATATCCTGTAGCAAAAGTAATCAAACAGATCTGGTTAAAAAAAAGACAGGAAAAGAGAAAGAGGAGGTATTGATCAGTGATTAGAGTAAACCAGCATTTTAGAATAAAAAATATGTATTTTGAATTAGCAAGCAATGAAGACAATTTTGAACTAGTACACAGGGAGAGAGGTACTTCCAGAAACATCAAGGTAAATTAACATATAAATCCAGGGTAGTCACCAATGTAGGACATTGCAAACCCTCACTTGGAAAGACTTCAAAGGCATTCTGAAGTCTCCAGTTTTGTTTATCTTACATTTTCCCTTGTTCACTGAAATTGATAGAAATTAAGGGTACTTGTAATTCACAGAAGCTCCCCAACAATTTAAGGGATTGGCACAACCGCAAACACTCTAAGAGACTTTGGGCATCTGGGCAAAGATTCTTATCTGAACATTTCTCAAAGGTGTGGTCTCTTGCCCAAGGCAGGAATATTTTGAAAGTTCTGGAAATATATAATCCATATTTCAAGCATACAGAATATGGCCATGCACCATAAAAAACCTACAGTATTAAAAATGGTAAATATTTCTGAGACAAAAGCAAGATCATATTTTGTTCTGTGTTTGTGATGTTTCCAGAATATCTGGGACTAAATTCTTACCTGGCATCTTCATTGTTATTGTAATAAAAATCATAACAATATAAGGCAATTAACTCCAGATACTTGAATAAAAAGTGAATAATACTTTCAAACTAATTAAAACAATTCAAACTAATGCAGATTACATCTGAGAACCACAGATAAAAATACTTGGCAAGAGTCTACTCACATAAATAAAAATCAGTTTAGAACAACTATTACATTTTATATGCTTATTAGTAAATAATTTTACTGTTTTCACAAAAGTGAAAGTCTGTGTCTACACATAAGTGTATGAATACATAATCTGTACTAATGAGGGACCCCAATGCAGCTGAAAAAATTACAACTTTCTATTCCTAAGATTGTGCATTTGCATTTCCAAAATCTATGCATGTTTGTTATTAAAAATTATTTTTTTTTTACAAAATTAATTTTATATATATGTTCAAGCTTTTGAATGCACCTAACGTTTTTGCAAAATGGTGCATAGAGAAATTCAGGCAAGCAACTTTTCTGCCACTGTTTTTAAAAATGTTGCTCTATCATTGGTTATTAATGAGCAAGTTTGTTACAAATGTTTTAACTTGGCTTTGTGAACTTTCCTGTACCGGTAACATTACATGAAAAACCTAGAATCACTGTGAAAAAATCAGGAGGATTTAAGACAGCTGTCTTCTAGCAAACCCTGACTTTGGAGAATCACTCTATCCATTAAAAGGAAGGAAAACTTCAGTTTGACTATTATAGTGAAAATTAGGAATTAACATTTTGATGAAAATGGAAGCAATGAGGTTTTATGTATATGAATCATTATTTGTTTCCCTCTTAAGGGAATTATTCAAATTGTTCACTGGCTTTCCAAAAAAAAAAAAAAAAAAAAAAGCTATAACACTATTATAATAGCAAATTTAAAGAGCTCCTCTCTCATTATAATTCTTTACATATTGTCAAGCCCAGTCAGTCAATATTTATGACTGATAACATTTATGGCACCTATCAAAATGCTTTAAATGGCTTTTTCTAACAAGAGACTTGCCAAAAATTATTCAGGAGATTTTCTATATGTGATATATTTCCCTTTACTGAATCACATGCTTCAGAGACCTGATTACTGGTAAAGCACAGATAAAAGCTATAACAGAATGGTGGTCAAACAAGTGGAGCCTATAAAGTATGCACTCCTCTTTTGTTTGCTGCTATACAAAAAGTGAATAGACAAGCCCTTTTGCAAACTTGCAGAGGACCAACTTTTTCCCTACCCCCCACTCCTGGGAATAAGCCATTTTAATTATTGAAGTTTTTTTGTTTAATCTTCCACCAACAAGTAATATGAATATTTTATACAACACTGATGAATGCTTAACTAATACAGTTCTTCATACAAATGCAAACTTCCTTTTTACTGGCCTCTGGTGACTATGCATCTAGTGCCAGAGTGGCATCATTCAGCTCCAGTTGCTATAGCATTTTCAAGAACCTCTCTGTTCTTGTCATAAATTATCTTTAAGTGAAAAAAGCTCCAAGGAGGTCTGCAGCAAACTGTATCAAATAATGAATTTCTAAGCTGTGGTAGAAAACACTCATCTTACTTATATTCTTCTACCATCGATTGTTTAGTGACCCTTCTTTGGGATACAGATGAGCATAACCCTGAAAAATGTTTGTGTTGTCTTTCTCTTGCTGGCAGCCTGCAGCCTGCATGATCTAATAAATATTGGCAGGACCAAATGAAATAATATAGAAGAGCTTCTCTTCTTTAAAGTCCATAGACCAAGAGACTCTTGTCACTTGTTAATATCTCCATCAAACAGTGAAGTGTTAACATATGTGATACGACCATGCAATCAAGTAAGGACCGATTTGTTGACTAATTAAACCAACACAACAAGCTCTTTAGCACCTACAAGTGACAAGTTTAGAGCAGGCAAGTGGAAACTCTCAATTGAGTCCCCTTTTATGAGACTATCATGCCAAATTCAATTCTGACTGAGTAGTATTTGAATGTACTTGACTTCCACTATGTGCTGACATGCTTACAATAATTCATCATGTGTGACAATAGCCCAATATTAGAGATTTATGATATATACAAAACAGTTACAAATGAAATGTAGCCCTAACATGTGTCTGCTTTACTTATCCACAGCCTATTGATATTATAATTAATGGTCAATTACTTAGGGATAGAGAATAGAAAATAGTCATTACCAGTTTCAGTCATCATCTGTTTTTGGCAAATTCTGGAAGTAAATGAAACCATTTTCATAGTGTTTGGCTGTTGCTAGAAAGTACACTGTTGCTCACTGCAAGAAGAACGGGTTTGCTATCTGTTCTGCAGTTGAAGAGTTATTTTAGAAACAGAATATTTATTTTATTATCATAATGTACGTAAGTTTTTAAAAGTGTATCTGGGAAGAAGAAAATATAGTGAACACTGCATATGAATATTTTACAAAGATTGCCAGCATTGGCCAATTTTCCAGACAGACATACAAAGTCAACCCCCAAAGGTATTTAAAGAATATAAATTCAAATTCCTTCCATAGGGAAAAAAAGCATGAAAGCAAGCACCTCCTGTTAGTCTTTCACAGTTTTAGGTCCTGCCATAATGTTGACAAGTTGACTTGTGAGTCTAATAGTCCTGTTTAAGGGGGAATTCAAGCTACTGGGAAAAAGGCATGTGAACCACTTTTAGGTCACTGATTGTGCAAACAATTATGAATACTTTCCTTTTAAATTTGAATTGTTCCACTGAAATCAATGGGGCTACTCATATGCTGAAAATGATGAATATATATATATATATATATGTGTGTTCCAGTATGTGGACCCTTGTCTTTAACAATCAGCAACCAAAAGCCCAGAGCCTTCCAGGTTCTTGGAGAGCACATTCTGAGGTTCAACTTACTCCTTGCTAAACTTTCATCCCAGAGGGAACATGGAGGCTTTCCATGTTCAAGAGAGAGTCAGATACCAGTGAAAGTATTTTCTAGGACCAACCAGCCAGTGGGCACCCAACTAAGCTCCCAAGGAGCAGAATGTGAAGAAGAGGCACTTTTGTGGCTCACCTGTTGAATCCAGCTGGGGGGCAAGAGAAAAAGCCTCCCTTAGCTTAGGAACCTCCACCATAAGCCTTCACTGGAGTTAGGCCACAAAGATGAAGTACCCTTAGAGATCTGGTCTAGAGGAAAGCACATCATCTCCAACACAATTTTTTTTATAATTGCTCAAGCATGGAAATGAGGTCAGGAAGAAAAAAAAAGGAACTCAGAACAAGCAGAAGTAGTCTGACTTGTGTCTCCATTTTAAAGACGTATTTAATCACTGATCTGGTGTGGAGGGCACCTTTTAAGCAGATGGTTGTAGTAACACAAGAATGATATAGGCAGTCTGTTGGTTTGGGTGTTGGCATGCCTTTGCTTGAAAGGAAAGGGGAAGAATGAGAAATAACCTTGGATTTATATCGAGCAAAATGTTCTAATTGTTAATTTCAGCACTAGTGTTTGCACGGTGCTTTGACATCATCAGTTGGAAGAACTGCAGAATAATTTTTTCTGCCTCAGAAGCTGGCAATAACAAAAGGAGTTCTTTCCAACAGCAGGGGATAATAATTATAGTGATCCCTTTTATATGTTACTGCTAAGCATCTATTATCAACCAAACTTTTAATATGAATTTTTTAATGTCTTTAAGAGCATAACATTTTGTCCCTAGATGGAAGTGTATTATTTTTTTAGTATTCCCAATTTAGTTTAAAATTATATCAAAATAAGTAAATATCTCTAATTCATCAAACATACCAAAATAAATTGTCAGACTTTTATATAATCATGATCTGGAATCTAGATAAGTCATTTCATTTCAGAAGTACAGTCATTCATAGTTGGAAAAGAAAAGCTGTGATTCAGTTCTCAGTGATACTGGTGCAAACAGAGAGCGATAATATAACACTGAACTAATGCAATTTAACTTCAGGTTTAACATACAAATTCATTTAGATATTTTATTACCTAAAAGCCTAAAAGCATTAAATAAAAATGCAATTATTTTAGTAACCTTAAAGGAGACGAGATCTTACAGTCTTGTGTTGATACCTGCATCTCTGGAGGAATCAATGCAATTTCAACAAAAGAATTGTATCACATTGAGTTGTTTCACATAATGCCATTGAAATGAAAGAGGTTCACAAAGGGTTGATTAAATTTAAGTGGAAGAAACACAATGGGCAAAATTCATCGCTGGTGTAATTCTGTTGTCTCCTGCAGTTCCACCATGAATGGATAGGGCCCATGACAGTCTGAGCTTTTTCTGCACTTTGGCAACTGAATTAGCTGAATTAAAATCCTTTAAACTGTAAAAAACCCCCAACAACCATAAATCCAGTCTCCACCCCCATATTATACTAACCAAATTGAATTAAAGAAAAATACACTGAAAGAATGTTAAGAACTTGATTTGCTAAGACAAGAGCATATGAAGAGGAAGCTCCATCATTAACGTGCACTGTGGTCAATATTGATCTTGTAAGTCACATCAAAAGTCTTTCAAATCAGTCTAAAGATACCATGTGCACGATAAAGCTACTGATATCATTGAGACAAATCTACCTTCTTCTTTTTTCCTTTCTTTTTCTTCTGTTTAGGGAAGAAGAGAGCAGGGGTCCATGACAGACTTTTAACCAAATTCTTAAAACTGTCCTTAAAGACTATTTCTAAAAGCTACTGAAGTCAACAGGAACTACAGATAGTCATTATCTCGCAGGGCTAGGCATTTAATTTCTTTTCACAATTTATCATCTGTAAGACCCATCAGTTGCAGTAGCAGTTGAACAGGTGGATCAGTAAAGAATATCTAACTACACTCTATAGGACTTATGTTTATAGATGCACACATATGTTTAATAAGTGAAGCTATTTTGAAATGCAGCTAACACTAGAGCTTATTGCACCCAGACTGTATTTATTATGAAAATTAATACACCTTTTCCCCTCCCAGGTACCCCAGAATTGTTCAAAGTTATATTTCTAAAGGGATTTACCCACTACTGAAATTAATCTAAGCTACATCTTTCTATCTCATATGAAAGGAGTAACCTACTTTTATTGGAACGGAGTTTGCATACTAACTCCATCAGTGTGGTTTCAGTAATCATACAAATAGCTGCCTTCAGATTTTTATTCATTTAGACACTATAATTGGAAGGCCAGAAAAGCTTCCAAAAGGAGAGGTAAGATACTAAGAAAAAACCCCTTGGATTTTTTTTAAAACAAAGTCAGCAGATTTCTTAGTTTGTAGATACATTATTAGATTTGAATGTAAAAGCCTCAGAGAAAGAAATAGCTCTGTGAATATCAGAATTAGGAAACCTAGTTCTATGGTCTTTCTCCTGTGTTAGCCTTGATGTCTTGTGGCTTGATGGCTGATGTTGTACCACAATCTTACTGTTAATGAGAATGCTTTAATTTTACACCCCTGTCCAGCTGCCTACTTTCATGTATCTCTTACTTAGCTTGAATAAAATCTCTCTTTTAAGAATTCCAACCTTTCTGTATAATTTCATTGAAATTAGACTACATATTGAGGAATTACTAAGAGGAATGAGGAGCAGCAGGAGGATAGGCAGACCAATTACACACATCTTTTTCACTTTTAGAAAAAAAGCTAATACCGCCCCCCCCCCGCCCCCGCTATTATCTGGGCTTCCATGACCTCAAGAAGTCCATTTCTTTTCCTGTTAAGCAATAGAGTTGAATCAATATTGGCATATTTTAGGATTATTTTCATTCCAATGTTTAAAAAGGACTAAACATGAGAAAAGTTATTTAACCCATTTTCAGTATGCTACACGGAGTTGTCCTGTGGAGTGGAAAAGTTGCAAGACTAGAGCAATACAGCATGTCTTCTAGTATTTGTGTCTGGGATTTTCCTGGAATTTTGCATGTAAATTGAGACTTTTTGTGTTCTCAGGATAATCTCAGGACATATCTCAGTAAGGAAAGAAGAACTGTATCAACAGGATCACAGCTGAAAGGGTATACTGGGCCATAGTTTTGCTAGTACAATAATCTTTACCTTTAAGAGACAGAACATTTGAGTATGATCACATTAGTATCCTGTAAAGTTTAATCAGAGTAAGCTCATGTTATGTCTGGACCAGACTTTGTACTTCTGCTCCCAACTGAACTCAAAAATATTCCATAGTCTGTTTTATTTAACCTCTGTATGAAACCAAAAAATATGTAAAATACAGGATTTTTCATGCTATTTTAAATACATAGTGCCTTCCATTTGTAGAATTGCCTTATTCCATTTACACTGTTTTTTTACTGTGCTAA
This sequence comes from Strix uralensis, assembly GCF_047716275.1. Taxonomy (NCBI): domain Eukaryota; kingdom Metazoa; phylum Chordata; class Aves; order Strigiformes; family Strigidae; genus Strix; species Strix uralensis. Next base: position 105,390,821 of record NC_133975.1, on the reverse strand, counting down.
TATATCAATTTCAATGAAGTTATACCTGGTTTCTGCTGATAAAGATTAATTTCTGACTGACTGTGTTGGTAAATGCCACCAGGAGCACCCACCACAAGTCAGTGGGTAAAACTAAAGGCATTAGATCAAACTGTTCATAAGTTCTGTTACCTATAACCAGACCTATGCCAGTCTGAGGATGTGAACTTTTCACATGCTGATTTATGAACATATTGAAAGGCTCTGCCTTGGAGAGTGGCAAGACCCACTAGAGGAGTGTTAGCTGTCTAATTTTAATGTGTCACCAACAGCTCTGTCAGAGCCCTAAATATCTTGGATATCTCCTGCATTTCTACCTTGCTCACTCTCTTCCCTTCCCCATATTCTTATTTTTCTTTATTATACTCCCAAATAGCAGCACTGGGCTTTGGTCAATGTGGATGAGTTTTAAAACTCAGGCCTGCATTCGGGACAAGGAAAGAAAGAAGTAAGAGATGTGGTAACTCAGAATGACACAGTTCAATGGCTCCAGTAAATTAACTTTCTCTTAATAAAGGTTGAATAGTGTTGATATGAACTGACTGAAATAGGTCTATACACACACGGGCAGGTCCAGCAGTACAGTGTACCTTGGGCATTCAGACCACATATTTGCTGTGCCTTTGGGTATTTTTATGCACCATGGTGTATATCCATTAATGCCACTGATATTACATGGGAATGCTGTAGCATGAAGTCTTTCCCGCTTTGAAGTCAAAAGCAGAAACGTGATTGACTTAAATGGTGGCTACAGTATCTCTCATTGGCTTAGGTCCTTAAGTTGTGGATCTGGTCTAATCATGTCAGTGGGCTACCCGCAATGCACTAAGCTAACTCTGTATGTAAGCTTTGAAGGAGTAGCACCTGGGAAGAAGTGTTCTGCAGAGATTAGAATTGATCTTGATCTGCTTTAGTCCTTATTAAAACAACTGTGATTCCATTTAAATAAATAAAGTGATCATGGTAACTGTGGGTTCCAAGCACCATGTCTGTGACAATCTCACCTCCTAAGGTGTCATCTCCGTTGCTCTGTTTGGGCTTATCACCTCCACAGGTGGTGATAACATTTCAGCTAGTGAATTTAAGATGTAAACATGTGATCTTTTGTGCTTCATTATTACAGCAACAGTAACCTTTGTCAGGAAGGCATGGGAACATCTGTGTGTGGTCACACCTTAAAACAGATCAGTAAGATTTGCCAGTGACATCCCCCAGAACCTGCAGAGATGCTTTCTTCACTAAGCTTCAGCTCACTCCTGCATCTGAAAAATAAATAATGTTCATATAAATAACAACCAGAATATTTTGTGGGCTGCAGTTTTGTGCTTCTTTTGTTTTGTTTAATAGGACCTTGAAATGGAATAGCAGAATTCCAGCAGCCAAGTATTTTTTTAGTAGAGCTAAGCTTGAGTTTAAAACCCTTCACCTCTGGCATCTTGAGCTGAAATATTATTTATGTCACAAATGAAAATGAGTACAGTGACATGAACCTACTAGCATGTAGGCTGCGATTACAAAGCCTTCCCTCTCTTCAGTAGGATTGCTGGTTTCTGTTTAAGTGAAGGCCAAGGACTTGAACAGTAGGGATGTTTGAGCCCAGGACTCAGGTGCATTAGAATAACTGGAGGATACTCAACAGATTCCATCTCTAAAAAATTATATTAGAGTTCATGAGACAAAGAAACCAATGTAGGACTCCAATCTACAACACAATTAACATTCAGGCTTCAGTACTGCAAACCACTTAAATATATGCTGCTACTGAGAGAAGAAATCTAAGATATTAATGTGGACTTAATTGCTCCTGTCCTTTTTAATGTATCTAGTTCTTACAGCACTACCTCCCCATTTTTGCAAACAGAAAGTGAGACAGAGACTGAGGGATCCACTTCTGTACACAACAGTAAGCAACTATGGTAGTTTGAGACATGGCTTGTCCCATCTGTTCTCCCTTCTACTTTGCCAGAGGTTGCTGCCACCATTGCAGGAAGAGAGAGGTTTGAATTGAATGTGTGCTCATTCCCCAGCTGCTGCACTTCATATTCCAGTCTCAGTGCAAACTTAACAGCCCTAAAGTTAATATGCAAAGCTGTGAACTAGAATGGCTGAGGTACAGACACATATTCTTTTTGCCATTTCTGCTATAGGGTTAGTTACCTGCAGGAGAGGGCTGAGGCAGGGAGCTCATGATGGTGATGTGTAAAACTGTCCCTGCAATATTCACCAAAACTTACTCCTGGAGCTTGAAGATCTAACTCTACAAACAGACAACTATGACACCCTCAAAGTCCAAGATTAAAATCCTCAAAATCCTTGTTTGTCCATGAAGGTGCCTAAATTCCACCCAATTTTCTATTTTTCTGGGATTATAAGTGCTGGGATGCCCAGTGTATCCATCTTGATAGAGGTAAACTACTCCATTGTAGCTAAAATTTAGCAGGATCTATGAATTATTCCCTTGTCTGTCATGCCTAGATCTTGTTCACATAGATCTCATAGAGCACTCTTCTTAGAGTAAGGTCTGCACAAACACAGGCAGGAAAGAATACAGTGCCTTTCATAACACAGAGGAGTAGGTAGAGGATTTTGATACACTATGGGAGATTTTTATTCATGTTGTTTCCCAGCTGAAGACTTAGAAAGTCCGTCTCAAAGTACTGGAATACTGAAGCTTGTTCTGGGCTTGAAGATCTTTCTCTGTCCTGCAGAGCTGTGATGGACAGCCACCAGATGAAAGCAGCACATAAAAAGACAGGATGCAATTCTTCAGCTCATTTGACAGGGCAACACGAATGGGGGAGGAAGGCAAGTAGTAGGGTTTTAATACCTCCTCTGTTGACTATTTATGTATTTTATACTAGGAATTTACTGAACAAAACAAGTGCATTTTGTGAATAGAGTTCTAGTGAATTTCCCAAAGTCACGAGAGAAATCTATGGTGGACCTCAACAGGAAGTTTCCCAGCTCAGCTAATGCCCCAACCACTGGGTTGTGTTTTCTTTCTAAGTTTTTTTACATCAAGACTATTCAGTAACTTCAGTATTTCCCCAGAGCACAGCCAGCATATTCCAAGATAAAGTGCTTAATTCCTAAAGCGTAGTTAGAAAAGAAGAAAAAACCAGCGTGTTGTTCGTCTTTATCAAATTAGTATCAGGGCTGGCAGAAGACACAAACTGTACTCTCAGCCCTGCAAAGTTATTTGTCCATCTGCAGGATTAGTGATTAAATTCCCAGTTGTTGAGAATCAGTCCTAAGTGAAGATAAAGAAAAGTACTATTTCTTACTTTTAAGCAGAAAATTACAAAGCAAGATGAAATGAAGGGGTGCAATTTTGAGCAAGGCAAGGGGAACAAACCAACTCAGTTTGTTCCATTCTAGAAAGTAATACCAAGACTATTTTTGGTGTTTTGAGACCCTGCCTAAACTCATGTGGGAAGACTGCTGTATGCCTATGCATATGCATATTCCATTTGGCAATACACTCACTACGGCACGCAGCCACCTACTAAATAATAGAACTTAAAAATGGAAAATCAAATGACAGAAAATGCTATTTCCAGGTATTTAATCAAAGGGAGGATCAGAGTACAAAGCTCAAGACAGGCCCAGCACACAACTCTGGCTGAACTGTCACTCTACAGCGGGTTTCAAACATCTGCATTACTTTGACTGAAATACCATGAATAATTTATAATAGAATAAAGAATTTAAGAAAAATAGATTTAAAAAAATTAATACCCCACAGTAATCACCTGGCTTCATGTTTATTAGTGAGGTGCTCTGGGGTAGAAAACATCATTGATTTTATGAACCTTTGGGGAGGTTTCTTTTTAAAAATTAACATTTCAGCTTGATATTATTTTAGTATTTACCACTCGGTATTGTCTTAGATGTCATCTTGGCAAAGGGCTCCTAAACAACTGCCACTTTTAGCACTGCTGCCAAAAGGCCCCCTTTCACAATAAAGCATGCTGTGCTTTGGCAGGAAATCAATAAAGTGAAAATCTGTTCTCATCATCCATACATTTACCATCACAATCAACAATCAAAGGCAAGACCTGGGTTCTTTATCCACAGGCTCCAGCCTCCCAATTTTCTGCTATGAAAGGCAGCATAAATTAGAACCCTTGGTTCCTGTTAGCTGGGCTTAATGGGTATGATTTATGAACCATTAAATGAGGTTATGTAAATTGATCCTTAGCAGAATGCTAGCACACAGGTGACAGGTGCAGTACATTTGAATGATGAGTCCACAAGGGTTCTGTACAAATCAGATTTCTGTGACATTCAGTTTTAGGAAGGAGAAATATGTTGTCAACAAGGAAGTGATTTAAATAGTGCCCTGGGTTTGTCAGCAATTATGCTTTTCTTCTTAATTGCTGCAAACTATATAAATTCTAATAGGAAATAAATTACTGATTTACCAGTTAATGACAAGGGGGTATAGACAAGAATGGTTTAAACATTAAAAAAAAAAAATTGCCTTGTGAGGCCATATTCAGTGATGATTTCATTTATGCTGTTAAAGTTAACAGATGCTTTAAAGTCACACGATAAACTTTGACATGAGCTAAGTAAAATTGTTTTTATTGCTAAGCTAAAGGAAACTGGCTTTGTGCTACAGCAATGGGTGTTCTTAAAAGGGGAAATCATGTATTTACATAGAAATAAGGATAAAATTTTTCTTGTTATTTTTTGCTTATTTGTTGTCTTAATAACCTTTTCAAAAATCAGATTAAATTATATTAACTAAAGTATTCTGGCTTACCCTAACAGGATTTTTATACTAATAGTGAAGATGATCACGTTAGCGATCTCATGTTTGACTCATTTCCTTCTCACTGCTACCCAAAGTGACCATAAGAATTGACTGACTGCCTTATAATAAAGTTTTTATAGGAAAAAATGGGCTTGCTGTTGTAAAATTTAAATCAGTGCCATCAATATTCAGGCTTCTTTGGTCTGGATAGGAGGGCTCTTGGAGAACTGGATGCATTTGTGTGATATTTAGGTTCTGCTTTTCCCTAGTCTGGTTAATAGCATGTTCCAACTAGTGGTCTGGCACACCTCTGCTACATGAATGTTTGCATCTTTCTTTGGAATGAAATGAAATAGTGGTAGGAATCAAATAGCATGGGTAAGTCTGTATGTAACTCAAGGCTTCGAGGGCAGCAGTTCTGGAGGAAAGATTGTACAGGAAGGTACTCAAAATACATAGATAGGATAGTAGGACAGTGTGAAATTACTTTCAGAGGCTTAGCCATGTTAGATCATTTTCATCAGTGGAAGAAAATATACAAGATGGGAGGGAACCAGAAAAAATACCTCACCAGTAAACTGGGAAGCCTAGTAAGATCTAAGGCAAACTGAACAAACTCTATATTAACATGTGTCTGTCTATTTTTGCCATCATGTTCATTGGCTGTGTATTTCCTGCTTTTTTTTTTCAAAATTCAGTGAAGTTTGTTCAAGCAACAAGCATCAGTTGCTAATTGAATTAGCCTCTCCTATTGTGTTTTACTTCAATGGAGATTCCCTTCAAGGTTCAGCTGCTTACTCATTGCATTGTTCTGCTCAATGCTCATATGTTGCTCGCTGCAATACTTCCCCTTTCACAGAAGCTGTCACTTTTATTTCTGTGAAGAGGATCAACAGGAGTGAGTCCAGAATGTGTAGTGCTTTTGGGGGTGTGGAATGCAAATTAAAAGGATAGCAAGGTTGCAATGTGGGTAATGCAGAAAAAGCATGATGCAGTTTCATTGGTGAGGAGATGAAGTACTGGGTTTTATTCCAGGTATCAAGGAAGAATTCCATAGCCTTCCTATCAGTATTATACGACAAAGCTACATCAAAAGAATGCAAAAGACAAGCCCTCAAAAGCTAAGGAAAACCTCACAGCGCTTGTTTATGCAAACCTCATTCAGTATTTTCTGTGACTGCATTACAGAACAGCCTTCATCATACAGGATCCGCTGGTGCTGTGGAAGGTCCTGCTTCTGTTTCACACCTACAGAAGGGACTGTGTACCTGAAGACAAGTCAGTTATTTTTAAAGGTATTAGCCTGATCTAATCAAAGTTATCCTCTCCCACCACACAGCTTGCCTTAGGTTGCTACCTTTAAATCACCATTGCAACCACAACCCTATAACTCCAGTCACAAATAAAACTGACATTTTTTTTCTCACGTGGCCATGCCTCATTCAGTGTATGAGACAGTCGTTCTTCATGGAATGGGTTACTGCTGAATGTTTCTTTGTGTGCACCCTGCCTGCTGCATATCCCATGACTTAGTCCCTTGCACTCTGACAGTGGCAAAAAGCAGATGCTGCAGAGAGAGTACAAGAAGAGGGGAAAAGATGTATAGTACTTCTGAGCCCTCTTCCAGCCTCTAATCATTGTCCACTTAGAGAATTCCTGAGTTGGATGCGATTTCTGCATTTATTAACTTCTGATGGATTTGTCTTCCATACAGTTGTCCCATCTTCTCTTAAACCCACATAAACTTTAACAAGACATTCCAGATGTTAGCTTCTCTCCTTTTGTTTGTTTTGAACCTGAACCTCTGTTCAGAAAATCAACTCTGAGGAAGGAGCATGACTAATGGTTAAGCACTGGACTAGAATGAGGATTTTCGTTTCTGGCATCTCATATTTTACATTTTAATACAAAACAGTTTCTGTATAAGGTACAGAGGCAGTCCCAACTATATGCTCAATATATCTATCAAGACATGAGAGACTGCTCTATAAAATGCCCTATGGGGATTCTATCTATATTCACTCTGGCTTTCACTGGCTGGAACATAGCTCCAATAACTGGCTATTGTAAGAAATGTAGCAGCATCTCCTTCTCTTCCTGTTGAAAATTGAAAGAAAATGGTGTCCACAACTGCATTTTGTAGAGATCTCTAGTCAGCTGTGCGCTGGGTATGTCTGTTGGTATCACATGGAAGCTGGGGTTAGAACTCGTTGTGAATCTGCTCAGATCTGGCAGAACTGGGCAGTTCTGGCCATGTAGAAGTGCCTATGTTTGCACATGGAAATGCCACATAGAGTGCTTATGAAGATTATGAAGGTGCTTATGAAGATTTGTCAACTCCATGGTTTGGTCATCTCCAGGAGCTGTCACAATTTTAACTTTGGGCAGAATGGAGCTCATGACATTTCCTAGAGGTGCCCAAAGGCATGTTTTATACTGCAGTGGATCTCAGTGTAAAGATCCCTGAGCTAGCCAATACTGGCCTGAAGTAGGACATCCACACAATGCAGAACAGCTTTATGTAGGCTCAGCAGCTCAGGTTTGAAAGTAGTCTGGTTGTGCTGGTGCAATGCAGTGATGCAAGGAAGCCAAAACCCATGAACTAACACTAGTGTAACCACAGAAGCCAAATCCTGTAGATCGAGACCAGAGGTCTTTGCATCATGATAGTGGGAGAAGCATCTGATTTAAGTCCCTTTTAGACCTAGTTCTGAGTTCTTCAGAAACACCGTGCTGCTCCTTCCCTGAGGACATTATCTTTCCTGTGTTCCAGATGGGCAAGCAAAAGGCAGGGAAAGTGTATCCCATGGGTACAGTCTGATTGTCCAGGTAAGGAAATGTGGCAATGACTGCTTACTGAAGTTCTCTTTTGGACCAGATTTAGGGGTTTATTTTGAGTAAAACAAGCCTAGGAAAAGGGACTGATGCACACCTCTTCTTCATGTCCCTCTGCAAAGAGTTCTCCAGTATAAAGGCACTTTGAAATTTCATAATGCAGACAGGCACTGACATTAAAGCCCAAATTGACAGTGACAAGTAAATGTGAGTGGCTGGTTTGAAGGACCAAAGATCTAATTTTGTTGTATCTTAACTTCTCAAGGCACTTCATTTTCACAGTAGAGCTTCCAAGGGCTCCAAGAAAGATGGTCAGAGCTTGGTACGACAGTGAAACACAAACCTGATATTTGAAAAGTGACATAATAAAGTGGCCTTTTGTGAAAATACTGGCTTGTGATTTCTTAGCATCACACAGGAATTCCATGTCAGAATTTGGGATAAGAAGCAGTTTGTTAAGACAGTGTTTCATTGCCTTAGTCATCAGGGCAATCTGTGCCCCTTCCTGCAATTCCCTTTCTCACTGAATGCATGCTTTCTCAGGTTTCAGCAATTAATGAGATGGTGTTACTGAGGTGGTAATATCCTGAAGCATGTAACATGGATTCATTCTCAGACTAGTTCCTATGTACAGTGAAGTGAGGTTAAGGTTTCTCATGCTGAGAATGCTTACAAAATAATGGAATTAAAGAGTGTATTATTATACTCTTAATAATAAAAGGCAGTCTTAATTCTGCTAATCCTTATTTTGCGTGTTTGACTATATGACCTTTATGCAATTCTTTACACCTGGATTTTTTAAAATCTGGGGTTTTTTATACTTTCCCATAGTATAAAATCTTGGACTTTGAAAAAACAAACTTTTCATCATGTGTCAGTGCATGACCCCACAGAGAATAGGTTCTTTGGTGGGACTGAAATATTTAGGGCCACAGAACCTTTCAGAGCTGATTGAAAGGTGGATGAGAAGGTCATCTGAGGTTCTGATCCCCTGGGGTCCCATCTCACACAGACAGCTTCTGTACCTATTGCTCTTTCTCATGCCTCCAGAGTCTTCCTCTTTTGCTGTCCTCACTGTCTCATCCTCAGTGTTTAACAAACAGCATTACTCCCATCCTCTCATCTCCAGTTTCTGCCTTTCTCCTAACTTCTTCCTGTTCTCCAGTTCCTCTCCCTTTATCCATCCTACTTCATTCTTCATGTTGTCATGTCATACCTGCTCTGCAACACCCTGGAAATCCCTGGGGTTTCCTGCCCCAGCTGAAGTGCCAGTCATTGCAACAGATGCCTCTTCTAGTCTCCACCAGTTCCGACCCAGGTTTACAGCAGAGAACATCTAGATCAGTACAGCTTAGAAAGGCCCCCAAAGTGACAGAGCACTTTCATATGAGACAGAGGGTTCGGAAGTCCTAAGGTCCCATCTTCAACTCGATCTTTCAAAGGATAGAAGATTATTTTCATAAAGTTGGTATCCTAGATCCTGGGCATTTCTGCTGGAGTCAGGACTCCCAGTTCTCGTCACTAGGCAAGCCTCATTTCATTGGTTAAGAGACCTGCAGGACAGTTCCTTCTCCAGCAGAGAGGCAGGAAAACTGACATAGTTTGTCAAAATTGCTATATGAATACAACAAAGAAAAAAATAATTGTCTTAACAAATTTAATTGCCTAAAATGTCTTCAGCTTTGTCCTCTGAATTATTTAATTTCCATTTACTTTGCCCTGGACACATCTTCTCCCATGGTGAGGCCCACAGACTACATACCCCCAAAGGATGAAGGATGGGCTGAGGCAGAAACCAGGCTGCTATGAAATCGTTACAGTGGGAGCATTTCAGTGTGGCTATAGGAGAGCAGGAGATCAGGCCCATTGTCTCAAGTATCATTAACTGGCTTTTCTCGAGGACTGATTGTAGTCTGGAGTGAGTATCCATTTAGCTTGTCTCTGACTTTTGTCTCCCCATATCTGTTTCTCTTCTTATTCCAAATGATTCATGGAAGAATCTATTTGGAGAGAAGAGGTTCAGGTTCAGGGAAAAAACCCTTCAAAAATCACTTTCTAAACTGCTTGCCCCCATCTTGGCTTTTTCAATAGATTTTTCTAGCTTCTGCTCTATGAAGTGGTAGAGGAAGAGGAAGTATATTCATATTGGTTATTAGCATGTATTTAATCACTGCTAGCATTCATTGAAAGGATTTAGGGCCCCCTGATTCTGTGACTTGTACAATTAAATTACCTGGACATATTACTGTTACAATTTTTTTTACCACCATGGTTCATACAGGATAAATCCTTATATGAGAAAATGGTGGTAGACCTTAGAGTGATTTGCTGAACTTTCATTTTTCATCCTGTTAAAAATCATTATAAGGTCATAAGAATTTCCTTTAGATCTTTATTTTTTTATTTATACTATCAAATTTTATCAGTTTCCTGATATTTCTATCTAATGCTCAAATATTACATAAAGCAACATAATGATGTTGCTTCTTTTCCTCATAAATAAAAGGGCTAAAAAGGCAAAGTTGCTTTTTTCTCAAATGCTAAGAGTTCCTGGTAATTAATTCTTTGCTGTGAGCTCAGCAATTTAAGAAAAAAACCCCCGAAACTCCTTCTCTTTTGGAGACCACATAAAGTGGGTGACATGCTCTGCTCTGGTTCTTTGTACTCCTCATCACATGCCTTGTCAAAAAATATTTCAAAATTGCCTAAATTTTCCTTTTGACATGGAAGGCAAGTTCTGCCAGTGCTGTGTATCCCACTTCTTCTTCAGTTAAGGCTACACCAGGAGAAGAAGTAGCTGCAATGGAGACTGCGAGCATGGCCTTCTGCTACCTGTATCCTCTTTGGCACAGGACCGAATGACAATCCTTCCTCACTAGGACTACTAGAAAGCAAAGGGCAAATTCAAGAAAGACCAGTTCCATCTTCTGCATGGTCAGGAAATCTCTGTTCTTTGGAAGAGGTTCAGGAACTGATTCATGATCCTTTCAACTTTTCTGTGAATACAGTTGAAGAGTTCAAGCTGAAATGCAAATTTAGCTGCCATTTGGGTTTTGTACTGACAAGTTCAGAAAAGACCAGAAAGTCAAACTTGTAATAATTTATCGGAAAGCCTATGTTGTAAGATTAATTATATAAAATAAAAATAGTGATCACAAAAAGCTGGAAGCATATTTGATGAAAGAGCTTTTCCTTCTGCAGTTTTAACCAGACTTTTTTATTTTTTTATTCCTGTTCAGTTTTAGTATTATATTGTGCATAATTTCTTTCTCCATCTATCAGTAGCTTTACAGCCATTTTTCACCTGTATTTGGCATGATCCTTTCTACTTTGACAATTTTTTCATCAATTTAATTGCACTAATATTAGTAGAATAGTGCTTGTCCCAGTAAAGACAGGTTCTGGCTTTATATTCCAGGACTTTTGTAAATGACAACTTTTTGTGCTAAGTGTTTGCTTGAAACTCTAGCATGGATACTGTTGAAGGCAAATGATTCCTTTACAGCCTTATATTAGAAAGCAATGGCCTCTGTGAGTGGAATGAAGTTGCTCAGTAGGAAAATAACTTCCACCTAGTGGCTTTCCAGAAAACTGCCATAATAGTGAATTTCTCGTGAAATTCAAATTTATATTTTTATGTAATTTTGGGGGTAATCCTACCACCACAACCCATATTCAGTTTTCAGTGAACTCATATGCGCTACCTACACTTATATAGTGCTTAGTATATAGTTCACAGTAATTTTAGCATCACCATGCTTGTGGATTTATCATACCAACATCATTCTGAAAAACTTTAGACTAAAACTTCTTATGATTTCTAATGGCAAACTGATTTTATTCCAGCTTTTCTATTTCACATGGAAAACATATTTAAACACCAACTGTACTAATATCCCCATACCCACTTCAGAAAAAGCTCTCTGTATTATCTCTGTACTTAAACTACCAGCTCATCAAAATTTTATACATAACCATTTGGGCAGTGTGGCTTAGTGGAATATAAATGACTCATAAATCTGGTAAGATATGAATCCACTGTTTAATTTAAAAAGGAATTATTCAAGAGTTTAGTATTATATGTCTGGCAGAGCTGAATAAAGAAAAACTCCTGGAAATGAAAACTCAATACATCATTTCTCATGCCATTGAAACAATAACTATTCTGGATCAGTGATTTTTATACTAATTTACACAAGCTGAGAATCCACTAGGCTACTGGGTTACTCTGAACATTTTATTTTTTCTGGAACACAAGTATTAAGAAATTATTTTTAAAATCAGGCAGACAGAGATGAGTTTCTGTACTATGCAATTAGTGTTACATAGCATTCATGTTGAGTATCAAGGATATATGCATTGGTTGAAAAAGGACTCTGATGAATGGCATTGACTGATAAATAATTTTGATTTGACTCATTAAATTGCTAGCTATGGGCTAAATCCCAAAACATAATCCAAACTTGTGCTTTTGTAACAGTAAATTTTTCCAAACAAAAGAATCAGTAGAAATATTTAATATAGAAAAGGTATTTGTTAGAACCTAAGAAGTAAATAGAGAAGCTTGTAATAAACTGCAGTGAAATTAATTTTATAATTTTTAAATGTCTAGGCTAAGATAAATGCAAAAAGTAAACAAGCAGAAAAAAAATCATAACAATTACAGTGAATTTCTGATTTTTTTCCCTTTCCAATAATCTAAAATATTTAGTAATAGAAACAATGGAATTAACCACTTTCCTGCTGCTGTTTGGTTCTTTATATAGCCATGTATCTTTTATATAGCCACATATCTTTTTGCAAAATTATTAGAAGGTGAAGGTGGCAAATTATTTGCATGTGTGTGGAAAATTAAGCAAGATGCAGAACAACAAGATTGTGTTTTTTAAGTTAACAACAACTGTCCAAGCTATTAACACATATACTTAATTAGTTTACTATAGTTCTCCTGTCAAGTAAATGTAGAAATATTAATCTCTTCATGTTATCAATATATGTGCAATTGTACTTGTAACATTATCTTAAGCTAGCTCGTCACCCTGTACATATCTACTGTAAACGCTGATTACATACACTGTACCTGGGATTTTGCCAAAGGCAAAAAGAAGGGTCAGTCAGAGCAGTTGAATTCAGCTAAAGTTTCAACTGCCGTTTTAAAAGGTCCTATTGTATTCTGTGCTCACAATGCTTATCCTAGATAGATAAGTTCATATTTAGTTTTGTGTGAAATGGGTAAAAACTGAGTTCAGAATCAACTGGCTGTGTGCAAACTTTGATTAATTCAGTCTGGTGCTTGGGAGTCAGGGGGGTGGAAATATTTTTTGTATATATGTGAGTGGTTAAACTAGTAAATTAAGAAAAATGAATGTTATGTTGAATTAGGTGATTACTATATGGCAATTTCCATTAGTATGGGTTTTATCAACGGAGTATTTAGTATTTTTTCTTTACATCATCCCTTGTGATATATAATATATAAGCCATTACCTGTCAACCTGTGCACTATGTGACTAAGTCAATTCCGCTACATGAAGTATAACAGTATGATGTGATGAGAATGAGGCTTTAAGTGTATGATAGGAGATCCACAAAGCCAGGCAGCCTTTCTGAACCCTGAACGTGGCCTCTTTGAAGCTCAATGACCTATAAATGTGGTAGGAATTCTCTTTAGAGTACTTTAAAGGGTGGTGAGATCCTATTCCTCTCTTTCAACCAGCAAGAAACAGGAGGTTGCCTCAGTTGTATCCAGGAGTGATGGGAGAGGAGATGCAGGCTTCCAAATCAGCTCCTGCCGGTCATCTTCTTGCCCTCTGAGGTTGTAAACCTATATAATAATCTTTTCAAAATCTTCCATTTTTATTCTGATGCTGTGTAGTGAGGTGACAGGAACAGTTTGAAGATTGCAGTGCACCCTTTTCTATCTGTCTTAAGTTTTCATCGCAGCTCTGAAGCAGAATGTCAGTACTTGCTTATTTACTATAATGGGTATATATTTATTCAGGCTAGCGAATTGCAATTAATCTTGTTTATGGAAGGCAAAATTAAACAATTAAGCAATCAAACATACTGTACAAATTCGTTAGAAAACATTACAAGAAAAAAAAATAATGTAAAGGCATATGACTCCTTGACTTTGTTCCTAAGATTTTAAATTATATTTTGGAATAAGGAAAATCCAAACAACCAGAACACATAAAAGTTTTTAGAGAAATAATTTTATAAGTGTGAAAGATTTTTAACATCATAAGATGGAATTATCCTCTTTTATTACAAGCAGTTCTCAGTAAATTGAACTGATAGATTTCATATCATAATTCTGGAGAACATTAGAGAAAATGAAACCTGCACCTTCCCACATTCTCCAAATTAGGCAAATAAAACACTCCATAATCCATGAATGCTCTATTAAAGCTGTCAGAAAATGCATCTGGAAACATCTGGCTATAAAGCTGGAAAATGAAGGAAGTTGAATACAAACAATATCAGCAGTGAGAGAAATACAGAACTGTGATAGTCTGACACCCAGATCAGTCCTGCTGCCAAGGAGTAATACTGAGGCAAGATCTTTATCTTGCCCAGGAAGCCAGGCAATATGTAAAGAGCTAGGGGAAGAATATTTTAAAACATTTCTGTGATGGTTATTTGCACAATAGATATGGAAGGAAGATGGGTTTTTTTCCCATGGAAAAAGTGCTGGAATTTAAAAGGTGTTTTTTTTTCTAAAACTGAATAAATATTCATAAGTTTTTGCATTTTATCAAAATCCAGACACATCCATCACCTTTCTTTCCTCTCTTTTTTGACAACAAAATACCAACATTTGTTGAGTTTGCATAAAAAGAAATAATTCTGTTACTAACTGCCTAAAAAGAAGTTAAGTTTTTTATTTCTTCAAAAGAAGCACTGCTACTGATGATTTCCAAAAAGGCTATATTTGACAACAAACACACTGCAAAATCATTTTAATTGAAAAAACTTGATATGAGGTTTAAATACGCTTATTTATTACTTTTCATGTGATGTAAATAAATACTAACATCTCTGCCCACCCAAAGACTGGACTTTGCTGGTCCAGTTTCTGAATGTTTACTGGTTGAAGGGGCAGGAAAAGAAGGTGGCCACCTCAGTAAGGCATGTGTGTGTGCATGTGTGCGTATGCACGTGTGTGTGTGAGTGCATGCACACATGTCTGGGGGGACTGATCCATGCATATAGGGGTGAATATAAATGTTTTATGGTATATTTTACAAAGCAAAGACACAGATGTATTATAGTTTATTACCAAAAATATCATAACAACATAACAGCACTCCACCGTGTTGCACCACCAGCCAGACTGTAGGATGGATTTATAAATGCAGTGCAGAAAGTACACTGACAGAGACAGGTGGCCTTCAAGAACCATATAACAGGAAAGCCAGCCATAATGCTAGCTCTTTTCTTCAAAACTCAGTTCCTCCTGTTATCCCCAGTCAGGTTGAAACACTTTGTATTTACAGTTTAAAACTCTAAAATGGATTAGTTTATCTCAGCATAATATGACACTAGGATATGAAGGCTAGAAGATTTATTCGCTTTGGTGCAAGTAAGGAAAGCTTTTATTTTTAAATTTCTACCACTCAGTGCAGTGCGTCAAACAATCAGTTTTAATATCTTTAGGGTTAAGTGCACTCTTGCAATTTAGAATTAAATGATTTTTATTAAGCACTTTTACTGAATATCTACAAGCTTTACAACTACACTGATTAAGGATCTGATGGTGACTGGTAAAGCAGCCACCTCCATGAATTAGGGAAGCATTAGTGAATGCGTTCTGTCTATGGTTGCAGTGCTAGGGCCTGAATAATAGGCCCTGAAACAAAGTTGACCTCTACATGAACCTCACAACCAAATGTTATCCATTATTAGTATCTGCTAATTAGTAAAATCTGTATTACCATTAGTGTTTATTAATTAGTATCTGGTCATTAACAAAATATGTATGCTCACTAGTGAAAGATGTAGCTTAGGCAAAATGTAATCAGTAGGGGAGGATGAAATGCTGTGAGAATGTGTACCCAGCTTCCCTTGTTTAGCCTTGTTCAAGGCTGAGAACCCAAGTGTTTGGCCTTGTTAGAAACTCCCTTGGTTCTATCCCCCGAGCCCTGGCCAGGCTTTGGGTGGAATCCAACAGGAGGATGAAACCAGATGTTTCCGCTCAAAGAAAGGTGCAAGTCATTCTGACGTGCTGATTTTTGGTATATAAGGCTGGACCCTCTTGCCGCGACTTTGGAAGCCTCACCTACGGGTGGACGCATCGCATAGGACTTCCCCCTTGCCGGGACAGGCTCTCCAAATCCTCGCTGCAACCGGGGCTGCCCAGCGCCTGCGGGTCTGGATGTTGGTAACGTATGCAAGTGGTGAGGTGTCTTTCTTAATCACTATTCTCCCCATCGTGTCGTAATGGTTAGGTGCATTACCTTGCTTGTTCTTATTTTCTATAATTAACTGCACATAGTAATAATTAAGTGTGCTATTCTGTATTTTTCTTATTGCTTATTTTCTGTATTACTTAGTTATATCCTTTAATTATTAACAGTAAAATAAGCCTGCTCTTTTCACTCTGGTGTCTAACTGGCACCCTCGATCAGCAGAACATAAATTGGTGTCAGAAGTAGAATCTGACAAAAATGCCATTATTTAAAGTCAAAGCTAATGTGTCAATTCCACCCGATGTTCCAGCGTGGGAAGACCCTCCCTACATCTTGCTGGCCCGGGAGTGGCCTAAGGTCGGAGGACTGTGCAAGCAATGGGAGAGTCAGCTAAAGGGAGCTGAACCATTAAATGTTTTAAATTGTATGGCAAGAGTATCTGTTGAAAAAGGAAAAGAGAGTATAAATTTAGGTAAATGAGGATGGATCTTGTTAACTGCATATAAAAAACAACACCAGAGTAAAAAGAGGCTGTTGTTAGAATGCTCCCACATGGAGCGACAAATAACGTGATTTGCAGAGTCAAATTGTAATGTTACAGTGCCAAAATAAGTTGCTTGCCGATAAGTTGGATACTTATCAGAGTGTAGCTGAAAGAGCTGCAGTACGGGTTGCATAGTATAGGTATAAGAAAAGGAGACGATGAGTGAAGTGTAAGAAGGCACATGCAGTGATTGCAGAAGCAGGTGTGCAGTGGGACCCAGAGGAATGGGATGGTGATATCTGGGATTCTACAGATTCTGATGAGGCTGGTCCCTTAGATGAATTCATAGATGTGAAACCCGTGTGGAGGCAAAAGAGAGAAGTAGATCCTAATAATGGGAAACCTGTGAGGAAGGATGCGGTAGAGGATTACACTCAGCATGAGGTAAATGGCATAACTGACAGATTTAAGCAGAGACCAGGGAAATCCCTGCTCTCTTGGATGGTGCGATTGCATGATCAGGGAGCTGCAGGGATAACCCTAGACGCAGAAGATTCTAAAAGGTTTTTGATCTTAAGTTCACATTCTTTTGTGCAAGATGCATTTTGGAATAATCACCAGGATACAAATTTATTGGCTTTGACAGATCAGGGATGTCATACTAAGTATCCTACAGAAAATGATTGGCTGGCATCTGAACGTCCCTGGTATACTTTGCGAGATTGTATACAGCAACTGAAAGAGGAAGGGATGAAAGCAGCAGTTTTTATAGAAGATGCTGACACTATGATGCGGCATCCTTTGTCTGTTACCATGAGAAACAAAATGATTAAGACTGCCCCACCGGCATATAAAAATGTAATCATGACTCTTTTGATTAATGAGACGGGAAATCCCCTTTGTAATGTGATAGAAAAAATACAGCAGCTGGGTGACCTTGGAGAGTGGGGCCCCCAAGGGAGTGCAGGGAATCGAGATACTCGAGACAGCCCTAAAGGCAGTGAAAACAGGATTTCTCATAAGGAAATGTTTACAGCTTTGTTAAAAGATGGCATGTCTCGTGAAAAAATTGAGTGTGTTCCAACTGACAAGCTGTGGCGAACATATAAACAGAGAGGGCTGAATAAACCTAGCAAGAGAGTGCAGAGTTCTAAACCTAAGGATCCAGGGACAACTCAGCCTACAGCGCCTTCTCGAACCTCAATGGGACCCTCTATCTGCTCATGGAAGGGCCCCTGTGAGTGGATCAATGGTTCCGAGGGTGAAAGAGGATTGGGCACTGTTTTCTGACTTGTACCCTTTGCAAGAGGCAAGGGAGGTGAATCAATATGATCAGCACGATTGAAGTGATGGCCAAGCCCCAGTGCAGTGGGTGTGGAAGGACTAACGGCTCCATGTGGAGCTTAAAATTTTTTGAAACAACAGGTCCCTGCAAACTATAAATGCCCTAATTGACACTGGAGTGGAGGCCTCCTTAATATATGGGAATCCCAAGAAATTTAAAGGACAATCTGTAATTATTACAGGTTTGGGAGGAAAACAAATTGAAGCTGTACAAACATAAATAGAAATAAAAATAGGAAACCTCCCAAAATTATTGTATTCAGTCATGATTGTCCCCATTCCTGAATATATAATAGGTATAGACATTCTAAAAGGACTAACTTTAAATCTTTCTGATGGTCAGTATCATTTTGGAGTCAAAACTTATATTAGTGCCAGACCTGTTATGGTCAGTAGAGTAAAAATGCCTCCCATGCAGATTCCAGCTGCAACTAATTTAGTCGTGATGAAGCAATACAGAATTCCGGGAGGATATGAAGAGATATCACAGACAAGTGAAGATTTATTAGATGTAGTTTTAAAGCCAACCACCACAGCCTGGAACAATCCAATATGACCTGTAGAGAAAAGTGATGGATCATGGAGAATGATGGTGGATTTTAGAGAATTAAATAAACATATTCCACCACTCACAGTAGCCGTACCAGACACTGTTACCTTAATAGAAAAGGTTCAGAAGCACCTGGGAACTTGGTACACTGCAATAGATTTGTCTCATGCATTTTTCACCATCCTGATTGCAGAAGAGCATTGGGACCGATTCGCTTTTACTTGACAGGGGCGGCAGTATACTTTCACCCGGTTACCACAAGGATGGTTGCATAGCCCCACCATCTGTCATAGAATTGTAGCTGAACATTTAGATGAAATACCACTGCCTTCTCATATGCAACTGAGTCACTATATAGATGATATTTTAATTCAAGGAAATAATGAGGAGGAAGTACAACAAATTCTTGAACTAGTGGTAGATCAGATGAGACAGACAAGGGTCATAGATACTGGAACAGGAATTCAGATTCCCCCAGGACACTTTGGATTAATAACTGCTTTCTCGAGCCTAGCCCTGAAAGGTGTTCATGTCATGGGAGGAGTGATTGACGCAGACTATCAAGGTGAAATTAAGGTAATTTTGTTAAACAGTGGTGAACAAGATTTGACTATTCAACTCCAAGACCGGGTAGCACAATTGATACTACTGGTTCTGCAAGCAGGGGTAAAGAAAGGGGATCCACCCCCAGTCACCACAGTCCGTGGAGATAAAGAGTTTGGATTGACAGGTATTAACAATGGAGCCAAAGTATGGGTTCAGAGGCCAAATGGTGCCCCCTAACCGGCTGAAGTAATAGCCATGGGGAAAGATAACACCATTTTGATCATGAGACCTGGACAAGAAAAATGGGAGTATGTCCCTGCAACACAATGTTACTTGCGAGAGTAACTAGATGGTATAGAATTTTGTCTGACAGGTCCTGCACAATTGAATCTACCTGTTTACCACAATGGTCCCTTTGGGAGAGGATATTATCCATGTCACCTGATCTGAGGATCTAGTTTGCATGGAGAACAGAGAACATGCAGACAATGGAACTATTGTTGGTATTATTGATTATATATTATAATTTTAATCAAATTGTAAACTGGGAAAATAGATTCTTATCCCTAGAAGAGGCAGTAGCAAACACATTTAACCTCAGCAATTGTTGGGTCTGCGGGAGCTCAGGTGGATTCGAAGATTGGCCTTGGATAGCCCAACCGGTATCACCCAAGTGGTGGATCAGTGACCAAAGTGATGTACATGAAGGAACCGGATTTTGGACTGAAGACAGCAATCCTTGGTGACTGTGCTTCTCTGGAAAAGGCACTTACTGCCTTAATCGGACACAAAAGCATGGGGTTTAAGTGGGAAAAAGTGTTTGTGAATGAATGCAATTCATAACTATACTTGATGAAACATCATCAATTGATGAACAGAGATTGATGTCTATACACGTAACTTCCAGACCTGAATTAGCCATAGAAGCAATTTATTAGCCATGGTTCATCTATAGGTCAAAGGACCGATTGTAGTGCTAGGGCCTGAATAATAGGCCCTGAAACAAAGTTGACCTCTACATGAACCTCACAACCAAATGTTATCCATTATCAGTATCTGCTAATTAGTAAAATCTGTATTACCATTAGTGTTTATTAATTAGTATCTGGTCATTAACAAAATATGTATGCTCACTAGTGAAAGATGTAGCTTAGGCAAAATGTAATCAGTAGGAGAGGATGAAATGTCGTGAGAATGTGTATCCAGCTTCCTTTGTTTAGCCTTGTTCAAGGCTGAGAACCCAAGTGTTTGGCCTTGTTAGAAACTCCCTTGGTTCTCCCCCCTGAGCCCTGGCCAGGCTTTGGGTGGAATCCAACAGGAGAATGAAACCTGCTCAAAGAAAGGTGCAAGTCATTCTGACGTGCTGATTTTTGGTATATAAGGCTGGACTCTCTTGCCGCGACTTTGGAAGCCTCACCTACGGGTGGACGCATCGCGTAGGACTTCCCCCTTGCCGGGACAGGCTCTCCAAATCCTCGCTGCAACCGGGGCTGCCCAGCGCCTGCGGGTCTGGATGTTGGTAACGTATGCAAGTGGTGAGGTGTCTTTCTTAATCACTATTCTCCCCATCGTGTCGTAATGGTTAGGTGCATTACTTTGCTTGTTCTTATTTTCTATAATTAACTGTACATAGTAATAATTAAGTGTGCTATTCTGTATTTTTCTTATTGCTTATTTTCTGTATCACTTGGTTATATCCTTTAATTATTGACAGCAAAATAAGCCTACTCTTTTCACTCTGGTGTCTGAGTTTAACTGGCACCCTTGATCAGCAGAACAAAGGTCCTTAGCACTTAGGGAGGATTTAAAAATAAGGGCAATTTCTGTAAAATGTAGCCATGAAACTGCAAGTAAATCAACGTATGTGAAGCCTAGTGCTTGCATTGCACAGTGACATCTTTTAACAGGTTAAAGGCCTTTTTCTAGAGTGAGGACAGATCAGATAAAATCCCCCTGAGGTGAAACTTGAAGTTCAGAGTTTCTGAAATATTCCCCCATGACACTGAAACGTTTAAATGAAAATCTAGCTATTCCCATCCAAGGCGTAATGGCCATCTTGTCACTGACAACCCAGATCTGAGGGAGGCCTGGCCAAATGGCCTGAGCATGGGTCTGGGACCAAGGAATGCCCACCGAATGCTGATAGTATACCTCCTCTGCAAGCATGCACAAGCTCCTTTATTTGCAGAGATGTTGCTCCCTCTGCACTCTCATTAACTTCAATGGGAGCCAAGAATGCACAGCACCTTTGAAAATCAAGCAGCTACCTCACAGCTTCAGTTTCCCCATCTATAAAATGAGGCTAAACCTTTCTTATCAGCCTCATAGAGCTGTTGTGTAGATTAATTAGATAATGACTGCAATGCCCTTTGAACATGAAAAGTGCTAAGAATTGTTGTTACCAAATGATGGCAAAGATTGGGCTATTCTTCATTGCTGTCAAATAATAATAAAGAGATGTGCTAGTCTAAGAAAAGGAGAGGTGGAAAATAAAGGGCAATAATGGCTGCTGTTGTTTGCGCATATGGTACTGAATAATCTTTGAAAGAAGAAGCCAATCTTGTGAAAAGCTATCTACTGTAATGGTGCTAGGGTTATTGACAGGTCTGGCTATAAGTGCAGGTTCCATTAGATACATCAGCCACAATGTATTCGCGGCAAATCTCACTGATGATTGCCCTCCTGCAGAGGGAGAGATAAGACAAACTATGATTGAAGTAAAAATGTAAACAGTTAAAAAAAGAAATAGAAGTCAACCACTGCTCTCCCACAGGGGCAAGGACCAAGGATTGTTGCACCTGTGAAGCAGTAATAACATCAAATGTTAATGTGATATGTGATTGTAGCACAGATACTGCTTCAAGCTCTTGCTGAAGAATTTATGTTGTTTAGTATTTTTATATGTATATTAAGTGAAGTGCACTTTCCTAGTCTGGGGCAGTGCAGGGCACAATACTGGCAAACTGAAGGGGTTTCACATGAGTCAACTTAACAAGAGCATTCTTCAGCAGTACAAGTTATAGCTTGTGCTTTTTACAGGTCTCCAGCAAAAGCCTCTGAACTAATACTGACCCTCTTAATCTCAGGCTTGTGTTATGAAATATACATACTACAGTTTTCTCTTTTGTATTTGAAGTTTATATTAGACCCATTATTGTAAAAACATATTATTAATTCATATCAATGCATCACATAAATTCTCTTTGGCAAATGGGAAAAAACCAAGTGATACCTCAGTGATAAAAAAGCACCTCCTATTTTCCCAGTGATAGGGAATGTTTACAGTAAACACTGATATTAAATCATTTTCCGATCTGAAGGATGGCATTATATACACCCCAGAATTTTAAAGCAATTGGCCAAAGAAGCATTCTAAGGTTGATTTATGAGTGTGGCTTAACAAACAATGCATTTTGTGTGGCTGCCTCTTCAGCTGGCCATTAGTTCTCCTTTCCTTCCCCACCCTTTTCCCTCACCCCCAAATAATTTTCACCCTTTGGGTTAGTTGCAGTCACATTTAGCAGAGGCATAGAAGTAGCAAAGATAATTAATTTCCTCCACTTTTAATTGAAAAAAAAAATACTGTCTGTGTAGAAGAGAAAGACTATTCATGCCACAGAGGGGAATTCATTGTCTGTTACGCTTAGCAGCAGCCAGCTTATTCTGTGATCACACATGTACTAGCCAGCTAGCCAGCATGTCTGTGCCAGAGGTGCTGGCTCTTCCCCAGCTGGCAGGGCAAAATACAGAGGTAGAGAACATGGAAAGAAAAATATAGAGAGCATGGAGAACATGGAACTTTTGTTGTACTGGACATACAGGAGATGGAAGGGAGCTGGGGACAGGGTCAACGGTATCAGAGATCAAAGACACTGGAAGGAGTGCATAGCAGTGGTGTGGTGAGCTAGGTGATGTGATGGAGGAGAACTAGAGACATGGAACGGATGACATGGCAGTACTATGTTGGGAAAGGTTTAGAAGACATGGAGAGAGCTGGGATAACATCAGTGAGCGGGTAGAAGGTATAACTCAAAGAAAATAAGGTTTAATTCTACTGCTCATGGAACAATCATTTAAAAATACTGTAATGCTGTAAAAGTTTCAGTGGTCTGGAAAACATCTAACACATTGGCATTTTTTTAAAATGCTTAAACAACAGTACCAAGTAAGTAAAAATCTAGTAACCTTATATTAATTCCAGACAAAATACTGGGATATAGAATAGAATGGGATCTAATCAGTAAATTTATAAAGACAATAGCATAATCCATTTCAGTGGATGAGTTTTCATGGAAAATTAGTGATAGAACTGATTACATCTTTTGATGAAATGAAAAGGTTCTGTTGCTAAAGGAAGTTGCTTAATATAACTGAGCTATTTTACCTTGTACTCTGACCTTCTGGTTAAAAGTGACACAACGTAAAATCCATGTAGCATATTTTAACAGGCGTGAAAAGGCTGATACAGCTAAAAAGTAATTGCACAGAGGGCATCATTATATAACGGGGTTCCACATAGATCTATTCTTAGTTCAGTGCTATTCAATATCTTTATCAATGAGATGGAAGAAAATAGAAACTTGTTGTTGGTAAAGGCTGCAGATGCCATATTCATATATAAGAAGTTAGTACGTGACCTGATTTTTAGAGGCACTAAGCATATTTAGGCAATGAAAAAGGAGGATTTTGGCTTAGAAACTAAAACCACAGATATGTAGCTATTGCAGTGCCAAGCTTTTAAGCACCTTTTGGGCTAAACTCATCTCAAAATGGGCTTCAAAACAGATGGTAAGAGAGAGATGCCCAAACTAGTCAGTACAGAATGACCCTGTTCTTCAGTGCTTAGGCACCTATTTCTGATCTGTCAGATGAGAAGGAAACTGCTTCATATCAAAACCCTCACACTGAATTAAGCACTTAATTGCTATTTCATACAACCAAGCTGTCTAGCTTGAGAGTGCACACTGGGCCATGTGGGTTACCAGGGCTGAACATCCCCCTTTGGTGTGAACAAGTTGACAGGTGCACCTCTCATGTTCTAGGAAGGTGTCTTCACCTACAAGTTAATTTGGATGAAGGCACTTTCCATCCCTCCTGTTTAAGGTGGGGTGCTATATAGAAGTGCCAGAAAAACAGCACATATACGCTCAGACAAGCATCAGATAATGTAATAACTACCGCATCTTCTGTCCTCACCAGCTGATGGTGAGAAACAGATGACCACAGTCCTAAAATTTCTCTATGTCATCGTACTTGTTTTTGAGGCAAAATCTGGTGCAAGAGAAAAAATGTGAGTAGATAAGCAGATGCTGGTAGGTTCTATCTTTCTATGAATGTATATGTTTAAAAAAACCACAAAGCATCAGGATGCTGATCCTTTGTGGTTTATGTAGGAACCTGACCAGAGTATGATACCAGCACTGTTGCTCTTCACATTAAGCTTAATTTTCCATGGAAACCAACATACAGCAGAGAGGACAAAGATGGCATGTCTCCGTCTGAGAGGTATGCTTCTACTTACATCCCATATCTGGGTCAGAGGATGGAGAAGTATTCCCAGGTCTTGCAGTTTAAACTCAGCCTCAGAGAACAGAAGTTCCTCCTTGGTCTTCTCTGCCTCTCACTGTCTTACTATTCCAATCTGTCCCCTTTTATTAATTTCCTCTCTCAGGTAATGAATCCCAGACTTTTCTCTTTCTCTTCATAAAACTTTTTCTTTGCCTAGGAGTAAGGCAAAGACCTGGCACAGTCATTGTTCTAGACAGCAGATATAAATGTACTGGAGAAAGAGAGTAAAAAAAAGTCCTAAAGCATTTTTATTAATTCTGATAATTAAATTGGTGATAATAGAAAAAGATACCAACCCTTTAATTTGTCCAAACTACAGGTACCTAGGGATAGAGGCTGTGCAGACCTTCCCAAACCACAGATTTATTATAGTGACCCTGGGCAGCTCATGCTCCGGATGTACTTCTTTCTTTGTCTCACTGCTGGAAGTACTAACAAGAGTGCCACATGCGGGTGTATTTTCTATAAAGTAGACCATTACCAGCAAAAAGTAAAGTGAAACTATCAATTCACTTAATGTTGAGTACCCCTGAGCATTCAGATGCTGCCACTTCTGGGCACTGATGGCGTTTGAATATCTGTAGATGCTCGTGACCTGCATTCCAGGTTGTGACTACCTGATGAGCTGGCCATGAAAAAGCTGGCTGAGCTCCTCCATGGTAGCTGGTGCTGTGCAGGGCACCATCCCTCTGTGCTGTCAGAGGGAGCCAGTAAGATCTGCAGCTTGTCTTGTCTCAAGGTGGCTTGTGTAGAAGTTTTGGGGTATCTAAAGAGATTTCAGCTGTTATTTTCAGGGCCATTTTTACAGCCCAGTTGTACTGCAAGAGCAAAAAGACCCTGTCCATGTTCAGAGTATGTTCCTTTATCCTTATTTTTTCTAAATTCTAAACCAAACTGTCTTAATGTCCTTCTGCAATAACAAAGTCCTGCAGCAACTGTTTAGTTAAAGTGTGCCTTCTTCGTATAGGTACCGACATGTCTGGGCTGCAGTGCGGGGCAAGATATCCGAACTGGCCTTAAACGACTTAGATGCAGTCTAGCCATTCCAGCACAGCTGTCAGCTTGGATCAATTTTCCCTTCCAAAAAAATGCTGCCATCAGTAGGAACGCTTTGTGGCTGAGCTATCTTGATCCCCCACTACAGTTGCAGCATAGATCTAGCCTATTTATATTCTTCATCAAACAGCAAGGAAAGAGTGCTCCTGATCTGGGAATCAGTGTGCACCCCATTCCTGTTGTACCTCTAATATCAGAGGGAGTTAGGCTGTTCTCTGAAAAAGTTCCTCATCTGGATGACTGGCATGCAAGGATGCACTGGGTCAAAGAACTGCAGTGACCTGTACAGCTCCAACAAAATCCACGTCTTTTATGAGAAATTGTGGAGTTTATTTCAATTTTACCTAACATGATTTTCTTCCACTTTATGTACTTAAATACTTCTTCAACACAGAATGCAGTTCTCCCCAGCAAAGGTAATTAGCAGCTATCAGTGTGCAGTACGGAAATGTTTTTCTCATTTTGCTCCCACAAAGAGAGCACACTGTGTATCACATTAACACTGTCTGATAGCAACAGATGACAGCTATAAAAAATCCAACAAGAAAATTAACAATAATGCTTCAAAAATCATCACTTAGGACCTGATCGTGCTAATTGATGTTTAGGATGAGTCATCCAATTTGTTCTTTGAAATAGGACTGGCTGCTGTTCTTACATTATTGAGATTGCTGTGTTGTAGACCTTTGACAGTATCAAGCAGTCAATGAATGCAAATTAATGACCATTGACCCACAGATGCAGAAACAATTACACCTATGTTATCTTGCATCAGCATCCCAGGGAGTGTCCTCCCTCACTGTCTGCACTGCCTAGCCACTAACAATCCCTCAGGGTGCATTTTGAGCTTTTCAACTGATAGCAAGTGGGGAACCTCAGAGCACCCAACCTGCAGAGTATTATGGATACCTGGATGGTCTACAGAAGCTCAAGTTCACTCTGTCCTACAAAACCATGAGCTTGGCCCAAACTGCACTTCACACTCTACCTCAGACATCCTGTGCCACTATGCAAAACAACACAGCACAGATATTTAATCTTAATGGTGTCAAATGGCTGAGATAAGGACAACACAACTTCTCATGCCAGTAGGAGGCTCATATGCTTCTTTCCAAATGGAAATTGGATAGAAGAGACTACACATTTGAAAACAGCTACATCTGTGCAGAGATATCTGTTCTTGCCTGTTCTGGCAAGCTAGCACGCAGGAGAGCCAGGGAAAATGCTGAGAGATGCTTCAAGCAAGGCTAAAGATGGACAGTTTGTAGTTATGTACAAGAAGAAGGTACAGCGTTGCCCACTGAAGAAAGAAGAAAGCATCAAAGATTCTCAGACATACTCTCAGAAGGACCACAAATGAAATATTCAATGTATTCATCCAGTGCAGGCCTCATTACAAATGGATCCACAGAAATCTTCATTATCAAGGATCATCACACAGCTACAGTGAGACATCTCATCACAGGGACAGAGTGTAAGACCACTGCCAGCAAGGGGTAGCTATCCCCACTGCACTTCTGCATACTCCACCACAGGCCAGGAGCCTCTCTGTGCCTGAAAAAGGATGGAAGAAGAATGTTGAGTGGGGCCATGAGACGAGCATCAGGGGAGCAAATGGGAGTAGACAGGAAAATAAGTAGAAAATGTCTTCTAGAGAGATGCTGGAAGCTGGCAGGTGGGGGGCAAGCAGTTGCATGCTTTCTTGTACATTTTCTTTGTGCTCATGTGAAGTGAATGACTGTTGCTTTAAATCCTATTTGCCGTCTGTCTTCAAAAAAAGAATTGAGAAGAAATGTGTATAATTATACACAGAATATTAATCTTCTTCCTGGTGATCTACAACTCTAGCATATTCATCACACTGGAACTGTGCTCTAAAGTATTTTCATCTGATTAAAACCGCTGATTCATCGATGCATGTAATCCTTTGCTAATAGTATGTATATAAATGGCTCTTAACAATTTGCACATCAGTTATTCCTCATTTTTCATTGTTATTTGCTTTTTCTTAAACACTAAGTGCAACACTGCTGTTATGTTTTGATCTAGGTTTTTTGAGAGGTGAGGTGCAGTGATCTGGGCTACAGATGGAGGAACCTAGAAATCGCAACATCTGATTTTAGCTCTGACCCCAAATTCCCTTTGTAATTTTGGATAATTCACTCCAGTCATGCCTGCACTGGGGTCAATTTTACAGTCACCTTCAATCCTGGACTCACAAATTTTTTTTAGTTGTGAATACTTAAACATGATCACCAGCCATCTACCTCAGTACTGGAAACAGCCACGCTTCAGGGTGTGAAGCTCACTCTGACATTACTCACTATGCCATGTCTCTTTCTACACTTTCTCAGATAGTCACATTGGAAGATTCTTATATGCCCTCACCAGGAATGCGGCAATTTGCTATTCTTTGCTACTGACTCTTTCTGTACCTCCTTCCTTTCTTTATTATTTATAAACGGAAGCTCGCCTTGAAGAAGAGACAAGGCTGCCAAATGATTCACAGTAGTGTCCCACAAGGAAACTTGGGATAACTCTTACCTCTATGATCATGAAATAGAAATGCAATGCAAACAGCTTTGGTTTACACCAAACAGCCCATAGATACATGATGCAAACAAGAAATATTGGCTCATGGGTCTCAAAATATTTGAGAATAACTTCAAGGTGAGCCCTTGAATGTCTATCATTATAGATATACCCTTAGGGCATGTATTTATAACAGTCTCAATACCATCCTTGTAAAAATCTTCAAAGCTGCAGCTTAGTTTCATAGGCCAGAGATACTACTAGTTAAAATTCTCACTACTTAAACATATTTTCCATACATGTTCACAAATGCTCAACAGCAGAACACCCACCTCATACCCATTTTCCCTTGTTCATATGGAAAAGCTGTACACATCCAGCCTGTGTCTTTTGAGAGACCTGAAATAGTAGCTGTGCTCAAAGCATGTGAAGTGTGTATCTAGGAGACTGATTTTGTGTTAAACTGAGTGTTAGCCATTTATTTTATTAAAAATAAAGGCAGATACTGACCTGCTTTTTGTACCATATTCTGGTGATCATAGCATTTCCCCTAGGCTCAGTTATCTCCTCAGGCTGAGAGAAAAAGCAAGGTCAAATCCAAAGCTCCCAACAGCTTCACTGTTTGGCTGAAAACTCTTCTTGGGACACACATTCTTCATTGGTTGTTGGAGCTGTTAAATAGCAGTCCTAAAATTTGCCCAGTCTTGTGAGTCCTTGAGGCGATAGGTTCTATGATCATACTCACAGTCTCCAGTTCTCTCCATCATTTTTTTCTCTAAAAATGACTTAAGCAGTTGCCAGGAAAGAATGCAGAGTTCTTCAGCCCACATGGAAGAAAGTTTGTAAAGGGTTATTTATACAGCTGGAATTGTGAGAATCTGGAAATCAGTCTTTCCTTTGTGTTAGCTTAGGCAGCTTCACGCTCACCTGCTATAAACATTATTCTGAGTTAATGAACTCCTCCCATGCCTTGATCCTGGATAGTTAAAAACTTGTAATGTTCAGTATTATCGTATCCAAGATTCTTTATGAATTTAACTACTAGGACAAAAGTTTCTATTCTGAATATGCAAATGTCTTCAGTGCCTCTGAAAATTAGATCATGTCTCTATCTAGTCAGTGCCTAATTTTACAGTTGATGTTCAGAAATGTTTGCCCAACCTCTGTATTTTCTGGTTTTTGTTTGTAAAAATGGAACATTAATACTTAATTGCTTCTCAAAACTTTGTGGGAATTAATGCTTCTAAAGCATTTCAAGAATGAAAAGGACCACATAAACTGACAACTACTGTAATTAAGTATGAATTATTTAAAATGAAAAATTTGTATTGCAAATGAACTGCTGGAGCAATATATTGAACAAACCACCAAAAACCTCACTAAAATTACTAACCAAAACACAAGGCTTAGACATCTTGCAGTACCACCTCTTAGCAAAGTACAGAGCATCAACTGAGCTGTAGTAATTGACCATATGTGCGCATAGCCTTGTTTTCATGGAAAGCAGTTTCACGTAACATATTTTACCTTGCATTTGGAGCAGACAGGAGTATGCATATGGTCAGTCAGTTAACATTCACTTAATGAGAAGCCCTCAACAGCAGTTTCATAGCGACTGCTAGTGACTGACATCTAACTGTTATCCTGTGTCCTCTTTTTTGCAGTATCCAGATTTTTTTCACTTCCAATATTTCAAATGTAGGTTCTGTGGGGCAGTAACCACTGTTTTATTACATGGACGTAAAACAGTTAGGCTTAAACTCTTGCACTGGCATATGATCCAGTACAGAGAAATGTCAGTGATAGTACTACTACTACTAAAAAGGAGTATGACACTTCAGGGTCTGTGTTAGCAAGCTGTTGGCTTTTGCCCTAAGTAGCTTGAGCATACAGCTCTAGCTCATGACACCTACAAGTGTACTAGAAGCATTTCTAATACACATCTTTTTACGCAGTGTTGTTGTACATGCCCTACATCTACTTTTTTCCTGGTTATTTTTTATCTTAGTTTTGAAGCTCTTTAAATGAAATTAATTATATATTAAATAGCAAATAGACTCTTTAACTTTCTTCTAGTTTTCTCTTCAAATCTGTTCTGTGAACACTGTCTTTCAGTTTAAAAGACAGTGTATTAAACAAAGTGATTTAGCTCTTTTCCTATTTGTAAAACAACACCTCATTTTAAGGACATTTACTATAAATAACTATATGTAAACAGGTACAAAATGTAAATATGATTTATAGTAAATACCTTAAGTGAGTATTTTCTCAATGAAACATAGACAGTGGATACAGTTTTGAGAAAGGGGAACTAATAATTCATCTATAATATAGTATAATAATATTTTGACATTTAATAACAGTATTCTACTAATAAACAGTTACCAATATTCAATATATTTTAAATAAAGTAGGGATGCTATTATTGCAAGTTTTGCAGACATTTTACAATGTCATTCTATTCAGAAAAAGACCTGATGGCTGGAAAATGGCCAACATAATGCCATTATTGAAGACAGACTCTGGGAACACTTCAGGAAATTATACACCATTTAGTCTCGATGCCTTTTGGGAGAAGAGAATCTTAAAAAGCATTTTTGGACATTAAATGGTTACCATTTAGAAAAGCACAGCTTGATGAAGGATAGCAAATATTGCCTCAGGAATGAAAGGTCATGCTTTACTATCTTCTGAATTTCTTTCAGGTTATACATAATCAGGGGAACAAATAGATAGCATACATTTGGTTTTCATTTTCAGAGAGCATTCAGGAAAATTTTAAATCAAGGACTAATATAGTGTACTGTGATGTTGGTAAGGGAATAAAGTAAATAATTTTTCTAAGAGGATAACTTTATTATTCTGAAACAAATAGGAGTAGAGCAACATGGGTATTAATGATAGGGTCTGTACTTCCATTGTATATATATTTAGTGACAATAGTAATAAAAAGATCAGGCTATCCAAAACTACATCATTTAAGTCCCAACAGAGTACTTAAGCATGTGTATAACTCTAAGCAGATGCTGAAACAGTACTGTTAATGTAAGTGGAATTACTCAGGTGCTTAAATGATTTACAGAGAATGACATGTTCAGCCCCTTCTAACATAAGCTCACAGAATCCAGATTTAAAAAAAAAAAAAAATCATTCATATGAAAAACAGAAGCAATTTCTGCAACATGTTCACCAGGAAGCTAATCTGATAGTTACAGGACACAGTTTTTTCATGTTTACCCTCTCAACACTTCCAAAATACTGAGATTTCACTTACAAGTTTCTGATCCATCCAACTTCATGATCCCACCCTCTACAATTTGTTGTGCCTCAGCTCAGAAAATTTTGTGTGCTTTAAAATTTGAAAATGTGGTATCATCAAGATTTTTCAAAAACAACTGAAAAATTTTAGTGTCTCTATGCTTGGACATGGGAGCAAGAAACCTTTGAAATATGTGCCCTACAGAAAACAGGTGAGTACCTCCACCTCTAAAAATCACTCCCATTTTAAAGAAGTCCTAAATTTATCATGAAAAGATGGAGACACCCAAGACTGCAAGAGGTAACCCTTCTTGAAATTCTTAACTAAGATAAACTGTAATTAAAGTAGCTAAGATTAATTGTGCAGCACACTCAATAGAAATACATTTTTCATGATGTGGAATTATCAAATTTAGATAGAGATAGAGATATATAGATATCAACCAAATTTGGAGTACTATAAAATCTGTTCAGTAAAGTTCATTATTACATCAATTTACATTAAACATATCACTACCACAAGACCCAAGTACATAATGAGATAATACATAATATAAACCAGAACAGATTTAGCTAAAAAATTCTCTGCTATTTCTTCCTCCAGTCCTTTCCTGTTTCTTCTCCAATGTCAGTAGCAGTCTGAGATTTAAACTTGACATCAAGCTTCATGCTGAAAATTATTACAGAAAAAAATCCTTCAAACTGATTTATAGCTGACTGCAATTCTAGAAATATTATGACAAAACAGTGAATTTGTTCGCACAGCAGCATTTGGCTTTTCATTTCTTCCAGGACCTATGCAGACATCTCACTGAGACATGCATGCTATAGTTAATATATTATAAATGTGTTAACATCACATTACCTTTCAACCTCTTACTTTTTTGGATTGTCTGATAAGAGAAATCCTAACTAGGAAAAACAGGAAGACTGACAGGATTAAAAGAATGACAATATGTAGGAAGAGTTTAAACAATTACTCTTGATATAGCCTTAATCTGGGAATTCAAACAGTATTCAAATAATTTGCTAAAGGCAGTACTCTGAAAATAAAGCATGAGAAAAATACAAGATAGATCTCTGTCTCAAAGAGATCTTGGACATCCAAAATTGTTCACTCAATTCACTGAATAAAGAAGTCAAAACAAAACTCATCAATTAATTAAAGCAAAAACCATCATCTCATTGTGATTTAGGATACACACAGTTCATACAGAGAGAGAATACCTTCTATAAGACAAGCAGGTGGAGGTGGGAAAGGGGACAAGCTTTCAGGCAGTCCCTGATCACAGCTCTGCAGGGGTAACAGTTTGGCGAGAAGACTGCTCCCAAAAGCTCACCTCTCTTTTGCAACTACACCAGCTGTTCTGATATACCTCTTTCTCCATGCCCTGTGTCTCTGCCTATTCTTAGATTGCCGCTGTTACAACAGTGCTACTATTTCCAGCTGAAGGCAGGGAAGACTGACAGAGGATGTTTAAATAGGGGAAAGTGAAGCTAAAAGCTATTTGTAGGATAAATCATGTAACTACTCACTCTTCTAAGCCCTGCTTATTTATATATCCATTTTAAACATACCCTGAGATTACGAAGTTAATGGAAATGTATTCTGTGACTACTAGTACAACACAGTGCTCACAAGATGGTAATTAGCTGATGCAATACTACACTTTATCATAGAGTACTGCAAGCCTACTCTAAGACAATAGAAAATATACAACACAAAGTGATTTATTAGATAAATGATGCAAGGTGGATACAGTAGCATTTTATCATGTGGGTGGATGGAAGCTGCACAGTTTATGTGGCTTCTGTGTGGAGGAGGAACCAGTCTTATAGCAGGTGGACAAACTACAGGAGTCAGAGGAGGTGTTGAACTTACAGGACAGAGTGGAAGAGGAAACAAATGAGCACTTACACAGTGCAAAAAGTAGAGATGTTGAGAGAACAGACTTAATCAAGACATTGAATAGCATGAAGAGAAGAAATTACAGAATTGCCAAGGCACCACTGCTAGAAGCTCAGCTGAAACAAAAGAAGGGGTGGGGGGGGGAATTGGAATAGCTCAGTTATGAGCCTAAAATCAATCTTATTTGTATTACTAGATCTGAAAGGAAACTCAGATGACTGGGATGTTAAAATCAATGGTTATTGCTGATTTAAAGACTGAAGGGGGAGAAGCAGTAGTCTGGTTTAAGGTCAGGACTGGCCTACATTTGCTCCTCCTCAGAGGGCTCCCCTACAAGAGCTCTCATGTTTCTCATCTTTCCCATATCAAAACATCAGTGGACTGCCTAGAAATCCTAGGTGATAATGTTTTCATTCTGACTCTTGCTTCTACCATGTAGGTTTCCATCTTGGACCTCAATGGTGAGGAGGTAAAGGGGAATCATTTGCAGAACTAAGCATTAGTGGTTGCCTGGGCACAAGGGGTCATGAGGAAATTTGATGTCTGAATGGAATAAAATCCAGTCTAGAAATCAATTGAATCAAATCGGAGAAGAACATGAATAAAAAAATGTGATCAGTAATTGTGAGCTGCTTAAGAACATTTTAATAGATATCTCTCAAAACATTAGCATAACAGGGAAGAAAGGGCAGACTAATTATTAAACAAACCTAGTCTACATACAAGTGAAAGCAGCTGTAAAAATAACTGATAAGTGAATTCATACTTCATATAAAACAAATGGAGGAACAGAAAAGTTAAGGGTAATGGATACACATCAGAGAAGATAAATTAGAGCAAACTAACAAGAATTAAAACCACACAGTTAAATTTAAAAACTACATTTAAAAAGATAGGGAACAAAAGAAATCCAAAGAGTGATATTGGGACTTTATTAGATTGAAATGGCAGAACTAGTTATAATTACACAGAAGCTCTGTATCAATATTTAGATTTTATATTTGGAAAACCAAGATGATATATTTGTATTATCACCTGACGGTGATACTAATTCAAGAGTAATTACAAAAATTTTGGCTCAGGCCTCCTCACTCAAAGATTCTGCCTCCCAAATAAGTGGCATAACTACAAGGGCCGAATACGATCAGACCTCATCATAAGGCCTTGGCTTTTCTGACTGGGAGACCTCTTCCATCTCTTGTTAAAACAGTGAGGAATATCAAAGTCTAGGCCCAGGTAGAGACAAAGCACAGCTCAGTCTGACTTTGGCCAACGTGATTAGAGGACCCAGATGGGAGGATGAGCTTGGGTTTCTTGACCCTGCTCCCCCATACATTTTTGCACATTTACATCTCTGACCCACACTCCTTGCACACCTGTATGCGCACTGACCCCACTTCTACAGAAAGGGAGGACATTTCTGCTCAGAACTGCCTTACAACTGAGGGGATAGTCCTGTGGCTGGGACATCCTAAAGGTGTCTCAGGCAGAAGTGCCTGAGGAGTAAACAGATACCAAATCATATGCATTGTTTGGTAATGGGGTTCCAGCAAACAACACATGGTTTTTATATGGTCTGGTTTTGTCATAGGAACAAGGAAGATGACAGGAATTCTCTCAATGGGAGGCACTGAATCATAAATCTGTGATGTTGTTAATAACTTAGAGGATATGGCAGAAATTCAGATGAGATTTCTCCCTGCAACACTGTGCTCAAGCTCAACCTGTAGTATTAACAGCTCTTTGGGCTCTTAGTTTCAGGTCTTTTCTAAGAAGGATGCCTTGAATTCGGATCAGGCAGTTACATCAAGCTACTGACATAATTGATATTTGTAACTAAATGCTTCAAAATCATGTTCATGTATTTTCTACCTTATGAATGCCCTTCTCAGGAACTGTGTATCTAGCTCATCAGTGACTCAATGACACACTGCCCACATCTGGTCCATTTCAGTGTTGTTTTGGATAGATTTCTGAAATACCATGATCATGCTAGTAACACCAGCTGTCCAAACCAATATTTTAAAAAAATGACTTGCTGGATCTTTTTAGAGGTCTACTTCTTTGTGGGGGGTCCTTATCACCTCTGTCTGTTCTTTAGCAGCAGAATAGTGCATTTCGAAGTGGGACTATGAGCTGTACTCATCATCTTGCAATTACATGCAGTGACATGCCTGTCAGTGGTTCTACCATCCAAGTCCACGTCCAGGCTACTAATACTGTGTAACATGTCCCATAAGATAAAATAATAGCAAGATTCCCTTGACATTCTGCTGTACCTATATCTCTTTAACCCTTTTCCAGCCTCTAATCATGATTTCCTTGAAGGTGAGGCCTCCTTTGATGTCTTGCTATTAATAATGAAGTTGTTGTTGGAAAACATTTTGACATCAACTGTTTTCCTTCCCTGACAACTTTTTTATCCCCCCTAATTAATTTAAAGCCAATATATGAGCTTCAGGAACAATTCTAACTACAGCTACAGCCTATGTGCAATGCAGACTATAACGCAAATGATATAGTTCTCCCTGACCTGACCAGGTGGAAGTATAAAGATACCGAATACTTCTGAGAATATAAGGTTTAGCCTGGCCCAATGAATGCATGCCAATGATAACTGTGGCCTCATGTGATCTGCATGCACAAGTACAGGAGTACTGAGTAAAGGGAGAGGGTGTACGTCACTTTTATTCCTTGCTGCTGATTCAATTTTTTTTTAGAGGCAGTTTGTTTCATTTCAAAGTGAAATAAAAATATTTCACGTATGTTACATTAAAATTGTCTTTAAGATAAGGTAGTTTGTGTCTTAGCTACTTAGCATTCATCACATGGGTGTGCCTGACAAACTAGAGCTGACTAGCTGAAGTGCTGTGAATTCATGTGCTTTCTGCACACTAAGTTCTGTCTGTAGAGAAGCCCAGAAAGAAAGTTAAAGAGTGATTTGTCCAAGTTCTGTAAGGTTTTTACTAAAGAAGAATGAAGTTTGATCAATGTCTTCAGTTTGGGCAAATCAATGGCTGAAATTAAAGGCTACATAAATTTAGACTAAAGGTCCCGTTTTTTTCATTGTTATGATAATAATTGAAACATCACACTCAGAATTTTGGTAATTTTTTCTCTCTGGGAATGTTATAATCAAGTATAGCATGTTTTGTCAAACATACACTCTAATTCCAGAAGGAATTCATTCCAGGAAATTCTTAGATCTACGTTATGTGGGAGGTCCAGCTAGAGAATTGCAATGGTTTCTACTGGCTTTATACTATACAAACAACCTAAGAACCTGTGACTGAATAGTTGTTGCTACACCACTCCTGTTTGGGGAACAAGCATTATGGTTACAATGCTCTTTCAGTGGCAAAGCTCATTTTAACTACAGACTAAAGTATCAGACCTTAGAAAGAAACTTCTGATTTGGCAGTATTACCCATTCTGTCTCTTTGTATGTCTTTAATAATTTCACATTTCTTTCTAGTTTTACTAAATCACTATCACTGAATAAAATCACAAAGAATTATCAGTACTTTAGTAAATTCACTCATTTATTTATGGTAGAACATACTGATCTGTCATGTATAAATTGACCATTAAAGTCTAGTAATTCAGTGATTAATGCATGACTCACATGTATATGTTTGTCCAAGTAATGAAACTGTAAAGTAAGCATTCAGTAATATATCTTCTTGCCCAGTATTATAGTTTTAAATAATACTGATAGAAGCCCATACATGTGAAGACTGGCTATCATCTAAGACACAAATGATGTGTCTTAGGTGTCTTTTGATCACAAAAAAATCAGATTTAAAGCAAAGTTTCAGTAGTTAAAAACTGGATAATAAGGCTATTACAGCATTTTCTGGTTATAGTATAAGAAAGAGTGCTCAAGCACATCACTGTATGTAGTTTAAATATCTGTCTCCTTCCACTTTTTATACCAAGACTGATACAATTTCACCTTGGAGACAGCTTTCGGATAGAGTTTATGCATGAAATCAGCTTTTCTACTTTTCAAAAGCACAAATGTGTCAGGATCTGTCACCCTTTTATCTTTGTGAAGAATGCTAGGCTAAACTGAATCTGATTCTTGGACAAATGTAAAAACTGATGAGGATGCAAGGGATCCCAACCTTTGTAAACACTGGCATAATCTGCAGAGGGACAAAGAGAGAGAGAAAGAGAATGTGAGACATTGGTGAAAGAATTCACAGTGCTTAGGAGCCCCAATTATGGGCCAAGATCCCATTTGCATTGTTTAATAACAAAAGATGGTTCTTGCCCCAAAGCACTTACAATAAATGCGGATTTGAAATTCATTTTCAAGGAATGCTAGGGTACTTGTGTGTGCACTGTGTTTAATATATAGGCAACACACTTTTGGAAATGGCATGTATCAGTGGAATAAAGCCAGCCTGAGCCTGCATATTGTTAAACTGTTCACAAGATAAAAATTATTGTGTGATATTAGGCAATGACTTAATTTATTCATTAATGAATTCCAGTTTTTAAATGCCCTTCTACATTAGCTATAGAATTTATGCACCTGACGGTATCTGAATGAGAAAAATAAAAGATTTTGCATTCTGTCACTGAATGACCTTGATAACCGTAATAGAAATTAGAAAATATGTTCTATATTTGTTATGGCAAATGTATTCTCCAAAGTATTACGGTAATTATTTTTAAGATCATAGTAATTTAAAGTCCCTCACTTCTTCAAGTACTCTGGCCTTGGGTGATTGCTTGAACCTTCACATATACACATTACCTGCAAAATCTTTGTATACGTTTTTAATACTCCAAACTCTTCACCTTCCCTGAAATATGTTTAAATATAGTGTGGTTTAATGAAAGCCCAGATGATGATATTTCATTGTCTTTCATGCCACAGCTGAAGTAAAATGAAACTATGTCCATCAACTCTTCATTTTTACGAAAATCTTTTTATTTTCCCTTTTAATGAAAGAAAAGAAGTGAGCTCTCAAAGAAGATCTTTCACATGAAGCATCAAGCACCATTGTTTCAGTCTCATAGGTTTGGATCTAGGAATGAAATTTTCCACCATTAGCCTCCATAGCTCAGTTCTTTGCAGCGCTGGTAATGGATGAACTCGTCCCCATATCTCACTACAAAATCATTTCAAATAGTGTACAGCACTGCTGGCACCCTTGGGACTTTGCCATTCTTCTGTGCACAAACCACCTTCCTGACAGCTATGATGGTCAATGGAACTCTCCAGGAATTTTCAGTTCTTTCCCATGTGTTTTTTTGTTCCCACTCCCCACCCCTTTCTGTATACTGATTTTGTGAAGCTACTCAAGGGAACAACATTCCTCCCCAAATCTCCCCAATTTGGATCTACAGCACTGTAATCATCTCTAATGTTTCATGCAGACAATGAAATAATGTTGCCTATAAAACTACTGGAGAAGCACAAAGCCTTCTCAGACATAAGGCTTTGGCTCCATTTCTTGTCCCTTAATGTGTCAGTCACAGTAGGCATCATGCCCAGAACTCCCTCTTGCATTTCCTACCTTCCTTTTTTCCCTAAGCTATTTGAAGTTCTTGAATGTATAAGGTGCAATCCTCCTCTTCTTTCCCAAACTGCTTCTTATGCAAGCCATCACCTGGTTTCTTTCTTCCTCAGATTTCTTTTCCCCCTTCACTCAAGGTTCCCAGTGTCCCACCTCTTGCATCTGTTCACACATGGGCACCAGCAGCATTAGGCTGGAAGAGCTTAAATCTGTACTGTCTCCTGGCATATAACTGCAGTATCTACAGAAAAGGGCATCTCACTGTGGTACCATCACAGGACAGTGCATATATTGCATCACATCATTTCTTTCCCCATGACACCGGATCTGTGAACCTCAGCTATCAGAAAGGAGCTGTTGGATGTATCTGAGCCCTATCAAGAGGAAGGCAATTCCACAGAGCTCAGAATGACATCATTCTGCTCTCCAAAATGACAAGAACCAGTTGTTCTCTCCTAGTTATCATAGGACTACATGACTTCCTCCTTGGCTCTAAAGATTCGTCTTCCTCTCTCTGCTGGAGTCTGTCAGCACACCTGAGCAGATCTCCCACAAACATTCTTTGAGTAGGTGATTGTTTATATTTATAGGTGATATATGATCTATTTATATACCTTCCCAGTGTTTTACATTATTAAGTCCATCCTTTACATCCACAGTAGCTAATGCAGGAAGTATTTCTGTCTTCTGAACATTTACAAAGAATTCAAAACAAGACTTCCTCTGACTCCTTACTGCCAAAGTACTGTGTACTTGAGTATAGTCTAAAATTTGCCAGAGGTACTTCCAAAGGTTATGCAAGGCCGTGATTCAGAGAAATGGCGCTGAACATCTATGTCAGAAAGTGAACTGTGCTCAGCTGCATACACTGACTCAGCTGTTATGCAGACACCTGGCAGATACAGACCTTCAGCTGCCATCTGTGCTGCCTGTATTGTGCAATCACATCCCTGTAATCTTAGAGTAAAAATGGAGGGGAAGAAGTAGCAATAACTGTGGAGAAAGGAGAGTGCAGTAAGTTTCATATAACCTCTAATATCAAGAAGTGTAGGTCACAGAGTAGTTGATTTTGCTTGCCACCAAAGCAATTTTCACAGTAGGTGATACACAAAATTATCCTAGTCTCATTCAGTTTTTTCGAATAATCGAGGAGAATTACACACACATAAAACTCATGTTATATATAGGGCAGTAATAGTCATTACCATAGGAACTGTCTGTCAGATGCCTGCTTCCAAAGAATCCTTCAGAGACATCACAAGGAGAAGCCATTAGGTTTTTGTAATCTGCAGAGGGTAATAAATTCTGAGTGACACTATTGGTAGTCACTTTTTACATCAGCATCTCTACTTGCTGATAACTGCCCCTTAGCTTCTCCCTCTAGAATGAAAAAGAAAAAAATGATGTCTACCAGCAGGAGGTTTTATTCTTTAATACCCAGATCTGTATCACATGCACAGGAGCTCATCCCAACACCAGAAATTTAAGATAGGGGAAAGTAATAATGCAAAAGGAATGTAGTACAGTGGTGGTCTCCTCATGC
The DNA here is from genome assembly GCF_047716275.1 of Strix uralensis. NCBI lineage: Eukaryota > Metazoa > Chordata > Aves > Strigiformes > Strigidae > Strix > Strix uralensis. Next base: position 105,350,477 of record NC_133975.1, on the reverse strand, counting down.
CTTTTGGGCTAAAAGGGAGACAAACAAAGGACAACTAAGTTGACAGTTCCTGCAGTTAACTCTACACCTTGTTTATCTTTCCAACCTTTCACAGAACTCCTCAGAGCTTTCCAAGTTAAGCTGGGCTGCTCCCAATATTAAAAGGTTTCAGAAAGGGGCTATGTGGAATAAATGGGGTAAATTAATAAATTCATTTGTTCAATGGCAATCATGCCTTCAGCTTTTATAATTGGGCTTTTGTTCTCAGGCCTTTTCATATGTCTTTTCCTTAGAGGTAACCTCATATGTGAGAGCTAAAGCAGTTCTCTCATAGACAGCCCTCTGCTCCCCAGATGCCAGGCACAGATTAGCCAAGGAATAACTTCTCCCTTCATTTTCTTCTCTGTACCTCTGTTTGGTTTCTGTATCGGGTTTTGGCCAGGTTTAGAGGCTATATGGATTATATATGTTCATTATTGTATTCAGAAACTTTTTTGAACAATATGTGTCTGTTAGTCCAGAAATACATGTATTCTTAATATGAATAGATTTCTCTAATTTACTTTCACTTGCTTTTTACAAATTACTTATTGCATCTAGTCTTCAGGGCAAAACCAGGCCCTTCCCACATGTTAGTATATTCAGTATGTAAAACTTCAGTATGTTAAACTATTCTGCAGTTCCACAGAATATTAAATGATATTTCATAACCTGTGATTGTTTTTTCTTACAGAGTTGCTAAGGTAACATGCTGGAACTTGTGGTTCAGTTTTGTTCAGCTGACCGTTTATTACATTTTAAAAATAAAAGATTTATTATATTAAGTTGTATTTATTATTTCTATAACCTCTGCAATTCTGCATGGGCTTCTATGCCAGAGACAAAGGTAGCCTGGTGTTTGGGAGTTCCTTTTCTCAGGGGTGATGATATGGGGGAAGAGGTATATAGCACTAGATAGCAGATCATTAAGTGGCTTGTTGCTCTTAGAGAAGACTGAGATAGTAGGGGTTGTTCATCATCAGTCGAGTTTCCTTTGTTTTGCTAGTACATGGTACATGCTTGTTCCTCCTGCGTGATTAGCTCAACATTTGTCATTATTCTTTGTTGAAGCCCTTCTTCTCAACCATGCTTGGACCAGACACATCCTATCCCCTTCAGGAGAAGCAGCAAGCCTCCCATGACCTGACCCTGCCATTCTGTGCTAAGGTTTCTCCTATCTTACTGCTTCTCAGGGTACCTGGCAAGCTTGGGAAGTGCCTCTGTTGCATGTTAGGCCAAGCACAATCAGCTCGACAGGCTTTGCTGCCTGTGCTTTTCACCCTCCCCATTGTGCCTGCAATTCCACTTCAATGTCATCACAATTCCTTGTATTCAACAGCTTCTGTACAAGCTACCCACTTCAGTATTTATTTTACTGATTCATGAATATTTTAAAACACATTCCTCTTGGAATCATAGAATCCCATCTTTTAATTAAAAAGTCAGGTGACCGTCAAATGCCTATAGATTGTAGTTTCATCACACACAGGCTGTTCTGAAGATACAGTCTTTAAGGAAACTCAGTTTCAAGGCTTAGGAAAGACCTTTCTCACCCATCACTTCAGTAACTCAAACCTGCTGCTTCCATTGAATTGGGAAAATGGTATGAAAGCATGAAGTGCTTATTAAGTTTAATGTTTTTGTTCACCTAGTTTACTGCCTTCCCATCTGTCCTTTACTTGCAGAGGACTTAAAATAAGGTAGGAGCTAAAGGAAATGTAGTCATCCTGCTGTTGTCTATTTAGCTTTCATTAAGTAAGTTGGTGCACGGCTCACACTCATTCTCAAAACCAGCCCATCATCTAAAAGTATTTACATAAGACTCTGCATTATATACCAACCTCTGCAACACTAGTATTAGCTACTTACATCTGCCAAGGCTGACTAGTAAGTGCTTTACAGTATCAATTCATCCTAAGCAAAAAGCATGTTTGAGTGCTGCAGTGCTCTTGTTAATGCCAATAAGAAGTATCAGAACTCATATGACACCTAGCAGAAATTAGTACCCACATTCAAAGAAAAGCTTTTGTTATTTTCCAGAGTATTATGTGGACTTTATTGAGATGACTGCATCTGACACCTGCTGTAATATAAAATGCAGCTATAATTAGCCAACTGATGCTCTCCGCAGTTTAGGTCGAATCCCTTCTGTGGGAATTATGCTTTAAAATATTCAGAACTCCAAGTGGCTCTCATTACATTTAATTTTTACTTAGAATTAGGTGGTCTAGAAAAAAAATTTAGGATTGTAATAGCCCCCCGCTGAATGCCACACAGCAACGTGAAAACCCATAGATTTTTTTCCAAATAAAAAAATGAGAACAGCAGACTACACTACAGCCTCAATTGAAGTCTGGCTTTGCTTAATTGTACTTTTTGCACTCATCAGTCTCTCCTCTTCAGAGCAAGCTACAAAAATTGCCTGAATAGCCAAAGAAAAGTTTCCCACAGTCACTGGCCACAGAAAAACACCATTGTCCTTCCTCACAGTTTGATGGACAACATTTCTATAAATGGGTAGCCAGTCTGTCAATGGTACCCTTGCTGAAAAGGCAAAAGAAGAGAACAGATTCTGCCAATATCTGACAAAGCATGTTAACACATAATCAGGCATTCACTAGTCAGGCAGCTGCCCCTGGGACCTTCATAACACAGGTGCCTTTAAGCCATTTCCTATTCACAGATAAAGGAAACAAGCAGGAGATACCTGGGAAAGGAGCAGTCTATTGTGGCCTGTCAAATGTCCATCTTCTAGGCTGCCTGCATAAAAACAGAAAGAACATAAAGGAAACCTCAGCCTGAACTGCTAAATTATAAAACAGCAAAATACTCTCCAACTCCATAACTTTAATCTTAGTTTAAATAATTAAAAAGGTTAGTAAAGGAGCACCATGCCTTATATGAAGTACCTTCATTCTTTTTCCTGCATCAAACCAAGCAAAAGATCTGTCATATCCCCAAGGACAACAACTAGAACAAAAGCCAGCAGTAGTGGTCCCAGGACTATCACCTTCACCCATGACAGATTTGGTATGCTTTTTTCCATGCCTAATCTGCTCACTTCTTCACCCAGCTGATGTTATTAAATTCATTCTTTAACTGAGGAAACTGGAATTTTCTGATGGACCAGTCTAGTGTGACTAAAAATTGATTAAGTTGCAGGACAAGGACTCTTTCCCTCTTTTTCACCAACTTTCATTTAGTGAGCCTAACAAACAAGTGACATTTCATAGTCATTGTTACCTAAAGGCCACTAATAGAGCAATCATTTTAGTAGCGAGTAGATCATGATAACACAATAGTTAGCTTTATGCAGAAGAAAACATTTCTCTTTTGTGATTGTGCATAAATGCGCCTATTTTATACACTCAGCATATTAAATGCCAAAATCTATAGCCCCAAGCAGGAACTCAGTTTACATGTAAGTAATCTCATTGATTTTTCATGGAGATTTTAAGTAGCACTGCCTCCATGTTCAATGTTAAACACATGAAAAAAAATTTATCAAATTCTATGGGATTTCCTGATGGAAGCAACTCATGGAAGCAATATTGAGAAAAAAGTTTCAGGAGATGTATCAGAACCACTGGAATTGCCCTGATGTTTTTGGGAGGCTCCTGCAGATGATGCACTGTCTCTGAGAACATAAGCTGCTGCAGTGCAGCATAAAGCACTTGCAGCAGAAACCAGAATATGGCATGGTATGAACAAATAGGTATGGAATGCTCGTCTGTGCACTTCTTCATGAAACAGTGCTCATGTCTTGCTTTCCCTTCAAGCAAAAATGTTCCAAAGAGCACAGTTATGATTTCTCACAATTAACATTCTCTAAGCAGATCTACTCTTTCATACTGGGTTTTTATATGTATACTTATATGAATTTAAAACAGGAAATTTTCTGAGTTCCTGCAATAAAGTTATTCAACTGGAATTCATAGCCATAATGAAATTAAGCTGAAGCCAAGAATTAAAAAGGTTAAGATAAAATACAGTATTATAAAATGTAAATGAAAAAATATCTATGATACCCTTTGTCATTTTTTCTTGGTCAGTTTTGAGAGTTCCATGTACTACAAGGTTTCTTAGCATTGCCCATACCTGTGCATCTGAGCTGGAGTTACACTTTGCAACATTTAAAAAGGAGTGCTTGTTCTCTGTTGAATCAGACTCAGGTCATTATCAAACTTACAACCTAGGCCCAGTCTTCCAAAGGCTTTTACACACAGGCTTAGCTTTATGCACATGAATAGTCCTTTAGAATTCATTAGAATGATTTGTGCACAAAGTAAGCAGGTGCATGCCTAGCTTCACTGAAGGATTGGGACCCAAAATGTCAAAGACTCCATATTCCCTATTAACAAATGCCTCTTCTGCATTAGAAAAATACTGACAGTGTAAAGATGAGTGTGCTCTTTTGTTTTGCCCGTTTACTATAATACAATAGAGATCATTCAAATAACTTTATAGTTACTTTATATCCAAAAAGGGCATTATGTATTTACTCGTACAGATGTAGAAGTTGAAGAATACTGCAGGTGCTATGAACACAGACTGATATATCCAGAGAAGCTTAAAGGACTTAGGTGCCTATCTTACATTGTAATATGGATATATTAACTCCTTAAGGATATTTTGAGAGGTTCAACTCAACTACATACTATAGGTCCCTAATTTCAACTATCAGTCTATGAATCTTATATCTAAAGCAGATCTGGATCTGGTTCCTGAAGTCAATGGAGGAGCCTGCTAGGTTACTGAACGATTAATTGGACCAATAATGACAGATGTGGCCTATTAGATGGTAACTGTCCAGCTACTGGGGTATAGAAATTTATAAGCTAAACTGCTGAAGCAGGAGGTAAATTTAAATTTGAGCAACCTAACAGCTCCACAGAAAAGTCTAGGAAGACTGTATGTTTGGAAAAGGACTTGGCTCCCAGCTAACTGTGTGAAAAGCTTATACATAGCACAGCTGAAGAACCCTATTTTAAATATTCCTAAGCATCCATCACTATTATTTCTTTTAAAATAATAGCCAAATTATACTAATAAAGATGCAAGCTACAGACTTTAAATCAAGCACTCAGCAATCAAGGAATCCCAAAAGTTAAAGTTTCTCCGAAGTAAATGTGCTATATTCCTGTTTCCCTGTTAAATATAGATTTTCAAGTATCCCATTAAACCTGAGTTAAATATATAATATGTGCAGCATGTACATATTAATGCAGTGGAAAATTATTAATTTTTAGACTATCTTCGGGTATGAGTGCTTAATTGCACAATGCTTGTGTCAATTTATTGACAGTTTACAGACAAGGGAAACACTGTGAGCATAGACACATATTCTGCAAGACACCTTCTACATTTTCATGTGATAGCCTTCAAAGGAAACTATATAAAGGAGGTTTATAATCAAACCTTTCAAAGTAGCTATAGAAGTCTAAAATTTGTGAACACGGAATAATTATAAACTGGCTTCTAAGAAGAGCTGCTGAGGTGGGCCTTGCAGAGGTCAGTTCTTGATCCCAAATTATATAACTGGACTGAAGAGTTTTGTGTAGAGGATGCTAATCTTATTTGCAGACAGCAGCAAGAAATAGGGGGCAGGCAGGTAGATAAAACTTAAATATGGTGTAAAATTTCTAAATTTTACATGAAAGAGTATTTTACATAAAGACATGAAAAATAATGACCAAAGTAAGGCAAAGCATGGAGCAGTATCAGAAAATCTCAAGGCTAAAAATATTTAGAAAGGAAGGGCCATGGGTCTATGTGCATGTCAGGATAAGGTCACTAAACACAAAATGGGCAACAGCCTCATGAAGATTTTTTGCATTTTGTTAGCAATGATGAAATTACTGCAAGTCATAAATATAAGATACTTATAGATTTTTTTTTTTTTTTCTTTTAAGTGCAAATACATCACGGCTGTATTTCCCACAGGACATTTCATACAAATCCTATTCCAATCCTGTCTGAACAGGGTTTTCTAAATTTTGATAAAGTGAGAAAACCACCAAAAGGTCAGCAAAGACATTTGCTTTGAAGGAATGCAGCTCCTATTGGAGAATTAGATTTGCAATTCAGAGCCTTTATTTGATGAAATTAATAAGCACATAGGTACATTTTTTTCAGCTGGGGTAGGGCTTAAAGTTAGGCACCAGCTTAAGCATCTTGTTGAACCAGAATCCATAACCTTGGTTGGAGCAATGCCTTTTCCTGGGAACTCAGGTAGCAATAGAAGTGAAGTGTTCTTCTTCTGAAATTAATGCTTGGAAAAATAAATAAAAACTTTTATTCTGGAGGGGACTTTGTTATGTCCTATTCTATTTTAATCCAATGGACAGGATACTATCAATTTTCTATTTATAAACTGAGAATTTAGAGCAGCACTGGTAATCTGAATATTAAGGAAAACTACATTTACAGCAGTCAGTGCCAAGCTGCACCACTTGCCTGGGGCTCTGGGAAGAATTCAGGGTATTGTTTTTATCATTGAAGCTTCAAATGATTTCAGTTTAATTTTTTTCTGAAGTGTTGTCTCTTTTGCCTTTCTATGTGCTACAGCTGACATAAGCAGAAGTACACAGCATGAGCTTTTCAATTCAGGAGGAAAATCTGCTTATACATTAGACAGGCTCCTTAGCTCAGCACTTCACTCTTTAGCACAACAAACCTCAACCACTGGTACATACTGCAAAGCATCCACCTTTCTTTGGGTGTTAGTTAGGGACAAAATTAAAGTGCGAGTTCAGAAATGATGTTAATGTAGTACTCAACAGAAAAAATAGTGCTAGTATTTATGAAAGTGGTGACCAGCAAACAGAACTTGTGTTAATTTATTAAAATTTGCTGTGATTTTAAAGTGCTTAAAGGCACCTAGAGTTGGAAAGAGGTGTATATCTTTATCATTTTATGAACCAAATAAAAAAGAGCAATAGTCCAAAACCAAGAGAAAATTCTTTTCCATTTCAAAATAATTTTCATTCAAACAATGATATTTTCCATTGAAGAACTTAGTGGTTTTGTGTTTATAGTTTTCAAGGTGGTTTTGGTGGGAGAGGCTTTTACACGCCTCAGAGATCCATTTCCGGGATCAAAGCTGCAGAAGATTTAATATTATTATGATAACTCTATCCCTGAATGTTGAAAGCAATTCCAGATTATTCCTTCCCTTGGTAGTCACATTATTAAAATATCTAAAAGTGGACATTACTGCCAAGTTACACATATTTAAATCTTCTGATCCCTCTTTCTAAACTAGTATATCTATCTCCAGCAATCCACTTCTTGCCAGTTTTCTACAAATTCCCTCCAAATTACCAGTATCTTTCCAGCAATGAGAGCTTCCAATATTTTATTGTTTCACCAGCTTTAGTAAGCATGCCATGTAATTTCCTCTGTCTTTATGGGAGGCCTGAATTTACTGTGGCCAGATTTACTGCCAGAGGCGATTGCAAGTGTATTCATTTTTACTGTGCACTACACACAGTGAGCATATAATCATCTTTTGGAACCATTCTGCTCTGGTCTGTCTCTTCCATTAGATATGAATGTTTAACATACTTTGTCTTAGCTGTATTTGCACATGTTTTTTCCCTATTCTTATTTTCTCACATGGTCTCATTTTTCTATTCTCTTAAATCACTTTGGATTATTTCTGTTCTGTTCATGCTTGCATAATGCATTACATAATTTAATCTGTGAAATTTCAGATACCAAATTTATTCAGCTAGCAGCTGCAACACGGATCAAGGCCTTCTGAGACAGTGAAAGTTGGAGGAAAATCTGTGCCCTCTTTACTTGTAGAAATCATTATTGTTAAGAGAAGACAGTTGCCATCAACAGGAAGAAGGCCAAGATCTAGTTTCTGCTTAGTAAATAATAGGTAGATATCAACAACTGTACAGACTACTTCATGGTCTTTTGCCTACTTTTCTTGTAATGATCACCAAATAAATAATGGTACATCACCCCCACGTCTCTTGATATCCTACTCATTCATTCATCCTCCCTTATATTTCCATGTATACGGCAGCATAACCTCCAGTATTTTCCTGACATCTGTAGAATCATAGAATGGTTTGGATTGGAAGGGACCCTAAAGATCATCTAGTTCCAACCCTCTGCCATGGCCAGGGACACCTTCCACCAGACCAGGTTGCTCAAAGCCCCGTCCAACCTGGCCTTGAACACTTCCAGGGAGGGGGCAGCCACAGCTTCTCTGGGCAACCTGTTCCAGTGCCTCACCACCCTCACAGTGAAGAACTTCTTCCTTACATCTAATCTAAATCTTTCAGTTTAAAGCCATGTAGATCACTAAGGGCATATCACTATGCCCTGTAAAAAGTCCCACCCCATCTTTCCTGCAGGCTCCCTTTAGATACTGGAACGTTGATATAAGGTCTCTCTGGAGTCTTCTCTTCTCCAGGCTGAACAACCCCAACTCTCTCAGCCTGTCTTCATAGGAGAGGTGCTCCATCCCTCTGATCATCTTTGTGGCCTCCTCTGGACCTGGTCGAGCAGGCCCATGTCTTTCTTATGCTGAAGGTCCCAGAGCTGGACACAGTACTGCAAGTGGGGTCCCAAGAGAGTGGAGCAGAGGGGCAGAATCACCTCCCTTGACCTGCTGGACACACTTCTCTTGATGCAGCCCAGGATACGGTTGGCTTTCTGGGCTGAAAATGCACATTGCTGGCTCATGTTGAGCTTCTCGTCAAGCAACACCCCCAAGTCCTTCTCTGCAGAACTGCTCTCAATCCACTCATTGCCCAGCCTGTATTTGTGCTTGGGATTGCCCTGACCCATGTGCAGGACCTTGCACTTGGCCCTGTTGAACTTCACGAGGTTTGCGCAGGCCCACCTCTCCAGCCTGTCCAGGTCCCTCTGGATGGCACATCCCTTCCCTCCAGCGTGTTGACCGCACCACACAGCTTGGTGTTATTGCCAAACTTGGTGAAGGTGCACTCAGTCCCACTGTCCGTGTCTCCAACAATGATGTTAAACAAGTGCTGGTCCCAACACTGACCCCCAAGGAACACCACTTGTCACCGCTCTCCACTTGGACATTGAGCTGTTGACTGCAATGCTTTGAGTGCAACCATCCAGCCAATTTCTTATCTACCAAGTGATCCATTCGTCAAATCCAAGTCTCTCCAATTTAGAGACAAAGACGTCATGCAGGACAGTGTCAAATGCTTTGCACAAGTCCAGATAGAGATATATGCTTATCTATTTTTCATTTGAAACATTTTGTACACCAAAACAACCTCTTGCTAGAGGTAAAGATAACATGCTCAAAAGCAAAGGAAAGATCTTAGGTCTATCAACTAACAAAGCTACATCTAGGCACTGCTAAAGTAGGCATATACCTGCTCCATCACTCCAGGAAAGCTGCATTTTTCAGAAGTGGAATTTATCAGGTAGCTGAGCATTCACTACTTGAAGTTAAAACTTGGTTCAAATGTCTAGAGTTGATCTATCTTTGCAGACCATTTGAGTCAGGGCAAATTGCCTCCTCTGACACTGAGAACTAACAATGAATGCCAGGGTGTTACATCCACGCTCCATATTCTGTTCTGGCTAGCAAATTACTTATATGTTTATTCAGTGTTATTGTGCTGATGGGGGTAGGGAAAAGGAGATTGTATTTTCCTTTATTCTTGAAAGCTTTATGGTTTGACCCAAATTAGATGATTACGTTTTGCAGAGTTGCTTCAGCTGCCTGTTCAGAGGTAAAACTGCAAGAGGCAGGGCAGGCTGAAGCAGCCAGTCCTTGACCATAAAATGGAATTAGCATTGTTGGATAGAACTGCAAAATAAAATTTCAGTCTTTCTTAACTGACTACCATGTTCTGTGTATGTGTTCAAGATACTGTCATTTGACAAAAACAGTATCTTCACAGGAATTACATAAATTTCCCTACGCTTCAGAGCTTCCGAATCAGGAACACATTCTACAGTAAGCATTTCTGAATCCAAAGTGTGGTTCTCATCATCTGAATCCAGCCAAATGCCATCTAGCTCACCTTAGATAAGATATTCTTGCAAAACGCAGCTCTCCATGAAATATATTTGTAATCATTAGCACTGAAGTCCCCTTGGAACCAATCTTCCTGTGGAACTGAGCAGAACTTTCTCTATTTGAGTATTCTCAAATATTTGCTGAATGGAGACACTATGTCTTCAGTTTAGTGGGATTTATTTTCACTAAATTCAGGTAAGTTTTATCTGGATACTTTAGAAAAGAATGCCTTTAAAATACCCCCCAAAATATCAGTCAAATAAATTAATCTGCCTAACATTTTTATTTAAGAATGCTTTAACATTTGTATATATAACAGCACTCACCATTTCCCAATGGAACAAAAAATATTGGAGGAGTGAAGGAACAGGAAGAAGTAGGAAGGTTAAAGGATCAAACAAAATTAGTGTATCAAAGGAAACATCAGGTAGAATCTTTGTCAGCATTCATACTGTCCTAGCAAAGAAATCAAGTAGACTGTCTTAGAGGGAATATAGTCTTGCAAGCCCCATAATCAGAGTAGTCTGACACACCTGCTCCCTTTGGTCTGATGAACAAACTGTGGTGCAACCTGAAGAGTCAAGGCTTTGAAGAGAAGCATGTATGAATATAAAAAAGTGAAGGCATAACCAGAAAAATGCAGCTGAAACAAGCACAGTAATCTGATATACTTAAATAAAAGAGGCGTTGTCCTTCCCTCATGAAGGAGCACTCAGTGGGGGCACTCCTATAAGTGTGCCTGCCATGTGCAGCTTGGCAGAGTCTGCCAAAGGACAGGAGGGAGCCACGAGGCAAAGAAAAGGGTGAGGGAGTAAGGTGACATCACAGGGAGAGGCCGTCCCACAGGAGCTGCTGGCCTAGGATTCAAAGTCTGGTGGTACTAAAGGTGTCAAAGCAGCACACAGGGCTGGGCCTACACACTGTGACTCTGTGACCACCGAGGTGGTCTTTACCTGATGGCTGCAATGGACTTGAGCTGAGAACAGCTTCAGGGTCCCAGAGGTCTGAGAAAGGAGCAAAAGCTAAGATGTTCCTCAGGCTTGGAAAACGGGGATGCTCGCTACGCTGAAGAGACAGGTGCTGCAGGAGAGAGTCACCCGCACACCACAGCATAGAAACCTAAGGGGCCGGAAGAGGACAGGCAGAGCCGGGCCAAGACGGGCAGGCCTGAGGCTGCCTCCCCCGCCCGGACCCTGCTGCCACAGCCGAGAAGCCGCCCCAAGCCGCCATTCCTACACGTAGGGGCGGAGCAGCCCCTCATCGAGCGGGGCTGCCAGGCTCAGGAGCACAGAAGGACCCCTCGCCCCAGCGCCGCCGGTAACGGGGCCCAGCCCAGCCCGGGCCGGCGGTGTACATTAGCGCCCGTAGGGCGAGCCCCGCCCCTCCACGCAGCACCGACTCGCGATTGGCTATCGCGCCTGTCCATCAGCACGCGGAGGCGGGGACAGCGGCCGCAGCCACTCGAGGGTTCGTCATCGCGGAGCGACGGCGGGGACGTTATTGGCGGCCGCGGCTCGGGCCGGTGTCATGGCGGCGGCGGCGGCGCCCAGCCCGCTCCAGCCCGGCGGCCACGCTCCGGAGATCGGCGCCGACCCTGCGGCCTCGGAGGTGGCGAGCAGCGCCCTGCGCTGCCTGGCCGGGCTGGCGGGGCAGGTGAGTGCGGGGCGGGCGGAGAGGGAGGCCTGGGGGCAGGGCTGGCCCCAGCGCCGCGGGCCCCGCACCGCGCCCGGTTCGCCCCGCCTTGGGGGCCCGAGCAGGGCGTGCCTCTGCTTCTCCCCGGCATGCGGGGCTCTTCTGGGCTCCAGGGATAAAGTACGGTGCCGGAGAGAAAAGAAGTTTGTTACGAACAAGGGAGCGGCCTCGCTTCTGGCTGTTGCTCGGGCCCGCCTGCGGGAACGGTGGAGCAGCTGGCCGGGCCGGGGGCGCGGTGCCGGCTGCCGCCCTCCTGGCAGAGGCACCCAGGGGTGCGGGTCCTGCTGCTGCACCTCTTCGGCGTGGCCCTGCCCTTGCCTCTTGGTGACGGGACGTCTCATGTCACTCTGTAGTTTGACGGATGATCTCACCCGTGAGAAACTGCAGTCTGCGTAATTGCTGTAGCTTAACAATTAACGATTCTGAATTGAAAAGCTACTAAAAGCTTACTGTGCATTAAATCAAAGTAAATGATCAGGAGCTTGAAGTTGGCCTTGCCTTGGTAATAACATACCATGAAACACACAGTGCATCTCAGTGGGTCAGAATTTTTAAAGCAGCTTTGCTCTGTGGTACTTAAGTTGAAACACCTCCTTTAGGTTTAGTAATGGCTATGAATTATTTAACAGATATTATGGTAGTGGTGGGAGGCCCTTATCAGGAGAAGGTTTTAGTAACAACTTAATTATCACCATAAATAATTTACAGATTAATTCCTTTTCCACTCTGGAAGCATATATGTAGTTCTGTGAAGGCAGCAGAAGCACACTCTTGCTTCTGAAATTAGAAAGCAATTTGAAGGTTTGGGGCCAGATGATGAGCGTTATCTGCAGGAGATAATGTAGCTTAATATATGTTTATGTTACAAAAATACTCAAAAATGGACTCTTAGATACAGAGGCAGTTTAGTAGTAGCTGCTGACTGATCTGAAATGATTTTTTAGAGCATTTCACCACTTATCTGAATAGAATTATGTATTATATTTGCTTCTCACCTCAAAGTCTGCTAGTAATTGTATCTGTTTTCAAACAAAAGTCATCCAAAATTAAGGGCCTGAATATTCAGGCTCTGACTGGTAAGAGTCTCAGTTTTCCTATTTCTAAAGTGATTAAAGACTACCCTAGCTTTTGAACAGGACTGCGGTGCTAAACAACTTGATGATCATACACTGCTGATTCATAGGATTACTGAGATAAGAAAACTATGTATTGAGGTTGAAATATCCCATAATTCTTCCTGGTGAAAATTCTAAATGTAATCAATGAAGAACTAGTGACTGACAGTTAATCTAGATGCGATACTGTCATTCATACTGTTGTTCTTACAGTGTTAACATGATTGAAAAGTTGAACTCGTGTATTTATGAAAAACACAAGGATAAAGGAAGTTTCCTAAGCTCTTAACTAGGGTAGTCATCACAAGTTTAATTAATTGTTTTCAAAACTACATTAAACACGCTTGTTTCTCTCTCTTCTTCAGTAGCTTACTTGTTCTCCAAAATTTGTTCTATGTCTAGCATGTGACTGGAGAGAGCTTAGTGATTTTAAACAATATTTGGGTGTGCACAGACCATTGCAAGAGAGCAGTTTAGAGTTGCTACATCCCCTCAGTAGAGTTATAGTACTTACGGTGCAGAGTAAAATTGTCTTCGCTGGCAGTTAGAGTGTATTCTTTCCACGACAACAAACCCATTTTACGGTGCACTGCACTGAACTATGAGTAGGGGTCTGGTTGCTCCATCTTAGCTGAGAAGAAGGCCCTTTTAATTGCTCAGTGATGATTGTTTCCAGTTGTTGAGTTATGCTCTTGTCTGCCAGCACTTGAGTTCTGGTAGATTTAACTGTGATGCTTTACCAGCTTACTGAGTAGCAATCCATCTTGCATTTTTGACTGAGACTACTGATTCCCCATTTCCCTTTTATAGGGATGAGTGAACATGTGCAGATCGTTCGCTGTCACAGTTTGTGATCCATCCTAGTGGTTTAAGTTGGACTTATGCTAGCAGGTTGGACTGTAAACAGGAATATTTCTAGCACACGAGTTTTTTGACTAGGGCAGTCATTTGCAGCACAGTGACTACAAGGATGTCTGAGGATAACAACTCTTAAAAACCAATATGACTGTGAAAAGTTCTTTAAGAAAAGTGAAAGTCAGTGTCTTTTCAAATTTCAAAGGCCTGAAATGATTTATGATCCTGTAAATTGCTACAGAATAGGCTGTGGACTTTTAAATATACAAAGGCTTTGAAGTTACCAAATCACAGAATTTATAAACCTGCTTGTCACAGTTCTTATAGGTAGAAGGATGTGAAACAGTGAGAAAACTAATTCTGTTGTACTAGAAACATGTTTGGATGCAAGAGGGGTTTATTCTGTACTTATATTTAAAAACAGTGTCTATGAGTTTACAATATCACTGGGCAATAAATTATTCTAAGTCAGAAGCTCTACTGTTTTTGCATGTTGAATCACCTGGACAGGAGTCACACACTATGATATGAAGGCACACACCAGGTGATTCTTTTTGAAAAAAGAGGCTTATTAAGAAATTGCAGTAGGACTCCTATTTTGTTTCGTTATGATGACTTACTTCTATGCCTTTTTTTACCCTGTCAGTGGATTGTTAATATAGCGTATAGCAGATGTTACTCTAGAAACTTTGGGAAGAAATACATGCTTGAGATAATTACATATGTGGAGTGGCTTAATTCTTAAAAGTTTTATTGTGCTAAATTCTAAATACATTCTTGATTTTTGTAAGGTGTTCAAAACTAGTATCTCCTAAAACACTACTTTCCCTGCATCCTGTGTAGTTTAAGTACTAAACGGGAATAACCATTTGCATGAAAACTATCTAAAATACCTTTTAATCTAGTCAGAGCATCTCCTTTGCTATGTAATTTGGAATCTAACACTGGATTTAACAAGGCTGTTCTCTGACTAAAGAGGGAAGGCTTAGGTTTATAGTTCGTTACATACAAAATTGTGATAATGCTGGGATTTAAAACTAACAACTTAGTATCCACTGCTTTGCCTTCAGAGCGATGGAGGCATTCTTATGTTTAGTTGTCATTGTTTCCTCACTGAATGAAAACTGTATGGTGGATTCAGGAAACGAGTGCATATTCATTCCGTGTTCTTGTCCATAATATTTGATGCCATTAGAAGTTAGATATCTTTAGACCATATGTTAAAAGTCACTTTTGTCATTTGCCCAAGATCTCTCTTCCTTTTTTTAAAAAAGAAAATGTAATGGAAGGAGTGAGATTTAGACGTAGAAATATGTATATGACTTGGGAATTCTGTCTCTTAGAGTACCTGTAGGTCCTCTTGATTTTAAATGAGCGTTTTATCTGTATTCAGAATTTGGGGGATCGCTTACAGGTTGTTTCGTTGACTAACAACCTACTTGGCTTTGGGAAATCAAAGTGCTCATTACTTCAAGATATTGAGAAGAGCCTTAGTGTAACAAAAATGGCAAAGGTGGGTGTGAAAGTGTGTGGTTCATTAGTGATTTTTAACAATCAGCTTTGTTTTAGAAAGGGAAAGTTTATTCTTAGCTTATAGAAGATACATAGTTCCCTTAAATAAAACTTCAGATTCACTATGCGTTTTTCTCTTTATTGCTTTGGGAGTTAAATAGTGCAATTCCTTGGCAAAGAGAATGGACTATGGCAAATGTTATTTTGATATGAATGCATATAAAAGGAAATAGTGTGATTTGGAAATGGGTTTGATAGGGGTGGTGTGTGGTCTAGAGTTTGTTTAACCTTGAGATTTAAAAAAAATTTTTTTTTTTGAATGCTTATTTTTCATATAAAGCCTCCCTTGGATTAGCAGCAAGGAAAAATTTCAAGAATGTGGCATGGAGCAGTATCAAGACCTTGATCATACAGGCACAGATAGCCTTGCAAATCTCAGAATAAAATCCATGAATTTACAGGAGACTGCCATCCTGGGTGTATGTTTCTTCCTACTGGTGGTTCTATCATTCTATCAAAGATTTGAGTGATTAACATGAACAGTATGTTTTCGTATGATCGTTAATTGAATTGAGAATTGACTAAAGATCAAATTAATTCAATGAAAGTGGTGTGAGGTAGTAAGGAATTTAAAATTTTTGAATACACTCTACAAATATTAGCTTACTTTGAAAATGACAGCTGCTTGAATTATAATTAATGTCAAACCTCTCCAATGTCCCCATATAAAAATGGGGTCTGCATGAGATTGAGCATAATTGTTGTCCTGTAGATGTCTTGTATGCTTTTGTTAATACAACATAACAACATAATTTTTTGTTGTTTGTTTTGCCCTCTTGAAGCTTAACCTTGGAGATGATATCGTGAAAGTTGTAATCGATTGGAGCAAGCTTCAAAGCACATCAGCACTTCAGCCAACATTGCTTTTTAGTGCACTTCAGCAACATATTTTATGTTTGCAGGTAAATATTTCATTGGACGTATTCAACTTGACAAAAGCGATCAACAACTGAATGTAGTTATATTATCTAAACTGTAAAATTTCAGTCGTTTTGATCTTATATTGCTATGTCCAACAAGAATGTGAAAGTATTATACGCTTGGGATTCCACTATGCTTCGTAGGTACTCACACTTATGGATTTTTCAGATTAGTGGTGGGAATATCCACTGTAGGTGAGCAGGCTGAATAAATGCAGCCTCATTGATTTCTAGACTTGCATTGTAAATGTGATACATTTCCATCTATGGTGAGTTATAATTAAGCAATAAGACACGGCAGGTGTGTGTCATGCTATGATAATGATTCCATGCGTTGGGTGAGTTTTGAGGCTCATGGAGTGCTTTCAGTGGTTCAAGAAGTGGCATTATCCCAGCATGACACATCCTGGAGTGTCTTACTGCAATTAAATATATTTTCAGCGTAGGGTTTTTTTTTTTAAAGAGTAATTTTTTTGACATTAATGTCTCATCTTGCCAAGTAGCCAGTCACCATTACTGTCATTTCGTTTAACTATTTGAAACTTTCCAACCCTGCCAAAAGTACATGTAATTTAGTTGCATGGCAGGGAGGTTGAGGAGTTTGTCAGCTGGTACCTGAACAGTGTTTTGACCTTGATAGTTCATCTTTAAAAGGTGAGGATTTGAATACCATTTTTTTTCTTCAGCTAGTCAATGAATTATTTCAAGCATGTAGTACTGAGAGGGCGAAAAAAGAAGTTCCTGTATTTGCTTGTCTGTAGGTAAAAGAAAAACCCTTTATGTTATCCAGACATCCACCAAATCTTTGGTGTGATAAACAAAAAGAGAAGATATGCAAGATAAAAGCAAGTAAAAGTTGCATCCAGCTGTAACAACACTGCAAGTCAAAATTTGATTCCATTTCAGGAAATGTGACTAGTAAGAATCATGTTGTCTTTAAAGAAAATAAAAATAATTTCTAGAGGGAAAATAAGTGAAATTCAGACTAGATGAAACGGGTAAAAATTTAAAAAAGGGATGTGACATACAGACCTACCGAGGCTTTGTTATTACATCTTGTGTAAGAGTTATTGCAGTAGAAGAAGCATTTATTTTTGCTACTACAAATGTCAGTGCATTCTCTCATTTAATTTCATGACCTAAGTAGATAATCAACCATGTCAAGAAAAGCATGTGTTCAGGATAACGCCTATATATTTCACGTCTGTGTTGTCTCATTCACTTGGGCAACTGCAGTTTCAAGTGGAGAATGTAGTGCTGTGATGATAAAGTAAAGGCTTTACAGTGTGAAAGCATTGGCTTTCATGTTCAGGAAGAAAAATACTAAGCCTTACTGTTCTGAGTAGGCATTTGAATGACATGTTAATTAAGTGGCATTGGTGCCAACGCTCAAAGCTTTGATTTAGCTAGTAACAGATGAGTAGCAGGCAGATTTTCTCAGAAACTTGGGAGTTTTCCTATACAAACCTCTACAAGGCACAGGTCAAAAAGGCCAAAATCGTGGTGTGCAGAGTATTTGGAACTATAACCTTTTTTCTTTTTTTTAAATTTTATTACTGTGTTCCATCAGAGGCAGATGTTGTAATTCCTAAAATTATTTCAGTTGGTCTGTTTTAGAAATTATAATAATACTTGGCTTTTTGCGTTTTGTTTTGGGGATTTTTTTTTTTTTAACCCTAACATGCTGTTTTCTTTGTTCAGCCTCTTTTAGAAAAACTCCAGTCATTGATTAAAGAGGAGAATATAGGCAATGTTGAACCTGCAGGTAAAACAGAAGGCCAAACTTGTGAAACAAGTTTAGATGTTTTTGATGGTAACTGTCAGACTGAAGAAAAGTATGCAAGTTATGATTTGGGAGATCTGAAGGATGCTCATGTTAATTTTGATCCAGAGGTGGTCCAAATAAAAGCTGGAAAAGCAGAAGTAAGTGATTTACCTAAATTTTTAAAACAAGAAAAAGACGTTTCTAAAATTCAGATTTAAAGAATGAAGTAGATATATACTATCATGTTTATTACCTGCAGATTGACAGGCGGATATCAGCCTTCATCGAGAGGAAACAAGCTGAGATCAATGAAAATAATGTCAGGGAATTTTGCAATGTTATTGATTGTAATCAAGGTAACTGGCTATCCAGACTTTAATCTTCATAGCAATTTAAGTTTGGGTTTTTTAATTTATTTTTCAAAAGCACTATTCTATATTTAAAACAGAACTTTAACTTTGTTTTAAAGTTAAGAACTTGCATGTGCACTGCAGATGTCAGGTAGACAAAAAAAGAAAATAGTCACTGGATGACAATGTTTAATGCATCCCATACGGAAAGATTATAGCTATGACTGTGTTCATTTTAAGAACTGCCATCATAAATCAGATTATTTTATAGCTATTGTTCCCAGTGATTTAGCTAGATGTTCCTTCCAAAGTCAATAGAATTGCAATGCCTTGTGAATTGCATATTCAAATTGAAGTTAATTTAATGCTAGGTAAATTACAAAGAAGTATTTTTTGCAATCAATTTGAATTACTGGCTACTTAGAATAACTTTCCTTTCAACATTACTCATGCTACTGGTGTTTTTAATGCACCAACTGGCACAATTGGCTCTATCTATAAACAACCAATGTTGAATCCATGTGGTAAGCTGGATCCTATTAGAACGATCAGTAACTGTGTAACCAAATGCATCTTAAATGTGAAGACACTTTTATATGCATAAGTACTATGGAGACATTTTCTAAGTACCTGTGAACCCAGATGTGCATTGTCTCTGTGATATGCTTTTAGAGATCAAAGCTTACTGTTCCTTAAGCTTTAATAGGAAGAGAGTTTAACTCCCTGAAAATTAGTTGGTATGCAAATGATATCTGAGGTCTAGTAGAGTGTTCTAGGTAGTAAATACTGATTCCTAAAATTGTTAATTACATACAGAAGAAATGATGATAAGACCTTTCTTTGTATGTTCAGGCATAATATATGTGTAAAGCTTTGGTGTATATGAACAGAGATTATAATGTAAACACTAGAGTAAACTAAGGTGGTCTGTACTGTAGGTTTTTATAGTTAAATTAAAGAATTCACAGGCATCAGAATATATACAGGAAGGTGAAAAAAGAGTGCTGATGAGCTAACTAGACTAGTCTAAAATTAGGAGGAGTGTGGTTTCAGAAAAGGACATAAAAACAGAGTAACAGTAGTAAGCAAGGAAAAGACTTCAGTACAGGAAGAAAGAAATAAGTTACAGAGAAATGCAGTGAAAAGCACCAAATAAAGTGTAAATTGGAAGAAATTTGGTCCTGATCCCATAAACTTTTATATACACATGTACATACATTTATGTAAGTGACTTACCCAATGAAAACCAGTAGGTCAATGCAAGTGTGTGAAACTATTAATGAGCAAGTGTTTATAGAATGAATTAAGTATTTCTGATGTTTTTATTGTATGAAAAGTTTTAATTAGATTGAGGCTTTTAACAAAAGCTGATGATGCTTAGAATATTTTAAATTATAAATACGTAATTACGACATCACTTTTTATATTACTTGTTTAGAAAATAGCTGTGCCAGAACAGATGCAATTTTCACACCATATCCTGGATTTAAAAGCCATATAAAAGGTAAGCAACTATTTTAATACCCATTTATTAAGAGCCTCGAGATAGAACAGCCCTGATGAATTTTTGACTTTAAAACTTTTTATAGAATGCTCAAAAATGCAAACTTAATGTATTGATTTTTGACTCTAGTGAATGCTTTTACATCTTCACTTACTTCTCCAAGGTTTTCAATCCCGTAATTGCTTCATTAAACTGATGGTTATGCGCTAAAGACCAAGACAAAGTAGCTTAATTTCATTGTCTGAAAAGAAAGATGCAAAAGATAAAGCAGGACAGAGAATCTGAACAATTCTCAGCTTTTCTTCTAAGGTGAAGCCAGCAGTCCAATTAAGGAATTGAGATTAAATAAAACGATCTTCTATTTTTTTGTGAGTCAGTGTAGTTATATGGAATTAGAAAATAGTTTTGGGACACAGTGGAAGTTCTGAGACATAGATTTATGGGAAGTGACGACAAGCTGGGGAACGAGCTTACCACTGCAGTACCTTTTTCAAAGGAGTAAATAGCGTAGAAATGATTGTTCAACAGAAGTTATGGACCTGCTCTCCAGGTGTACACAAGTTACTCTGTATTTAAAAACAAACAAACAAAATCTCCAAAATGAGAAGGAAAGTAACCCTCTCTTCCATTTTTGAGAGTGGTAGCATTCAGTTATCCACTTGGTTCTAAAACCAATTCATTATTCTGAATTCTAGAATGACACTGTGAAGCCTGATGATAGGTGTATAAGCATTAAAAGATCTGGTGAGCTAAGAAGGAGATGGAAAGTGAGTCTGTGTTTAGAATCTTTCTCTAAGAACTCCTTTCAATAGTCACTTTTTTAAACTAAGTGCTAGTTTGTAGTTTGGATGGTAGCATATTACAGGAAAAAAGAAGAGTTTGCCCTTCAAGTAGCTAAAACCTGAACAATTCATGACTGAAACATGAATAACACTTAGAAAGGAATTAGAAATAAAACCAGCATAAACTGAAGCAAGAATGTAACGTGGCCTTTGTGAAGTACTGATAAGAAGGTGTGTGCTTCAGTGTCTGGAGTTGCCAGTGTAGTCTTTAAGTCTGCAGTACACTACGGTAGTCCTGTCGGGATGGACTTGAGAAATGACTGTGATTTAAAGAGAAGTGACCAAAATCTTTTGATGAAGACACGGTTCAGCAGGGGGAAAAGATAGACCCAGAAGCAGCTGAAGAGTCATTAAAGCTGTTACCCGAATAACAAAAATTAGAAGAGAACTTCCTTGCTGAGATTTGTAGCAGTTCTAGTTGTTTACCTCCCCTCATCTTCATGTATTTATGATGCTTCCGGTAATATTAGGTCTGGCCTCTTCTTTGCATTCACAACAGCTCGCATGTGCAACTGCTGACATAGATACCGGGTTTTCTGCTATTTATCAGCAGCTGATGACAAATTCTTGATACTGCCATTCTACATGAATGTATGAGTAATTCTTTTACTTTGCATATGTAAAGTCCTAGGTTTTTGTTTAGTTTAGTTACTCGTGCAAAAATAGGAAAATACTTTTGAACCTTTGATCTTAATATATGTGGGACCCTTCACATGAGAGACTGTTGTGAAATTGATTTAACACAGGTTTTCATATTTTAATATTTTGATTGCTTTAGTTAGATGTACTTTGTGTTACATGTGCGTATATGTTAAATTTGTGTTCTCTCTACCTAGTTTCTAGGGTAGTAAATACATACGGTCCTCAGACTAGGTCTGAAGCAGCACATGGGTCCAGTCACAAAGCCAGTGTACCCATTCATGATTGTGGAAACCAAGCTGTTGAGGAGAGATTGCAAAACATTGAAGCACACTTACGGTTACAAACAGGTTCGTATCATGTTTCAATTTTGACATCGGTGTGCCAGTTATCATTACTGTAGTAAAACTGGGCAAGTCTATAAAAACTGTGACTGTAAAAACAGTGGATAGATCCACTGAAGGGTTTAGTCACCCTAAGTACCACAGTCTTAATGCTTAGGTTCTTATGCCCAAAATGGAACTCAGATTTATCTCCAAATTAAGATGCTGAGTTAGTAAATGTACACTTGTCGTGGTGGAAACAAGAGAGAGACACTTCAGAATGGGGTTTAAAACAGTCTCGAATATTTGGAGGTAGGGGTTCTCCATAGCCAGTGGAGTCCTGCCTTGACCCCTTTTCCTAAAGGTGGATGATTCTTGAAATACAGTTAGATGGGAAGCTTTGGGAAGCTCATTGTTCCTACTTCCCTTTAGCCATGCAAACGTGAGTCCACACCTTTCACTAAAATAAATGCCATAGCCACCAGGCTACTGACTTTTTTTAAGTAGTTGCTTTCCTCACCCCTGCCCCAGTTTTCTAGAATATAAATCAATGAGACACTTATCAAGGAGGAATCTGTATTTTTTCTTGAAAAATGTTTTAAAAACAGAACAGAAGCCTAGATTCCTGTGAATGCATACTGGATCAAAGTCCTCTGGCAGCAAGGAGAGTAGAATACTCCTAGATGCTGTTGAGGCAGCAGTCAGAGCTTGACACTTAACTGTATAGTTGTCTCAAAAGTTAAGGTGGTTTT
The DNA here is from genome assembly GCF_047716275.1 of Strix uralensis. Lineage (NCBI taxonomy): Eukaryota > Metazoa > Chordata > Aves > Strigiformes > Strigidae > Strix > Strix uralensis. Next base: position 105,328,106 of record NC_133975.1, on the reverse strand, counting down.
TGTGTATGGAAATAGAATTTGCAAGTGGCTGACCAGCATTAAGGTTACAATGGGTAGTAGCCTTGGAGATTATGCGTATGAGGGATAATAATTGGCCCGTAAGGAGGGGCCCTTGCTTCCAGGTTGTGCCTATAATAGGTGATGTAATTTTGTTTGAGGGAACAGGTTAGCTAAACTACAGTATAGGGGAAGAGAATGTAAGTGTGCAATTCCAGCTCAACTCCTGTCCAAATCAGCATTCATGGGGAAGGTTTCAAGATCGTTTGTTACTTACCCCAGCAGCTGTGCAAAAGTATTCATCTGAGTAGGTAACCTGCCTCAGCTACCTGCTTGCCAGTTTTTATTTCTGATGACTGAAACAGTTGTTCTTGACTCACCTGCTGTTTTTCAGAACAGCTTCTTCTAGTGCTAGCACTGCTCTTTTCCCTTTACATTAAGAGACAGCAATATTAAGAAGAGTGAGAGGTTAGCTGATTTAATTAGTAGCTGCTGAGTGATGAATAGAGAGCAGAACTGAAGGAGGGAAGCTACCTGCAAAATTGTCTGTCTGAAGTGAGGAAATAGATGAATTGCAAAAAAAACGCATTAGTCCTTATTTCAGTAGTTTGTGGAATAGAATTGTCTTACCTAACTGACCTAGAAATAAATGGACATGGGTGGCAAGAGAAGAAGTAAAAGATTGCTAAGGCTTCGGTTGTCACTACTGTTAAGAACTAGACTATCATTTTAATTGGGATAGCTAGTTGTGATAGTTAGTTGTGATACACAGTGATTTCAGTTTATAGAATACTATGTAGCAAAAATAAGATGCTTGCTAAGGCTGATCTTTTGATCAGATTAGTTCTTACGTGGGGAAACAAGCCCAAGCTGCTGTAGTGTAGCTGCAAACAGAAAATGGGTTGAGGTGGGTTTTTTTTGTTGCTGTTGCTTTTGTGGTGTGTGTGTGTTTTGTTGGGTTTTTTTGTTTGGGTTTGGGGAGGGGAGTTTGGTTGGTTGTTTTTTTTCCAAAGATCGGTTATATCATTCCACATACGTGTTCCCCACCCCTGCTTCTCCCATCTATGGTCAGGCAAACATTATTCTTTGTCAAGCATAACATACACCTGTCCTCTGACATCTCAGTGGAGATAGATTTCCTTCAGAATGCTGAATTCATGTGTGGTCTGCCATACCATCTGCTCCCTCCTGATGCTGCTGTCAGTTTTGAAGTGGTAATGTTTGATGTGTGACCAGTGTATTGTAAGAGTGATCATTAGTTGTTCCAGAGACTTTGTCAGACATATTTTGACCACCTGCATAAAGTTGTCTATTGCCTTCACTGACTGTATTGGCTTATGATTCAGGGTATTAATTACCCTTCTGTTTTATTATCCCATCCGCTCATTTTGTTTCAGCTACTGGTTGATAGCTGGACTCAAAGAATTTACCTGTAAAACTTTCAATCTTTAGTTTAAAAAGTTATTCAAGCACTTTTCCTGATTTCTTTGTACCGGTGTATTTAGGTGGTCCTGTACCAAGAGACATTTATCAGAGAATTAAGAAGCTTGAAGATAAAATCCTTGAGCTGGAAGGACTGTCTCCTGAATATTTTCAATCTGTAGTAAGAAATTCTCTCAACTTCTTTTAGCATACCTAAACACATTCAGGACTTTTGTGCTTAAATCTTTATGTACAGACAAAAACCTAAGGAGTCAGAGGGCAGACACTCTGGCTTGGTGTAATGATTGTATTTCATGTGGGCCATCTATGTAAGTTCATATTTCTACCTAATTTCTCATTTGAAAGAAAATAGCATTTGTTGGTGGGAAAAAAATTGCAGCCACCTGAGCTTAACTAATTTGTTAGAAATGTATTATAGAGGTTGGATTTCTCTCTCCCCGCCCCCCCCCCCCCCCCGCCCTAAAATCTGAAGTGTTTCTTATGACAAGAAAATTGACTAAGTTTTGATCTTGATACAAATCATTAATGGCTTAAATCAGCTGAAATCCTTTGGGTTTCTGTACGTGATCTAATTACTAAAGATCAGTTATGTGAAATAACTTCCAATAGGATGAGAGAGTAAACCCTTTAAAAATAGTTTCCTGTGATTCTATGACATTGGTTTCTTTGTTGCTAGTCTTCAAGCAGAGGTCTGTCTCCTTCTGAGTTGTGAACTTTATCCTTCATTCACCAAAGGAGATTAGGATAAAGAACATTGGTTGTTACTCCATCAGGCTCTGCTTGGCTGTAGAAATTTCTTGTCTGTTATCTTGCTCTTCTTTCCCCACTTAACAGTAAGAATGTCTCTTTTACTGTTGATTATACTTGAATTTATATATTGTCCCTTCAGACCAGCCAAAGAAGAGTCAGCAATTAAAAATCAATAGCAATATTATAAATTTTTGTTTAATTTTTTTGTTTGTATTGGAGACCAATAAAGTCCTTTATTTGTGAGGCTATTTCTTCAAGCTGTTGAATACCAGAAGTTAAAACACACTTTCATAAGCTGAAACTTCCATTGAAAGTGCTTTAGGTTCTTGTCTAGAATGGGGATCCAGGAAAAATTTGTGATGGTTGCAACAGAAGTGTTGTGCAGTAACTAGCAATTTTTTTGTCTGAAGTTTTACATAAATGTTGGTGTGAATACAGGAAAATTTCAGGGAGAAAAATATTGACAGTTTCGAAAGCTGGATATTGATCTTGGTTTTGTCTGAAGGAAGCTTCAGTTAAGTTGATAGTTGTTGGCTGCCAAGTGCGGAGAAGCTTCAACAGCTTCTGACTGCTCTCCAGTAGTATTTCTCATGATCCAAAGTACTTAATTATAAAAAAGATTTCTTTAATGCATGGAATGGCAGTCAGTGTTCTTTCTGTACTTGAAAGACTCTTGTCAGCATTGTTACAGAATTACTTGTGGTCCTCTATCAGTGCAACATTAAGTCAGTTTTGATTATGTCTTTTCTTTAGAGCTGTTCTGGCAAGAGGAGAAAGGTTCAACCTCCCCATGTAAGTGCTGTTAACTTTTGTTTACCTTAAGTTTAGGATGTTCTGAGTGAAAAGTAATCAGAAGTTCTACCAAGCAAATAGCTAACTTCTCAGAAACAGCTGCATCAGTATTGAATAGCTTGCTGAGAAAGAAAGAAAGGGAAGGAGACAAAGTTAATGGGTGTCACAATGAAATGAGTCTTCTAAGAGTCTGTACTAGGGCAGGTTAGCTAGTGTTTTCACCAGTTAGAAGGATGATAGAATAAAATAAATCTGTAATGATGTTAATCAAGCAGGGGGTAACAAGCAATTTGTGAATTCTGATCAGCCTTCTGGTAATGTTGTCTGGTTTTGTTTTGTGGCTTGGCGTTTTTTGTTGATTTTTAAACTTTATTTGCTTTATTGGTTTATGAAGAGACAATGAAAGCAGAAATGGCTGACTTGGCAAAAGTGTTGCAGAAAGACCTGACATTATAGCAGATATTAACCTAAGTCAGTAGGACTTGCCATTTTCACAACACTGTCACATAAGGGAATGCATTAACCATGTACCTTAGGTCACAAGAGAGAATTTCTTCTCGGTGCAAGCGAGACCTTAGCTGGAACTCTGTCTGCTACTAGCCATCGTGCTTGGAGACAGACAGACTGGGGAGAATGCTTAGAATAGGATGAGGGCCATCTGACACTTAAGGAAGTAGGCTTGTTAACATGAGAAAAAAAATCCTCCATAGGCTGAAATATTTTTATAAAATGGATCATGACCAGTTCTTTGTGAAAGAAGAAAACAACAAAATTGTCAGGTTAAGTGGACACAGAGGAGATTGATCTAGATAGTCTCATCCAGTGTTTTAACATCAAAGGATTTTTGGTTTTTTATGAACAGGTTAAACAAGCATCTAATGGGAATAGCATGGATATATTGATCCGTGATTAGGACTGTCAGTTTCTTCTAAGTTTACATTCTTTTTCTTTCAAGTTTAAATAGCCGTAGACTATATTCAGACAATTCTGCAAAAGTATTTCTATCATTTAGTGCAATATGCAGTGACCTCAAGTATCAAGTGCTAGGCCACCTCAATTACAAGATGTAAATGATTGTGGTTTTTATTTTGTTCTTTTAGCAGAACTATTCATTGGCTGAACTTGATGAAAAGATCAATGCTATAAAACAGGCATTACTGAGGAAAACAAGAGAAAGCAAGTCCAAGGAGGCTGAGCGGTTTCTTCGATAAAAAAAGAAAAAAAGTCTTTTCAGTCTTTTGAGAATTCTCATCATGCTTTACACATACCTAAACCATAGACCTGACTAGTGTTCATCGGGGATGAATTTAGCAATGAAAGCAAAGCATGCCTATAAACTCCTTTTGAATGATCTTGAAAACTTTCTTTTAGAAGAACTCATATAAAAACAGTCCTATTAATGAAATAGTTACTTTAAAATGAAGAATGTTTTAGGAATAGCATTCTAATAATCCATTCCCTTCTGTTATAAAGGAGGATTGCAGCAATGTTCGTATGTGGAATGTTTTAACCTGCATACAAAAGCTACATTTCACATGTAATTCGTGATGATTGAGTATTCAGAAGGGCTATCTTTTGAATACCTTTCATGTAAGTAGTTTGCATAGATGTGTAAAATAAAGTACTTCCTCATAAGTAAACTGTCTTAGGAAAAAAAATTACAAAAAAACCTTGCAGTGTGCATGCTTACCTGCATTTTTTTCCATATTTGTCACTGTTTTTGCAGCTGTTAGAAATGCAACAAATTGCATTTCTGTTTGAAAGATGGTTATGGAAGTCCTATATGTGTAAATAGACAACTGTTCTTTACTTCCTCAGTGTCCTGTAGGAATTCAGACTTCATACCCTGCTAACAAACTTAATATATTCTAAAGACTACTCCAGGGGAGGTTTTGAGGAGCATGTCAGCAGGCAGCAGCTTCCCTTCCTTCCATATACATGCTTACATGACTTCTGAAGCATGAATGCTGGGTACATAGTTTAAAGTCAGACCTTTGGCCACACATTGAAGTGTGATTTGGTTTTGTTTTTTTTAAATAAACCATTTTCTATTTGTACCAGTTCTTTAGTTTATTTTCTGTCTCTGTCTTTATTCCAAGTTTAGAAGAAAAGTAGCTGTTACAGAGGGACCCTTTTCTGTTAACTGCTCTGCTTACAGCAGTCATACTGTTGATGTCCCTGTATCAGTCTTTGTGACAGGTGTTATGAACAGTACTGACTGGACACAGTCTTGCACTTTGGAGAATCGTAGGCATTTTCTGTGATTCTGTGTTCTTACCTAGACTAACATTTGTTGTAGCAACTGTACCTAATGCTTCTCTGAAGATGAACCAACAGAGGTGGGAGACAAAGCTGCCTGAGCAGGTCCTAGCTCCTGGAAAGAAGACAGTATGATAGTTACCTGTTCAGATGCTTAGTGTCCATCCAGGAAAAGATTAACCCAAGCAGTCACAAATGCCTCACATAAAACACTGGCTACAAAGAGGTACTTTTGCAGGAAGACTGTGACCTGCCTATGTGTAGGACTGTTACTCAGATTGTATGCTACATGTCAGTACAGTATCCTACAGAGACTACTTTTGTTATGTGAAGTGTTGCTATTGTTGAAAATCCTAACAGCTCACGAGGGGTGTTTATACATATATATATATATATGAAGCAGCACAGTAAGCTGCAACTTTCACCTCAAGTAGATAAACTTTACTTGCTGTTTACAAAACAAAAAGAGTACAGTGTGGATATAATTGTGCCTAGCACCACACACTTCACACAGTAGTACTTGAAAGTGGGAGGTGGCTGTTACAGCCAGGGACAGGAAAGATGACCACAGGGATTTAGCTTTTATAAAACAGTAGCTTCTACTCATGTGCATTGTAATTCAAGTACTGGTGGGACATGCTGGTTAAGCCTACTGCATTTGCACTATGCAATTTGCTCTGGAAAATTCTGGAGTGAAGCCCTAGAAGAGATTTAACCTGTGGCAGATACCTAGGTCTGAAATATTTGTCTAATATTAAATTATTTGTTGTTAGTTTACATTAAAACACGTGCATATTTGTGTATATATATATACACAGAAAAAAAATACTTAAGTCCTCATCTGGGGTCAGTTCTTGGAATAAATTGCAAGCACTGCTGATTTCCTCAAGGGAGACTGGTTACAAAAAGACTGCATTAGCAGTTTCAAAGTGGCTTTTTCTGTGGTGAATTGCCTGCTACTTGAAAGATCTTTTGCCATGGGATTCTCCTCCTCCTCTTTCTCAAGATGGCAGCAACATAGCAGTTAAGGGTTGAAAGCATAATGAAGATGCATTGTAGCAAGACAATAGCTAAGGAGACAACAGCAGAAGTACTCTGGATGGTAATTTGTTAGCCCTATATACTTTATCAAATAAATGCTACAGATACACTTGAAAAATGTCAAGGTATTCATCTTGCTTTGTTATTAGACCTTTGTCATTCTTTGGTTTCAAGTTAATTTCTTGTATGCTTAATGGCAACGTGCCTGTCCTATAAAAATTCATTGGAAAGATATTCTCTGCTGCGAGTTGCACATTAAAAGTAGTTGCAGAGGGCTGCCAAGCTGTTGGAAGTTTTCATGCTATGTGACTTTTTATGCATAGAGAGAGGGATGGGGGAACAGGACATTGTTCTGGTATTCAGTGCTACTGTTCTTACCAGTTTATCCTTGCTTGCCTTTTGCCTCTTTGGGCTTTACCTTCTACAACTAACTTCCACTACAAGAACTATTTCTGCAGAAAGAGATGAGCTACCCAATCCACCACACCCCCATAATAAAGGGGATTCAGGATAGACATCTTATACTATCCCTTTTCCAGAACTACTAATTATGCTGTTTTTCCTCTGCACCTGAAACACTACAGTGCTTGCTGATAGGTGGGGCTGCAGTAGCTGAAGAAGACTGAAAGGTAACCACAAATAAAGGAAAAGCAGAGGAAGTGTTTACTATCTTGTTGGCATGTCTCAACACCTTGACCAAGATCTTTTTACTGATGTTGGGCTGATCTATACTCCCTTTCCTCCAAAAGGACACACCAAAGTGTTCTTAAGAAGAGAACTTCATATCTTTGTTAAACATCTTTTCCTTCTCAGCATCAGCTAGAGCTAGCAGTATAATGTAGCACTGAGGGTACCTTCCCTCAGATCATGTTCCTCTCAGGTTGTTCCTGGCATCCAGAAGCCTGTGTAACGAGAAACACTGCCATGGCTGTTGCTTACTACAGCAATGTTTCTCACTTGGCAGAAGGCCAGATTTGAATCTGAACTGGACAAAGGAATGGTTTAAATGTGCAAGTTTACTCTAGAGAATTCACTGAATAGGTAAAAGTACGCAGAAGCATTTCTGTAGGTCGCTTCTGTGATTCAGTTCACCATCTTCCAGCATGCATAATTCCAGTAATGTTAAAGGTTTGCCTGTGAAAGGACATTAGTGCTTTTGTGGAAACACCTCTACTGCCTGCAGCTTATCTGCAGCATGGAGAGAACAACTGTTGTATGGCAAGAAGCATTCTGCCTGGATGTCAGTCCAGAGCTCTAATTTGCAAGCAATTTGAGAAAATTTCCTTCTTGTAAGATGGTATCTCAGTACCTTAGCAAACACACTACCATAAAAATTATAAACATAGAGCGGATTCTTCATTGATTTAGGCTCACAAGCAAGTGTGCTATTTATTAAAAGTCTCTCTTACCTTCAACATGTGGACGTTTGAGAGGAGGTCCCAGCACCACTACCCACTCCTCTCCCACAGTCAGTAGTGGAAATCCTGTTGACCTCAGTCATGCACGAATGCCATAGCTGGATTTTGGGATTTGTTACTGGTGTCACACGAGACTAAGAACAGCAATTCTTTTAGGACGAAGTGAACCCCTAACTTGGTAGTAGATAAAAAACACCTGGATTTGGGTTATACAATGGTAATTTTGTATAGAAGGTTTCCCTGTTGAACTCTTGCAACCCAGCATGGGATGATATAAGGTTCAGATGAAATTCTGTGAACCTTTCGCCCATGTTTCTGATCTATTTATATTAAAATTGCAGGCAATTAGGAATGGCATTGCTTAATTAACTTACCTAGAACAGGTTCACCATTGTTCTAACATACAGCTGTTCCATGTTACCAACACAAATAAGCTTACTGTGCTGTAAACTGGCAGGAAAAGAGAGAATGACCATGGTATGTCCTGCTGGAGAGAGACTTGCAAAACATTCCAGGCTGCCAAGGCTCTTACCTGAGCTGCATCTCTTCTGCCCTGATGTTTTCAAGGTGCATGCTTTGAAGGAAGTGCTTAAAATCTCTGTAGTCAACCAAGAACTGAAAGGATAGCTTGGTTTCCGCTGCAAGAAGTCAAGACAGACTTGTATCCCAGCTGCAATACGTAAAATTTCACAGATAAAATGAGACACTGTCTCCTTATTCTTACCTGAAAGCTGATTTAGAGATCTTTCCAGGTTTTGCCAGAGTCCAATAACCTGTGTTTCACATTTCACCTCAGTTAAGGGCTTCCAGTTACAAGATAAATAATCATACAGCACTGTAAATTTGACATTCATTATTTGAGAAAGAGGTCTAAGGGCATCACTTTTAAGCCAAGAACATTTGTCTCCCTTAGGAATGCTTCACATTGCTGTTTAGCACCTTGTGTGAGAGAAGTAGTCAAACATGGGAACTTGTGTTGCTGTGCAGTTCTGCAATGTGTGCATGATAGGTTTCTTTGCTTCAGGCTCCTCTGAGTAGGGAGCGATTCATCTCTAGGAGGCTAATTTCTTACAGTTGAGTGCAGGATTTTAATAAATAAACCCAAAAGTGAAGTGCCCTTTTGAACAGCCCTCATATCAGCAGGTAATATCAGTAATTTAGGAAACTCAAACCATTCACCATTCCATCCAATGTATTGTGATCAGTGCTGGATTATTTATTTTTTTAAACACATTGTAAGTTATCTCTTGTTTTAATTAAGACCTTACACCACCACTGAGAAATTTTAACCCCAGAATGCCAGATACATTATTTGAAGGAGAAGCAATCAAAATACTGAACAAAAAAATATTTTTGATTGGTAAGTTTACAAATCATTTGCACCAGTGAGAACAAACAAAATATTTTCTACAGTAACAGATGCTGAACCACCCTCTCCTGAATGAAGACATGGAGAGGGGCATTTGAAGAGGGGAAAAAAAGTCTCCAGAAAGATTCCCTTACAGATACCTTTTACCTTCCCCCATAAAAGCAAGTGTTTCCCCTAACCTTTCCTGTTGAAGATCTGCTGAGTACTTCAGGCTTCTGTAACCATAGGAATCTCTCTACCCAGGTTACAGCTGTGCTATAACACGAACCTCTATAATCCTCTCACAATTGTTTACTACCTCAAAGCATGGCAGAAAGTGAACGAAAACTATCCGCAGCCATGCAGGTTGAGGATCCAGGCAACCTGTCCAAAAGTGTTGGGCTACATGTTGCCTTTGCTGCCAGCATTGCCCTAGCCCAGATGTACTCCTATGGCCAGGAGTAGGATTTGCTGTCCTGTCGGATAATCTATCCCACCCAAGAGCAGTGAGACCCACCTGAAGTGGTCTCCAGGAGATGATTTTTCTTGTCATTGGTTCCTAGGATATACGGATTTGATTTCTTCTGACTTCAAGCGCTACCTGATGAGGGAGAGGTGAGACTATGTTTTGTAGAAAGTCTAATGATTGAGAAACAAGAAAAAAAGAAAAAGCACATTTAAATAACTACCTCTGTAGATCTTCTAATGAAACTGCCTTGTCATGGACAAAACACTTAGAAGTAACAATGAAAAGAATAGGCATTGTTTGAAGCTATTATTTAGAAATCATCTAAATTTTTAAAGGTTAATTAGTGTAATTTACCCATCTTGGTTATTAAAAAGAGTTATACATGAACAATAAATGTAAGAGTTCAATCCATTTTATTTCCACAGTTGATTCATCCACATCTGTTTAGCTTTTTATGACCATCTAATTGATTTGTAGAATTCTGTCCAGTACAGATGGGCTACTGCTCATGACTACTTTCATACCATTTATATTATTGTTGCTCTGATTTTTATTCAAGGCCAAACAGAGGGGAATATAAGAGTGTGATGTTCACCTAAACATAACAATGACATTAAATTTCTATTTGGCTCTGAGACAAGAATAGATTTGTGGAGACAATCCACTATGAATACAAATAACTTGTTTATACATAAATATAATAAAATTTCTTACTTAATTATGACCTATTTTACCAGTTCTACAATATGCTCTGTTATTATGAAGTTTTGTAGCAACAGCCAGGCTAAATCAATTGTCACAAACTCATTTCACTCAAAACTAGAATTATACCCCCACTAACACTTGCAAGAGATTAAAAGCTATGCCTCTGTAGCCTGTTTATGACAATTCTAGTAAGTCTATACATAGTCCCTCATATAGCTAGCTGTACATGCATATGCTACATTATATTATACATACAGAATTTTGCATTTGACGGAGACTCTCCACTTTTGAGTTGTCAAAATGAACAGAAGCTGGCTAGGTGTTTTCCACCAGTCTCCTCTCTTGCTGTGAAAACACATAGTATGAGCAAGTCTTCACCAAGCACTGGCCTGTAAACGTAGCTCTTGCTGTGTTTCGTTTCTGAGTCTTCTGGGTATATGGGGAGTAGTTCAAATAACCTGCACTATAGTTGTCCTTATACAGATGAATTGTTATCAACCCCAGACGCTGAATCATCCAAACATTTAAAGAATGAAGAAAGTGCCCTTAATTACCCAGTAGTCCCACTTTATGTAGTTGGAGCTTCGTGCATGTAACCTGTATGTATAGTAACAGGAAAGCAAGCTGTATGCAGTGTTACTGCAGTAACAAAAGGTACACTTTCATGACAGTAATTTAGTACATATCATGGTGTAGATGTTTGCTTAAGCATGCCAGCTGCTTTGCTTGACCAACACACAAGGAATTAATTTTGTGATCAGTCACAACAGCCACCACTAATAAATCTGAAGAAAACTAGCAAGGAGTTTTACTAACCTGATGCTTCTCTGGCCAAGAGGGTATGTAGTATCAAACAAGCTCAAATCCTGAACTACAGCCTTTGTGCAAAATTTGTGAAGGAAAGAAAATGTACGGATTGTTGCCTTCATGTATGCATTAATTCTTCAGAATTTGATGTCACCAAACAATAGCATCATAAAATGGGAGAGGAGGGCAGAAAGAGCCTTTTGATTAATACAGACTAAACTATCATTGTGGGAAGGCAGCCTGTTCAGATGACACAGCTAAGCAGATTCTACCACCTGTAACTTCAGTTACAGAGTGCAACAAGAAATGGCATGCTTGCTTGAGTTATTTACCACAGCTTAACGCAAGACAGCCCGATACAGGAATTCCTTAGTGCAGGGGAAAATCTTCACTGACACATTGCAACAGTTTATGACAGAAACATTTCTTACATTGCAGGGATAAGAGAGATTCTCCTTTAGAGTGAACACTCCCAAACAACAAAGGAGGAAAGGCACTGCAAAATGGAGATGTTTTGGGGTATTTAAAAATCAGCATGTTAAAAGTTGCTGATGCTAATTGCTTCATACCCATGGAGAAACAGCACTGATACACCCTCTAGCACAGGTTGAGGGAAGCATCAGTTCAAAACCCACACTTGCAGGGAGTGTTTCATCTCTGCTTTGGTTTTACAAAAAAACCACATATCAAACAAAAATTTTCTGGCCTGTGAATTCCACTTTAATGCAGTACAATAACATTTGTGTATAGGGACTTGCCTTTTAGCTGTTCCAAAGTGTTTCACTGGGTGCCTCTAATGCAATTACAAGGCAAGCAAGCAGTAGAGAATGAGAAAAGTAGATATAGCAAAGGTGAAAAGCTATTTCAAATGCAATTTGAAACAAGACAGAGTCAACAAGAGACAAAAATAAGGTTGCTCCAGGTGGTGGAGCTGCAGAAGAGAAGACACTTACCCAGCACAGATAGCTGTGAAAGTAGAGAAGAGACCAGGGTGATAGAAGATGGGCCAAAGGAGAGTGTCAGAGATTGACCTTGCAGGATGTGGCACAGAAGGGTTGTTAGCACAGAGGAGATGAAAACAAAGAAAAAGCAGTTTGACAGGAGAGGAAGGAACCAATTCTGGTTACGTGACTCTGTCAGGCTGCTGCTGCTGAAGGTTACATGGACATCAAGAAATCTAAAGAGTATCAGGTCATTAACTGCATAGAGGAGAGCTGTTTCTGTGCAGATGAAAACCAGACTATTAATCCCTCAGAACACCTCAGTGCAAAAGGTGTTTCTGACTCCTAGTGATGCAGAGCCCCATGATTCTGCCTACGATAGCTACAGGTTTCAGGAACCAGTTTTCTCTCAGTTAATATCAATGTTATAGCTTGTAACCTGGGTTCAGGGCTCTTGGAGGATTAACTAAGGAAGGAATTGGCTTTGCAATCTAGTTTTTAGGGAGATTGTTATGGTCGTTTTTGTAACTCCACAAATTTGATTAATTACAAAACATTTGTAGTATCCTTTCAATTCGTCAGTCACCCAGAGATTGCTGTGTGACAATGGGGAATTTTGCTTGCTTGCCTCCCAGTGGAATAGATTTACTATAGCAAGAGTTAGAAAAACAGGTTTACAAGGTACTAACCACGAATAACATAGCATACCTTCATGGTAAGAAAGAAATCCTGCTATCCTCCCTCAATCCAACACTTCTCACCATATCCCAGCATGTTCTCTATGACTCCAGTTACTTTGTATTTATTTTTGTCACTCCCATTCTTGACAATTTAGCTATGCAATCATGGCTACCTTTCCCACCTGCTCTTCCTTGCTCAGATTACTGCCCTCATCTTCCCTTTTTCTGCCATACTTTTGGTGATCTTCTCATTATTCACTATTTTCACATGTGAAAAAGCCCACTGGGATATGGGAAGTCCTTGGACTGCTGCCAGTGGGTCTATATGAGGGTGACATGCAGGTCTTTGTTTTAAAGCAAGGCACCCTGGCTTCACATGGGGTTCTACATTTGACCAGAAGTCAGCGAAGGCATGAAAAACAAGGAGATAGAAACACTGAAAAACAAAGAATTCAATTAGACTAAATACGACATCTATGTTCTGGGGGAAAGGATGTTCTCATGGTTATAGTTCTCTGTTGAGATTTAGCAGGGATTGGTCCAGTGCCTGCCACATCTACAAATTACCAGTGAAGCTCTGCGCAAACCATTCGATCTTTCCATGTTTTATCCCTCAGTTCCCTGTAGGTAAATGGGGATCATAAAGACTGCCTGTCTTACAAGGTTGTTGTCATGATATATCAAGAAATGTTTGGAATGTATTTGGGTCCTGCACTTAAAATGGTGCTATCACATATTGTATCTGGGACAAGAATAAGCAGACTTTCTAATAGGATCTTGTTTTAATAATGCTACAGAGTAAAGGTGCCTGAATTATACCGGATTCTGCTGCTGCAAGACTTTAGGTAAACTGGTCCTGCTGTTGAATCCAAACAAACAATTTTACAGCTGGTGAAGCCATAGAAGTTCAGACAGAGCTACACTGCAGGTAGTTTCACCATAAAATGTCATGAGCTCCTTGAACCATCAGCGCATTTTTGCCAGGCTGTGCTTTCCCTGCAGGTCCCTGCCTAGTGCAGGCTCCTCATCCCCTTTGGCTGGCCTTCATCCAGGTGGGTCCAAAAGCAAGAGCAAGACTTCAGATGGGAAACCCTTCCAAGTAGCATAGCAAAACTTTTGTTCTGATTTGAACCTTTCTGTGTGGCTGCTTAAGAATTTATAGTTATTTTGTTCCCTTTTTTTTCCAGAGGAATCAGTAAGAAATTTTTTTAAAAACCTCGTTCCCTTAGGAAGACGTTTTTTAAAACATTTCTGTAATGGAAAATGAATTACTACCCAGTAGAAACCCACTAGTTATACCATCCTCATTTTAATACTTAGATGTCTCAAAGAAAAAAAAAAAAAAACAAAACATATATATGCTGGTTTTATCTCTGTTTATTTCACTGAAATGTTTTCAGATTGAAAGGAATGAAGGGGTGCGGGAAATATTGAAAAGTCATGAATCAATTTCAATCAATCTTAATTTAATTCCAGTATAAGAGGAAGTAATGCCACTTGTCGAAAACAAAGCAATCATTTCTGACAGCTAAATTTGCAAGAGACTTATTGCTGTCTGGAGAGAGGTAAAACTGGATGCTTCCCCGCTTCTACCTCTGCATTAATTGACTTTCAGTGCTGTTTGATTTATTCTAGTGAAGTTTCTCTGTGTCCTGTGACTCCTACTTTTCTTCCCTTAAATCAGCACTGCCACACAAACAGGATTTTATTTTTCCCAGAGCTTTAACTTGGACTTGGGTTTGCAAAAATGTATGCAGATGTTTTGTATAAGTACTTTTCTTTATGAAAGATATCTTGATTTAAAACAGTTGTTAGGGAAATTTGGAATGATACTAAAGCTAGTATAAAACTAAAAATAGGGATAAGATTAGAAAGAGCATCAAGTCCCACTTTTGTGTCATTGTACTCTTTTTTTTTTTTTTTTTACGAGCTGACTTTTATGGCCTGCGTGTACTTTGTGGTTGAAATAAGCCAAAATCCTCTTACAACACATATCCACCATTTAGCATCCAGTAATCATTTTGGCTGGTGGTTGCCTAAACATTTTACTAACTGATTCCCCCTGAAATCTATGAGGGTTATGGATTTTACAATCATATGTGAAAAAGTTGAACAATTTTACTTTTGCTCTCAAAAAAAAAGGGAGGAGCCTCCTTCTTTGGAGGAACACCATGAGGACTCACAGCTCTCTGTGAAGGTTTTCAAGGAAAACACCCCAGTAGGTGCAGAGGCCTGGAAGGGGAGACCCACAGTGAAGGAGTTTGCCCAGGTATCTTCAGAGTCTCAAGAGCAGGTCTTGGCTTTTGCCCTTTTGTTCATTTGTAAATCGGTTCCCATACAATGGGCTCAGGTGAACCATGAAACAAATATCTGAATGGCAAACAACACTGAACATCGGCATCATTCAATAACCTATTCAACACTGAGTTTTTTCATTACTGATTTCAAGTTTTTGAACTGAAGAGGAAAAATTCACTGCTCAGCATAGCTGCTACCTCACTAACATAGACAAGACTGTGTCTGTAGCTAAAGGTTGTTTTCTTCTGGACTGCGCTCTTGCCTTTGCCAGCAGTAAGACTTGAGGGACATGTGTTTCCTTGTGCGTGTGCTGGAATTATTACCATCAGTGATCAAATAGCTTTTTTACAGTTATAAGCAATTCTGAACATAGATGTTTTACAATTAAAATGCATTAATCTTTTATTTATATCTGCAATGTATCTTTTCATAAGACAGTTTGAAGAAGTCATGTTTTCCACCAAAAAATCAATGCTGAAAGTAAGAGATTAACAGGGTCTAATTTCAATCTAACAGGTTAACAAGCATCTAGTTTCAAACCCTTATCCCACACACCGGGACTGCCTACAAACATGGATCTCATCCACACCCTGGCGGGTGTCACAAGCCCTGGACTCACATAGGCATTGGAAAATCCCCAAGGTAACAGCAGTGGGAGAGCCTGGTAGTTTTGAATTTGACTGGACATAAAAAAGAAAAAAAGAAAGGAAAAAGCTGTGTGTACTATGTTTAAAATACACAGTAGCAGAAGAGGATTTGACTTGGTAAATCAAAAATTTTGAAGATAAATTCACTTACTATACTTGAACAGTTAGGTACCATTATAGCTCTGCCTTTTCTACAAAACATGTGTTTTACACATTTATTCATACACATGATGGAAAAAAGCTTGATCTCTGCCTCTGTGGCCATCATTTGTGTGAGTAAATCCTCGCAGCACAGTGAAGGCGGGTGTAAGGGCTCCTTGCATCATTAAAGACTCATAGGACTGGGCCCATCTTTTGTTACGTATGTTGAGACTGAGATCACTGTAACGAGGAACTTTCACAACTTTTAAAACACTGAGAAACAAGTATTTCGTCTTAGATTTTGCCCCTGAAGTCCATCATTACCGGTTAACTAGCGGTTCCCTCCAAAGAGAGTCCACAATGCAGAAGTATATTTTCAGACATTCAAGAGCCTGTCAATGTGACACCCAGTCTTCCAAGCAAATTCATTAGGCTAGAATTAAATACTTACTGTGGAGGAAAATATAGGAAGAGAAACTTCAGCCTTTGTCACCCATACTTTTGTTAACCTAGACTTTGCCAGATTTGTAGCATGTCACAACCGGTGCTTGCCGGGGCCATTGAGGCACCAGGAATGCATTCGCTTTGTGAAGAAGTAGTTTCCGCTTGCATGTGACAAAGCAGCTAGCTGGCTAGTCAGCCTCAGTCAGTGTCTATTTATGGCAAAATGTCAAAAAAGAATGTCCTGCATTTGTGGCTCAACAATAATGAACATGGCTAAATCTGAAAATGAACAAAGGGAAGTGAACAGCTTTTTAAATCCTGAAGAACATTCGATTCTTGGTGTCCTTTTTGTTCCGATTGTTTGGGCTGAAGGCTGTGAAAGGACCACCTGTTGGGCTGCCATTTTGGGATTGTGCTAAATGCAGTGATTGCATGAAAGAACACTTTCCAAAATAACCTGGTATTATTATTCACTTATTTTATAGTAAATCTGCATTCAGAACCTGCAGGAAAGTATAAGGCTTTTTTTCTAAGTGAAATTTAAAGCTGTAAGTTCTCTATAAACGCACTTACTGTGGATGCATGATTTTATAGTCACAATCATGATACTTTAAAAGGAGCTCAATTAAACCTTTGATGCAGCAATAAGTTCCTCTGTAATAGAAAAATAACCTTTTGAAGTAAGAAATATAAGATGAAGGAGAGATTAAGTTATACAGGACTGAGTATCTCTGAGGATTAAATTAGCAAAGACTACTTGCACAAAATGTAACTTAAATATTTATTTTGCTCCTGACACAAACTTGAAATTTTTAGTGATGCCAATTATTTTTAATGTCTGTAAGAATGTTCTTGGGTGTAATTTGCTTTTGCTCAAGAGACTGCATTGAATTGTGCTAGAATCTTACTGAATTCTGAGAAAGTTTACCATAAACCAGTATAAACATTTAATTTAAAAATATGAAAGATGTATTCATTTTTCTAAGGGTTTGGGTTTTTTTGGTAAAAGATACTTTATACAGTCAAATGATAATGATTATTTACATAATAAAAGCAGGAAAAATGTTACCCAAATTAAAAAAGAAAAAATAATTTGTGTTTTATAAAGATCCAACTGTTTTGAGACAGATTAATCCATTCACACAGTTTAGTATCTTTAATATAGTACACAAAAACTTCCACCTGATTCCAATAAACATGCCCATTAATGTATTAACAAAGCAAATCTTTCTGTAAATGTTAAATAACCTTTATTTAGAGTCAATGTTAATAATGCTTGAGGTAGCAAGGAGCAAAAGTGTTTTCCAAAATATGTTTTCTTTTTACACCCACGATGAATTCAGAAATTATTTACATAATCTCCCATATATTACCTTAATTTTTCTTAAATATAGATGCCTGTGTAAGTTTATTGACATAGGCATGTTATTTACCAGGATGAGCAATGAACCTTCTCTGTGTGCATCTGAACTTAGACTCTCACCTCATGGTACTCAACACACATTTCCAAAAACTTTATACGGATTTAGCTGGAAAAGGGTTGGAGCTGGCTTACACAATTAATTGGAGGGATAGCAGAAAGGGAAGTCTACATGAATAGCTGGATATATTTCCAGCTGCTTTCACCAGTTTCATCACAAAAATTATAGCTAAAACTCAGGAGTTAAATCTCTTGGGTTTTGCATATTTTTCATCCTCAGAAATGTAAAGGCAGTTGTAAATCTGAAAATGAGCCATAAATACATTGGTATACATAAGAGATCTTATTTCCTGGAAATCCCCTTTATATTTTATACTAGCAGAAATGTAGCTTAATGTTTCACTACCACTACTTTTAAAAGTTAAAATGTGGTTTTAAATATATCGTGATGGGTTAAAGTGACCCTTAGGAAATAATAGTTTTGTTGGTCAAACAAAATTGCTAGCCAAGCAGATTTCTACATGTGGATTGAACTATGTTTCCTATGTTAAAGAAGAATGAGTTTTTATGTGACTATCAGAGGGGGGAAAAGGTGAAGTGGAACAGCATACAATGTGCAAGTATAAATTAATGTCTGGGTATATTTTTCATCGTGCCATAAAAAGCACACTACACACAGCTATTGTATTAGGGAATTATGGAAACTGAGGCTAGTGAGCAAAAATTACTTATGTCTGAGTAAAAATATGCATCTTTGGAAGAGATACAATATGTTTGGAACCCTGAGGGTTAATGAGAGGTAAGATCGTGAAGGGGGGAGAGGAGATAAGGGAAATAACAGAAGCTGAATAGATGAAAGAAGTGATTCAGTGGGAAGCATTGTTGATCACAGCTAGGTGTCAGAAACAAACTAGAAAAATGGGAACTGCTTTAACATTGGCAGGAAAATAATATATATAAAAAAGAACTTATGCCACATACTAAAAAGAAAAAGAAAATAAGAAATAATAAAAGGCTTTCAGGCTTTCTTTGGGATGTGTCAATGAGAAATAATGCAAGCAAGCAAGAAAGAAAGCACTGAAATGGAATCCTCTCTGAAGGTATCTTGGGGAGAGGGGCTCATTGTCCCATCCTTTTCACATCAATAATTTAATTTTGCATTCTCTTTGTCTCTCGTGAGATAGACTTGTAGTTATTCTACACTGGTTACTTTTTCTTTCTTTTCATCCACTTAGGTAGTCTACACTGATGGAGAGATAGCCAGAATGGGAGAAATCTAGCCATGAATTAAATCATTCAGCTGTCCCTTGCCAATGTGATTTTTGCCTAAAGTTTGAACTGTACTCAAAGGCAGAGTAGGATCCTTTTTCCTGAATACTAGAGGGAACTGCAGTTCTTCTATTTCCCTCATTTTCCATTCCCATTTTTAACATCTGTTTTTACAGAGAAGTATCTATCTGGAGCATCCAGATTTCATTATGTTTCTGCTACATGGCATGCAGATATACCTTACAGAACTTGATTACCTATTTACCTTTCACTTTAGGCAACTTGAAAAAAGGTATCAGTTTATATTTTCCCTCTGGAAAGTCCTACACTAAAATGTTATTAGCAGAACATTAAAAACCCCAAAATGCCATTTGCTTTTCAGTGCCAGGGACATTCCAGTTCCTACGTCGTATTCTGTTTATACCCATCCCCCATGAATTCCTAAGACAGTTTCTCTTATATTAAGCTTGCTTCTGGTGCCCATAGCAACACCATCTAATACTGAAATGTTCCTGCAGGGTTTGCAGGAGTCCTTTCAAAACAAGATGCTGATTCTGCAGTTATTGCACACCCAGCTACTTATATCAGCTTCATAGACTGAGCCCTCGATTGCACATGGAAGGCAATTCACCTGACCACCAACTGTCCTCATCATCGTTAGGGATGAAACACGTTACATATGTTCTGGTTTGTTTGGGTTTTCTTCCTATAGTAACCACCAACTTGTTTATTTTTCATAGTTAACTCTGTGAAGAAATCACAGAAGGTGGTGGGGTTTGGAATTTGAGACAATTCTGCTGTTTTATTTACATTTCTCTGCAATTCTGCAAGTGTACTGACATACAAATTAGCCTCTGTCCTCTGGTAAGTGGCTTGGGATCTTGAGGGCAATGGTGCAAAGTACATTTGGTTAAAAACCATACTGGGAAAAGTTCATAGGAAGTCCCAATGTCTGGCTCCTGCAGCCCAGAAGCTTCTACCAGATCTTGTGACCTGGTAGGGGTCAGGGCTTCCTGCATTGAGCTGGACCTCGGCAAGCGCCGCAGATGCATGCAGCGGGGTGAAAGGGAAGGGCCCATGCCATTGCCACTGCTCCTTCCTCCCTGTGTGCGTTGGGACTGAGGAGGCTCAAAAACAGCTGTGGGAGCTGGTCTGCCTCCATGCCTCTTCCCTGCATGCTGGAGATGCCAGCGGATCTCTAGGGGAGTGGAGAAGGCTGAGGAGCTACCCCAAGGTATGCTCAGAGCCTCTTAGCCTTCTCTTCCTGATCTTCAGGCTGAAGAGGAAAAATGCTGCTCCCAAGCACCAGAAACATGTCCATTGTCAGTACCAGTCATTTATATGATCTTGGCTAAAGAAAGGAAAGGATGAGGGTAGTGATCGACACTACACACTTTGTTCATTCATTTTGAACACAGCATTTCATTTAAATTCTGTGTTGTACCATGCTGCATGCTAGGAAATGTACCCTAGGATATTTTTAAAGCTATAAAAGTTCAGTAAATGGAGACTTCCCTGCAGGACTCAGCTATTAAATCTTTGCTGGAAAGTGGGAGCCACGTCCATTAAAAAAATCATATTCTGGTGAGACTAATCACATCTTTGTACTACTAAAGTATGCTTGAATTCAGATGTTAATCACATAAATATTTGGCAGTTATACATCGTGTAGAACAAACGCCACAGTTTGGCAGAGTTAAATAACCCCTTATCTCTGAAGTTATTTTGAGAACATGGAAATATTTGGGACGTGTTCAGGGTGAAGGCAGAACATTTGCCATGGTGAGGCAAGAAGAATCCCTTCTCTGGCCATCATTTAGCAAGAGAAAAATGTACCCAGAGTGCAGTTGCACCTACCCTCTTCTGTGTACCACGTCAGGGGGTAAGCTCTTCTCCCTGCTCTGAGCAAGGGGGACCTGGCCAGGCACAGCCCCCCTGCCCAGGGACCAATTCAGCAGCACTCCAAGAAGGAGCTGGAGGTTTCTGGCGGGTATAATGTAGACATAAGGTTTGGGCCTTTGTGTAGAAAGTGAGCAGGGGATGGTAAGAGCCCACCCAGCCCCACTAGTGCCCTGAGAGATGCCTTATGTGGTGGTAACAGGGAGTCAGATTCAGGTGTGCAGCAGGCTTATACTCTGAACAGAAAAACAAGATCTGGCTAAAGGGAGAGCTTGAAACTCCTTTGGAGGAGATGGGTTACAAATCCTCCTGTGTGTTGGCTTTAGCAGAATCATTCCAGAGCAGGAGTAAAGCTGTACAAATGGTGTCCTGAGGTGCAGCATGGGCCATTCCTTCCTTGCAACCTTCACACATACTGTGCAAAAGGTGTAATTCTAAATCACTAAGAATTTAATTCCAAGTTTCATTCTGAATTTACAGCTTGTTAAAGAAAGAAAAAATTCTTTAAGAGTCAAATACCCTTTTCAACTTCCAAGGAGATGTGAATGACTTCCAATATTACTATTGGACAATAGTATATTTATCTGATGTTATTCTTCCTACCCAGTGTTAAATCCTCCATTATCAACAATTAACTCCTTATTTGGTCATTGTTATGCTTGCTCGAGCAAAATCAAGATCTCAGAAAATTTCTTTTGTTTCAAGGGTGACAACCTGGTGAGCATATCTAGCTCATGGAACAGTTTCTTCCACCCTCCTGGGAACACTTCATGGGCAGAGAAAAGCAAAACTGGGGGTAATGTCATGCGTGTTGCAGGGATGGAGGATTGTGGGGGAAGGGAAGGACGAATTTGCAACCCAGCTTGGATCTGGCAGGATTACTTTGATCATTTGCTCAAGAAATGCTGCATTAGCGTTTCTATACAGGACGGGCTCAGAGCACCAGGTTGGAATTAGAAGTGGCAT
Organism: Strix uralensis; assembly: GCF_047716275.1. Lineage (NCBI taxonomy): Eukaryota > Metazoa > Chordata > Aves > Strigiformes > Strigidae > Strix > Strix uralensis. The sequence goes on along the minus strand of NC_133975.1, from coordinate 105,306,372 downwards.
CCACACATACTGAACTGGTTGATTCCAGCTGGCACAGATAGGACTAGATAGGTTTTAAACTATACAGATCACAAAATCTGGGCCAGTTCATTTTTTTATGAAAACAAGGGCTAGAAAAATAGTTTTTACATTTGATTTATGCTGAATCTTGGGGTTTCATCCTGGGTTTTTTTTTTTTTGGTACTCTCCTTGATATCTTATTATTAGGGAGTATATTTTTATGCAGAGGAATCTTGATGCTACACAAACGTTCAAGGAGAAAACATTTTTCTTCTTCTGTGTTTTAAGTAGAAACTATAATCTGAAAGAATTGTTCATCCTCCATTTCTTAAGAAAACTTTTGTTGTGAAGATATATTAATCCTTCAAAGTTGACAAATCAGCCAGTTCACACCAGACTGCATCTTCTTTGTGTTTGAGATTCTGTGGTTTGCTATTTAGATCTCAGAAAGGTCCTGATTCATCACTGCATTAATTTTGGTTTATGCTTGCATAAAGCTGTTGCCTTTGAGTTTATTTAAATTAGTATAAAAACTTCTCAAGACACACGCTTCCTCTTTCTGAATGTCCAGAAAGACCCGGGCAAAACTCACAATGAAATTTGTCTCAAGGTAGTTTCTAATGATAACAAATCTCATCCAAAGTTGTTTGTGTGCATGTGAAGGCAATGCATACTTTATTTTTTTTTAAAAAAAAAAGAAAAAAAAGGAAAAAGAAAAAATACCAAGTGCAAGAATGATTTAATTTGAGAGCAAAAGAGTGTAACTCAGGGCTGTCAGGTTGCTCTCAATGCTAAATTTTGTCCCAATTCTTAATCCAGACTGGTAGTCTGTGTTTCTTGCAAGGGAGATCCTAGCCCTCCTTCTGAAAATCTGTTTTACTACTTGTAGGTGATACTGAGGGAAAATCTGGGCTTTTGTCCAGCTATCGTTCCCTTTAAAAAATTCTCTCTGCTGATAGTCAGAATCAATATTTACCAAGTCCAGAAATGCCATTCCTTGTCTGAACACTCCGTATGCTTGTACCCAGTCATAACCCATCCCTTTGTTATCACTTCGCTCTGCTGAACAAACACGGGTTTTTTTCTTAAAATGATGAAAAATCAGAATTGTTGATAGTAAAAGTTATTTTTTAATAAGTAAAGCAGGTATCAGATATCTGAATTACACATTTGGAGAATGAAGCATAGTTAATTTAATAGGAATGATGAGTTTCATCCACTGAAACTATAAATGCTACACAGATTAGTTGCTTTCAATCCCATTTAACTAAAGCTCCTCATTTCATTCTTCTAACCTTTCCTTATAAACAAATCCTTCCAACATCTCAGTCATGTTTTCTATCCTTGGAATTCCTCTCTATTTGTCTACATATTTTGAGCATAAAGAGAGGCCCAGGGTGAATGCAGGATTCGAGGAGGGACTCTGTCAGCATTGTGCTAAATCCGTAATTAAAAAGAGTTAAAGTTAATATATTTAAGCTACAACAGCAAATCCACTTGATCAAACATGACAACAGAAGTATTTATAATTATAATGATTGTCTTACCTCTCAAATGGTCATATTTAGAGTGTTTAATCTGTACAGATTTGTAATCTATAATGAAGATATTAAGGACATTTCCAAGGCAGTGCAAATTTTGCTTGAATTGGGGAAAGAGAATTATTTTGAAAGGGTTTCAAAAATTTTATGCCCTGGCGATTTTGGTCTGCAAATAACAATCTCTCTTTTCCACGTTTACTTTATCACTGATCTTTCTGTCTCAGCGTAGCAGGACCTGTAGCTTACAGCAGTAGCCTCCATACACAGGCACAGAGCACGCAGGACATTGCACAGTAGCAACAGCAGCTGCAAATAACATTTTCAAAACAATTTTATGCACTTTTACTGAAATGCTTAAATAACACAGTGGTGATGAAGAAAACCCATGTGTTCATTCCATCAAGAATTAACTGAATGCAAACAGAGTTTGCCTGTGTAAATTTTATTATTTAAATGTCCCCCAAACTATGCCGAAAAAACAGCTACATATACAGCAACCCCAAAGCTGTTGACTGCAGTGTGGTATTAGACTCTGAGAAACCACAAATTACAATTATACAACCGTAATCTGTTTGTTTTATTACCTTTCTGACCTATAACCAAAGCTGAACATAATTTTAAAGTCAAGAACACCGTCCGTGCCACTTGTTTATTAAAAAGGAGCATAGTCCATGTTCTGATTACATTCTATTTTTTGACAAGCCATCAACAAACCTGCTCTTTCTGTTACCACAGATGGACATGCACTCAACACCTCAGAACCCCTCTCATGCATTGGGACCCCAACAGGGTAATGGCAGTTCCCACTTTACAAAAAGTCTCTGATCTGAAGAGCTTCCCCTGGGCACAAGTTCTCAGTACTTTGTATTGTCAGACTCACTGGCACAGGGCTCAGAAAGTTTGGGGTTTGCTTTTTTTATTCAGCCAATGATGCTATGGAATTAATCCAAACCAGCTAACTTGTGAAAATAAATTGTGTTCTCTCCAAAGACTAATTTAGCAGTACGAAGCACATATGCATGTGTACCTTACCCCCCACCCCACACCTGCACAAGTACACACACGCACACATTTACGTGAGTAGATTAACTGCATCTAAAAATCAATTACTTATCTGTATGCACACGTGTTATTAAGATTTCTGAAGACTATGCATAGATTTAACTACAGGTTCGGTTTATGTTCCTAAAAATTTGAATCAAAGTATGGTCCTGATGCTCTTCATCCCTCTACTATTTACCTACACACCATGAGCATATGATCTTAATTTGTATATGGTATATACAGGTGTCGGGGGAAAATGTATATAGATACACCTATCTATATATCTGTATATGACCATCATGCATTATTTATAAAATGAGTTTATTGCATATACAAACAATAATTATTCTGAACATGCAATTATACATCCATATTTGTGTGTCTATATAGATTTTTTTGTCCTTAATGGAAAACTTGAACTGCAAGCAGCCATGTCAGAACTCAGATGGTTAACATTCACTTCTTGCTGTTTTATTGCATATTACTGTGCGCTCCTGAGCAGCAGGAGCAGATTCAGGCAATTACAATCAAGTCAGGGCACACGCCGTGGCTGAGCAACACGATCATGATGAGGATACTGATGAGGCACTTATCGAAAACCCCACATCATCCACACTCATCAGCCACAACATGTCACCCCAAATGAGGCATCAGCTGCCTTCAAATGGCTCATTGCACACTGTTTACAGCTTTCTTTGGACCCACTTTTGATTTTGCGGTCAGGACTTAGTTCAAACAGCAGCTGACTGGCACTGGCAAGCCTCGAGATTCAGCAGAGCCGACTTCCCCAGAGTCAGGAGTGTTTTGACATGAGGCCTAACCGACACAGATGAAAGGTCCTGGCTCTGTCCCCCCCAGACATCGGTCCCTCTGAGAGGAGGGGGTGAGTTATTTCAGAACCATCTGAAATCAGGCAAGGAGAGGCAGTGGGAGAAAGGGGAAAAAAACCCAAACAAACAGTCCCACAGCACTTTCCGATATTTTTTTATTTCTTGCCTCCACCTTAAGAAGTGGCCAGCAACATGAATTCAGGCAGAAACATTTTGGACCAGATCCCTGTCATTTCTGGGACACCTTGAACCACTTTGATGGTGTAAAAGGGTCCTTAAAGTGGGGGCACAAGTCATGGGTTCTCTATTCAAAATTGACTTTGCGTGGGAATTGCACTAAGCTGGGCAGAAAACTTTTACTGGGCTGCAAACCTTTCCCCATTACTTACTGGGATTCAGGAAGACTTTTCCTTCTCATTTAGTTATTTCTGCAAAAAGCAAGCAAACAAGAAAGAATCAACAAGGAAGGGTGAGAATACATGGATAGTTCCTGGGGATCAGCCCTCTGCTTGAGTGAGGGTCAGGGATGACCCAGAAAGGAAGAGCTCCAAAATAGAGAGCCTGAGAGAGACTCCCTCCAGCCCAGCTGATGGGCACTCGAAAGAGGGGTTTAGAGACTCGGTGAAGTAGCAAAGACCACGTCCAGACCCTTGCCTAAATCAAGTGGAGTGAGAGCTCTGAGCCAGAGATTGGTTACTCCTGCTGAGCATCCCCGAGGGCTGAACTAGAGCTGAGACGCTTTCTTCTGCCACCACTGCCTAGAAACAGATATTTCCACAGCACGGATTAAAACTAATTTGTTTTGACAAATAGAGATTTTTCTGATGAGAAAGTGCTACGTCATGGAGTCCCTGACACTCTGCCAAAGAGAGGTGAAAGGACCTTAGGGTGAATATAAATTTAGTCCTTGAACTTCAGACATTAGCTGATGAAAACATATACTAATCAATTACTGTCAGTTCATATCAGTTATGTGAGAGACTTGAAAAAATTGTTGTTTCACTTTACCACTCTTCCTCTTCTATCTCACAGTATCTTATTAAATTAATTTATTAATTTATGACAATGACAAATTTCAAAATTCCCAGATAATTGGCTTCTATACCAATTAAAAGTCTTATTTTACAAATAGACAAGCTTATGAACTGAAAGCTGAAGTTATTCACCCAATCTTACACGGCCACCTCAGGCCCATGAAATAAATCATTAGACACTCCCTCTTCTGACTGTTCAATTAAGATGTAGGAATATATATATATAAAGTTACCTTTATGGTTACTGTCTGCAGCCTACGCTGTCTGCCTCAATAGTTCTCAAATTCTGGAATGCAGCACGCTCCCTCCGAATGCGAAATTGTAGCATTACATTGCATCATGAAAACATTTGAAGCAAAAATAGAGGATCCATGCATGTTTTCCTACATTTGTGTATACGTCTGAGGGTTTTTTTTCCTTGCTGCTTTCGTTTCTAACCCGTGTTGCAAAATGCTTTTTCTCTTAGGGACAGATTCTTCCTGCTGCTTACTAAGATTTTATTTAACGTTAAACAGAGGAAAAATATTTTCCAAAAGGGCAAAATAGATGGTCCCAGGAGAGACAGAAATTAATTTGTACAATCCGTTTATTAGTCTTATTTACTAAAACCTTTTTTTTTTTTTTTTTTTCTTTCCCAGGGATAGCAAACGTTCTACACAAATCCTAAACCCATTAATTTCCTCAGAATAGTTTAAATTTATTGTTAGAACTCTTATCATGCTATCTTCTCTGTGGTGCTCAGCAATATAAGCAGGGGGAGGAGGTAAGGAGTGTGCATGCATTAAGATGGCACAGCATAAAAACCCTGAAAACTGCTTGACCGAAATAAAATTGAGCTACTCGTGCACAGCGCTGCAAAGACACGAAACTCTGTGTGAATGATGCTAGATAAGAACTGAAGCACCGGTGGTAAAGCATCCTAATTACAAACCTGCGGTGCAGGCAGAATAATGGACAGAGTGGCAGCTCTGGTAACTGTGTAAAAAGGAGTAGAAGTTTGCATTTTTGTGGCTGTATCTTGAATTGAAGTGCATGTGTGTGTGAGAGAGAGAGAGAGAGAGAATGTGTGTGTAAAGAACTGGTTTTGGGTCATCATCTTACGCTCTTTGTGATGCACATTCTAATTTAGGCAAAAGGGATGTATCTTTCAAATGCAGATCATGTTTGCATTAGAAGAGCAATGAGAACACTTGTCACTTTCAGAACATTTATGTGCTAGAAGTACTGTTAGCAGAAGAGCAGTTTAGATAAATTCAAGACTTTTTTTTGCTGATCACAAACATTAAGCTTCACACCTGAAACCCTCAACCCCCTGCTGTGCTCTAATCCTAGCACCATTCACCCTTAGAGACTCAAAGTGCTGTGCCACTGCTCTCAAACATTTGATTGCCCTTACTTTGAATGCCACCACCTGCAAAAATGCCTTTTTATTCCCTTTGAGCCTCTTGAGAAGGAAGTAAAAATGATAATTCATGACAAACATTAATTAATTGTTTACAAGATGATCTTTTCTTTTTCTAACTTCTGTTCAGCAGACATGTTGAGCTGCAAGACTCCACGCTTGATGCCAGAGCTTGTCAAGAGGTCTGCATTGTTGTTTATCACTCAGGCATAGGATAGACTGCAGGTCATTGTTTCTGCAGTTCAAGTAGGACTGTCTAGCTCTTGTTTGAAGAATGGAAGTGCCATGCATGAGTTCCCCAGTATAAAAGAACTACCGGTTCTAAGAAGGAACAGGGATTTAGCTTCTAATGCAGAGTAAATAAACATTTTTCACCATTTCTTGCTCCCTGTGATTTTGGAAAGGTCAAGAGGTGCCATTACAGTATTTTAAAAGCTTCAAATTATGTTTAAATAACGTATCACTAAACTCGGAGAAATCTTATCAGAATTTAAGAACCTATTGTCGTTGTTTTAGTTCTTGAATTCATCATCAGAGGAAGACGTATTTTGAAAGGAATGCGCTGTTAGGAAGGCTGAGATTCACTGAAGGCTTGGACTCAACTTCTCCCTTAAGCTAAAGCATACACCCCCCCCGCCCCCCCCCCTGCCAATGCACACTTCATTTCTTAACTGAGTCCTTAAATTCTAGAATTAATTCTACCAGAGATGTTACAGAGATGCTAATAACTGACCCGAGTATCCAAATGACAGGCTAAAAGAGAAAAACACAGTCAAATTTAAAACAATGTTGCCAAAACATTGAAACTGGGGCAGAAAAATTTAGTTCCCCAAATTACACTGAAGCAGCTAAAGGTGAGCAAACAGGTTTGCAGAGGAACTGAGCTGCCACAACCCAGCTGAAATAACTAGAAACTATCATAAACAGTACCTTTGCAAATCAGACTTTTTATTTAGTCATATTTTTTTTAATATAAATAAACATATGTTTGTTTAAACACATGTGAGCAGACATGTTTTGGACATGTTGCTCTGTTCCTCTTGCAACAAAACAATTCCAAGAACTTTAAGCCACATCAAAAGTCTGGCAAAAAGGTAAAGAGAGTGAAAGGTCTTACTTGTAGGAAGTGTACAGTAATATAGCTTCTCGCAGAACTCTGGTTTCCACATTCCAAATTAGGAGCCCTTAGATCACGGCTGCAAGGCTAAAAATCAATGCTATATTTTCTGAGTTAATACTAAGGGTTGCACTTAACAGACATGGAGACTAATAAGGTATGCAGAAGGAGTAAAAGCAGTGCACAAAAAATTCAGGCCTTCGTCTTGGCGACGATCCAGCACAACGATGTTTCAACCAGATTTGAAAAAAAAAAAAATCAATAACATCTGTGGTATAATGGTTAATTAAAGAAGCTCTTCAGCAAAGCTCAAGATGAGAGGCTCGGCCTGAAATTCAGACAGCTGAAGCTTGATTATCAGGAAAGAATGCTTTTTTAGCTATGAGTGGATAGGCCAAAAGCTGCAATGTGTGGAAATGGGAGAAAAATTGCTTTTATTTTAACTTTCTTGAAGTAATCAATACATGGTTTTCACCTGCATTAGGAGCTGTTTAGAGCAAAAGCCTCTTTCTATACATCTATATGAATATAATCCACTCCCTTTGGAATCTATAGATTTAAAAACAACAGCAAAGATAAGCAGGTTGGCTGTCTGCTCTTAATTCACAAATTCTCCGCCTTCCCTCCCCACCCCCAGCCCCTCCGGCTGTGCCTTATGTACAAAACTCATCCCACTGCAGATCCCTCCAGCTACATTCTCTTCTTATTTAGTTTAATTTTTAAGACCTGAACCTTTCAAGATTGAGCCTGAAAGAAATGTATCAAAGACTGAAAATTAAAGCATAATATCTGCAGTAACCAGACAATTCTACCTTCAACCTCTACACCTTTCTATCCTGTTCTTTCTACTCTTTTATTTGTCACCTCTATCTAAAATATATATGCACAGACTTACAGCCAGAAGAGACTGTCTTAATCCCTTGCATGACACAGGACAGAGGTTTCCAGCTGGTAATTCCTGTGCGTTGTCTATATCCCAGGGATGAGCAGGAAGACACATAGTAAGAAAAAAAAAAAAGATCCTGATTTAGAGATTTCAAATGACAGAAAATCCACTCAATCTCTTGGCAAGTTGTTCTGAAAGTTAATTAGCATCACCATAAAACTGCCTTATTTTTAGTCTGAATTTTTTCTACCTACTTGTATCTTGGTTTGCAAAGTTCAAGAGCCCTGGGCTATCAGAAATCATTTTTCTGTAGAAATTACAGACCATGGTCAAGTCTGCTCTTCATCTTCTTCCAGATAAACTGAAAAAGATGGTACCTCTTTCTTACCATAGACAAACTTTCTTACTGTAGACAGATTTCCTAGATTTTTTCTTGTAACTCTTTTCTATGACAGGGTCCTTTTCAAGGGCAGATAGACAAACACAAGCTCTTCTTCCAGTAGCAATCTCACTAATGCTTAATATTAGGGCTCTGGCTTCTACTCAGTTTTGCCCCATTGATCCATCCAAAAACTTGTCAGCTGCAAACTCCCACACTAAGAGTTCAATTACTTTTAGCCCAAATTATTTCAACCTTTTTTTCCAAAATGTGTGCCCCTTCCTTAAAAATAAGAGCAACACTCCTTCTTCCAGAAGATGAAAATACTTTGTATTGAACCATGTTATAACAAATCTTGTTAGAAAGAGTACAGCTCTGCAAATATAACAACCCTTTCATTCTGCAAAGGTAAGCAAAACATATCCCATATATTACAATTATCAGGAACTGCATTTTCTATTTTCCAGGAAATTCTGAAATAAAATTCAAACACATGGCAAATATTTTTTAAGTTAGACAGCAAATGAAGTTTCAGGCAAAAAAATTTTGCTGGGTAAAAATAATTTATTTGAATAATTTAAACATTTCTTTCATTTTTTAATTGCTTCTATTTACATATTGCTTCTTAAAATGCACATAAAAATTAATTATGAAGACCTGTTCCAAAATGTTAAAAGGAGTTGCTTCAATAGTAGCACAGTGTTTCCTTTCTTTTTCCTAGGTGCAATCTCTTGAAAGCATTACTTTTTCCAGACTTTACAAATCTAAGGGAAACAACGCTGGTCATTCAAAAAGGTTATAATAAATGAGTTTAACTCACACTAATGAAAATCTAAGTAGGCAGGTCTTTCTTTTTAAACTGTAAGGCACAATTAGCAGTAGAAATAAAATCAGAAGTTTTGCAAACTCAGAATTTTCAGGGCAGGGCTTCCAAAAGCAATTAGGATTGATTTACTTACACTTCCAGTTAAATCAATGTTAGCTTTATGACTGTTTTCAAAGGGAGCAGACCTAAGTTGAGAGAGTGCAAAGTAAAATCCTGCCCCCTCAAACTTTCTGTCAGAATTCTTCAGATTGCTCTGGAGTTCAAGTGGAATTTTCCTCAGCAAACAGCATACCCAGTGCAAAGATCTTTTATGTCATCAGCACCGAAGAAATGAAAACATCAGCAAGTACATATTTGGAAATATAACTGCATTCAGAGTCAAAACCAAAGGAGACAGATATCATTAAGAAATAGCTGCACCTGATTTACTCCGTGTCAGATTATGTCCACTGGTGGATTTTGTTGTATGTGCCAAACATATCTTAGCATGCATTTTTTTTTTTCTGAATTGTTTTATTTGATATACATATCTGACATCCAAGAATCACATAATCATCTTTTCTTTTTGGACAAGAAAGGTTCCCCATCCCTTAGAACTGTATTGCAAAGCATCACATTAACTCTTCTCTGCCACGATTATAAGCTCCTGCAGGCACTGGACCATCTCCAGTTGCCCTGTCTCACACAAGGTGAGAAGACCACTGGTGAAGACCCTTTGCTCTCCCATGGCCTTCAAAATATCCAAACACTCCATTAATAAAATATTTCTGCCTGTAGACCTTCTCACATGAATTGACAGCTCTCTACTCTACAGTAGTCCCCATGAGATCCCTTGCAAGTGTCTTCTGAATAGGCAGAGTCTACCAAGAGATAACACACTGAAATCGTGTCATTTTTAAACCAAAAAATCTGCTGTTTTGCAATGTCCAGGAATACACAGGAAACTTGAACTGCAGCTAACCCTAACTCTTGTAGTTACTTTGGACAACTGAGACCCATCAGGAGCTTGCAGAATGCTCTTGCATCCCTATGAACCGCTTGAAAAAGTCCAATGGTATTTCTAACATACATCTGGGATGACACTTCTGGGTAAGATACTGAGCTCAGAAAAGTTACTTAAGTCCTGGCTTTGACATATCTAGTCATAAGAGAGCAATTTGTTTTCTGTGGTTTTTTTCACCCCTGTCTCTCCTAGAAGGTCAGTTTTTAATGTGAAGTGGCAACCTTTGAAACATGGAAAACATACACAGTAGGAAACAAGCAGACCACCAATGTACTTCACACACTGTAGCCCATGAAAGAGACACCAAAAGTATCTTTAAGTTACCTCGGAACTGAGGGGGTGATGTAGAAGTGTGAAGCTCTGTGTTTAACATCTAACTTCTCTGAGACCAAAGAGTAACTCAAAATGTGCATTGCAGTGGTTGCCCCCACCTGCCTCTACTTGCCTTGGTCAAAGACAGGTTTGTGTTTTCTCTTCCTTCTTTAGGCCAAATAAAGAAGCCATGACAGACATTTGTATCAAAAGAGGAAACAACTGGCATGGAATGATCATGAAATTCCAATGTATTCTCGGTTTTGATGTTTTTCCTCTGTATGCTCAGGGAAGGTGTGCCAAAGGAACACTTCTGATCTGAATTAATGAGAGAGATAAATTTCAGAATTACACTCTAGACTTCAGTCTCTGAACTCTAACCAGCAAAACAAGATTCAGCGTAAGATCCTCCCACACTGCTTCAAACACGCACATGTGGATATGCACACACTTCTGCAAAGTCTGAAGCAATATAGCAGCTGGCAAAACCAAGAATTAACAGCCAAACTGCATTCCCAAAGAGCTCTTGCTCAACAGCCTCTCCTTAGAAGTACTAAGAGCCACATGCCTTGCTGATAAAAGATCCCTCATTTCTGCCTGTTGTTTTGTACCTCTGTTTTCAATTCTGCAAGTTTTCATGCTTCAGTGTTTTGGAGAACACTGTATGAACCGCAGTGAAAAAATGACAGGTAAAAGCTGATAGAGGTGATAGAGTTTAAATAGGATCTACCTGGGTCAGAGGAGCACTGAGGTAATTGATCTCTTTATACAAATGAATCCAAAAAGCAGAGGTTTCTGTTTAGAGAATGAGCTGCTTTTAATTTTGCCTGATTCATCTACGTCCTGATTGATAAATCCAGACTGATGATGTCATCCCCACCACTGCAGAAGAAACACAGAGCAAGAGGCAGACCTCTGCTATCTTTGCAGAAATCCAGAGCAAGACAGTTGACTTCTGGGAGTTACTCTGGGTTTACAATGAAATAAATGAGAGCAGAATCTAGCCCATGAAACCATAAACTCAGCTGTTATCGAGCAGAGTCTTAGAATTCACTATTAATATCTGCACTGAGAGCTATTCTGATTACAATTGCAAAATAATATTTTATATCCACTTTTACTATCTTATTCAAATACAGGAAATGAGTCAATCTTCAGAGAACAAAAAGACCAGTCAAAAGAATTGGAGAGTCATATAATTCAGCATCCAACTTTGAAGTGAAGGAAAGGAAAACTGGTTCCTGCAAATATTGCTAAAGGTCATATCCACAAACTCTCTTGGTACAGTGGTTTCAGTTGTTCTCTTCAAAGCACATGCAGTCATGTGGATGCCCCACTTCACTAAATGCAGAATGAGCGCAAACACTGCTGAACAAAAAATGGCCACCAAAATCTTCCTGCAGTCATTAACTGTGAAGTAACCTGGATTCTCTGGATGAAGAAAAGTGAGAATGGTACCTGCAATTTGTGTCACTTAAGCATTTCCATCCAATGCTAATTATAGCTCCCTTAAATTTGGGAGTTTTGAGTACTAGTATGTTTTGTATAGCTCTCACTTAAAGATGCATTTCCTGTAAAATACAGCTAGACCCACCTCACTTTCTTTTCACTATAAACAAAGTGTTAAAAATAGAAACCAAACCACTTGGCCTTCCCTGGTGTGAAGGCTCAAGCTGGCTTGGCTCTTGGAGCTCAGACTCTCTTTTCCTTTAATGGAATATTACAGACATGGCTCAAAAAAGAGGCAGCAGCCAGTTTTACTTTTGTCCCTTATTTTTGGTTGAAAGTCCATGCCTTCTAGTGCTTTTAAGAACTGTATAGTTCTTCATACTTACATCATGTGCTAGCTTTCACTGGTGTGGGAGCAAAGCCACAGAGGTAAAAACAGGCTTTAGGAAAGGTAGTACAAGTCTATCCAGGACTTTGGATGCGAATGCTGGTTTGCTACGTGCTGGTAGTGCCATCCAAGGTAGAGTTTAAACTACCTGAGATACTTGTATAGGACAGATGCAGCATTAGAAGGAAGGGATACAGGAGCCAGGAAATGACAAAGTCTAAGGAAACATCGGGAAATAACATTAATGAGCTCCTAGCTAAGGAGCTGTGAGCTGCGAGAAGGACGTCTTTCTCTGGGTCTTCATTCAGAAATTGCCATGGCAAGGAGAAAAACAGGTTGTCTTAGCTGATTGCTTGACATTTTATTTACCTCCAATTACTGCCCCAGAGATTGCCTGGGAAGTCAAGTATCATGCCTGTCCTCTAAAAGGGCAGTGCTCTTGTTCAGTGGTCTGAGAAAAACCTTGCTGCCATTTCCTCCCCGGCCAGGCACAGGAGGGCTGCTCTGCAAGATGGATGGTGCAGCAGAGCTTGGGGGTCTGGAGCAAGGGCAGGCACAAAGCTGTGAGCTTCCCATTGGAAAGAGGAGACAAGTCTTGAAGGGTGGTTTCTGTGAGAGAACATTTTAAGTTAAAGATCTTCCATAATGGATAGGAACATTATTTCTAACATATAATTCCATATATTTTCAGGTACCATTGTAGGGTACTTTAACAGGAGACACTTCAGAAATCCTTTGAAGAAGAAAAATTGTGAATTACATACTTGGCTGATTCCTCCTAAACAGCAATGGTGCAGCTACTGTGGTATGGGTGTCCGGGTTACTTCTGTGGCTCTGTCAAGTACTTTATGTTTAACAGGAGGAGGACTTAAAAATGACTGACAAATAAAATGGGCAGAAATGATTAGTAACTGTAAAAGCATTTACTATGTAAATTATTTTCAAATTACATAAAACTCCATTTATTGAAGTCTATTGTTTTTCAATGACCCCAGGTTACCAAGGTCATGTTAACTACAAAGCTCTGCTGATGCCTGAAGTCATATGGTGGATGAGACATAGGTCTCCCTTCTTCAGTTTTTTTCTTTACATTTTCTTGTCTGAGCTGTTTTGGATGTTTTTAACCTCATGGACAATAAGAGTAGACTGTGCTTTCCTGCTCCATGGACAGAGAGAAACCCATACAGGCTTGAGGCCATTGCAGTCCTCCAGCAGAATTAGGATTGTGATTCACCAGGAGGGGGGAAAAGGGAGACAGGGTACAGCACAGACCCCACCAGCAAGCATGGACATCCTCCTGGCCCTCTGGTACTGCAGGGCACATGGTGGCTGTGGCCCGGTGGTGGTGGTGAACCTGGGCCTTACCCTTTCAAAGGAGTGGTACTACAGATGGGCATCTGGAGGCTGGGTGGGAGCTGAGGACTCCCAGCATGTCGTGGCTCCATCTTCAGAAGCCTGAGGGTTTGTCTACACAGAGGCACTCAGGAAAGTTAACTTGAATTAACTGAAGAGAGAGATTTAAAGTGAATACATTAAGCTACATTAAATCCCTCTCTGCTCTCGTCTATTTCAGTCATAAAGAAGCATTGTCTGTTCTTTTTCCATTTAAATTAGATTGTCCAATAAAAGATATTGCTACTTCCTGAAAACTTTCTCTGCCTTATTCACTTCAGCCTTAAGATTCGTTTATTTTTTAATGAATCAGCTCTTGTGTACCTGTATCAAGACAATGGCGCAAAAAATCACTTTATAATGATATAGGAATATATAATCACCTTAATAGATAAGTATTTTGAACTGTATATCTGTTTGGCTAAATGAAACCTTAGTTTGTAGTAGAATTTAATAGCACATTGATTAACTATTGCATAAAGCTGAACCTGCAAATTATCTGTGTTGCAGCTGAATTAAGACAAATACCCACACAAATGTGACCTGATGGCACAGGTTGTTGTTAGTGTCAATGCTATCTAGTTTTGGAGGAGGAGGTTACATTCACATAGCAGTTTATCCCTCTGTGTGAGTGATCTTCAGTGCAGCGTGTGTTCACCCATGCAGCTGGAGGGGTTCAGCTTGTTTGCAGCAAACAATGTGATGTGTTGTGCACATGTGCGCTCAGGACAACCCAGCTCCCGGAGTTTCCTGTCTTTCATCTGTTTATGCCACAGCCCTATTGTCAAAGAATTTTTGGTTTTTTATTTCTTACTAGGGTGGTTGGGAAGGTGAAGGAAATGGATCTCTGGTTTAATAAAATTTGGGAGTCTTTGTTTAAGCATGTCCCATATAGTTATGTCTTCCCTTTGAACATGAATGATATCTTTTCCAATTTAATTAACAGTTCACAAGTGGATGAGCTAAATAGCCATTTAGAACTATGGAAATGTAATTGCTCCACCATCTGGTCAGCTGTAATATTTTATGATGACTATATGAAGAAACAATGTTTTTTTACCACCACTGTAAACCACCATGATGCTTTCAGTGCACAGTTGTGTAGATCTGGATTCTGCCCCAAGGACATCCTTGAACCTGAAGACCAGCTTCCTGGGTGTCATGGCTGATGGCCAGGTAAAGGGTCATTTATATTTCCCTTCACTTATTTTGAAGTTAATGCTTACAGATGCTTTGGTTTATTTTTGACCTTTGTTAAGCTAGCAGGAACACTGCATGAGCTATACCGTGTTTTAATTTTTTCTTATGCAGTTCTGATTACTGCATGGTACACAGGGTGGAGGTAAAGGAGATATCATTCCAAGACCAATGTGATATTCTTTGTATTTACACTGCTACTTCAAAGGGAAGAAAAAAAATGTCATTACCATAACAATGTGCATTTCATGTATCACAACTATAATAGAACTCTAGTAACTTGCTGGCTACTGAGTCTTGGAAATTTAAATGTAATAACACAGTTTTGCTGCAAATGTCTGGTGGCAGAGGCCATTTCTTAGGTGCTTTTGTAGAAAGGATCTAACTGCATTGAAAATGTATTTATTCTTTCTGAAAGGAAGGACAATGGTGCGAAAACCAGGAAAATTATCTGCAGAAATTTACTTTTTTCTTTTAAGTTGATGACTGAAAAACATGTAGATCTTATTATTAAGAGTGCAAACTCTCAGATACAGCTTTGGCAGATTAAAAATTTTGATGAAGTCTTATATACAGGCAAATAGTGAAGAGATGCTGTGTTCTGAAATCATTATGGACAAAATTTTGTGAACGTAGGAATTTTACCACTAACTTGAAAGGAATCCAGACTTCATCCCATACTGAAAAGACCTTAAGAAGATTCAACAGCTTGTTATAGGGAAGTGTAGTGAGGGGCGAAGAATGTGCACCTCATCCCTACAACCTTAGGACTGAAGTAATCAAGAAAACGCAGATTAATTAAAACAATAGTGACTGCTACTTTTCAGCTAGAGTAGACAAGAGCAGTAAAACCAGGTTAGGAGTTTTTTAATTTTTTTTTTAAAGATTCCCTTAGTATTTACATTCTATTCCTACCAGTTCTGCTGGGGGATGGTGCAGGGGCTGTGGCAGTGTGATGAACCAGGGTGGGATGCTGCCATAAGGCTTGTGCTAGTTCAGCTTTTGCAGAAGTTTCACCTGCTTGGGGAGGATGGCAGGAACTCAGCTCCTCACTCTGCCTTTGACCATTGTCAGGTTATTCCATGAGCAGTCAAACGAGTGAAACTGGTTACTGATATATCTGTATTCCCACCCTCACATCTTCACATTGCCATAACACCAGCGCCTCCCATCTGCTGTGTAACCTCGCTCCTGTCTGCTATATCTCCAATTTTCCACTTACACAAACAAACCACTTCCGTGGACCCGATACCTCCTAGTCTCCCAGCTGCTCTACTGGGAGGTTTCAAGCCATGTGGCTGCTGACCGACCAGCCTTCAGGCTAAGCAAAACAGACCTTGGTGGGCTCAAGATGGAGCTTCAGCCTTGAAGAAGCTCAATGTTGGACCTCCCTGTCCTTTTCCCAACCCCCTTTTTTTACAGTACTTGTGGGAAACTCTAACAAATATGGTTGAAACTGGCCAATGAGCTTGGAAGTTGTGAATTAGCAACATGAGGGATGGAGGACAGAAAGAACCAAAGCAAAATTTAGAAAACACTGAATTAAAGTCTTTACATTATTTTATTCCTATCTCACCCATATCAGCTTATCACAGCAATCAAGGAACTGAAATGCTGCCAACAATCAATTCCTTATAGGCCATGGGATAACTGTCAGGTAACACTAAGTAAAGCAGAGAGAAGGCGGATAACCGTGCATAACCCACACTAACTAGAACACCAGACACAATACCAGGACCAACAGAGGACTCAAATCTGTTAAAAAACTACTAGTGAGACATGTATTTGAACTACACAAGTCACCAAATAATTTCTTTGCATAAAGAGACTGTGCAGTGATTTGTCTAGAAATTCCCTTTCCTTACTGGCAAATCCTTTCATCTTACATAGTGAAAAGAAATGCAAAGAAAATATCCAACTTGGGGGCTAGAGCTGTGAACTTCCTTGCAGGCTTTAGTTCAATGTTTGCTTACTAGCACAGAGGGGATTTTACCTGTGATTAGCATGGGGAATACAGTGCTCACTGTCTTGCACATATGAGGAAAGCATTAGCTCCTCCAGAACATTTCATTTTTTGTCAGCACTAACAGAAGTATCAGATTTTGCTACAAGGTTATGGAACTCCACAGTGAGCCTCCCGTGAAACATGACCCTGCACAAACAACTGGAAGTAATGCAGAATGAGAGGCCCAAGGTTATCTAGGCTTCTAATGGCCATGTCTGTGTTAGCATTTGGGTTTGAAGGAGCCCTGAGGTTTTGAAGCAAATCTCCCAGTCATTTCCACTTACGTGTGTTGGTTCAGACCCCAGGACAGTTTTGGTGTGCCCTAAATGGATTCCCTCCCTTATCACATCCATGGCTACTCAGAGACTTCTGATGCCACCGGGGCTTGGATTTGGCTCCCTCCGCTTCAGACTTTTTTTCAGGATCTTTTTCCTTTCTTGAGCAGTGCAGTCCTGTGGCACAGCTGGGATCAGTTCCAGGGCTGTGCACTAGAGGGCAATTACACTCGTACACGCGCGCTGGCTCATTACAATAATATTCTTGCAGTAGTGCAGAATGCGTCGATGCAGATACCCTCAATTACCTGCAGGATCCTGATGACTACAAATCATTCACTGCAGGCTAGCAAATGGTACTTTTTAGCTGTCTCCATTGTATAAGATAGCTTTGCATTTTGAAAATTACCTGAATATCTTATTTTTATCCACCTAGGAGATGAGTCTCCTTAAATAATCCTATTTTCCACTGATATCCATTTAGATATTATTTCTTTATCAGTCTTTTTTAACTTCAATTTAAGAATGCAGCACCAGTGATTATATGTCTCTATAGCCAGATATTGGAAAACAATTCAGAGTTCAAATTGCTGTTTTGTTGCATTAAATTTTATTTAAGTTTATATGTCTTTTGGAGAGAAATATTCCCAGTTCTGCACTGAGTAAAAAGATATCTTCTGTAAGAGTCTGATTTAAAACCATTGATCTCAGTGCATTTTGTTATTTAGTTCAATAAAAAAGAGAAAATCCCAAATTTTGTTTGTTTTTGTCAAGACACCAATTAATTGTTATATTCTACAAAAAGAAGTTTTGTTTTTGTTTTTTGGGGGTTTTTTTGTTTTTTTTTTTTTTTTTAGTAAGACAATGACTATGTGCTCTATGTGCTGCTTAGAAGGAGTTTGTGTGTCACCTGGTTTCTGGTGACATTATGACTCACTCCTTCCTAGTATTTATTAGCCACAGCAGCTTGCAGGTAGGTGTGATGGGAGTACCTTTAATGTCTGCAGGAGAAACTTACATGAAGAGAGAAGCAAAAAGGGCTGACAGAAAGCTTTGCAAGACCTCAACAATAAAACCACAACTAGCTGAGAACAATTCTTCCTGGGAATTACTGAAGACCTAGAAGGTAAATGACACCTGCTGGACCTGAAGGAGGAGACAATTGCTAATGGCAGAAAAAGGGCAATAATGCAGTTTTCCAAGATTTGGCCAAGCAGAAGTGATGTGAGCTTTTAGTGAAGTAGTGAGTACTGAAGAGAGATTAGAAGTATCTTGGATGAAATAAGAGGGAAGGAAGCAATTTCTGCTCTGTTACTATTCAAGTAAAACACAATAGTGTCTAAAACAACCACAATCTGTTCCAGAATCACTGGATCCATGATTCTCTCCAAAAAAAAAGGCAGACTTACAACTGTGGGTCACCACACATACACACTCCACAAGAATTAGATCTAGAACATAGAAATAACAACTCCTGGCCAAAGTCTTCATCTGTCATACCTCTTTTCACCTGAAGATAGACTGCCCTTATTCAAGGACCAGCATATCCGCTGAGCTTCTCCTACCAGAAACCGACCAAGCCTGGAGACCCACACTGAGGGACCACAGCATCACCCTTGTGACTTGAGCTGATCCTTTCTATGGTGCAATACTTACTTGATATTGCTGAGGAAAGTCTCAGGACTGTGTTCTTCTCTAGCTTCAAACTTCCCCACAGCCCAGACCTCACCTCTGCAGGTCCAGCAAGACCCCTCCTAGGACCCCACTTCTTTGGTCAGAGCAGGTGTCAGAGAAACCACTCCTGCTGCTGCCTATGCAAAGAAGTGTGCCACTTGCTGCCTCTAGTCCCCAGAGAAGCAACAACTGTGTCTGTTGATGATATTGTCAGCTGAACATCATCCATCTTTCCCCTTTTTACTTAAAAAAAATAATGAAAAAGGTAAAGGCTGTATCCTGTTCCCAGCCTGCTATTCTTACTGTTGTATTTCAACCTCTTCTTACATTCAGGGGTGGTTTGCTTGTCATCATTCCTCATGCTATTTAAGACTATTGGCTTGTCTTTCCTCCAGAAAGCTTATTCATTGAATCTACAGGCCATTTCTTCTGGGTAGAGTGACCCAAAACTTTGAAAACTGAGACAGGATCCTTATTTGCAAGTGTGGTTGTTCATTCCTCTTTAGTATTCTTGTTATGGCACATTTAGAAACACATAACAGAGATGTCTCAGCTGTTTACAAAGAGCAAACTCCTTAGATAAGACCAGCTTAGATTTTATTTCAGCTAGACTGTCTGGGTTAGGCTGCAAGGGCATAACTGTTACAAGAGCCACAATGGAAAGAAAAGTGAGGGGGCTTGGACAAGGAAGAGAAGGCAGGTGATCAGGACAGGACAGGGAGAATATGTAAGAGGGGCAGAGAGAAAAAAACCTGCCCGATCCTGAAAATTCAATGAGATATTCAACCAAATATCAATGAATGGATGGAGACTCATTGTGCTCCAGAAGTCTGCAAATACCCCTGCCAGCTGCAGTTTGGTGAGTTCTCCTTGTAGTTTGTCCTAAGGATGGAAATGGAGTGAGACAGTACAAAATAGGAAAAATCCTCCCTGGATCATTGTGCTGTCAGTGGGCAATGGGGAACGAAGGGGAGCAGAGTGGGGAGAAGAAAGGACTTTTCTGTACTCCAAATAGCTCTGAGTGCAGACTGTTCCCTTGCTAAAAGTGCACTAGTCCGTAAAAATAGCCCCAAAGAACCCATGGTGAAGGGTAGTACTTGAAGTCATTCTTAAAGTTTATTAGAGTAATATTAATTATGGATGGGAAATTCAAACATCAGAAGCTTAAAAATTCAGCTCAGATCAGACTATTGCTACTATATGGAAAGGATAAACATAAAAAGCAGAAAGGAAAAATTCAAGTGAAAGAATAAATATACTATGTAAATATTACCATTTGGTTCCACTAACATGCTAAGCAATCTTCTATTTCTGACTTAAACCCCGTGTTTCTTCTTGAGTTCAGGGTTTTTTTATCAGTTATCATGATTTTTAAATACCAGGGGAAGAAAAATTAAAAAGAAATTAGATGTTTAAACCCTGCAAGCCCCCACAGCAATTTAGAGATTATACTATGCTAAGAAATACATATTTTTTTTAAAAAAAGATTGGAATGACATGCAAGGGGAAACCATTTCTATATTTTTAATAGAAACAATATTATATGTGAAAACTTGGCCACACAACCTTTCCATTAATTGAAACAGAATGCTATCTAGAGGGTTGTTTTCATATTCATTAGGGCCAGCCTCTAACTTAGCATGTATATATACTGCAAACTATAATGTACATTCCATACAATACAACACAGTTATATACAATTGTATGTTATGTACAACACACAACATTGGTACCGATGTTTTCCTCTGTCCTTTGTATTCATCACACCTTTTTCTCACTGATATTAAAAAAACGTGTGTGCTGATACTTTAGTATAATATTTGTAGCAATAATACTCTAATTTGTATTACTAAGACGTCTCAAGCAAAAAGAAAGACTTGATTTTTTTTTTAATGAATCGTTTACACAGGGAGTGGTTTATGTTGAGTAAAATCAGGCATGATCAAGAAGCACGTTTTGAACACCTGTCATTTACTATATATTAAAGAGAAAGCAAACATTTTTATGATGTTGAAATAATGGGAAGACCAGGGTTGGAGTTTTACCCAAAATGCTTTTCCAAAGTAAGTGGAAACTAGCCATCAAAATGTTCTCTGCTCTCAACAATAGAGAGAGAAGAAAGAACAAAGAAAAGAGGATGAGGTTAAAAATAACACCTGTATGGTCCCCAAATAAAATTATTATTTTACATTAGGTTTCACTTAAGGTAATAACATAGACGCTGGGAACAAAACCAGCTTGGCTAATGGGAAAAGTATCTAGAAATGGTTAGAACAGAATTTTCTACCTTAGGTGGAAGAAGAATTCAAAGAGCTAAATGTGCTCACAGAAGGTACACTAGATAACCTTCATCCCAGGCTACTGAAAGGACTGACACATGAAATTGTGAGCCCTATAGAAAGGATTAAAAATAAAAATCTATCGAGTCAGACTGATACTGTCTGACTGAAAAAGAGCAAACATAAGCACCTGCATTTAAACCAGCAAAAAACCGCCCTGGGCTAGTACACACCAGTTGTAGCCTGACCTCAGTAGCATGTAGAGCTTTCTGGTGCACTTTAAGGGAAGCAAATATCACATTTCAAGGTATATAAATGATATACACCATTTTTTTGCTATGGAGCATCCCCTTGGTTGCATACATGTGCAAGCAATAAAAGTGCATGTTTACTTGAAGTAAGCAAGCAGCTCAGATCCAGAAGAGAGGCTTCTGTAGTAAATGTCCTTCTTACCCTTCTGGGGATACTCCTTCCCCGTTCCTTATTCCTGTCTTTCCCATGCTCTGAGCCCCCCTTGCTGTATTGATGTCTTCTGCCCAGGACCTTATTCTGGTGTCCTCTCCCTCTCCCTCACCTCAGAAAAGCAGCTGATATTGTATATTCACATATATTAACTGACATGTTACTTGATGGGATTGGGTTTATTGGGTTGATTACCTGGGCACCTACCTTTTGAGTACAATAGTTTTAAAGGTTGATGGTTATCTGATATATGAAAAAACAATGATTAGTTGTAGTTTAAAAACATTTGAAAATGCAACACTGGTTTTACTTTATCAAAAATAGGTCAAGCCTTCTTTTTTTGTTGAGTTTTCTTCTGTATAAAGTAGACAGGGTAGACCTAAGGTTTTACAAAAGCCTTTGATGTGGCAGAGCATAAGAAATTATTAGTTTACTAGGATAAATTGAGGAATAGTCCAAGAACTGAAAGATGGATAAAGAACTTGATAAAGAGAAAATGAAATTGGTTTATCCAAAAAGCTTTTAGGCTGGCTGCAAGTTATTGACAGAATCCCTCCAGAATTAACCTTTCAAATGACTGCATTTAATCTTTCTGTTAATGATGTGAAAAGTCCAAAATATCAGTCATGCCCTGCAGAACTAATAAAGACAATTTTTGGTGTAAGTGGCACACCAAACCAATGCGGCACACCTGCACAGCCCACTGCCTCCCCACTCCCTTCTTCACCAGGACAGCCAGGGAAGGGGGAGAGACGAGATCAGTGAGCAGTTCCATCTTGAGAGGAGACATACCTCAACATTGGCCCCCTGTGCTCAGGCACACGCAGCACAAAAGCAGCATTGTGGCTGGAGCCACCTCTATCAGCTCCTGATTTATCCTCTGCTTTCTCAGGGAATTGTGAGGGGACCATAAGTTCCATTTCCTTGTAATTTTCTCCTTCTGCATGCCTCCAATTCTTGCATTGGCAAGAGCTCTCTTATTCTTTTGATTTGATATACCAGCACATGTTGCCTTGTTCTCTTGACATGTTGTAACAACCCAACAGGCACCTTTACAGTTCTCTTACAGAGACAGATTTTTAAAGAAAATAGCCTGCCCCAAGGATATACCAGCCTGTTCAAGTTATCTCACAGGGCTTTGCTGCCCCACTTCTAGTAGAAAGAAGGCCCACTTTCCTACAATGTATCTTCTTTCTGTGTTTCCCTTCATGGATGCCTGAGGATATTTAATGGGGTGGAGAGCCAGAAATAGAGCGACAGGATATGGTCTTCCGTGGAAGGAAAAAAGAAAGAAGAAAAGAATAAAAAACCCAGGTCTTCTAATGTTTAGCACTCATTAGGCAAGTAGTAGAAGGCTAGGTGCAGCAACAACAGACCTGGTGTAAGATGAGAGGACAGATTCAAGGCCAACAGGGTGCCAGGGCAATCATGGTAGCTTGCTGTACAACCATGATTATGGCCCCAGCCTTGTTCTAGCCTTCTCTGGATTAATGTGTCCTCTACCCTCACTCTCCAGCCTAGGTATGACTGACCTGAACTTCTCTTCAACACAGTCCCTATTCTCTTAATCTCTCCAGTTTCCCCCCTTTCTATCTTATTCCTAAAGTTTTCGTTAAGCTTTACCATTAGGACCAAGACCTATTCTATCTAATCTCTCCAACACCTCATATAATATAATCTAAATGGTGCCCAGTGAACAACATAATCTCACCTCTTAATTTGACTGTGTTCCTCCTGGTAGCACCAATATCCCCAACTCCAAGGTAAGTGTGATGGGGGTTAGTGCTTTTATGTTGAGGGATGAGATGAGCTCATTGCTGGTCTGGGAACTTTACTTCCAAAAAGCCTGAGCTCAACTCTGCTTAAGCATTTTCAGTGGGGATGTTGGGTTTTAGATGGCTGCACAAAGGAGATGATCAGCATCAGTGTCCAAGTGAAATGTAGATGTCTCAGAGGGAAAGAGGGAAAGAGTTTTGTACACGTAAAAACCAAGCAGCATATGGGGTTGAGGATCTCTATGGGGCTATCTCTAGCTGACTACTGAATTCAGATGTGAAGTTGGTGCTAGTAATCTGGTGGGCAAGTGGGAGAGCAAAATTTAGTGAGAGAGTGGCGTAGTAGTAGAAGTTAACAGCCTAAATAAAATCTCTTATACTGCTAACATAAGGAGATGATGCTAGTGTGTGATGACCACTGCTTGGCTTTGCTGTTGACTTGTATTCCACCCTCAGTTTGTTGAGCTGTGCCTGGCCCATCCCTGGTGCCCAGCAGTCTCCCCCATCCTACATGGTGGAGGCTCAGCAATGAGTGCAGTCAGCTGTGCCAGGCAAAGTTTTGCTCCTGGTAGGAGAATCCCCCAGCTTTCTCTTTGCAATGGCTGAAGGCTACTTTACACAATCAGTCAAGTTCAAAGTGCTTCAAGCAAGAGCATTTTTTTCAGCTAGCAGTTTTAATTATGTATTTAAATAATTAATAGTTCCACATTATATCTTTTCTAAAGGTGGCTGCAATATTTACCCAGGAGCCAACAAGGGCATGAAAGTGGGCAGGAGGGAATATAGAGGCAGTTTTGGCCAAGGCAGGGGATAGTGTAGAAAGGACTGGCCACACAATTTCAACATGTCATTGTTAAATAAACACAAAGAAATGGCCAGGGGTTTGTGCCCACTGCTGCTTTCAAACCGCTAGAACACCTCCTGGTTATCCCCAGATACTTCACCATTTGAAAAAAGCAGCTTTCCTTCTCCATCCCCTTCCCTAAAGTGTGTAAATTATTCTTAACAGTAGAAATCACAGACACATTTTTCAGTAATAGCAGCAAAAATTCCCTTCCCCCTTTACCTATAAAGAAAATACCAGAACTTCTAACATACAATTGGGAGCTTATAATAGGAGGCTATTAGCGCGATGCTAAATTTGGGATATTTCAGAGAAGAAGTACATTGTTATGTCTGTTGCTTGATTTGTGGCACATGTACAGTTGCAGTTCAAGTTTCCCTGGAGTTGGAACAGAGGTCTGCACAAAATGCCGTGATAAATTTTACAGTGGATACTAACGTGCAGAAGGGGTTGGTTTAAAAACAACAAGCCATCACTTCTAATCAATGCTTGACAAGTGTCCAGTTTTCTGAAATTAAACTGAAAGGCGAGGTTGGTTATTCATACCGCAATCTGGTCATATTTATTTGCATTCACGCATTTGAAAATCTGAGTTTACATTTTTAAAGCTAAATAAAGTTGCCTTGTGACACTCATATTGTATCTATTACATATTTCACTTCAAAACCTCATCTCTCCTAAAGCCTCTTCAGTGTGCTTGAAGTAGCACAGCAAAAGAAAAGGAATTTTCAATTTAACTAGAGCACTGACATTCTGTTACACAATTCGATCTTGTCTATTTACCTGCTCTTAAAAAACAGAAGACACTAAACAAAAAAAAAAAATGCTGAATGCATCCAGCCAGCAGTGCCATAGGTGTCTGAATGCATCTGTAGCTTCCCTCTCACTCATCAGTGTAATTGTTGTCATGTTATTCCATTTTTTGATTAGGCTGGTCCGCCAAGCTCCCAGCTTTTTCTGGCCAAACGTTCTTCTGCTGGTTGTCATGGTGACTGCATTGTTAGCAGGGAGAAAGGCTCTGTTGTCTGGCATTGTTCTGTTGTGCTTTAGGTAATGCACGAGGCATCACAAGTGAAGTGGATGGACCTTTTTTGCTCGGCATCATTGCCGAGTATTGAAAATCTCACATAAAAAAGGAGCAAATAGGCCCTGACCAAAGAAATAACTAAGTTCTTTTTTTTTTTTTTTTTTTAAAAAAAAGAGAAAACACGCATTATTATAAAGAGGTAAAACAGCGCTGGCGATTAACTGAATAATCTAAGGAAATGCTATAGAAATTATATTTATTACAAGAACAATTGCCGTGATTTGAATGTTACTATACAATGCTAACCATTTGGCAATTTAGCTTGAATATAGGTTTTAACTATTCATTGATTTCTCTCCAGCTTGCATTGTCATTTAACCCCAGATTCTATTTAGCTTAAAACACTACACTTCAGAAGGTGAATGCAATAATTTGGTTTTTAAAATCTAATCTATGAATGTCTGTCTTTTTAAGTAAGCTACCACAGTTAGGTTATTACCTTTTGTATCACTGTCAGAGTATGTAATCACTGATTTTCCCTTTTTTTTTTTTTCCCCCAAGAAATAAGATTTTACTCCAATATTAATCAAACTATCTGAAAAAATATTAAAACATCAGACAGTATTCACAGGTCTGACTTTGACATTCAGATGATTTCTTTAAGAAATATCTCAGGAAAATTAGGGGAGAAGCCCTGAGAAAGTTCTTCAAAGAGCTTTAGCTTATTTAAATTGTTTGCCAGACAAGATATTGGCTTTAAATTGTGATTAATTAACATCTTCTCAACAACAATTTACACGTTAAAGATTGAAGGTACACCTAATGTAAATCCAAACTGCCTTAAAACAATCAATAGCATATGGTTTGAGAGACTCTGATTTTCAACCTGTGTTCAAATTCATCTGCTGATCCAATTAGGGGAAACCAGCAGGGTACCAGCATTTCGCTCCTGTCATTCCAGGGGGAAAAAACACCTTTCAGCAGAACCTGTCACTGGATGTCACCAAAGTTCCATGGATTTGCAGGCAAAACAGCACTAATTTATCAATAAAACTTGAGTCTTAAAGAAAGCAAGCAAAAATGAGTCTTGCAGGTAACCCAGCTTACCTGTAAAGCTGGCAGGGCCAGAACCTGCACTCAAACAGCTATGGATGTCCTCACTGTCTTTAGTGGAGCCACCGAGGTTCATGTGCTGCAGCTTTCAGCTGCCCAACATCCCACACACATTTGCCACAAATATGAAACTTTTTAATAACTATTATGTGTAACAGGAAAATGGGTTTTCCTTTGGGGAAAAAAGATTGTCCTATCAAGGCATCCATGTTCTTTTAAAGCTTAAGAGTGGGGATATCAAAATAATTAAATTACCTGGGCATCGCTGCCACAATGACTTCCCATGGGTATTACATCCCCAAATCCCTTGTAATTTCTAGTTTTCTCAGAAATTTCTAACTTTCTTAGAAATTACTTTTAAAATCTAGAAAAATTGGTAGTCTTCATACAGTTTGCCAAGGAACATTGAAGTACAGTGACTCTCTTACTTAGAGTTCACCTTGAGCTCCAGATGGCCCTGCATTTCAGAAGAGCTCACGAAAGCAGGGTCTGACAGCAGCAGCAATCCTGCCTTTCTGTGCTCCTCTGCTGCGAGGTGCTCTGGACATGTGCCCAGCTCCTCCGGCAAAGAACGTGTACACAAACACCTCTGAGATTGGATACTAAATCAGGATTTATCATGCTCTCATATAAGTGCACAGATTATGTACTCACATGGCAGAGGCAGGTCTGCACACAGCCTCCCATCAGCTAATTCCAGCCTCATCTATGGCAGAGGTATAATTCCTGCTAAATTCCTAATTCTCTTTTAATTCTATGAAATTACTCTATAGCCCTGTTCCTTTTACCCTTATTAAATTCAGGAGAGCTTTTCCATAAGGGATAGCTTCAGAAACATTAAAATAGGACAATTGCTGTTTTTTGGAGAGCTCTATTGCAAGTGTATTGCCTTCTCAGCTGGAAAGGATGATTACTGATGTCTGAAAAAGGTACTTACAGCTTAGTACACAGTAAACATGTATTCTGTTTTTCTTTTGCTCTGTTAAACAATATAATACATAGCAAAAATCTACAGAAATAGCAATCAAAACAGACACACTTTAAGAAGAATCCCAATGCTTCTTAATTTGTACTTCATTCCTCCCGTCAGCATTTCCACCCGCATTCATCACTGAATATTCATTCCTGCTTCTGCCTTTGAGTTGAGTGTGGCAGCAGCCCAGCAGAGTCACACAGGTATTTTGGTGAAGGGGGTGACAAGATATCCCTCCCCCATTCATGCTGCAGTGCAGGATGGTCCCCAGCCCCTCTCTGGTTTGGGAGAGCTGAGCTCCCCACCAGCCCCCTTTCCCCTGCCTGATGCGCTGAGAGCTCCCCCTCCTGTTACAGTCAACCTTAACCGCAGTCAACAGATTAATATTATTACCTCATTTTAATTAATTCCTCTTCTCAATTCAAAAAAGCACATCTGGTGCTTTTCAGAGCCAGACAAAGCTTCTTTCCTCCCATCCTCTCCTGAACATCAATTAATAACATGGCAACAAAAAGAAAATAAGAGTTTGTTCTGCATACCTAACAGTCACAAGTGACAGAGAAAAGGGACTTGATCCAGACAGGGATCAAGGAAAATGACAGAACTGCCAAATGTTCTGTGTTTCAGCACCTCAGCAGGACTTACTAGGTCAAGCCACAGTGACATAGTTACTGTGGCTTTGCTGTTTCCAAACCATGGTTGTCTCACATCTCTTTAACTTGAAATGCATGAAAAGTGATCTGTAACTCTTCACACCCATCCAGGTAGGTGGTGAACAGTTGACTCCCATGCAACTGCTCAAGCTCAGAAGGCAATTTCAGGCCTTACTGCCAACATTTCAACTCTCAAACCCACAGTTAAATTTCTAAGTAAGAGTGACTCCCCTTCTAGAATTTCAAAAATCACTCCTAATACAAGCAGAAAACACACAGCATCCTGAGCCCATAGTCCTACATGGCTGCACACCCTGCAAACATAACACAGTGACCAGTGGGGCTGAAGATGATGAGGATGAAGACCACTTGACAGTTCTCCAGAACAGGTGGAGCTCTCTTTGACTAGAGAGATGAAAATAAAGGTCAAAGGAGACTTTATTATAAAAAATTCCTGCTGATGGAGTT
This sequence comes from Strix uralensis, assembly GCF_047716275.1. NCBI lineage: Eukaryota > Metazoa > Chordata > Aves > Strigiformes > Strigidae > Strix > Strix uralensis. The sequence continues at coordinate 105,278,024 of NC_133975.1, read as the reverse complement.
TGGCATACAAAAGGACAACAGTTTCTTATAACCATTTGTGCAACATTAAGAGATGCAGGACTAAGCTCTGGCTCTCTGGGTATGTCCTCACTGGCCCAGGGTCTCCCATAAGGTCAGATCTGCAGGCCAAGGGGACAGCAAGCCCATAGGAACAAACACTGTTGAGCCCAGGAGGTACCCAGTGGCTGGCAGGATGGGTTGTCTGTCACAGGCCATGCACTGAGTGGAGAGGCACTGGTGATCTGCAGGCAGGAGGTCTCGTGGCCATCAGAGTCTGCTCACCTCAAAGACACCCACCCACTTGGATGCACATTCAAACAAGGCCTGACATTCACCATTGAATTTTGTGTGTGAGTCGTTCCTATTTTCTGACCTGACCTCAAGAAAGTTTCTGATGCCAGAAAAAACACATGAAACTTTTCAGAATGATAAACATCTGTGATAAGTAAGGAATAATGTCACTGAAGCCCACTGAGTCAAAAACAAATGTGAGATAAAAATTAAAGGAATAATTTATTAGTTTTCATAAAGGGAACTGATGCCATATTGTTCTGTTGTTGTCCAAAAGCAACTCCAGGACCTCATTTCTTCAGTTCTTATTGGCAAGACAGGCTTTGAAGTTATCATCCAAACTCGCTTTCTTCTTTTAAACTCAACATTATTGCAAATGCAGTAATTCAGGTTCATGACTTGCTCATGAGTTTGGCTTTCCCTTAGAATTTCCGTCTGATGATGCCTTTGTCCCAGCTTTGTAACAGCTACTTTCTTCCTTTCTGTCTCCATTTTATTTTATCTCCTTTTTTTTTCCCCAAAGAAATTCAGAGCATGGATGACACTCATGTGATTTCAGTTACAATTCCAAAGTGAAGTTCTTCTTGAGAACCTTTTTTTAATACCCTAATACCTTGTGGCTATTCTTGATGGTGCTAGGTACATGAACACCTATATATTTAAAAATCAAAACAGACATGAAAATGAGATGGCAAATGTATTTATGCACATTTTATATGGAACACAATCATATATTTTACATCAGATGGGAAAATGTCTTCTCAGAGAAAAGAATTTTACTAGACATGAGGTGAATTTCATTACAACTAAGCCAGATCCAGAAAAAACATGGGAAAAAATAGCTAGCTGCTGATAGACACAGATTAAAAAAGGGCAAAATTAATTCAAATACCAAAGCATGACATTCAGGAAATTAAAGTCCACTCTTAAAACTTGCTTTAAAATTGCTATTTTATTTTTATTATAGAACTGACTGTCACACAGAACAATATAGGGAAGGGAGCTGTGTTAGCTAATCTGCTGTAATCCTTTCAACTCTTTGAAAGAACAACAAGCGGTTGATAAGCAGGGTCAGGCTGGGTCAGGATTTCGATAGGAGACATCTAAGGAATGCCTAGGTGCTTCAGGAAGGGGATGTGGGTGATTTAGCAAGCTGGCTAAATCAGCAAGCTTGCTCTCCCCTCCAGTTCCTAACGAGCAAACGGAGCAGACCATGTGCTGCAGAAGGGGTAACCTTCTGGGGAAGATAGGTGTACTAACAGAAATCCTGATCGAGGCATTATTTTACCCTTTTATCAGGCAGTGGCTTTAACTAACATCAGCTCAGGTAAGTACATTTTGCCTTGCTGACTGATGAATAGACTGTTTCCCACATCCAGTCCTAAAATTTGCAGGGTGTTGTCAGGTGCTGTTAAGCCACACCATAAACCATGCTGTCAACCCATTGTCTCGAGTCACTTCTCTCCTACACACTTTGGGATGTATTAAAAATACATTTCTGCAAAGTGCTTATAAATTGCAGGAATACCAGCTGCACCCATTACAGCTATCTCCCATATCAATTCTAGTGTTGGTTTTAACAGCTGATTATGTATATAATCACCAAAAAATGGATGATATGCAATATCAGTAAATATTTTTAATTCATCCACCATGAAGTTCTCATCTGAACCAGAAAAATAAATGAGATTAAATGATTTTAGAAGTACGTACCTTGCACTTCTGAAATATTATACAGGCTGTGCTGACAAGAAAAACGCCCTCCGAGAAAATATTTCACTGAAAAGTCAGTATCTGTGGGTTACTGAAAGAAATGTAACAGTTTCAATGAAAAGAGTAAAAGCCTGTCTCTCAGACCTCGTTTCATGCTTTTTTGTTTCCACTGAGCATATTTTAAGAACTAATCAGCCTTATAAAAGGTACCACTGTTAATCTACTGTTTGTCTTCGTCTTCACTGCAGCTGCTTAGTAGATAGAGAGCAAACAAAACCAGAATTAAGGTCATTCCATTTAAATCCTTCAGAGTGGAAGACAAGGACTAAATTATTGCTGAGAATTACATGAAGGAAAAGCCCAGGATAAGATAACTATTGTTTATTATTTGCCAGACCCATAGTGGCACTGCATTTACATATTTGTGAAGGGATTACATTAACATTTTATGAGATTAATTGGTAGCATGGGGAGATTCTCTGATATACTGTCCACACAACTTAAAAGTATGCTCCTGTGCTTTCACAGACTGTGAGCGCTACATATGGCTAGTGAGAAATAACTTAAACCTACCAGCTACCCATCAGTTGTCACGCATGAAACGTAATGACATTTTTTCACATAAATAAAATATAAAGGACATTATTACATTTCATCATACAGCACAGGTCTGAATCACACAGGATCATAGTAAAGACCTTAATGGATGATTTTGCTTTCCTTCACGAGACACCTTAAACCTGTATTTTCACTCCTTTAAGGCAGAAAGATGAATAGCACAAAAGATCTCTTATGCTAATAACAGGAAATCATTTCACACTAGTCAAATATGAGTAGAAAATGAGTGGTCAAATGAGTAGAAAATCTTTTGGCCGTCAAAAATCCACAAGCTTTTCCTTCAAATTAGGAAATGTTCCCTGGGAGCTACTCTATAAATAATACATGGTGGGTTTTAGTGTAATCTTTAGTATGAGAACATGCTTTCTTTACAGCCAACAGTAATACCACTTCAAGAAGGAAATGCTGTGTGAAGAGAGGATCTTGCAGCTCTCTCCCACTTTAAAATCAAGTACATTGGCTCCACAGTATCTCCAGCCCCCAGGAGCCTGATGGCTACAAGGTATGAGTCAGCTCTACCACTCTGACCTCTCAAGTGGCGGAGAGGTATGTCCTGGTTTAGTACCCTGTTGCTGGCTCAGGCTTCTTGCACTCAGCCTCCGTGAGGCTCGCTCAACACTGAGGCTGGTCAGAAATTAAATACTGGCACTAGGTATCCACAAAGAAAACAAGAGGAAGGGGGGCATTTCAGGTGGTTGAAGAAGGACCCCTGCCTACATGTGATGTAGGTAAGGGACAAGATGCTCACGGTGTTCTCATCCAAGCTGGGGAAAGCTGTGTGCTCTAGCGAGAGGGGTAACTGCTCACACCAACAGAAAGTTTGTATCCTTCTTTTTGCAAGCAATGATTTTGATAGGAGATAAGTCTCAAACACCAAATCACTGTGGATTTACAGATAAACTGGAAATAATCCTCCTTTCCCCCAACCCTTCCTTCCTCCCTTCTTTCCCCTCACTATACACATGAGATTTCTTTGCTTATCCTGTTTTGTTTGGCCTCCCAAACCTCTTTCACCCACCCTGATTTCACCCATCCAAGCTGAGCTGGGAGCAAAGGGCACTTAACCACAGCCATGTGTTGCTTGCTGCCGCTGGGCTCTGTGAGAGGTGTCAGTGGGTTGGTGGAGGGGGGACACAGAGCAGAGACATGACACCCTTAGCGGACCAGCATATAACCAAGCCATTAGGACTCCCTGTGTTTGCAGGCCATGTGAATGATCCCTTCAAGAGTGCTACGAACTAGCAAAGCTTTGCGAGGGAGGTTTGCATCGGCCCCTCAGATAGCTTAGGAGCACACTGAGTCAATTGGACCATGCTCTTTTGGTCACATCCCTTCTTCTAACAATTCTCGCACATATGTTTAATTTTATACAGCTCTCCTGGGCTGCAATATCAGTAAGCAGATGAATTGCAACAGAAGATGAAAAGTAGGTGGGTGTCAATAAAGCACTGGCGCCAGTGGAATTTCTAGGAATATCCACAAATAGAAGATTCAGGGTGGAGCAAGAATAAAACTATTTTTTCCTCCCTTTTTTAAGGAGTACAAAATAGAAAATGCTGCTTTATGTTCTACTCTTCTCTGTGTAATATGCCTGTCTGCATTGGGAAACCTAATCTATATCTGCATTTCCCATACAAAACACTCTTTGTTTATCTGTTTGGAACATACACAGATTTGGTGTCATACTGCTAAGGACTTTCACTAAGGAAATAATGGCTATATACAATCAACTATTGGATGTAATAATGCTGAAGATAACAGTCATTACTAGAGCCACTGAAGAAACGCATAAAAATTCTAAAACTGTCAGAGGTGACATCTGCAAATAATGTCACTTGCATTCTTACATCTCTGAAACATATTTTGAAACACTTACACAAAAATGCCACTACCATAATTCACCACAGAAATGTTACAAGGATGATAGGACTATACAAAAACCAGCTAGAAATACATAATAGCAGGAAAATATTTTTCTTTATGTGCATATACAAATCGGAAAAAAAAATTCCGAGCCACATGATGGAAGCAGTCTGAATGTGTCTTAATCAAAAAAGCCCCCAAACCCCAAACCCCAAACTTGAGCTCAGGATTTAACACCCTCTGTATCTGGAAACGCGTGAGCACACGTCTGTATTTTCTTGTATGTACATAAGGCCAGAAATCCTTTCCCCCTCATTCCCTGTTCTTCCCAAAAAATGCTGCTACTGTCTTGTTTATTGCTATAACCATCTGCAATCATGACAGTACTGAACTGAGTACTGAAATAATAAGACGACACAGAGCTCTGAGTTCTTCCTCCTACAGCTGACTTGATGGGCCAGAATGGAGTTGGGCTGAAGATCAACAAAAAGTCCTAACAGAGAGAGAGGCACAAATGGAGAAAGGTACTGTTGCTTCTAGCCCTAATTTGTTGGAAAGCATTCATCAAGAAACAAGTCATTAACAGATGTATGTTGTTTAATGCATTACATGCGTTTCTGTCAGCAAGACACCTGTTGGCGATGCTAGCAACCACAAGGTCCTATAGGCTTGAACTTTAATTCTTAGATGATGGTGTACTAAGTGTGTAGCATACAGCATTAACAGCAAACTTGGGAAATATATGTAACACAATACAAAAGCTAGTTGCCCAGTTTGATGACATTTTCAAAAAAATACATTATATAGCAACAAATCATAAATGGCTTTCTGTATCAATTGTAAAACACTCTTTAATGTTTCATCAAAGCTAAGCAAGTAGTTGGAATAAAAAAGAAAAGGAAGAAAAGTATCATATTCAGGCTGTGATTGTAGTTAAGGAACTAAAAAGTTATTTATTTGTAAATGTTAGTCTCTTGAAGGGATGTTTCATAGAGGTTGAATTAAATAATTTGTCTAACATAAAGAAGGCATTATACTTGCAACATGTAAATATTGACTGACTTAGCTAACGAGTGGCTGTGTATAAACAGCCTCCTTTTTTATTTCAATAGAGTCCAGAGCAGACAGCTTTGTATATTTTAGTCTCTTGTACCTGAGCCAACAATTGATAGTGCAGGAGATCAAAGCCTTGATACAGAGATGCCGAGCAATTTGTGTATAAATGTGCTCCTTAAAAAATGATAAGAGCACAAAAGAAGTTTTAAGATACTTTTGCCATGATTTAAATGGTAAATAGATAATTACTGTGATGAGTTGTGTTAAAGTTGTACCCAATGCTAAAAATGTACCACCAGAATAGAAGTTCAAAAAATGCTTTCTATGTTTTCCCCAAGATTTCTAAATAAGAAGATATTTTACGTTAAAAGCTGCTGCGACTCTCTGTTCTCAACAGATATATTTCATATAACTCCTTAATTATTTCTTCAGGTTTTATGCAATGGGCTATGACGTAATTTTGTCTTCATAATTTAACTGAGATATTTAAGGAGATAAGTAAGAAAAAATGCCTTCAGTGGCCATAAGATGCTCACTAGTAGTGTCTCCTCAGTTAAAGTCATTATTAACACTTTAAAGTCATTATTGACACATAGAGTGTCAACTCAGTCCAAGACTCAAGCCTCTTCATGGTTTCTATTATAGTTATACTGCCTAATTCACAAGCAGGCTGAGCATGCTATGCCTCCATAAATTGTTGTGTAAAGAAAAGCCAGTTAAACTTGTATAAAAGCAGTAAGATATATTTTGCAACAGGCTTGCTGGGACAGTAGAACTATAGAAAGTGTTGCATACAATGCCTTCAGTAATTTGAAAAGCTCTATGGATTACACTTTTATTTCTATATATTGCTTGAAGGCTTAAATTGTGGGCACAAGTATTTTCTACTCTTATAACAAAGTACTTGGCGTCTTCACTTTTTATTATGCAATAAAAGACAAGTCGGAAGTACAAATGTAACACTCACTATGGCTCTTAGAAATGAACATTATAACCCTCTCTCTTGACTTGTTTTCTCACACTGTATCAATAAATTGGCTAGAACAAAAGGGAAAGGTGAATAACATCTGAACAACAGACACTTATTTACTGTTGTGTAGTACCAGGAGGCACATAGGCTGGAGAGGAACTGAGAGAGAAAGGCATCTCTCCATGCAGATTATGTCTTAAAAAAACAGAAAAAGTAGCATCTTGCACTAATTCTGCTCCATTACAAATGATGTGAGGAAACAGTCTACCAAACCCACAACTAAATTCAGGGGAGGCTTGTGTCTGAATGAGTTCTGTGATGATTTTTAATATGGGAGTGCTTTTTAACAATGCACTCCATATTGTGTAGCTAACTATTCTTGCATCATAAAATCAGCCTGGGTATAAGAGGCAGCCGGGGTGTGACACTCAGACTGTATGTGCAATGCTGACAGCAAAAGCAAAGAGTGCTGGCTGCAGCAGTGAAGGAGAGGGCCAGGGAGGGGTGGGTGATTCCAAGCTCTGCTTAAGTATGTGTGCAAGTGTGTGTGTGCACGCACACGCATGCATGTGTGTGTGTGTTTCTGCAGAGCAGTGTGAAGGGAGTGTGTTGTAGTGTCTGGAAATACACCCGCTCTAAGCTTTAATCCAACTAGCTCTGTCAATGAAAGCAGTGCATGTATGTGATCCAGCAACCAGAGTACATCCCAGACCCCAACAATTTGAGCAGCAACCCCTGCAGCAGTCTGTGTTTGATCTCTTGTTGCCATTGCACTCCGGTGTGGACATATTTTCTGCAGCAGCATTTTCCCAAGCTTAGGCAGAAAGCTACAAGACCGCACCCACTGTCTCTCATTTGGCTCACACTTCTTTGCTTTCTCTGTGTTTTGGGGGAAATCTGAACATAGACTTTTCTCCCCAGACATGGTTTATTTTACCTAGATGTAATGACACAGGCCTAGAAAATGAATTTTAATTTTTTCACCCATTTATTCTAATCCAAAATATTGCAGTAGTTAGAAATAAATACCGAGTGGGTACAAATCCCTTTACCACTATATCTATAAATAGCTGTGCTCATACTTACTGTACTGCAATACAATCCCAGGGCAGCATTAGATGAGAAATTAAATAAACATCATCAATCATAAAACTCACAGTAAAATAAAACTGGGGTTTTGCTGCCAGTTAAATCTACGTTTGACCTGGGAAGCTGATCTTGGTAAGGCACCCTGAGATTTCCAGGCAGAAAGCTCTATAACAGAGCCAGGCATGACCCCGTTTCCTGCTGCTACAGGACCATTTTCCGGCTCTCACCCCGCCCCCCCGCCCCCTGCCCAGTGCAAAAGGGGGAATGGGATACGGACCTCATACTACAGTGTGGGTACCACAACGGGGGTGCAGGATGCTTTTCACAGCCTGGGAATGTATCCCCACTGCAAGTTCAGGTTTCACACAGCAGCCTGAGCTCAAAACAGTGTACAGCCTCTGGCTCCAACACAGAAAAAGCAAACCTGACACTGAGCACAGATCCAAGGCAGTGGTTTTGTTCTTCCCTGCCACAGGGAAAGGCTTTACCCCTCTGCCACTGGCCCCTATTCCCTGTTCCTCTGCCTCCGCACAGCTCTGGGAACATGAGTGGTGCCGGCACTGCCGCAGGAGTGATGCACACAATTCACAAGGGCACAACCCCCCACACAAACACACCGAGTCTCTGCCGCTACTGCAAGGTGAGGATTTTTTATTTTACATGGCCTATCTCTTTGTTTCCTTTGGAAGCCTTCCATTTCTTGGGGAGAGTTGGAATGTCCTTTGTTCCTCTTGAAGAGGGAAGAAGACCCAATGGGTTTAAAGAAATGACAGTTATACAAAAAAAAAAAAAAAATCAATCTATTAACATCTCAGATTCAGGGTATATTCAGTCCTTGGCCTCCACAGTGCCTGCACACTCAGATGCACTTAGAAAATCTCCCAATAAAATAAAAGTGAATAATAGATGCAGGTCTATCATTTCTTACTGGATTTTCTAGTCAAACTGAAAAAGAGTGGACACAAGACCTGGGTTTTAAATAAAAGATTTGCATTCACCTGATTCAAGGGTGGATACATGCCAATAAAATAAAGATGGTAAATATGTCCTAGAGCAAAAGACTAAGTATGTTGTATTTATTTAGCTAAGTACAGGGGGTAGATACTAAGGGGTAACTTCATCACAGTCTACAAGTGTCTGTGTAGGAATCAAAAATGTAACAAAGGTCTTTGCAGTCTGCCAAGGAAAGGCACAATAAGCTCCAACTGCTGGAATTTTGACCAAGACAAATTAAAACTTGAAATGAGGTATGGTACTGAAACACTTTGCTAAGGATAGTGGTGGCTCTCTGGGAATTGTAGAAGCAAGTTTAACTGTGCTTTCTTGGGAACATGCTCAGTTTCTAGTTTCAACTAGGTATCATTCAGAGGAGCCCTGCAGCAGCTCTGTGTTATGCAGGCAGGATTTCATGTAGTAGGTCCTGCTACAACAAGCTGGCCCATCCTCAGCACAGACCTTCTTTTCACTTGGCACATTATAGGAGGACACAGGGACATGATGCAGCTGCACACACATTATAAACACTTCATTCCAAGTCTCCTAGAGTCACGGAACCAGAAGGCACTATGTCTCCATTTGAGGGTTCCTTCTACATGGGAAAGAAAACAAAAGAAACTGCCTCTCTAAAACCTCTTCTGTAGTACTGTGCCATGTGGTGAAGACAGTCACGCACATAAATTGCAAACAAGCATAAATGGTCACATACCATGCTGAATACATACAACATGAATCTGATCCTCTCCACATTACAAGTTTTTGGAGGGGACTTGGAAAAATGCTGGTGTTGGGTACTGAATTTTATAGTGTTTCTAGGAACCACCCAGACTCCAGGTTTCCTGGCAATATTTTCCAGTTGTCAATATTTTATTACTTTCTTTTATTCCTTTCCATGAACTACTGCTATCTATAAGAAGCAACAATTCTCATTCAACATTGTAGTGTCCTCTGAGAACCCTGACATTAAGTACCTTTCTCATTTACATTAATGATGTGCAGGATCTTTCCTGGCTATTTATGGTCCAGGGCTGACTTTTGTTACACACTAATTCAGGATTTACCAGATTTTAAACCAGGTCATGAAATTCTGTTACCTCCATGACCCAGTGAATGTCCTATGGAAATACATGGAAATTCCAGGCACTACAGGAGTTCCTCACTTTCCTGTACTTAGGGCTTGCCAATCTAGAGAAATAAAATGTCTTCTCATAGCAGATCGCCCAGAGCTGGATTTATCACCAAGTATGATTTAGCAATCAAATAATTTATTGTTTTAACACAGAATGGCAAAACCACAATAAATTTGCAATAAACAAACTGTGCTTTCAGAAAATTCTCATAAGTTTATGATCACTTTTCTTACCTGCTCTAGCATCTTAGAAGCTCCTTGATACTGGCTAATTATTCTCCAAAGTCAGGCAAGCCTTGGAAATTTCTCAGCATTGTATATTTCCTATTTCTCACTGTGTGAGATTATCACAACTATTTCAAGCAAGTTCCCAAGAAAAATGCTCAGTCCATCTCTGTCTTCCTGTTCATCAATATCTCCTTTTCTGTGGCTGGTCCTCATAAGTAATTTGAAATAATTCCTCTACCCTCAAGGTACACGGCTTCACATTTTTTAGCTGCATAGATCTCTATTAGTAGATTCCTAGCTTTGGGATGTAAACCCTCTTTTTTAGCTTGTTCCACAGCCTTAAAGACAGAGTGGTCAAACTTAGAATTATAAAGCAGCTGTTAATGACAAATATATTCAACACTACAGGCCACAAAACATATATAAAACATCTGTAGATGATGAAGGCAGGTAAGGTACTTGGTTTGAGGTCTTTCCCTCTCCTCTCTCGTTTGTTGAAGGGACGTGAATGCTGTGTCTGTACTGTGAGTATGACCCTCTGTTCCTCCTGTGCCCCCAGCTAACCACCCTGCAGCAACCCTCGCTTGCTCATGGACTCTCCTGCAGCGAACCTCCCAAGTCCTTCCAAGAAGAAATCCAAGCAGTGCTCATGGCATGGGTAGCTCAGTGGTCTGTGCCCCACACAAAGCCTGGGGGTGCTCCTGGTGGGAGGCAGAGGAGGGAGCATGGGTACAAGCATCTCTGTGCCTGTGGTTTAAGAGCCAGGGGCTGCCCCTGTCCTTGAACGGTCCTTCACATCCAAAGAAGATAAGTTTGTAATACTTTAAAATCTGCTCTTTCACTGTTAAAAAGGTTGAAATGATTTATTGCTTGGCAAACAATTACAGTTTATGTAGTCTGAACACCAGAAGTGTTTCTGCTAGGATTTTACTATTATCTGACATTTTCCAGTGTCTGTAGATTTGATGATGTGGTTGAGTTACATTAGCTTTGAAATTAGTGACCTGCTCATTACACAGGTAGTAATTTACATCCCCTGCATCTCCTTACATTCACAGAGGCCAAGCTTTCTCTCACTTTAAAGCTAACTTTGCCTTCTGATCCTGATCCCACATCTTACTAGTCCTAGAAAGAGTTATTCCTGAAACTATCATGCACTTATTTTGGAGGCTAATATCCCATTTTTCTTTAACAATTTTTCTATTGAAAAACCTATTCATACTTTTGGACACTGCACATTCAAAAAATAGGATATGGGTGTATCTATATTAGATATTGGGTGATAACGTTATTTCTTTCTGAGCACCTGAACAGCTGATCTGTTTCTACATGTATATCTATAGGTCTCATGGCATAAAAGACAAAGTGTGTAACTCCAAAATTACTATAACATGTCATAATAAATACCTTAAGAATCTTGTGCACATCACTATCAAGGGGAGTATCCCATTCCTTCCAGTGGAGCTGGATAACATTTAAAGTAGTCTTTGTTTTATTGGGTAGCAAATTGATGTTTTTTTAAATTATTCTTTCACATACAGATATTCTTGCATCCTAACTGAAAAAAAAAACCCAATGCAAGCTGTAGCATCTCATTTAGTAATAACAATAAGGATTTCTAATGTAGTGATATGTAATGCCTAGATCTGGGGTAGATTCCATTGGAGTGGACATGCTTATCTCTTTTGTTATGGCCTTCTGCTCTTTCTTCCCAGAGTGCCCTAATAAATTTTTATGTGCCCTTCACAGTCTTAATAAATATGTTGTTCCCTCAGAAATTATGAAGTGTCATATTAGGCCACTTTAGATCCCACACTATTCTGTAACACCAGATCCACAACTCTTAATTCTTTAGTTAATTTAATATTTACACATTACTGCAAGAAATCTCTGCAAATGCTAAAGCAATAGTAAGACCAAAACTCTCTTCAGTGTCAGACAAACAGATCAGATGTTGAGGTCAGGTGTTGTAAGCACACTATTGTAGGCACTTTGCAACTAAGGAGACAGAAACTGCCCAGGTGACACAAAGAGCAAATGATAATTAGATCAGTAGTCAGCTCCTCTACCCTGTCATAAGCAACTAGTTGGCTATAAATCACCAGCTAACTAGACCCTCCAAAGAGTTACTTTAAAAAGAGCTTGAAGATTTTTTTTTTCATACCATTACTCTCACTACCTAAAAATTAGGTATTGGAAGCGTACATGTTCTTCTAGCATATTCAAGTATTAGTTATCCTTTTAATTATACTTCACCCAAAGGAGAGAAGTAAAATGTCTCATCATCCAACCTGACACTGCAAATATCAAGAGTCAGAAGAAAAAAAAAGAGATGGCTCATACTATAACACCTTCAGTTACTGCATCTAATAAGTATTATTCCTCCACCACCAAATAGGGGATATGTAAACAAGATTAAAGAGCACCCTTTAAAATTTAAGAATGCTAAATTAACCCTGAAGATTTGCAAAAGGTGAATTTCCATATTATTATGGCACTCTACGAGTTGTCAGTAGTCCTAGCAATTGGAATACTTACGTAATTGCCTGGGAAATAAATGTCTCTTTTATAATTTTCCTGCAAAATTAAAGGAAGAAATAATCAAAGATCATTAGAAAATTCAAACTAAACACTGATATTAATTTTAAAATTTCTAACCACAGTAAAAGGTGCTCTGCTCTTATTGTGTAAAGTGAAGAAGCAACATACAATGGTCTGACATTTTAAAATAATTATTTTAAAAAGGAAAATGCTAAAAATATCTCTTTTCTATATTTACATGTCCAATTCAACCCTAGATAACCACTAAAACATAAATTCCGATTGCAATCCAGTTACAATGCACACCAAGCACAAAAGCCTTCTAATGATCTTTGATTAGTTCTTTATTAAATTCATCAAGGGAGCAAAGAAAATTTAATAATCTTCACCATTTGTCATCTTTCTGATTACAGTTTTGATTAGAACTTTCAGCTTTTATTTTCTTCTTTTCTACTCATTGCTATTACAGTGATAGTGCTTCTTTCCTCTAGTTTAGGGAGAAGAATGAGATAGGGCAAATGAAACAAATTTGTAATTCTGGATATGTATTTAACTAGGTGTGCTCATGCCCTGAAAAAGGCTAGATAAGAATATGAGATCTTAAAAATGCAAAATAGCTATTAATGGAACATCTCCATGTTCCTACCATAAAAATTTTCAGAGTCCCAGGTAAATAATATCTTGCCTAACTAATCAGATTTCTTAAAACTACCCTACACACAGGTTTCTGTAGAAAAAAAATTTCCAACATTTGAAGAGGAATTTTCATTTTTCAGAAACATTTGTAGATTTATTCTATTTTCATATTCAGTGTTATGATTCACTTAATACAAACAATTATAAAGATGCTTTACTGTGCATTACTGATATCCTTATCATAAAAAACTGGAAAGAAACAAATTGAAATAGTCTAAATAGATGAAACAATTTTCACAATACCATACACTGTGTCAGTCAAAAATGTGTGCATTTCAGTCTCTGTTACAAATGCCTAATTTTTTTATATTCCCAATGCAAAGCCTGCCCTGTCCCCATGCTGCATGAGGCCTGATTCACTGGGAAGAGGTAAGGGAGTTGCAGCTTCCTTATTTGCAAGGATTACTGCAAAAAAACTACAGCAGCAAGTGCTGTTTTCATCAGCATGCAAAGGACACATTAAACAGTCAGGGTAAAATCCTGAAATAGTCCTGAATGAAATGATGAAATTGGGAAGCCCATCTTTAGCAGGTGGACATCCCAAGCACCAAGCTGAAGAGCTATCCTTTCTGTTCTTCTCTCCCCAGCACAGGGAACCTTTAGATCTTCCTACAGAACTGAATGTCCCAGAAGAAAGAGAAAGTTTGTGCTGTCCCCCACCCCTTGTATAGACTGATAACTCTGCACATCAGAAACCTGCACTTGAATTCCCTTAGGCAGAGGACAGACCCAAGTCCGGGCTGTGGCTTGTGATGCCTGTGTGTAGGAGGCTTTTTCTGATAATTATGAGAAACAGGGGAGGAAAAAGACACCAGCCTTGTTCCAAGGTTATTGTACACAGAGTCTGTGTTGTTGCATGGACTTCCCAATAAAACATGGCATAGATTCAGAATTTCACACCAGGGAATATTGGAGTGGCAGCTTCTTGAATGTAAGGTAGAGAAAAAATTCTTTGTTGGTACTGCAAAATCTTTGTTACTACTGCAGAAGAGAAATTTAGCAACACCCCTCTTAGCCAGATAAGGTGAAGCTGAAATCATTACAGAGGAACATCTCGAGGTCCTGATGTTCATGAATGCACATCATGACCTCTCTCAGTCAGGATGCCTTCTCCTGGCTCTTCATGGTCACCAGAAGATTGCTCCCTCACAGCCACCCCTGTAGTACTACTTGTAGCTTAAGGAAGGTGTCTTCAATTATCTTGTACATTGCTTGGAGCAATGTGCTTCAGAGTTGCCTCAGGACCACAATCTAAAGGCTCACTGCAACCAGAAATGGGGCATCAGTCACCTTGAAATCACTGTTAATACAAGCAAATACAATTATTGATTTGTAAGCTCCAAAATAGACAACACAAAGATTTGTAAAAGTGCAGGGGGTAGCAAGGAAGTTAGAAATGAGCTTATTCCACATTTCCCATGGCCATTACCCCACCAAAAATATACTTTGCTCCCTCTACCTGACTGATGAGTTCTGTGGACTTACTTAACCACTCTGGTACAAGGGCACATTCCCTATCATTACTCTGCACATATGAGAAAAGAGGAAGTAAAAGCTACACCTTTGAATTGTGCTTGGGGGTTCTACAAAATTCAGACCTCCCCTTTCTCCACTTGTTCCCCCAAATACTCAGTGGGCAGTTCTCTACTTCCCAACTCCCAAAGACATATTTGATTTATATAGTTTTATCGGTCATGTACAATATAGTGATTTCAACCTTTCTGATTGTTACCAATGTACCTTTTTCTCTCTGAGATACTACTTACTAATTTTGCCTGGTCTTATCTCCTCTAACTAACTTTACCTCCTCTGCTAACAGCTTCTCAGTACAAAATAGCCTTACCCTAAAAAGTAATTTGTATTTAAACGAGAATGAGAAATCCTGGACTTATATTATAAAAAATATAGATTTGTCTTTTTTTTTTTCCCCCCCTGGGTTTCAGGGTGGTTTTTAATGTTATGTCATTATAGGAAATGCTCTACGAAAACAAAATGCTTATTGTGATGTTTATAATTTGCCTTGTTGCAATTCCACTGAATGTTAAGCTCTGTATTTTTCAAATCTTTGCATTTCTGAGTACATAAATGAGCACTTTTCCTAGCTAATTGGAGCCCTTTTTCTTCCTCACAGGCTGTCTACAATCTCTTAAATGCTCCAAACAATTATGTGATGTTGCAAATGCAAGACATTATACTGGAGCTTTCCCTTATGTGTAGTGATGTATTTGTCATGTGGCCCCAGAGGCAGCAGTCGTTTGCTTGTATCATGTTTGACTTAATAGTAGTAGCATGGGGAAAAATGAGAAAGAATAGAAATAATGGCGACATTTAACATTGGTGTTTACAGAAAAATTGGAACATGTCTTCACTGCAGAAGATTCATGATATGACATTGCCACTAGGATATTAAAGGCTGCATTTTTAAAATAAACCTTTTCAGTCAGTGTGAAAAAAATCATCTTCAGCACAGGCAACTTGCAGAGAGCCAGAAATGGTAAAAGCTGCAGAGGAGCTGATAGCATCGTTGAGAAGTCGTCAAAGTTTTACACCTCCTAACTGCTCTTTATTAGAAAATGATTTATTCCATATAAAATAGGTTTTCAAAATGATGATGGGATTAATCAACTTGTTAGCAGAGAAAGTATTGAAATAACTTCACGGTTGGCATAGCTAGTTGTCGGATCAGCTCTCCCTTTCATAGGCACTTGTTATAACAGGCAGGGGGCTAACCCTCTCAGACATGGAGCTAATCAGTCCTTGAAAGTCACTTCATCCAGTGGAGTGGAATAATGTACTCTAGCGTCGTTTGTCCACCTCTACCATTTGGAGCGATGTTATTTAGATTGTCCATTTTTGCCTCATCAGCTTCCATTTCAAAGAATTATAATTTTTTCGATGGTATCTTTCATCAGAATGTCAGGTTAAATGTATTGTCTCATACCATCTGCATTATAGCCAGCATTGTTAAGACCAGTCTGTGAATATATAGTAAGATAAAGAAAAAGCAACTGCATAGTTGGAAAAACTATTCTTTAAGTTTGATTAAGTTCTCACCAAAAAAAAAAAATCTGAACAAGAAGTAAGATCACGATTAATGACCAAGAGCAATATTTCCAGCAAAGAGTTAACTTAATCAACCTGCTAAACCGCAGGGTCTATTCACAATTGCGGTGAAGATGCCAGTAACTTTCTGGACACAGGTGTCGGCTCACCCTACACAATCAGATGTTCTTTGTCTCATTTTGCAATATTGGTTGCTGTCCTCCCCACCACGACTAGCTGCTTTCCCCACCTGCAAGAATTGGTTCTTTTTGGAGTCTGGGCTGAGCCTAATTGAACATGAATAGATTCCCTGGCCCCAAATGAGACCACTGAACTTGGAGAAGAAAAAAGCTGACAGACAAGGACAACATAATAAACTTTTCTTCTCTACTGACTTTTTCTCACTGTCACTCAATGATATCAGCAAATAAAATTATCACAAGGAGAGGTGTTTTATAAAAGGGGTACCTCTTTCCACTAGCCCTTGGATATTCCCCCTTGGAAAATTCCCCAGGTTTCTATTTCTTGTATAACTTATAAAAACAATTGTATTGGCACTTTGGATCTTTGGTAGTAGGTGTTAAAGTAGATTCACAATTTAAAGCTTTGGTACGAGGTGCTAAAGTAGATTCATAATTTAAGCACCTCTCAGTCAAAAATACCAGTTTTCTTCTAATAGTCTTTCAGACTTTTTACCAATGTATTGAATCTAATGAATTGTATATTAACAAGAACAACTGGAAATTGTCTCTAGCAAATTGTTCTTCTAGCTGAACTTTCCTTAATGTTTCATTACTCAACCATGATTTAAATCAATCAGAAAATCCAGGAAATTAATAAAAGTAGGACTAGACTAAACAATGTTGACAAACTGATTATGTTATACACAGAATTTATCTATTCACTGAAATCCTCTTAGTGTGATAACTCCACTCTTCTGATTACAATTATTTCATTTATGTGGCGAATGTGTTTTGTTCTAATACCTGCTGTTATTTTAATCACAGAATCATAGAATGGTCTGGGTTGGAAGGGACCCTAAAGACCATTTAGTTCCAACCCCCCTGCCATGGGCAGGGACACCTTTCACTAGATCAGGTTTCTCAAACCCCCATCCAACCTGGCCTTGAACACTTCTAGGGATGGGGCATCCACACCTTCTCTGGGCAACCTGATCCAGTGCCTCACCACCCTCACAGTGAAGATTATCTTCTTAATATCTGATATAAATCTATTGTCTTTCAGTTTAAAGCCATTACCCCTTGTCCTATCACTACATGCCCTTGTAAAAAGTCCCTCCCCTTCTTTTCTGTAGGCCCCCTTGAAGTACTGGAAGGTCACTATAAGGTCTCCCTGGAGCCTTCTCTTCTCCAGGCTGAACAACCCCAACTCTCTCAGCCTGTCCCCATAGCGGAGGTGCTCCAGCCCCCTGATCATCTTCTGTCCCTCCTCTGGACTTGCTCCAACATGTCCATGTCCTTAAGAACATTTTAAGCGAAGTTTTTCTCCTGTCTGCAGGAGGCTGGTATCAACAAGGAAATAGACATCTTTTGAAATTTGTTCATCCAAATGCATTAATAAAACAAGCACCCAGATATATTCCTATTTGTAATGCAGAAACAGTATGCAAGTGGCTACTTTTAAACATTTTCTCCTAGCCATGAGCACATCTTTTATGTCCATCTGTCTATGATGTGTCTGCCTGATGGCCACCCTAGGGCTTCCAGTATCTCTAGCTGCCTCCCTGTCTTTTCCAGTGATTCCTGTTGTCTACACAAGATCATTAAAATAAATTTTATTTTGTATAAATGATTGTCATTTAAATATCAATAGCACAAAAAATGGTGCATGGGTTTAAGAGAGAATATCACCTTCCTTGAGCTGGGAAGAGTGCGGGCCTTGCTGCCATGCAGAGGTACTACTGATGCCAGCAGGATGTTTTCAAGGGGGTGTCTGTTTGCACTGCTTGGACCATAAGGTAAAAAAATCCTTGCTCAATTAGCTTTATCTTTTGTCAAGGTCACTGCTCTTGCTTGTAATCACAGGGCGTAATATACTAATTTCCTGACGAAAGAGTTGAAGCAGAAAGCAAGTTAATGTGAAAGCAACGGCAATTCATTATGAACATTTTTCCCTTTTATTTAAAGAAGGGTTTCTTCTTTACCTCAAAAATTTTGGTCTTGTATTAAAAACCAGGGAGCTTTACTTTAAGAAAATAAATAAAATTTTTAAAAATCCCCCCATCAACATTTCCTGTAAAAGCAGAAACTTTCCACAGACTTTTTATAACTGAAACTAATTTGTTTATTTTTATGACATTTAGTTCATTCTGCTTCATGACATTCATCGCAGCGTACATAACTCATAACCGACAGCAGCTATACCGCAAGGTCTGACAGAGCTTCCTATAGGGCTTAGTATTCTGCTCTCCCAGCCAGGTAAAGCATAAGAAAAAGTCATTAATACTACAGCAAAGAGCAAATGGGGAGGAGGGAGAGAAAGAAAGGTGACTACCCCAGGTCACATTTGCTGCTTTTCTCCAGGAATGGTTCCTGCTACCACTGGTTTGAATAGAGAAATGAGTTGTATTTCTTCCTAATCTTCTCCATCTAGTTACAAACGGTGTTACCTGAAAGGCTAACTCAAGTCTTTTGCATTATAATGAGAGTAATAACGAATAATGGTGCTTACATGTAGTAAACTAGGCCACTGTCTATAAACATTCTTTTTATCCAGATGCTTACTTTCTTGAATTTCATAATAAATCAGAATAACCTATGTGGAATAGGATGTAAAATTAACTTAAACAAAAGAGTAACTGTGGTGTTCAGCGGAAGTTACTGGGTAATAATCAGCTTAATTAAACATACCTTAATAAATCAGAATTATGATAATAAATTTATTTAAATAGTTATCTCAGAGTCTTCACACCACAAACCACAATGATTAAAAAGACTGCTACAGATAAGGAAATGTGTTGCTCTCAAACATGCCACATGGTCACAGATTTATTTAGATAGAGTTTATGTTCTTTGTTCATGCTTTTGTTACGATCTTGCCAGATTATCTTTTCATATCATGACTATTGACTGCTACTGTTCTTTGTTATTATATGTATTTCCCCTACAAGAGTAATCCCGCTAAAATTGTTAGTACTTCTGCATACGAGTCTGTAAGCAGCTGTTCACTGAATCACCTATTTTACAGGTTACATGAAAGAACAAATTGATGCTTAATTGTTTTATGGAAATAATTGGTGCTTCAAAGGAGAGTAGGGGACCTTTCTGCAACTCTCCTGTAAAACTTGTTTAAAAGCATTTTAAATTCAATATCTTGACAATTTCTGCCTGAATACATCAGGTGAGATCTTACTTGATAAAAGTCAATGGAAGTTGTTAACGGAAGTAAAGACCAACGTTAGCTGTAAACAAAATTGAATGCATTACCTTTAACATATTAATAGTTAAAATGAATTTAACATTGTTTACAGGAAAGCACAGTTCTCTTTTTCAAAATCTGTATAGGCAACTGAAAGTTTGCTCTGGAAGGAGGAACATACGCCAGGGCCCACTGACTGCACTATGCTTCAGTGCTCTTCTACAACGCTTTCGGTATCCCAGGTGACCAGCCACTATTCCTTTGCTGTCTTTGCTTACGACTATCAAATCTCTCCAGCATCCTCTCCTATGACTCCCCATCCTAAACTTAAGAGCACTGTATTTCAAATCCTAGTACAATTATGGGTAGCTACATATCACATCATTACCTACTAAGATTCGTGCTTAGTGTTGAAGTTGGGGAAATCTGGCTGTTAATATTTCTCTGCTGTCTAACATTACAGTGCAATTGGAGCAATGTTTCTGAAAGACCAGTTCAGTACTTTAGCTCTCAAAAATAAAAAAATACACTTTCATCATTGAAATTATTCAGTTAAAGCAGCACTTCAGCAAAACATTGTCCACGCTGACCTTGCAATTATATTGCATCTAGTGTGTACTGATTTACATACCGTATGCTTTTCCACCTGTAATTGAGGCTATTAAGCAGAATGCAGAGTCTGAGCTCCACCCTCTGTATCTACCAGATTACACAGAAAATGTAAACTCAGAAAACCACGTTGGGGATGCTGATGATAAAGTTACAGTACAAGGGCTCATCACCAGTCAGAGTAACCGTCCTCCTGCCTGGAAGGTGCAGCTCAGCATCTTTTGTTCAGTAGAGACACTGCCATTCCCAGAGTAAATCGCAAACACTGATTAGTAAAAATCATCCTGGGATAAACTAATCTGGAAAAAAGAGAAACACTGTAATGACATAATTCTCATTTTTAGAATTAGAGTAGAATTAGATAGAGTTAGAATTTTAGATTAGATTAGAAATTTTTTCCCAATAGTTTTAATACTGTTGTTTGAATTACTCTTTAGAAGAGATGGTATTTCTCTGACTGAATGAGGAACTTGTAAAACTGCTGAATTTTAAATAACTAAATGCCTTCCAGATTTAAATAATCATTTCCCCACAAACTTTTCAGGATTTGGGAATTTTATGTCATGTTTGTCTGGTTACTAAAAATACCAACACATCAAATCTCCCACTTTCATTCATACAAAAATATCTTTCAATAATTTTTGTTATTGTACCCTGTTTGTCCCTGATTATTAATGTACTATATGCTGAGAATGATGATGATCTAATTTGCTTCTGAAAATGTGGAAAATGTCTAAATCAGAAATGTTCCTAGAGGCCAGGGGAAAGAGTAATAAAAGTAAAGCGATCTCGAAATCCTAATCTGGGATAGTATTTTACATCGTTCTTGCCACATAAAGTAATTACAGAATCAACTATTAGAAGATGCTGAATTAGAGTCTGGATGGCAGCAAAAATCATTGTCATGAAGGACAGGATAGGACATTTACATGTGAAAGGATTGTGAACAGTATCTATAAAGAATTGTGAAATTACTACCATATTTATTATTATAATTTTGTATCATCACAGTCTCATTTCATCATGACCTGTAAGAATAGATTAAATTAATATCATTTTCTCTTCTTGTTAACATCTTTATCACAAGAGCAAGCTGTCAGAATTTTAGTGCCTAAAATAGTCTGCGAATTACAGAGGGCAGGAGATGGACCACTTCCCCATTCTGTACCTTGGTTCGCTCACCTTTTCCAATTCACTCTTCCTTCCCCACCACACGGGGTGACAATCAACATAAAAGCTCTTTGTGTCCTGCTCTCTGGTAAAAAAGGAAGACAGCCTTCACTGTTTTAAACCTCAAGGTGAATTAAAAATGTAGAAAAACAGAGCTGGATGAAAAGAGAGTGGGGGAAGAGGAGGTTTAAATGAAGTCAAAGATTAGAAAGGATCGTACAAGAAAATTAAAGCAAGTATATACATACTTGTTTTAATGTACATACATACACATGGTTAGAATACACACTGTCAAAATAATTGCTTTTTTAACTGCAACCACCCAGTCCCCCCGAATGATTTGATTATAAAAGAAAGATCTGTTTCTAGGACTTCACTGGCAGTTTTCAGTAAACAAGTCTTTTGGACCTTAAAAAGACCAAGACTGTTACATGAAAATAATTTGGCCTTTGGAAATGTTGTCTTTTTATATAACTGGACTATAAAAAAATAGAGGTTATGGTTGGTAAGTTTTGTCCTGTTTTTCCCTTCCATCTCCATTTTTTCTTTTCCTTCATCAATTTGAAATGAAAGGACAGGAAAGGAGAGACCAAAACATCACCAAGAAATTTCTCAAGTGAAATTTTGAGACATTTTCTTGAGTATTTTCAAAAAAATGCAAAAATCTTTCATTTGGATACCTGTTGAACAAAAGTTTCAGGACTTTGAAACTAGTCAGTCCCTCTTTTCTCGGACATTTTGTTTGCTTGGTTTTAAGGTAATATTCAATAAATGAATATTTTGTGAGATGTTGCTGTTCTTTTTTCAACACTGTTATTGTCTGAGCTGCTATAGTCCATTTGCACCTATAGAAATGAGGTGTTACATGAGATATAATTTTTTAGGAAAGTAGGAAGTGGTTGAAAGAAGTAAAATTACGGGATTTGGATATCAGGTAAAAGAATGCTACAGCCTTGCCCTACTGAGTTATGAATAAATATGACATCTATTTAAAGGTCTCTCAGATCACATTCTTCACTGGATATTTAAAAACAAACCATTGATAAGCACAGACAGTAGCTGTGTACTGTTCTCTGAATAATATCAACTCACTTTTGTACCTTTTAGCAGGGAAAAGAGATTTTTAGTTTGAAGGGTTTTTTAATAACTTAAACTCATAACTTGCCATGGTATTTATAACATCAGGCACAAGCACTTTCTGTCAGAGCGAAAGATCCATTTGTGATGCCTTCAGGCTCCTGGTGTGAAGGTATAATATGACCTCTTTCCTCCATCTGCCCAGTTACTCATGCAGCAAACAGGACCTCCAGTCATGGAGGGAAGCCCTAGTTTTTTTCAGACTAAATGTTAGCTAGCCAACATGAGGAATTGGATGTGTGGGTATTTCACTAAATATCCCAGCTTCAAATTCACTCTACAAACTCCGGGGATTGTCTGTAATAGATCTATGCCATATGATCCTGTCAATGTACTGTTACACCACTGAACAGATATCTGTACTGCTGCTGTCATGTTATCATTATCCTCTTATAGAATGTGATATAAACATCCAGAGCCATATAAACAGCATTTGGAACAACGATGGCCTTCCAATTAGAGCTAGCTAGTCTGGACATTTAGATACAATACAGATAATGTTCCCTCTCTTCCCTCAAGCCAGCTGATCTCTGTCCTCTGGTGCTCCAGGACATACTCCTCTGGGCTCAGCAAAAAGGCTATGTGCTCAGTTGAGTCCCAGACAAGCAAAGGGATGTAGCAGGTTTTCCAGAGAAAACCATCATTACAGCAACAATTATAATTCCTGGAAAAGGCACAAAATGTGTATATTCCATGGAAAATATTGTCAAAGAAGAAAAAAACTGGTACCCCAGCATTTTACCCCACAAAATACTTGTGCATGGACATAACTCTGTTGAAAGCCTTGGCCAAAGTGGTGCCAGGATGCCTCTGCCGATGAACGCCTGTGCTGAAATGCTCATGGACCTGGGGGGATGCATGGGAGAAGTATCAGCGTGAGCTATACCAGACTATTTAGATCTGCTCAACATGCAAGGCTTTTGGAAGACCCTATGTCTACTTCCTTTAGTTCTGCTCTGCTTGATAACCAGCAGTAAGGTGAAACCAATGGCTTAAACAAGCAGAGAAATTGCTCTAACTGCTAATGAATGGATTTAGAGGGTTTGGTGCCTTCTTCAACTAAGCATGGCTTTCAGTGCTGGCGATCCAGAGATCTGACCATTCCCAACCTCTGTCTGCCAAGCTATGTGGGTTTAAAAGAATACTGCAACCTAATACCAAGACAGCAGCTGAACAACAAAGCTGACAGAACTGGGGGTACAGTGAAGAATTACTTTGGGGCAACCTGCTGTTCCAGCTCAGCAGCAAATAAAGCGGTTTACAGCACTATTTATATGCATAATTCATGAGGGTGCTTCTTAGAGAAAAGTAAGAGTTCCAAAATAACCTCTACCTTCTCTTTGATATGTTGAATACAATGACAGCTCATTTGTATTGGGGTTTTTTGGTCTAAGACTATGCAAGGGATATAGCTGCATACCAGTTTCCATAAGGATTAGAAGAATAAGGCATAATTTGATGTAGGTCATGTTGTTAAATCATGGCTTTTCAACATGGTATATTTATATACTACTAATTCCAGTTTCCATTGTATGTAAAGAATGGTTACTTATTTAATGAAGAGACTTCTCTGGAACAGAGTTTTGTCACAAGATAATGGTCTCATGCTGTTAACTAAATGGGAAAGCATTTACTGTAAAATATATACACTCTAATTTATGAGGCTAGCTTGTACAAAGAGAAGATCCAGCAATGGGATGTGGGCAAACATAAGAAAATATATTATGAAAAAAAGAATATTTGCTTGTCCATAACAACAAAAATGGTAACACGCAAAAAAGGACTAATTTGTTGTATCTTTATCCTCACAATACATGCACATGTAAATAACTGGTTATATCAGTGCAAGTTATACGCATCTGTAGGGAAAAAAAAATGCTAATGGTGATTGCTACAGAATTGCAGGATTCAACCCTTTGCCATTGGAGACAGGGTAAATAAAACAAAAGGCTATTTTCTATGAGTTTCTATGTCTCTTGGCTTAGGTATCCTCTACCCCTAAGTACATGTTATGTTCTGCATTCAGCATGTGTTCAGGGAGTGCTCCTAACTCCTCTTTAAGTTCCTCTATTTCTATTACCAATATAAATTAATTTGCATATAGGAGCTTCCTAATATTCCTGAATGTGGTGTTAATATACAGCTATAAACCCAAAGTGTTAATCAGGAGTAGTGGGACAAAAGATCTCCCTAAGGGGAAATTGTCAGTTACATAATCAGAATACATTAAAATCTAGTAGACTGCATGTTTTTAATAAAAAAGAGCAAAATGAAGGGCTGAATTTATAGCCAGCAGACAAAGCTCCCTTAAAAATAAGCCTATTAATGCTTCCTGCAAGGTCAGATCAAGGGTGATGAAATGAGAATTGACCAAACATGAGAGCAATTCCCAGCTAAATAAAAAGCCAGATATTCTTTTCTTCACTGACAACAGAAAATGAACGTAGAGACAAGAAGGGTTGATCACTGGTGCCAAAAATGTACTTTCCATTCTCTGAGCTTTCTAAAGTCTCTTCTTTTATCCATTTTCTATTTTTCATCATATTGCCATTCTCCCTTTTTTGTCAATGACCTTTCTTCAGTCCAACTCAGCTTCTGTCTAATGACCTGAAGAGGCCTTCTTCACAGGCTGGAAAGCTTTAGATTTAAGATCCCCCTCCTTCATTAGAGTGAAAAGTGAACAGCCTCTATGTGCTGGGTGTTAATGAATGTGAAGAAAGATTTTTTTTGTATGTGTTTTACACATTATGTTCTTGACTCCTTGAGGTGCTACAATAAATTGCTGCGCTTCATTTACAAGGAGTGATAACAGAAGCAAAATGAGGATCTGGCGGCAAATTACTTCTCAGTTCACCCTGGGTCAGGCTGCTGGGGCTAATGAGAAGAGGTGCTCTAATTTTAAACTCCTCCTCGACCAAGCTATTCTTGCATTAATGTTCACTGCTATAAATTGTAAAGTCAAATGAAGGAGCACTGTTGAAAATTAACCAGTATTTTTATCCTTTGAGTACCCAATAGAACATATTTTGGCTTCTAAGCCTGGTGGTTATCAAAGGCAGCACAGCTACACCAGCCACTCCTGCCTCACCACGGCAGGATGCTCCCTGCATGCACACACCACTGTTTCTGCCTTTTCTTTACATGAGAGGAGGAAATGGTATGGGTTTCCAACCAGATTATAATTTAACCCAAAGAAGAAGGTGTTTAAAGCCAGACTTTTTGTGTCCCTTTAACAGAACACTGCACACAGACATTAAAAGTCATGCAGAATTACTCCATCCATTTAATGCTGCTGCATGCTTAATGAATTGTAATTGTGTATATGGAAAGACCCTGTAAATCACTGACCCATTTAGGTCTATGAGCACTTTGTTGCTATAAGCCCAAAGCAGGATTTGAGTAGTTAATGAGAAACTAATGCAGCACCTGCTTCTCTCATGAAATATCTTCCTAAGCCTATATTTTGCCAATTTAACAAAATCAAATACAATACAAATAAAAGAAAATTTTTAACAAAGGGAAAAAAAAGAAACAAACAAATAAAACCCCAAAACAAAACCACAGCCCCAGGTTCATACTAGGGGAGTTACGCGTCTTCAAAGTACATGGTTCCAGATTCTCATCACTGGATTTTTTATTGATAACTTGGCATTGACTGCAACGATGTTAATATATTTAAAACATATATCAATGACATGGCATTCATTTGTTGTGTGATGTGTCTGTCCTGGTACATTCTTCCATGAAATTGCTACATAACATACAAATTAACCACACTACCCTACTCTAATCATTGTAATCAGTTATGTTTTCATGTGTACATTACTAATATATAAGGTTGTTGTAGTTCTTGTGTGTGGTTTAATTGCTTGTTTTTGCATATCTTGTGTGATTGATGATGTTCTAGAAATCTTTTCCCCGAAAGGAGACTTTCTAAATTACTTTGTTTAGATGCTAATGATTGTATTTCATTAGTGGCCCTCTCATCCAGAATCATCTTTAAATGAATGAATATGCCATAATTAAAAATCTGAATTATGAATTACTTTGAAAGGAGACAACATTGTCCCGATTTCCCACTGCGACTCAGTGTTATTTCAATTATGTAAATATGTTTAATCATTCCCCTTTTGTTTTTCTAATTATTTAATATTAATGTTGCTTTACCCCTTTATTGCTACAAGAAGGGATATGGCATCTTAAATGAGAGTACTTAGACAAGTGATACACAGATGACTAGATTCAAGCAGACATTTACCAGAATGCATAACCCATTTCAAAAACAAACATGCTATTAACATTCATACTAATATAGCAACACTAGCAGTAATTGCACTTCATGCATGTTTTGTCTTTATAAACCTAATGTATTCACAATGTACAATCTCCAATCAATTTTCTTATCAAACTTAAAATCCATTTGTACAACTTTAGATTCTCTTGAAGTGCAGATTTTAAGTAATGAGATTTCTCTGCCCACAGGCTGCACTTTTTCAATAGTTTAAAAAACAGATATAAATTATAAAGAATCTGGACATAAGATCTTGTTTTCTTACCAATACAGTCAGTTCTGTTTTACAGGACCAGCAAGCAAATTCTTCCCTGTGAGTCTGAGCAACAGGAAAAAATTAATGGTCCTGAAATTTCATGCAGAATACGGCACTTTTAGTGACATTCACAAAATCAAAGGACCATGAAATTAATATCTGTAAAATTATCAATATCATAAATGCACATAAGGGGCTACACATGCTACATAACTGATAATGGGAATTAATTATGAAATATTTATACATCGTGGACATGTTATATGAGTTTCTAACTAAATGTAATTATAGTCTAAAATGTAATAATTTGGCAATTGCTTTGAAACATTGTGAAGTAGAATTCCTAGAACTACAATATCTCACTCCCGAGTGAAAGTAGCAACACAAGTTCAACGTATTATCTAAAATATCTTTGTTTGTAAATAATCTGAAACACAAGCATGGGAAACAGAAAGAAATGTCTTTAATTCCCATACTTTTTAAAGACCGCTGCAGCCCTGTGAAAAACTGGGAACCTGTTAGTGAAAGCTAATGCATCTATTTCAGTTCTTATCAGCAACAGCCATAAACTTTGTTTAATATAAAAAAATTCTATATTTTTAATCATAGGTTTTACATTTTTCAAGCCACCAGGGTCAAAAAAAATAATGAAATGTGCATGAATATTATTAGTAAAAACATCCTGCCACTTCTAGTTTGAGTTTATTACTCTCTGCTTTGCAGTTTTTGCAGAGAATACTTCCAATTAACATTGCTGCCTCTTTTAGCCTCTGAATTGCACTTGGATGATTAAACAGAAATGAAAAAAAAAAAATTGCTAATAGCACATTCTTGTTTGAATTTTTTTAAAATAAAACTTTCCATAGGCAACAGGAGGGTGGACATTTTCCACGGACTTATCCATATTGATGCAGCCCCAGTGGTGGGCTTTATTCAGCACATCGCTCTTGCCATCAGAACGAAGGTCCTGCCTGCAAGCAGATTTGTGCATTTTGTTAAGCACACTCACACTTCTGGACAGTTCAGCAAGTTCTGTTACAGCATGTATTTTTGTGTAGGTTTATTTTTTGTCAGTAACTTCTTTCACAGTCTTCTTTAGTGGCGCTGACATTTTCAAGCAAAAAATGACACAAGGTAGCAGCTGCAATTTCCATTCTATTAGAATTATGTGTGTGTGTGTGAGACACTTAGTTTCTATAACTCATTTAGAAAAACTAATAGAAGCAACCCCTTGGTATTTCTGCTTATCAGTACCAGTGAACTGCTGTTTCTACAGAGACCACATTTTTTGAGAGAAGATACTTTCCAAAACAACTTTGAACAAAAGTCAGAGGCGGAGAGAAGAGAAAAACAAATATTCAAACTTTTATGGGCTGGTATGTTAAAAACGAAGAAAGCAAACAGCAAGGAAGCTTAGCCTGGCAGCCTCCATTTTATATGTTAAATTTTTCACAAGACAGTTTAATTACAAAAATTAGGAATGGTAATTGCTACATATAAATGTAAAGTGTCTCTCTTGGCCTAGCACAGGGGATAAAAACCCCCAACGAAATCCCAAACTATAATGCCGCTCTCTGTTCTCAGGATTCTTAAGTATGCAAATAGTTTTTCCACTTAAGATCTCACAGACACAGATCTGGTCAAAGCAAATTACCCAAACAGTTTGCATTCATCAGAGAGGAAAAGAGATGATAAGGCAGATAAAACCAATGAATGTAGACATTTTGAACAAAAGCCTACCATTTTACAGAGGCGATTATCTTGTACTCTAATTCTCTAGTTATATAGGTAGCAGAAACTTATTTTCATATTACAAGACAATGTGAGGTGAAATGGCAGATAAAACCTGGCTTCACTGAAGTGAATGACAAGATTTTCATTGACGTGAACGGAGTAATTTTGTTCCAGGGGGTTTATGCTGTGTGTTGTTTTTTCAGTGTCTTTTGTAAAAATACTAGCCTTTTAAACAGAGTTCTTCAGCATTAAGTATTATTTGCACAGCCTATGTTCAGCCTCGTCACATGGAAATAATCATCTCAAAAATAAAGATCAGCTAGAGTATCAGTTGTAATGCAATTTTCTCATATTCATTTTGTGAAAAAAATGTTCCCCTTTTTTACATTTTAATTAAGATGGGCATAATGCATGGAATTATCATCTGGAATGTTATTCTGTGAAATGTTAAATGTGACTGATCCTCCAGTAAAATACAAAGGTACATAAAATCTTACTCTTGGTATAAATGTTTATAACCTTGTCACATAGGTGTCCTCAAAAGCATAATCTGTGATTTTATTACAGCCTTTTCCTTATCAAATCTCTCATCGCTTAACATTTAGGACCAGGCTTGTGACAAAACCCAGACCCTAATACAGAAGTTGGGCAAACTACGGGTGCCAAACTCCAAAATTTCAATTAAAAATTATCCCTGCTCAGCAGCTGATACTGAGACCACCTCACCAATTTGGGAGCTCCCTGCATAACCAAAAACCTTGTTGAATGTCACAGTTCCTTTGTACATCTTGAACACCCCTGCTCTGCACAGTGGGGTGCCGAGCACCCACCTCTGCCCACCTGAATCCAAGGAGTAGGAACAATGGTGCCACAATGCTCTGGTTCAGGTGGTACAAACCACCACTTACCATGCAGCAGCAGTGGCCATTTTTAGTAGCTCCATGAGTGCCACCCTGAAATGAGAATGATGGCACAGTTGTCAGTATCTGGGTGAGTCTAAGCAAACTTTCTAACATGTCTTGGGTGAGGACAAATATTCATATTATGAATAACAATACAAATAATTAATGAAATTATTAATAAAACTGGTTGTCACAAAAGTAAGGAAGATTAAACAGTAAGACTATGAAGTAACATGATTAACACAACACACGGAAGCTGAAAAAGCAGGTAAATCAATTGCAGTTAGTGTTCTGGTTATGCTTCAGCCTTCTGAATAGTGAGAAACTATCTGAATAGTGTGCAGAGACTATCACTGATCTATTTGAAGAAAACCCATTAAATTCCTCGTCCTCCCTGTAGTGGACATAAAGAATAATTGATCGTCATCCTCTTCATAACCATCTGTGACATACTGAAAGAACTGTGTCTTGTTGCATTCTGTGTTTTCCTTCATTTAGCATAAACTGATCCAGACACTTCAAGCTTTCCACCCAGTTTAGCAAATATGACTTCTTTATTATTCCTGTGGCCTCTCTCTCGAGTCATCTGCTTTGTTCTGGAAGTACCATGTCCAAATCTGGACACAGTACTCAACAGGAGTAACCACCTCTTGAGTCGTTGACCTGATGCTTCTATTAAAACCTTTCAGAATGAAGTCTGCCCCTTTTTCTGCAAGGATTCCTCCAAATAATTTCAAATTCTACCGCTGTTTACAATCTTTCCCAAATGATCACCTCTGGTATCTCCTCGGATGCAATGGATAAAACTAGTCTGACTCTTACTTGTAAATGGATTTTTCTCAGATCAAAGTCTTAGGTTAACTGTAAGAACAAAATGAGATATCTGTAATCTCTAGTTCCTTTTAGAACAAACAAATCACTCCAGACCATAAGGAGTGACTGACAGTGTCATTAGTAAAAAGTATCACCACTAGCAAAGCCCACTTTACAGCAAACAGCATAAAAACTGAACTTCATTAAAGTTCTTTTCACATTGATCTGAAATAGGAACTTAACATTAACAGGCATACAAGAGGTTTTAATAGAATCAGTTTTTAATTGCTTACAGCTTTTCTATCAGCTGCTGAGAATATTAAACCCATCAAAACAACAAAATCTTTAACCTGAACAACAGAAAAGACTTAATTTAACTCCACCTGCCTCCCCAGAGCAAGTGCTTATACTA
Organism: Strix uralensis; assembly: GCF_047716275.1. Taxonomy (NCBI): domain Eukaryota; kingdom Metazoa; phylum Chordata; class Aves; order Strigiformes; family Strigidae; genus Strix; species Strix uralensis. The sequence goes on along the minus strand of NC_133975.1, from coordinate 105,247,090 downwards.
CATCACCAAGATCATTCTGGAGATGTCCTTGTAATAGCTGGAAACACTTAAAGAATCAGCATCAGAAACAGTTTCAGCTTTATTTTAAAGAAAGGACCTGGAGGAAACACTTCATTAACCAAAGCCATCAGTCAGGAGATATTAAAGGTTCCCAGGCCACAGCAGAAGGCAGGTGCTAGGGTAAGGAAGGGGACCCCTGGCCCAGGCCTGGGGTGGTTCCTCTGTGCTCAGTGATCTGGGCATGGCGATGCCCACCTGGACACTGGAGAGTAGGAAATGAGACTTCACCTACGCCAGCTAAGCTCCTGCCAGTCTGGTGAAGAAGGCAGAGGCTGACTGCCATGTAGGTACAGCCTTGCTCAAACTTTGGATGGACAAATGTCGGAAAGAATAACTATTATACATCTAAAATTGTTAGACTAGCTATTTCAGACCTTAAGGAATGCCTGCTAAGGTTGCCCGCCACTTTCAGGGACGGGAGAACCGGACTTGGACCACCAAAATGAACTCCATTTTTCTAGTTCAATGGCTGAACTAAAAAATGGGGGGAAAATAGTTCCATCTTGGTTTTTAAAAACTTGCCTTTTCTAGCCTATTTTTAAAAACCACTTCCAGATTCAGCCTCTTGTCTCTGAAATCAGTTTCAAAATGAGACATCAAATAATTTACTTTTGAAAATATTGAAAGAATTTAATTTCTTTTCCAAGTTCTTTTTGTCCAAACTCATCACCAAGTTAATCCTAATTTTATAGAAAGTTTTGATTCCTATACCTAATGTTCCATTTTCAGCAAATGTAATGTTCACTGAAAAAAATTCTGCCTGGCTGCAATTCCCAGATGGGCAGCAAGGATTTTGTGGGAATGGGGATTACTTGAAATTCTTCTGGATCTAAAGAAGAAACAGTCTCAGTACCCGTTACATATTTTTTACAAAGAAGTTATAAAATAAGATATCCAAAGATGCAACATATGAAAAAGTAGTTTTATTTTAATTGTTTGGACTATTCAGTGCCTTTTAATGAATTTCTAGAAATGTGCCAGTTTCAAAATCCAAAACCCATTTCAAAATGGTAACTCACATTATCTCTTGGAAAATACTGGAGTATTTCAGCTTCTCCCCTCAATTTTTTTGGGGTACAAAATCTTCACCAAATTTGATCTGAATCACTTATTTAGTTTTAGCACAGTGGTGGTTCCTCCTCCACAAAAAATGCCTTCTTGAACAATTTTAATGATCTAGTAAAGGCTTATACAAAAGCCAGCTCTATGCAGGATAGGGGAAAAAAGGGTTTCCCAGAACTGTGTTTTTCCTTATGGCATTACAGTGTTATTTTAGTTTAAATGAACAGCAGCCTCATCTAAACAGACAGACTGGCTAGAGGTCAAAAATCCAGCACAGACAATTTTGCATGGTGGCAATCTACACCATACTGATACTGGTAAGAACTGGGCCCTTCCCTGCTTCCCTCACTGCCCATCAAGCTTCTGGCCACCGCTTTCTCAGATGCCAAGAATCCTGCATTTATTTTGGCACAGTCGTCCAGCTTCCAACAAAAGGAAAAGGAGACTCCCATATTTCTCAGTGGTTAGGTCACTGTCCTAGGAGATGGGAGATGAGCATTTCCATCCCCAGCCTCAGGTGCATCTACAAAATGCTCTGAACCATCAGCGGATTTTAAGGCAACTCAGCTATGAATTCATTTTTAGCTATTTCCATCAGGACTTGAAACTGTTGATAATAGGTACTATAGGCAACTGTCCCTGCCATCTGGAATGAGTGTCAGTGTCTATGTGTGAAGAAGAAAAGCCCTCTGCTTTCCTGGTATTCAGCTTTTGTTAATGCTAGACAACACTGATCGACTCCCTTTTCAACCTTCTACATCAGCTTTAAATTTACACGTCTCCTTCCAGCATGGTTAAAAGAGAAGTAAAATGATACAAAATGCCTAAGGAAAAGGGGGAGAAGGTAGGAGAGAGATGAATAATGGCACCGTTCTTACTGCTACTGTTGTTGTCAGGCTTTAATGGTGCCTCAGAAGATGATAAAGAAAAAATATGCTTTCTTCCCTGAAGGGTTTACAGACAAACCAGTGAAGAATATACAAGATGAGTTGGGAAGACCAGAGGTGGGGATCATTAGGATTTAAGTACTTTGATTGCAACTTGAAATGTCAATCCTGAAGGAAGAGACAGATTTTGCCCAAACTCAGGACAACCCATGTTAAATGATTATTTTTTCTCCAAAGTTGAAACTAAAAAATATCTGATTTGAAATGCCAAAAATTTTGAAACTTCTAATTGAAGGAAGATATTTCCACTGTCTTGAAAATCCATTACAAATGCCTAAAAAGCAGTTCCTAGTGCATCAGCTCAACCTAAATTGCTTTGAACACATTGTTCTCTGGGAAAGAGACAGTAAAGACTCATAGGGCACAGGGATGTGTGCAGCAGGAATGTGTGCACTCAAAGTCATGCAACTCACAGGGAGATAGACTAAGGAGAGAAGTAGTCCTCCAGCAAGCGAATGTAATAGAGAGCTAGTGGGGACTTGAACATTTACTCCTAATGGCAATTCACTGACAGGGGAATTTAGGTTTATATTTTATCAAATCAACATGAAACAGAACATCCTACCTAGAGTCAAGCCAACCCTAGTTAAAACATTTAGTTAAATTAAAAACATTCACAAAGAAGGGATTTCTAATAAAATAATTAATGTAGAAACAGTGCTTTCCAGCAGTAGACTGTTCCAATGGAAAAGCCATACCTATCTACATCTACTTATTTTACTGTTTCCCCTTCTAGTTGTAATAAGCCAATGTTTGGGATTTGCTGAATTGTTTCTATTAGGTAGTGAAGCTTGTGATTTGAGTCAGGTATTTCTTTGCTACAAATCTCTTTATACACAAAGAATGTACATATTATTCTGCTTCCCCAAGCACAATAGGAACAGACAAGAAATAGTTCATCTGGGCACACTTCCAAGATTGCCTGTTCAAACACCAATCTGCTCAAAAGAAGCTTGGTTTTGGCTTCTTCTCAGGGCCAATGCTGCTCCAAGTGCTCCTGCCTCTCCTGCTGCAGCTCTTGCCTTTCTGCTTCCAGAGCAAACATCCACAGCTGTGTTCTACCCATTGCCCTTGCTCTGCATTAGTAAACAATGGTAATCTGCACACACACACACCCCCGTCCCCCTTCAAATATCACAACCTTGGTCTTTCAAAGATAGTTTTTCTGCAATATTTCTAACTGGTTTTTGTTTTAGGCACAGACATCTCTTATTTCATTTAGTTAAAATTAAGAGAACCAGTGTGCCAAACAGCTTGGCTATGATTGCCAAAGATACGTTTGCTGGAAACCATCCCCTTCAATGACACAGACCTGTTGTCCAAGTGGAATACGGAAAAGAGATTTCTTGTAGAACACATCTCTGATTCATCCCCACTTAATTAACAGTGCATAGTTGTTTCTTAGCCCAAATATCATCTTATCAATGCTGCTGTGCCTTGAATCATGTTTTATCTTCTAATGATGCCTATACCAAAGTGAATAAGTCTAAAAAAAAAAAATTTTTCAGGATGTACAATTCAGGAAATTTTACGATTACTTGCAGGAAATTATAACAAGAAAAGCCAGGCAGGCAAGGAAATACATACAAATTAAACAGCACAATAGCAGCTTTCTTTCAGAAAGCCTAAGGATGAGAAAAGGTCAATCCACCACAATAACTGGTGATGTTACCCAGTTACTATGAGGGGTTTTGGAAGTCAGATATTCCAGTGCAGGAAAGGTGAAAAGAAGCCCTGGCAGAGCAAAAATAGGAACAGAAAAGATGTAGCCCCAGGAACACCTAGCACACCTCTGGGGTAAGATGGAGAAGTTCATAGCCAGTCTTTCAAGCTAGCTGAGATGCTGAAGCAGCAAAAAAAGGATCTTGCTTAATAAACAATCTAAAGTTGTGTTCTCTTGTCTTTTGTATTTGTTCCCATGATTGCAGATCCCATATTTTTTACTCCTTATCTTAATAGAATGAAGTAAAATTACTTTTTTAACTTAAATGTTGTGATAAAGCAGGACCATCTAGGAGCTCAGGGTGCCTCACTCACTTGGAGAGTGTATATGCTTCCAAGAACACGTGCAATGCTCCTGCAGGAATTTTGTTGTCCAAGTTTCCCAAAAGCCTGCTGGCAAGTATCGGAAAAATGAGGGAGGGACAATATTTTAGTGACTACAATGTTTCTAGATTCTTTGAGAAACTATGCCTTGGATTGTAGCAGTATAGAGCTTTCTCTCAACAGCTTCTCACCTAAAAAAGGGAAAAGAAACAGGAAAGAGATCTCCTTTCTCCCCCCTTCGTCACGAATGTCACTCCTATACACTGGTTAAAACTACAACCAAAGTGCAGGGTTTTTTATTCTGGAAACTGGTCTAGTCTGCAGAGAAGGAAAAAATGTATGGAAGGTGCAGAGGCAGATTAATGGGTTTGTTAGGGGGAGGCATTGCCCCACTACGCTTCTGAGTAATAGGCATCAGTGAACCAAATTTAAAGAAAATAACCATTTCCAGCAAACTCCCAAACTACCATATGAAATAGGAAATGCAAACATACACCAGCTATCACAGAGCAAACAGCAGATGTGATCTCATTAATCCTTGATTTGATATTATGCAAATTAAGAAGCATATTTGTCTTTTCTACATTTCCATCTAGACTTTGCTACCAAACCCTGTGTTAGCTCCAAATGAGAGACCCAACCAGGCCTCAGAATATTTTGACAAGAACAATGTTTTCTGAGGGGCAGTAATGCTAACAATGACACCTCCATCAGAAGAGACCAGCTCAAAGGCCACAGCAATCTCATTGCAACAAGTGTTTTTAATAGTTCTTGTTCCAATCCTTCAGATAGGATGGCCTTGACCACTCATCATGTGCCAGGGTGTTGGGAGCTACCTACAGACCACATACAGACTTGCTGCATAGAGAGGGCAGAGAGCTCTGTAGCTCCCTGTGGGTGCTCTCATGCCACACTACGCTGGTGGCTGGGCATCTAAGCAGTTTTCAGATTCAAATTCAAATTGCAATAATTAAACCTGTTGCTTTTCTGCCCAAGATAGTATTTATTCTGTGTTGTGCTAGCAATAACAGAATCTGGTTTGCTATCCAGCAGTAATGTAGAATTCAGGCCAAGGCATAGAGTAGTAACACTGCCATCAGTGTTAAACCAATACAGTCAAAACTGCTTTTGCCCTGGCAATGTGCCATGTATATCCTTGCCATTTCATGAAACTTCATCATTTACAGTACTGGCATTATTTCTTCTCATCTTTTTTTTTTCAAGTGTTTTTTTTTCTTTCAACTGCTACAGAGGGATGTCATATACATGAATATTTTTCAAGTTTGACCACCAGCGTGAGATCCAGCACTTTTGTACACTCTTTTCACCAGTGTTAGCAACACTATGGGCTAACTAAACTTTTGGGATAACACCATACTCAGCTTGTTGTAATAAATTTCATGCTATACAGAATCAGCTGGTTAAACTATACCAAAAGCAATTAAATAAATCTGTGCATTCTGGCATCTGCAAGATACTCTTTGTGGAAATCTACACTGTAGGTAACTTAAAGAGCTTTCATAAGGACAGTGACTGTCACGAGCGGCAGCCTAGTTATGATCTAATGTGCAATGTCCTTCAACCAAAGAGAGCCTTTTTAAATGGTTGGGAAGATTTTATTAGCTGCAAGAGAGAATATTACATTCTAGTTAAGAGAGAGAGAGGAATACTAAAAAACATAAAAAACTAAATATTGTTTCTCCCTTATGAAGATGTATAGCACTACTGTGATAAGAATACATGGGAAAACTCATACAAAATATTTGGATAAAACATTCACATAAAATGCCAGCAATGTTATGTAAATACTGATGATGATTAAATGCCTAATTAATTATTATTATTATTTGCATTACATCCATATTTGAACACTCTAATTAAGAACAGTTCTACTGAGTTCAGTGCTGTACAAATATGTCAGCAGAAAAGTTCCATTTTCCCGGTGAGTCTGCAATCCAACTAGCAAATGCAAAGAAGGAAGGGAAAGAAATTCATAAAGTGACTTACCCAAGGGCACATAGTATGTGATTGTCAGAACTGTGGAAAAGAATCAAACCAAAACAAAAAAAACCCCTATCCAGTCTTAGTGCTATCAGACCACACCTTCTCTACTCAAATCATGAAGCATGTAAGCCTGTATAGTTCTGTTTACCCACAAATGCTTCCTCTTTATCTTCTCCTTTTGGACACTCCTGTCACTATTTAGTTTATGTCAACTGAATCATCTGAACATAATCAGATACGCTGAAAGGCAAAGATATTCTTTCCATATATCACAACATAAACTGGAAGTTTATCCCTTCCCATGCTACATATATTTCATCTGGGATAATACAGCATGTACACACACAAACCAAAATCAAACAAAACCCAAGAGGCCAAGTCAAGGACCCAAGAAGTCACTGGAAAATATCAAGGGATGAGACAGCCAAGGATAGCTCAAGCAGAAGAGAGTAGAATTGCGTTGATGTTTGGAGGAAGACAAAAAGGTGCTCTCACAAAAGGAGGTTCCCACATCCAAGGAGGCACTGATCCTGCCACAAAGTTGGTCTAGTGTTCCGAACAAAGAGCAAGACCAGCCAGCCTCAAAAACAGGCTGAGCAGCAAACAGTAAGGAGAAAGAGGCACCTCACAACTTTGGTAATGGAGTAATACAATAATATAAGCTGAATTGTCCCAAATTTCTCTATGGTTCTATATAATTTTTAACCAGATTGCTGCTCTCAGGTTGTGGAATCTTGCACTAGGTCGGTGGTACTTGCTGGTCCCAGCAGGACTTGCTGGTCCTGCAGCTCCCAGGTAATTGGCACATAGCAGCAGCATTGTGCAGCCAGGGCAGAGCACTCCACAACCATTTGGCAGCATTTCCGTACATTTCTCTGCTTTTTAATGGAAGAGGACAGACACTTTAGCTGCAAGGGATACAGAAATCCTTGACAGAGACTAGGAGGGGGGAAGATCCACTGGAATACTGGGATGAAAAAAAGCAACTTGAGTAACTGCACTTTCCCTTTTCAATTTCAATGGAAGAGTAAAAGAAATCTTAGTTAAATACTAATACTTTTGGCCAAATACAGAAAATTCAGATTTTGAAATATTGCCACTGTGACTCATGTTGCCAATCGCCAGTGGGGTAAGGCTTCCCGGACTCAGTACAAGGTGGTTTCCCTTCCAGCTGAAACGGACATCAATTCCAGCCTTGACAATGTGTGCCCTACAAAAGTCAGCCAGATAGGGGAGTCCAGCTCAGACAGAAAAGTAGACAAACGAGTCACAGTTTCCAGGTGGGAATTCCTGGACGCATAATTTTGGTAGTAAGCTAAGGTTTTTGTCCAACCAAAATTAGAATTCTCTAGTTATTTTTAAGTTTTGTTCAACTTCAGCCTCAACAACTTCAGTTACCAAAAAGGCATCACTTCAGATCACTGATTTGGGTTTTGACATGTTCAGATTTTCTAAGAAATCTCAGTATTTTTAAGGAAAGCATGTATTATGAAAAGGAAAAAAAAACCATATCATTTATCATTGACTATCTTATCTGACACTGAATAATTGTTTCAGGCAAAAGTTTTCAGCCAGCCTTGTAAAGAATATTTATTTCCATTCACTCTGTTATTCACACTGGTTTATATTTGCACCTGATTGGACCAGCCTCTGCAACTGTATTTAGAGATACTTTAAATATAAAAAAGAACCCCCCATGAAACAGCACCTCTTTCTTCCATTCATTCCCTTCCTGCTGAAACACATCTGGCTCACGTCAGAAATCTTTTTACAGACAGATCATGTAGTAACTTGCAATCAATCCCAACGTCAGATTTATTGCACAGTTACAGCCAAACTGTACTCGGGACCAGATCGAGGGATAAGAAAAAGGTAATTTTCTGTCACCCTTGCTATTCATCCACATCTCTTGCACAGTAAAAAGCAAGGAGCTAATTCAGTCGTCAGGACAATTTTGAGAAGTTTTTCTGAATTACTTACCTGCAACAAGCCTCAGAAGGCTGTCCCATCAACAGCAGGCAACCGAAGTGAATCAGTGATCTGAGCTCACCTTTCCCCAATCACAGCATGCCAAATGCAGAAGGAAGCAGGGAAGAACAAGACCTGTGCAAGGTAACTACAGCTGAGGCCAGAAATATTATAAAATCCTTCAGAAAGGGTCAAAGGTGTACCTGAAACATCAGAGAAGATCAAACTCCTGTTTCTCTCTGTAATGGGCTACCTGTTATGACTTCTGATCCTCAGATCACTACAATGGTATCTCGAGAATAAACAGCAGGACTTAGCTATTTCTGCAGGGAAAGATATCTGCAGGTCCAGCTACTACTGAAATTTTCTGTGCAACCAGAGATGCCCCCGAGCCCTCCCATGATGTTACTGTGAGTGTTTCCATGATTCCCAGTCTGTGCTGGGATCTCTGAGTTTCCCCCTTGCTGTCCCTGGTAATGGCACATTCTCCTACTTATTTGTGACCCCAGCTAGCAGTGGGAGCTTCCTACAAGATCCCACAAAGCATGAGGGGACAACACCAGAAAGACGAAATAGCCACTACCTCTTGAAAAGAGATCTAAAGAGCCCAGCAGTGCTGTGGATCATGGCGTGCCACAGAGCTGTCAAAACTCAGCAACCTGGAGGTAGGACTGATTGCCTCCACAGCCAGAAGGAAGGCTCAAAGCTGAAGAAAGCCATCATTCAAACACCTTGCAAACATTTTGGTAGTCCCACAGACCTTATGCCTATTAATGACACCTGAAGCAAGAAAGCTCTCCACTGAATCTATGGTGGTCTATTCGAGTCCTGAGATAAATACATTAGCTGTGGTCAACGTGACAATTTGGGCCAGAGCAGCTGAGCAGTCAGCAGCCAAGATACAGATCCCTCCCTGACCAGCTTTATCAGATATGTGCACAACTCTGCAAAGATAAATACATTAGCAGCTTTTCTGGTAAAGGGCAAGTACCAGCTGGATGATGAGGAACTGAAATAACAGAGCCGACAAGAGTTCAGTTCCCCCATACTACCTGGATCATATTGACTATGAAAAGAGAGGGGCACATACCCTATTCATGAAGGTGTGCATTAGACCCACTTAGCCTTGCTGCCCAATTTCCATCCCCTCAAACACCACCAGCCCCCTGGAGATATAGTACCTGTAACAGATGGGATTGCTTCTAACATATGCATGATTTAAATAATTTAAATTCCAGGAAAATGTATTACCTAGTTCATCATCTAAATTTCAAGGCTGTATACTAACCAAACCTTAATTCATCAAAAATACTCCGCAAAAGAGGCAAGTAGCAGAGACAGGAACACTAGGTATGGTTTTAGGCAGCCAACCTCCTTTATCACAACCTGGGATTTTGCAAGCATTATTACATCTTCATTGTGCCTGAAGCTTTCGTTCTCCACAGTGGTTTGATCCTTTTTGCCAAGCCTCTTCAGCTGCAGAAAGCTTTGGTTTGCTTTCCAGTTCAGGTTCCCGTCTGCCACTTCTAATCCTCATTTTCATTCTTGCCAGTTAGTCATCTGATCTCTTTGATCCTTTGTAGCAAGCCTTGAACTCTGTTTTTATTCAGATTAGAATCCAGTGTCAAGAAGTAATGTTTTATTTTCCCTGTGGTTTTGCAGCCTTTAGCTTGTTTAAACTTGTTCTCTTCTTCCCAAGTTTTCAATCACTTCACCTGTATTTTCTGTGGTTTCTGACCTACATACAGCATTTGTGACAAGTTATCAGTACAGATACAGCTGGTGTAAAACAGTGGGAGAGCAGTAAGTTACCCAGCTTTAACGGGCACTCCTTGGACCCTCACAGCCTTGCAGGTGTGTAGGATAATGGGGTCTTTCCAGGGTTTGTGTTCACTGGGGTGGGTGATGCACCCTGAGGATGTCTGTTGTTGTACAGTAAGTTCCTGAAAACCCTTCAAAACTTATGGTGGTGTGTGTGGGTGTCCAGGCTGGCTGCAGCATCTCAAAGCACCACCATAGGATAAATGATTAATCCATGTGTGTGCCAGTGCAGATCCGCTGCAGATGACTGACAAACACAATTCATCCAGCTCACGAAAAGGAGAATGGTGCTTGGCTTTAGCATAGATCATCTGTCTCAAGATGCTGGTGGACATGGAAGTAGGGTCACTTCCTTGGTGTGTAATAGTGTTTATGAATGCTTGGTAGCCAGAATGGTCATCTGTGGTATCACTCCAGTGGGATGCAACAGAATTTTCCTCAAGGTTTCTTTCCACAAAGGGAGGAAGACTTTTCAACTGAAACCAATGAAAACAATTAGTTGAGTGGGACTGATGAAGCATGGGTTTATGAAGTGACACAAGTGCCACAATCATGAGTGTTAACTGCTAAATCCCTGTAGAGGACCCTGTTGGACAAGGTGTTAAATTCTCTATTTGGATGCACCACGTTCCTTAACTGGTTTATCAGTATAGACAGTGATGCTGGGAGTAGTACCAAGGTTCCTTCCACATCCATCACCTAGCACTGTATTCCGTATCTCCATGCAAGGGTCAAGAGAAAACATTGAGTTGAGCTTCAGAGCAATATAATGTTCTAGTCCTCTTTTTGAAGAATCCCACAAAGATTTTTGGAACTGTGTTTATTTTCCATCAGAGGATCCCTCATGTCATGACACTTCAATGTCATGTCCTTGGGCATTGGTTTGACATTACCAGCACAGCAGTTATTAGAATTACAATTAAAAAATACTGAGATAACTAGTGTTAAGGATGTTAAGCCAAGAACACCCAAATTTTTGCATTCTCAGACAGAAGACAAACATGCTGAACACTTCTCTGGAGCCTGACTTCTCCAAGTAGGACAGACCATGCCTAAACATGAACCCCAAAGGTTCAGAATTCGGTGTAGAAGCCATCATGGATGCAAAACACTGAATCCTATTGCCAGATATAGCCTGTAAAAAAAAAAAAATCCATTTCAAATAAAGAAAGGAAAAAAGCTCTTCGCACCTTTGTAAAATGGTTTTACAGGTTTTAAAGTTCTCAAAAAGGATGAGTTGAGCGGTCATTGGGTTATATCTTAAAAGTGCTGGGGAAGAGCCATGAATTCTGTGTTCTTTACAGCCTCACATGGAGGCATGAAAGCCGGGATTATATACATGTTCTCGAAAGACTCTGCTATTCAGAAGTCTGATTTCTCATACACAAAGCATACATGTGCCTCTGGATCCACACTGATAAGTACTTGAAGACAATACATTCCTCAAAACAGAAAATAGAGTCCAAAAACAATTCATACCTGACAACTTGAAATCTATGCTATGAAGCCATGAATATTCTTATTTAAAACATTGTTGACAAATTTTAAGGACTGCCGAGCTAACAAAGAAGTTAAAGGTCAAGGGATCATTGTAGGAGTCCTTCAGAATGGACATTTTCTCCAGGAGTATTAATCTCCTGTTTGTCCACAGTAAACCCCAGTATAACTTATCCTCCAGACTTCTTGCCCTATAGATCTGGGAAAAGGTGGAGCATTAGTACTGTTTCCGTAGCCTCTTTGCTCTGATGTTCTGACCAGCAATGTAAGTAGGCACCGATTCATTACAGCTTTCACAACACACCCAAAATACTGCAGATATAAACCTTGACTGGGAAAGAAATGGTGTGTGAAGTTTTCTTAGGAAATTCCCTAAGGATAGGTGGTCTTTTTTCCTTTTTATCTCTTGGTCTTATCTGTCAGGCATTAACTGCTTCCCTTGTTCCCTATGGCTGCAGAGTTTTCTTTTCCTAAGCCTCTTTCTCTTATGAATACATTTCATGCATTTCTTACCTGTGTAGAGCTACTGAGCCATTTGTTGCCATGGTTTCCTTAAATGTTTCCATGTCCGTCCTCTCCTGTTTTCCACAATATACAATTCAAAACTTTTGTCAGCCAGGATTTTAATTACTGACATAAGTTCACCTAAGTTAAACAGAGACCTGTAGCTTTAACACCACAATATTTGTTTTTTGTGTTTTGACTTAGGCATTTTCTAAGATGGAACAGAAAACAATTTTCTGTCTCCTAAAACATGACTTCATTGCAACTCATAAACAGCATGAAATAAGAAAGACAGAAAGAGTAAAGCTTACAAATGCAAAAGCCGGGTTCACCTAATTCTTAAAATTCAGTTTTTCAAACAGCTTGTCTAACTATGGTCTTCCAGGTCCCTGTGTCATCTTCACCTCCTCTGAGATCTCCACACTGCTTAACAAAGAAGGTAAAGTGCTTTGTCCAGATGACAATTTCTGCCTAAAAATGTATGAAATGTGGAGAGCGTCAAAGATGAGGCTAAATAGGAAAAAAGGGGGAAAGTTCATGTTACTTTTCTTCCACCTATTCACACTACATTCAGGTTTCAATGTTGATAGCTACAGAACCAGCAGGAATAGCAACATTTGCTTGAGTTTATCATTTGATTGCACAGATATTTATGTTTACATACAAGCCATTCTACTAGCCCCTTCTTTCACTCCAATAACCCAATAGTTATTCATTCTTAAAAAAAAAACCAAAAAACAACACAAAAAAAAAATACCAAACCAAACCCACCAAAAACTCACACAGATTTATTTGGCTCATATTATGACAAGAAGTTGCTTCTGTTGACTTAAAAAGGGAAAAAATATAAACCACTAGCAATTCAGCGGTAACATTCTGGGAAGGAAATCGCACTAATACATAATAACACCTTCTTTAACAGTGACTACAAGAAATACACATGCATTTTTTTAAAATTAAACTTAATAACACAAGAAGTACCGCATGACCAATGCGACAGAGGGTGTGTGCAGGAGGTGCTACCCTGGTGACTACACGGGGTACCTCTGGCTTGGTTTGCCCCTCCTTTTCTTCCCTGCATTTCTCATTTATGAATCACCAGTGGGCTTTGCTTAATTTAGACGTATGTCCTCATTTCCAGCCTCATCCCCCCTCCCTGTCAAATCGCTCCCTCTCGACGTTGATAAGCATCCCGTAATTTTGTAAGGAAAACCCGGGCGCAGAGCGGCGGAAGCCGTATGAAAGCCGAGCTCTGAGAGCCGGCTGCTGCCGGAGCCAAACGCGGAGGCGCAGACTTTGGGCGAGGATAAAGTCGCGTAAGAGAAATGGCGCCTCTTTCTGCCGCCGCTGGCCCCGAGAGGCCCCGCTGCCCACCCTGGGAGCGGCAGGGAAGCCTCGCCGCCCCGGCCCCGCCCCGGCCCGCTCCGCGCCCCTCCGCCCCGCTCCGCGCCCCCGGCCCGCCCGACGCGGCGGTGTGGCTTGGGCAAGGGCGCCATCTGGCGGCGCGCGGCTGCCCCCGGCGCGGAGCCCCGCGGGGTCCCGCCGCCTCCTGCCCGCGGCGGGGTGGCGCGCAGCGGCCCGCGGGCAGCACGGACGGGGGTGGCCCTACAGGTGGGGAGTTAATCGCCAGAGCCTCGCCGGACGCACCAAGGCAGGAGAAAAATCCTTTTTTTTTTTTTTTTTTTTTCCTTTTCCTCCTTGGCGGGGAAAATGTAATTCCGGGACGGATTTGATCACAAGATACCGGTTTATCCTAACAGACCAGTTATCCCATCGTCAGGGCAAACACCTTCGGTGAGGGTGGTGCATGGGAAGCTCCCTGTAAGCCCCAGGCGAGCTCCGGAGGACACCGGGTCTTCCTAGGAACAGGCGGGTCGAGAAGAGAAAACCAAGCAGGAGCCCGTTCCTGTGCCGTGTGTAAGGGGGTTCACAGCTTCCAATCCTCACGTAGCTACTGAAATAACTGCTGCAGGGGCAAATTTAAATGCCCGTGTAATCATTCATGCTCACGAAAAACATTCGGGGAAAGGTTCTTATAAGAGGCCGGCTCTAAAGTGAAGGATTTGGAGGGAGCTGATCGCTCAATCGCTTTCATCATAGGGACACTGAATTCCTGTTCCTCTAAGGAATTTGTTTGGAAAGCGCCTCAATGTTTTTTATGCCTAAATGTTCACGTTTTTGTGTAGTAAACAGATGGTATTCCCTGTATCAAACAGACTACAGTTATGATGCTATTTTATATGTACATATTTTTCACCTCTTCTACTCACTAGTTTTCCCCTTAAAAAAAAAGCAACCTACCCCCCAAAAAACCCCCACAAAAAATACCATATGTTTTTGGCAAGTCAGAATCCGTAGTAATTTGCAGCTCTCTCCTTCAGAACTGCTGCCTCTGAATTTTAAAACTACTTATCTCGACAGAAATTGGTATGCCGGTAGAAGAATAAATCTCAATAGCTGTGTAAGAAGAATTTATATTCATTCAACCTCATGTTAAGGACTTTGCTTTGTAAGACAGTATGTTATAATACGTTGAGTTTTGCATTTCTGGTCTTTGTTGTTTAAACTGACGAGCAATGAACTACCTTTTCTTTTTATCCTCCATCACTAAAAAGTTAATAATTTCCTACAACATCAAATGGAGCACAATAAAAAGAAAAACTCCAAGTGAAAAATACTTGAAAAAAAATCTTGAAAAATCATACCTACTGTTGTTTGTAATGTGTGAAATTATTACAAGTATGTTCACTATGAGGACTATTGATAGATGACTCACAATTTAGCTAAATTCAATAAACCACATACTGTGCCTATCCCAGTAGGTGACTCATGCATTTTGTATTTCAAGTATCAAATGTTTGCCAAAAACAGTATTTAAAAAAGTAGGGAAATTGTTCAAAAGGGCTTGTGAATAGGTTGGGACTACCCACAGGCAGCTCTTACTTATGTTCTGACCACTTACGTAGGATTTCATGGCACCACTGTAGTATTCTGCTAGAAGGAGTGCTTAGCCACAGCAGCCCCACCTTACACACTTCATGTGCTTTTTTCTCACATATATTGTACCTTCTTTAAATACACACACATTAGAATTTAATGTGATACTTTAAGGCAGTTGTGTTTTAAAGAGAAAAGCCTGCAGAGTAAACATTTTCCCTACAGAGTCACTGCTCCCTAATTTTATACACATTTCCTAATTTTCCTAGCACCACGCTTTTCCCTTCTGAAATTAAATGTAAAAAAATAAAATAAACCAGCAATCTCAAAAGAACTGTTCAGCTGGTCCCTGAATACTGTATAATAGTATTTAAAATCAAATAACTCAATGTAAATGTGGCAGAATTGGGCCCCCAAGAAGGATTAAGTTTCAGTCCTGGTGTCGATATCTTTTCACTGTTTCAACAGCCTGCAGGGTGGCAAAGTAGGCTACTACGTGCTGGTGACTCAATAGGTTAACTTAGATTTTAGGCAGTTTTGCAAACTCATTCATACAGACCTCAGAACACATCTGGATCTTATTTTAAATTTTGAGCCGGGGTTACCCGATCTCAGAATATCGTGCATTGCATGCGCACAGCATCCACATATCATAAACTCTTTTGTGAAGGCAGAGAAGCATGTGCCTTCATCGCACAGAGTGAGAAAGGACAATTTTTTCACTGAGACCTGTGAATTGTACGTATTTATAGAGAGTGTGACTTAAGGCGACTGTTTTCTGGGTGACTCAGAACAGGTGAAATACTTGGTGAAATATTTTTACATGTCTGGTCACTCCTTTAATTGATATCAAACAGTGCAATTTCATTACTGATCTCTGCATCTTCTTTCCCAGTATTCCTTTGGCACTTTCCCTGCTGAGCTGGCTCTTACTCTGACTTTCCCAAGTCTCTTCTGATCCCTGGAAGAAGCCAATATAATGTCGTCTAAAAAGAAATGAACTCAAAGTTCATGCTGACTAGGGCTATATTAAATTGATGGAGTTACAACTTTCATATATACAGAAGAGGTAAAACTAAGCCTAATATTGAGCTCTGAACTTTAATTTTATTCATTAAAAACTTGGCATGAAGCATGTTTTATTCATTATTTTGTCAACCACTTCACATTTGCACCCTGTTTTTCTTGCAAAAACTATCAAAAGAACTCATGTGGAAAAGTATTGCAGGAAAACATTTGATCTATTTTAGTTTCATTTAATGAAATTTAGCATCCAGAGAACAAGTAGGAGAAACAGCATCAATATGCCCAGACAATTCTCCAAAGGCCTTTAGCAATTGCTTTGTAAGAGGGTCATTAGCTTCCTGCCTATGAAATTACCAAAATTGATCTCTTTGTATTGACATGGGTGCAAGTTATGCTACTTAAAGGAAATATTAAATTTTAAGCAGACAATGTATACATGCTTTGCTGGTAATACAAACGTGTCCAATTGTTCTACATTGGGAGTGGATGCATACACAATACAGAGAATCTTAAACAGCATATGGAGAGTATTTTTTTAATACTTTAAGACTAAGACATTCATGCACATGGGAAATCATATTAGTTGTCAAATGATGACAGCTGTAATATTAACATTATTAACAAGGGGCCAGAGTTTTACTATCCATGCATCATGCTAGAAATGCTTTTTAACATCAGAGACTCAATATTTATCAAGAGCATTTGATTTAATAATATCCAGGATAACAGTACTCCACAGTTTCCATTAGTCTGATTGAATGTTTTATCTGTCTAAGCAAACCAAGCATTAGGCGCTTCAGTGAAAGTCACTTGTAATAGAGAAAAATATAATGCATGAATATTTCATTAGTAGATGAATACCCATCAAAACTTTACTTGAAATGCTTGAAAGTACCTACTGAATGTTTGCCAGTTATTTCATAAAACAGGGATAGTTGTAATGCTGCTGTTGAAACAGGAAAAAATCTATTAGATCATTTAACATACTAAAACAATTATGGTATAATTATAAGGAACATAATTATATGTTCTTGATGTCTTTAATTGTGCAAGCCTCACTAATTAACATTAGAAATTCAATCAAAACAAATTATGCTTTAAAATTTAAGGATTAACTTAAAGAGAAGGATCACATTCCCCAAGTCAAAAAATTGTAACTTTGAATCCCACCTGATAGTAGACAAATTCTTCATATACATGTTTGCAGACTCTCTCTTTTCCATCTCCTAAATTTTATTCGGAGTATTTGAAGATATATATATAGAGATATATAGATATAGACTCAAGTGACTTACCCTTATTTGAAGTTATAATGTCAGTTTTGCCTGAGCCAAAATCCAGTAGAGATTCTTGTGGCCTTTGGATTGAACTTTAAAGGAAGAGATTCATACCGTGCCCACCGTATTTGGGTGTTTTCTGCATAGCCCTGCATTGTGCATAAATTCACTGTGAGATTCGGGTCTCTAGCTCTATCCTTGGTTTGTATTTTGTTTTCCTCTGATGCTTCTCACCTCTCAGGACCATGGATTATTTATAGAACCAACAAAACATAGTTTTGGGGGGAAACGTTCAATTCTTTTGTAAAGTTTAGAGCTGACCAGACACTTTCCTATACCTGGTATTCTTTCTGAATACATATTTTATTCAGAACTGGAATTAGCCTAATTACTTCAATCCTATTGTCATTTTCAGTTTTCCACTGAAAAGGATTTCTCTGAGGCTCAAACTGGTTTCAGTCAAAACATATAGTTTGGGTTTTTTTCCAAACAAACATTGTGTTTCATATCAAATATGCATCTATTTAAGTTTCCATTGTGCTTTGCAGGAAGTATGGATCAGTTGCTTGTAGCCCCTGCATCCCTACACGGAGGGGACTCCCAACCGTTGGGTCATATTTAGTTACATCTCACAAGATGTCCAGAGAAGCACAGCTCTGTGAGTAGCCCACCCAGTAGAAATGAACAGGAGAGGAGCATTTGAAAACCTCAGAAAAATATAGAGTAATATTTAATCCAAAAGAAACAAGCATCAATTTTGGAGTGCTAGATATTTTCATAAACAACACCAAATTTTAAAGTATCAGCATTTCTTATGAAGTGGGAATTCCCCATTTTTGGCTAGCTCTAGTCCTAGACCTAGTCTGATAAGGTTTTTTATTTGTTTTTTAATCTCATAGACTCAACTGGAGAAATCGTACTGTGGAGATTAAAAAGAAAAGGAGGCTCAGTTATTGACATTGCATTAGAGATGAATACAGGAAACCTCACCAAAAAGAAGAAAAAGTTTCTCCTTAAAACATGTAGCATTCAAATATGA
The DNA here is from genome assembly GCF_047716275.1 of Strix uralensis. Taxonomy (NCBI): domain Eukaryota; kingdom Metazoa; phylum Chordata; class Aves; order Strigiformes; family Strigidae; genus Strix; species Strix uralensis. The sequence continues at coordinate 105,228,902 of NC_133975.1, read as the reverse complement.
TTCAAAACCTTTATATTGTATTTTCTTTCTACTGGAACTGGACCTTAACAAAAATACTTTAGATACATTCCTCTCTCCAGCATTGAAAGATTTCAGAATGGCAGCATCATTCATAAGAACAGCAAAAAGGAAATTGGTGAAAACTTGGTTTCTCTCTTTTAAAGACAAGGTAGCATACAGAGAGTAAACCGTGCATGTACTCCACTTTCTGTATTTTTGCTTTCTGCTCATTTTCTCCAATTAACCAAAGCAGAACTGCTGTCAAATGAAGATTTTGGCTATCTCCCACTGCTCTTTTCTTTTAAGCGAATACACATGAATCTTGCTGAGCACTGAGGGCACCAGCCAGTTCCCTAAATGTAGGAGCTGAGCACTAATTGAGAGAATATCAGATAATCCAGGCATCCCAGGGCAGGCAGGTGGGACTGTAGGAGGTGCCTACACCTTCTGGCATGGCCGGGCCCTCAGCACCTCCTCTAGAACTACATGACTCTTCAGTCAACTGATGCTTACAGTATCTCTCCAGGCCTGCCAAGCTCCAGCCAAAGGTAGCACCAATCCATGTTTCTGGCTGGTTTAAGACTTTGGAGTGCAAACTCCAAAACAATGTAAGACATTAAAAATACTAGAAGAGTTAATATGATTATAGCTTAAGTTATTTTAGGTTCGTCTTCAAAATAATCTTGATACTAGGACTATGAGCTTCCAAGTCTTCATTGCTCATTAAGAAAACTATTACTTTTGACCCAAGTATATTCCTAGAAGCACTGGACTTTACCAGAGCACATCAACCACAGCAGTGATCAGTGCCAGTGAAAATGTGTGTATTTTTCACAGAATAATTACATTGGAGTATTTGAACTGTGAGAAGAAAATTCAGATAAATCCTTGCATAATTTGATTAATCAACACCTCCTCAGTGAATAAAGAATCTCTAATGCTATCAAGAGGTTGAATGGATACAAGAGATATGCTGGAGAATGAAAGAAAATTGACTGACTACCACAGAAACAAACTTGTCAAGTCCCTCATATATAAGATTGCTTTCTATTTCAGGTGCTGTTTCATTGTTCCATGGAACCAAAGATGATGGGATGTTTTGATCCTCCATATAAGCTCTTGAAACATAGCAGTGTAATGCCTTTGGTATTACATGATAAAATATCTCTGGTGTGGGAGGGCTGCCTGGTGTGGTTTTACCCCTTCAATACACAGTGTTTTCTGGTGCATCTGGAGTACAGAGAAACATTTGTTCCCATACAGTTTTTCCCTGATAATTTCCACACTACACTACACTATGCTACACTTCCTTTTGTAGGCTTAAGTTTTTTAGACAATGTTGTACATATTTTATTTTTATATGGTCAGCTGTGCAATAAAGTATGTTTTGGTTATTTGTTTTAAGTTGTAAATGTATTAATGAAAAATGTCAAAGGAAAAAAATTTGAGGGTTTTTTTTCCTTTAGTGAGGCTTATAGCAACATATTTTCTAAAGCCTAGCATCTTCTTTCCTCCTTTAAAGAACTGCCAAAATGCCTCTGTGGCCCTGGCACGCGTTTTGCTGGTGTTTGGAATGGTAGCACACAGAGACAAATAAATAAATAAATAAATACATAAATAGTAATAAAAAAAGAAAAAAATAACGCTACATCCATTTCACTTTGAAACAAATGATTACAGAGCAGCTGATTACAATTGGAGAGAAGATGTAGAAAGGCAAAATGCTAGTAGTAGCAATTGGAGTGAATTAACTGGGGTGCTCAGACACACTCTTAAGAAATGGATTGACTCGCAGAAGGAGTTTTAGTGGTGTGAAAACTTGCATTGCGTTTCTTCAGCACATAGAAAAGCAATCTACCTGATTTTCCCAAAAGTAGCAAAGCAATCAGATATTTTACAGTCTATTGCCTGCTAAGAGAGATGGGGAACCATGGAAAGCACAGAAACAGTAGGAAAAAACCCAGAAAATCTTTAACACACACCAGTACATTATCAAGAAATATACTTATTCCAATAAGTTTTGTCTTAAAAATTAATTTTCCAAAATACTTTCAGAAGAAAATGTAGCCCTGATTGTTAATTAGCCTACTTGACAAAGAAAGGGAAAAGTAGTAGAAAATCCATTTTGGATGCTGCAGGGGACTCAGACTGAGTTTCTCTTAGAGTGTTTTTTTCTAAACTTTATCCAACTCTTGCAGCCATTTAAAAGCTGTTGTTAAATAGAAATTCAAACTTTCACCCAGGAAATTCCAACACATGCACTAATAATTTCAAATTTTGTTTCCCCTTTTACTCACAACCTGTTGCTGTGTTACTTACAGTTGCTTCAATACCTTCCCTTAACATCTTCAGCCCAGTTAAGTATGTCTAGTCTTGATCAGGTCTAATTTTTTTCAGTTATTATCAATGAGCTGAGTCTGGCCTGGGGTACATGTGCACTGCATGTTTGTTCAGTGTTTTAAATCTGTAATTAAATAGGTTGAGCAAACAGAATATGAGTCTAGAAGGAGAATAAGCTGGCCTTAAGACCTAATATTCCGAGAATATGTTCATTTTTTGCTTCTCTCGTGCAAACCTAGCTGTACCTTTGTCTTAGATGCAAGGATTTCAACATCTTGTCAATGTATTGCACCTCAGCAGACTTAATCTTCTTTAACATATTTTATCCAATGATCAGGAAAAAAAAAATTAGATTACCTCCAGAATAGGCTTATTGCATTCACAAATTAATTCTTATTTGCTAAGTAGCTTTTCATCAAAAATTAACAATGTGACAAATAACAAGAACATGATTTGCTGTCCAGGGACAGTGACATTCAGATCAGAGAGCAAAAGGGGAAACAGACTGAACTAATCAAGACACCATGACATCCTGACCTCATGACCAAGATCACCAACTTGGAAAATCGATTGTTAAATATTCACAGCTGTTAATTCTCACAGTTTGAGTGAAAGGTAATACCATATTGAAATGAGGACAAAGTCAATACTGGTTGTGCTTAAATAAATGGCATGGAGACCTCCCAGGGTAAATATAATATTTTAATATGTATTCACTTATGAACTCTAAGCGATGGTGCATTGTAAAGCTCTGCAAAGAGGTGGAATAGTAATAGAAGGAGGAAACAGCAGCTGTCACCAAAACTTGCTTTCCTAAAAGACAACTGGGACAACAGAAGGAATAGTAGAGAGGCTGCTTGAGAGGGATTTTGCTCTCTGAGAGGTGGTAAAGAGTGAGCTACAGGTAATACAAGAGATAGAATATCTGTCATCTTTCACGGAGTGTTCAAAGAGGCTGGGCTTTAGCATCAGTAGGAAGGTGCCAACCTCCACCAAGGAGTCCCTATCCTCAGTGGTTAAAGCTGGCAGTTGCATTTAGTGTTGTGCACCTACATCAGTGCAGGAAGTCTGATGTCATTTGTCACCCTGTGGTGTAACAGACTGTGATTCATGCCTCTCTAGAGTCACTTTACTGCCACAGGATATGGTACCCTGGCCCTCAAGAGAGAATAAAAACATGAAATCTGCAGGCAGTGTGCTCCTAATCAAATCACTGTTTTCTTCAATTCATCTTCTGGAAACCAAAATTTCTGCTACATTTGGCTGTTCGGGGTTTGTTTTCATGGTTTCTTAAACAAAAACAGGTTTCAAAACAAGAATTGCAGCTAAGTAATTTCTGACTTGCCCACCTTTAGGACATCCCAGTTCCACATTACATCAGTAATGCAGTCCTTACCTATTTTATTAACCAAAACAAAAGATGCTAAAATGCTAGCACTCCATTTGCCTTGCAAACAAAAAATCTAGCACCCCATTTGCTTCACCCTCTTTGGCTCTTGTTTCTTGCATTCAGTCCTTCCATCTTCACTACATCTTCTGCAGTTTTCCTGCATCTTCTGCAGTTTTCCTATTGCCTTGCATGCAACCAGTCTAACCCCCTCTCTGAAACGGGGCTGTCTGTTCACAGAAACACGGGCTGTGCAACGGCCTGGAGAAATCTCAGTGGGCCTCTTGGCTCCACAGCTAGTTCAAAACCTCTGGATTCTTACTTGAAGGGACTGTTGAAGGCTGCTGGATGATTTTTTTTTAACATGGTACAAAGCAGTGTGTCTTCCCTACGCCCATCATTTCCTGTTCACCTTATTGCTAAACAGAGATTAATATTTTTTGCTTCTTTATTTTGATGAACAAGTTCACAAACATTTGGGAGAGGTTGGAAAGAAATAATCAGATTAGTGGCATTCATCTGGGGCCGGATCCTAAGAAATGCTGACTTTCTTAGATCTCTTTGCCTCCTGGAAGCTGACAGCTGTCAACACATCACATGAGTAAACCATAAACTGTTACATTCCTATAAGTCTTTTGATATAAATGTAGTACCTACTTAGTCCAGGAATGTAAAGATGCTTCAGTGAGTGCTTTGTCCTCATACTCATTCTACTTGGAGATGAAACCACACATGTTAAGCAAAACCCATCTTATATATAGATATTATTACAGAGACAGAATACACCAAAAAAATCCCTGAAGGATTTTCTAAAAACTTTAAAACACATTCACTTTGACATTGTATATCCAGTATTAACATTCTTGAAAAGATCTTAGCAAATGAATTCCTTATAAAGTATAGTCACAGTACAATGACAAAAATAATGAGAATATTAATGAGAAACTTGGTTTTTTTTAAATTGCAATTATCCATCTGGGAATGCAAATAAGTAATCAGTAGATTTTGTCAAAATAGTTCAGACTTGTAATACCAAAAATCTCACCTGAAGAAATTGCAGACCAAAAATTATTAGCTGTTCTGCAAATGCTTTAGAAGAACAGGTATATTTGAAAGATTGTTGGCAGACAGTATATGACCAAAAATAGAAGGAAAACAAATATGTTAAATAACTTGTATTGAATTCTGTAGCAAATTCAAATTTGGTTTGGCATGATAGATGTTTGAAGTGCTAATTTGAATTTTATTTTTTATACCATTAAACTTTATGCAACTGGAGCTAATATTGGTCCAGTTTGAGGGCATTTTGGTATGGTGTTTCAAGTGTCTTTCATCTTTCACATAGGCACTTTAAGTAATCAGTCTTATTTATTCCTTATCATTATTGCAAACAAACAAACAAAAAAGACCAAATGAAAAGAGACATTCTAAATAAAAATGACCAGATGGTACTTCAGGCCTGGTGTCTGGAATGTGTTATTTTTAGCCAAAAGGAGAATACATGATAGTTTGCTATTAGATAAAAATGTTTTTAGTTCCTAGACCAAAAGGACTCCCCTTTATAGAAAGACAGGTAATCCCCTGAAAGGTAGCATATTCCAGCAGTTTTGCTTTTTTTTTCTGTATGTACTTCACATCTCAAATCTCCTTTGCTTAAATGAAAGTGGGACAAGTCTAGCACTAGAAGCAGCAGCTTTAACAGTCAGTGTCCACATCATTGTTCAAAACTGACCTTTTAAAGAGCAACATCATTTCACAAAATAGTTTCCAAAGAGCAGGGTCTCAAAACTTCATTTTCCATGGAGTGGCTTTAACATTCCCAAATACTGCTTCACTAATGCCATTTCTCTGAACACAAACAAATGTATGTTTTTATTTATTTTTCTGACTTTCCTCCCTGATATTTAAAGCTCCTCACAACTCTGAAATATCTCTCTTCTCATTAAGACTCACTTGTGCAGATCAGCCTTGGCCCCAGAAAGGAACAAAATCCCAGGCAAATGCTCGAGCCTTTCCACACCAGGGACATTGCAGAAAGGTGAGCAACGAGTTTTGTTCTCTGCTGTTCTGCAGACATAAATCTTTTCTCCTGTGATAAAATTCTGCTGTTAGATGTCAAGGTCCATCATCTAACACAATAAAACATAAATATTTTCCTGACAGCAGAAGGTAAAAAGTGGCCTTTCAGTAACAGCTTACAGTAATATTCCTGTTTTGCACAGCATAACTATTTTGTGGGTCATTCAGGGTATAGTTGTTTGTGATAGTGTTAGCCTGTTTTAATAAAAATACACCTCTCAGTTGCTAGTTAGTGCGCAAGATCTTAGCTGGGATGCTCTGAAAGATCTATGCATCAGTCCTTGCAAAGGCAAAGGAGAAAGATTGGCTTAAACCCTTGCTGACGGTGGTTTAAGCTGATCCATTTTACTGTGCATCGCAGCACCTATATATTCAATTACCATTCCCCAACAAATGAGGCAATAACCATCAACATAATTGAACATGCTAACATAGTTGTCTGAATATGTCCTGCGAATGCCAATGTACTGGTTCAATCAGCTGATGGCAGCATCCTGATAAGAATTAAATTTACTCATTCATTATATCTCGAGCTGCAGGTAAAGCAATTAAAATTCCATTACAGAGCCCACAGAACAAGTATATTTGAAAAATCTTCATTGTGATGATTAGAAATTTAACAGAGAATAAGTATTGTTGATTCCAGAAGTCTTTTTTTCCCCTTAGAGAACAAGCTTTAAGGTATTGGAGGTCACATTTTAGATCTAAAATATGGAGATAATGAGACTCCTCTCTTTTGTACAGCGCTTTAAAATCTCCTGATGAAAAGTGCTATATAAGACCTCGATATTATTATGATTAATGCTCATAATCACCATCTCGTCAGTACTTTTTCCCCTTCTGACCTTGTAGTTTCCATGTAGTAAAAGGCACTTACCTCACTGCTTGATCAAGCTCTTAAGACAGCTCAGGCAGCAGGTTTATGACTCCTTTCCAGGAGGTGGATTCAAGAATCTACCTAGGTGGCTTGATAAAAGGAATGGGATGCTCTGAGAAAAAAAAATCATCATTGATTCTTATTTATCCCAGAAAGTTTTTCATCTGCCTAACTCTTGGGCTTTTTTTCTCCTTGGGTCACTATCCCTTTAGGTAGGACATCCGTGGAAATCATCCTGAGTGATTTATTTGAGAGGGGATGCATTAAAGATAGTGTTTTAGCAATGGGGAGACCTCTCGTTCAGCAGCACTGATTCCACTGCAGCAGTTTCAGGCTTGTGGGCAAAAGATAAGGATACCTCTCCGTTGGATTTTGGCTGGTTGGCACAAGCATGTGAGATGCAGCCCCATCAGATACAGGATTTGGAAAGCACTGTAGAACAGAAGTCAGAATTTAAGGCATTGTGTAAATTACACTTTGATGCTTTTCTGTTCATATCGGCAGTGGTGTTTCTCACAGCCTGCAAAATGGCAGCCTGGCAGGCAGCAAGTGGCTTTTACAGGAGCTGCATTCTTATGTGAGGCCTCAACTCTACTCCCCCAGCCTAAAGCGAAATGCAAACTCACTGAATAAAACCCTGGTCTCAGTGATGTTAATGATAAAACTTCCTCTAGCAGTAGATAGAAGATGTCATCTATCCTCTAGCTATGCAAACAAGTATTCTGGAAAGCTTCATTAACAGAACAATGTCCAGGTTTTTAAAAAATGCACACATTTCAAAAGATGCACTGAAAAAATTAAGATTCCAGAGCAACGTAGGTGATTTTAATAGATGCATTTGAAAGCTTAACCACTGCACACACTTTCCCCAAGAGACAAAGTCGCATTTACCAGTTTAGGGCTCATGAGCTTCACCCATATACTCTTCTGTAAAACTAAAAATGGTTTGGGGTTTTTTTAAACCGATGATGTTTGAATGTGATATAAATGTGTTTGTGGATATAAAGCTTCTCCTTATTTACTCACATACCTATAGTTGAGCTGTTTCTAAATGAGAACATTAAAATATTCGAGTAAAGTGTGACAAATTTCCTTCCTACTCAATACTATTTCAGAGCAGATACTATTGTAGAATATTAAACTCACTGATTTTTAGCAACTTTTAAAGACTTTATTTTATATTAAAATTCACCAAATATGGTGATGGTGGACAAGCTGTTTCAATTTACAGCTTATATAAATAGAGATGACTTTCTATCATATTCTACTGACATGTAAGAATATTAATATAGCACTACACCATTGTAGGATCCAGTCTTACAGGAAAAAAGAAAAGAAATGGATATCCTAAAACAAAGAGACAAAGTAGGAACTGCTCTATAATTGCAGATTAATCAAATATAATTTTATAAACTTGCCTTGTTTCTGTTGCAATGTTTGTTTCTGAGTTTCTAGGTACCGTTTCTCCTTACAAAACAGAACAGACCAGAATTTATTAAGAAAACACTTAATGACATTGTAAATAAGATAGTTGAGCGAGGCCATTTTGATAACAACAAGTAAAGTTAATTTATTTTAACTTTCTGTTAGTTCATGCCTTGCTACTACAAGTAGCATGTATTTGCGTTCTAGGTAACGTGACCGACTCGTGAATGCCAGTTCCCTGATTTCAGCCAGGAAGAAATTTATTACATATTTGAAGTGAGCAGAGGTCAGTATTTCCAGGCTAGAATGTGTCACTGTTCTAGCAAGCTCCCCACCCGTAGTACCAATGCACAGCTCGCGATGTTGTATCCAAAACTCCAAGGCAAAACAGTAATAATAAACATTTAGAAACATGGAAGCAAAGGAAGGAAAAACAGATCATCGGCAGAGAATTAGAAATATTTTATTTGTGTTGTAGCCAAAATTTCCTTCTGAAAACCTAAAATTAATTTCCTAAATTAATGAAAGTATTTTGGCATTAACAAACACATGACCTACATTTTTAACAAAATTAGCCAACTACAAGGATTTAAAATAAATACAAATACCTCTGGAAAAACTTACTGAAATAAAATAGATCAAATTGTAGTTTAAAGAGGAAAATCCCCTAGATTTAACTGAGACCTAAACCAGGACAAATATTGTTGGAATATCTGTATAAGTATTTATGTTTCTTGTCACTAAAATTCAAGAGAAATTGCCAGAAGTACGTACATTAGAATGTTTAATGAAGTCTAAAATAACTCTGGTTACTTATAGCTGTTACTTTATGGCTGTTTTTACCAACAGGTAATATCCTTAAAAGTACCTAACACAGTACCCAAGGAATAGGTTATTTGTGCCTCAAAGTTTCTCTTTCCATGACAATTTTCCAAAGTCAAGATTCCTACAATAACCAGAAACTCTAAATATTATGAAGGATTAGCAGGAAATCCACTTTTTTTTTTTTTTTTCCTCTAAAATTGCCTGCATACAAGCTAGATTCAAACAGGTTATATACTAAACTGCAGAACAAAACCTGTTTTGTCTTCCTTTGCAGATAAGGGAAGCTCATGGTTAGGGTCTCAGTGGGGATGGTGCTACCTAATATCTGTGCAGCCATTCCTAATGCTGTTAGCAGTTTAAGCAGGGTTAACATGGGTACTACTGGAAGAGATGTGGGGAAATGGGAGAAATGAGTTTGGTGGTACAAGTTTTGTTTCTGAAAGAGAAATATCCAAACTAAAAGAGGAACAAAAAGCCCTGTAACTGTCAGTAGTTACTTAACTATTGCTCAGGAAAGAGGAAAAGAGTTTATGGAAAATGATAAATGAATAAATATATTCTCATTCTTCAAAACACCTCCCTCACAGTAAATATTTAAACATATGTATACGACATTGTAGACTAACTGCCAATTGTGCTATCAGAGCTTGGTCTTTGGAAAATTTCAGCACCCAACACGTTTCATAAGCCCAAAATTCACATTAAAAAATTTCCCTTTTCTTGGCAGTCACAGGCAGGTGATCAACCCTTTTCCATGACCGATCAGCCTTTCTCCACACAAAGTCAGATGTCTCTCCCAAATAACCTTGGCTTATATTATTTTTACATTTCTTTGTACATTTTTCTCATTGCGCTGCTGAATTAGTTGTGTTTATTTTTACCTCGCTCTGCCAGCTGCACAGATACCACTAACTGTGAGACAAAAACCTTCACAGCTGGAAACAACCTAAAATAGGCACTGGGATGATGCCACAGATACACAGCATCAATTAGCAGCGGGAGCAGCTGTTGCAGCGAGCAAAACCCTTCCTGTGTTTGGTTTGCTCCCTTGTCATTTTAGCATCAGATGACACCACTCCTCATCAGGAGGCAGTCATTCCACGCATGCTCCATGACAGTCATTCCAGCACAGAGGGTCAGAATAAGTCTTTGGAGCCACTTACGTGCTTCATAAGCTCTATTTTGAGGCTGGTAAGTAGTGCACAGGGACTTTTTGCTGGCCCTAATGCACGTAAGCATCTTCCCTTATGGGGAGCAAAGCACAGAGAGAGCTTAGTCACCAAGTAGCTGCCCTATTTTTAGGTGGCCCAGATTTACGGGAGTTCTCCGTCATCTCAGTGACAGTGTCCCAAGGACAATGCATGACACAGAGGCCTCCAAATCCACCAATGATGCTACACAGCTCTAAGGGAGTGTTAGCTGCACATGCTGATCTTTCAAACTGTAGCAGTGATGGTAGCTCAGGCTTCTGGTACTTGTCCATGCTTTCAGGGGGAGACAGAGAGGGCAGGGGCGAGGGGATGAGAAAGAGAGAGAAAGAGGGAGCAAGAGAAAATGAGGGAGCAAGGAAGGAGAGAGAGAAAAGAGAAATAAAAGAGAAAAGGACTCATTAAACTTAGGTTATAAATTATAGGCCAGATAATAAGCCTGTTTCAATAAATTAGTGTTGTTAAACCAAATACAATTAGCCTCCCAGTAGTGCGTGCATATGCAGGTTCATATCCTAAGGATGTTGTTCTATCAGGAATCCAAGATACCGTCACGCATCAATCTATAATAATCCTGCTGCGGATCATGAACAAAATTACTTGAAATATCTTAACTTCCCCTGCAGGTCTTTCTAAATGAGAAAACGTATAGCAGTCTTGTGTACAAGGCATTTGGAGGGAACCATGAAATGAAATGCAATGAAATAATCTTGTCTCAGACAAGCTGCAACTTGGAAACAGAGATTTCAGTGCCATCTAGGAAGAATGCTTTATAGGTGGGATTTTGGTGGACAGGTGAATGAGGCACATCACATTAATTCTGTCAAACTCTTCTGCTTCCCATTTTTCAATGTATGCAAAATTAAGCATAAAAATTAATACAAGATTCCAGTAGGTCCTTAAGAAGTACAAATAGAGCATAGAAAAAATAAGGAAGTATTCAGCCATATTTTTGTGTATACTTTGAAATATCATCGTCACAAATTACGACACTGTTGTGAGATAAGTTCACCTTTGAATTGTTGCATTTAATTTTAAACATTGAATTGTTTCATTTAATTCTAACCACAGTCACTTGTACTGAATTCAGCCTCAAATTAATTGAGGTTTAATAGTTTTAAATGATTCTTTAAGGGAAATTAGCAATGAAGACACAAGTCTCTTAGAGTGAATCATCAGGGAAATACAAAGCGAAGCATTTAATCTCAGATCACTATAAGACAGTTCCCCAAGAGAACCAGTCATATTGATATTACTCTCTCCAATAACAAGATTTTTTTTCTATATTATATTTTTTTTCCTTAGAAAGTATTCCTGCAAGCTCCAGTAAATGCCAATGCCAGACTGGGAGAAGTGCATTTTCCATTCCTAAGTGTTTTGTTACTCCTGTGGTTTAAAGCCTCAGTCAGACATTAATTACCTCACCATATCTGTTTCACAGACCATAATTTGGGTAATTTCAAAAATGCTCAGAGAAGACAGAACAAAACCTAAAATGGCAGAATTTATCTTCCTAACTTCCTAAGAGCAGTCCATAATCTGCTTAATGTTCTCAATGCTTAAACCTTCAAGATATCTGTAAAAAAGTGTCCTAGATACTCAGAGCTGTGCTACTTTTTATACCTAAAGGTACCGTGTCTTTGCTGAACCACCTTTGTACTGATTTTCCTGCCTAAGACTGCCTGAGGTGCTTGAGCCACTTTGCCTGCAGAGCCCAGGGTGTTGGGTCTTGGTGCTTGGTCCCCCACTGCCTCACTCATCGATGGTGGTGGCAATGCCTTTTACTCCATTCCTGAGCATCACTGCCAGTGCTGGGCTGCTCAGTGAACAGCAGACATCGTCCTCTCATTTTAGAGGAAAAGAGTGATGTGACCTCCATCAGATTAGCATGGGGCTTCAGTGGGCCAGCCTGTCCAGCTAATGCAAGGGGTTATGTATGTCAAATGCAAAGCTTTGGTGTATATGCAGTCCAACTAATCATGACAGGGCTCCTTGTCTCTAGCATCTTTTCTGTCTTGAGTTATAGTCCTTGAATACACCATATACAGCTTTGGAGTTGCATACTGGTTTTAATACATTTTAATACAAATTTACCCCTACACTTTGTGTTAGAACTAGTGTTGATCACACCTACAGAAGCATTTCTGTTTTCATTCTAGTATGTAAGGACATCTTGTCCACTGTTTTAATTGTCACATTTCAACTGAGCTAAAGAGCTGGATTATTAAATAAAAGATGTTTCACTCACTGCAAATCATTGGTACAAATCCAGCTGGTTTCAGTACTACAATAAAAAAAAATCTACCCAGTAAAAGCTATTGTGTGCCTTGAAGAGGAAGGTAACGTGCAAGCGTCCACACCACAAAACCTCTCCACGGCTGGAATCAGACTGCAGCCTTGTGACAGTCTCAGATGAAAATCAAATGACTGAAGAACATCAGAGACCAAATCAATCTTTTATCCACACAGGTGATCGATCATGTTTGGGCTGTGAAGAACACGTGTGAGTACTGCAGGGCAGAAGCACTGGTACCACCCCTGTCTGCACTGCACATGGTTTGTGAATGAACTTAGGGCCTCTGTTCCCCGGGCTGTCAGTGCAGGACCTTTCACAAACACTAAATTCATGTTAAAGTGCTGTAAAGTTTTATTAGGGAAAAACCACCCTTTAAACTGTTGGCTCAGTTCTCCGCTGAAGGGAACCTTTCTGCTTGAACAGTCAAAAGTACTCAGGCCAAGACAAAAGTACATTGGGAGAGTTTAACAGAAACTGGCACCAAGTTAAACAGTAATTTCCACATACCAAGTATCACTAGCTTCTCGTTTTGATTATAAATCAGGTGTGCCCATGTATTTTCAAAACTAAAACCAACAGTCACTGAGTTATGCCCGACTTCGTGCTTCACTCTCACACAGTCCAAACTAAGCCAAGACATTATATAGCACCATATATTAAGTGAAACTACTCTCAGGAGCTTAGCAAATTAAACTAAACCATGTTACATTGCTCCAAATGCTCTTAGCATGGTTCTTTTTTTTTTTAATTTTTCAGAGAAATAACATGGGAATTGAACTATTATAGCTGGAGACAAAAAAGCCAGCACTTACTCTTTTCCACATCTTCTATTACCACAGAACAGATAATGCCGCAGTAAAATGCCATAAAAAACACTTCCAAAGACACATAAGTGCCTTTGGAGCCTTGGCCCATTGGGCTTTTATGGCTAATTTCACAAATATATTCAATGCCTAAACATATACTAAGGCAGATAGATAGATAGATAGATAGATAGATAGATAGATAGATAGATAGATAGATAGATAAGTAGGTAGGTAGATAGATAGATAAGGGTACTGAAAAGCCCAAGAGTCTAATTCTAACTTATTTCTACTGAAAATCTCTATGTGTCCCAGACAAATAGTACCAAAATAAAGTGAATTGTCCATGTGTCTTTGACAAATCAAAATGAAGCACTTATGTGTACTTCCATGCACTACGTATCTTTAAAAAATTGCCTCCGTGAATTAGATTCAAGAGGAGAATGCAGGCATTTTAATACCACTTTAGGCACCCAAATAAAAAATTCAGATCCTCAAAACTTCCTCAAGTTTCCATGAGAGAAATCTCCTAGGAGACTAAGTTTCTGCATGAGGAATGAGCAGAAGTGCTTGAATCCTGAAAGCACTCGGCAGTTTGGTGTCTGTCCCACACCTAAACCCACTGATGTTCCCAGACAAGGCTTTCTACCACCTGCCTTATCTTCAAGATAAGATTTCTTGAAGATATCTTTCAAGAGCTGATGTGTCAGATGTACACTGAGAATGTCTAACCTCAGACAAATCACAGCCAGGAGGAGAAGCCATCCGGTCCCTCATTCCAGCCCTTCTCATCCCAGTCATTAGTAGTATTAGCAGTATCAGAGTGTTTCCTTGGGATGCAGGATCAAATCCCCTTTAAACTTCTGTTCTCCATGTGAGCATCTTAACCATCAAACTGCATTAAGCTGACCTGTTCTGTAGCAGCACATCAGAGGCACAACTCACCCTTCATAGGAAATTATGGATTTCACAGAATCACAGAATCATCTAGGTTGGAAAGGACCTTGAAGATCATCTAGTCCAACTGTACAGGGCTACAGAGAGCACACTCATGCTCCTTCTCTCCAAGCTGACTTTGGAGAGGTGAAAGAGAGGCAATTTAGTAAGTGGCAAGTCATGATACTCACCTGACAGTATGAGATATGTAGTCATTTCCCTAATACTCCTTGGTATTTCTTCCCACGGGTAATTTGAGTAGCTCTCCACTGTGCTGCCTACTTTCTCTGTCCACTTAGAGAATATGGGGTTGTAGATGTGAATTCACTGTGTGGCAAGACACCTGGAAGTTGGATGCTGCCTTGCAAAGCCTCCTTTGTTAACTTAAGCCTAACTAACACTAGTTTTTGAGCACCTAATAACCATTTATTTAATTTTCAGATAACTCAATCTGGTTTATCACTTTCAATAAATAGGACTCACATGTCCACAGGTCTTTAGAGACTGAGACTCAGGTGATTTTGAAGCTGTGGTTTAGGGTCCTATATCATTAAGAAACCTTAGGAAATTTTATCAAATATGACATTCCAATATTTGCAAAACACTAAAGCAGCTAGAGATAAAAAAAACTAGTCCTTATTAAAATATTGTAAGATCTCACTCTGCTCCTACTCCAAAAACTGTAAAATAGATTATGTAATGTAAGAACAAACTATAATTGGATGAAGTGAGACTAAAAAATTGCAGGTTTATGTTCCCCCTAATATTAATTCTCTGCCAAAGCACTTCATTAAATCTCAGTTACAGGTCAGAGTTGCACCATGAAATAGTAGGATATATTAAACAATTATGTACTAAGTGTGGGTCTATATTGCCTCACTTCACTTTGTGAAAAAGGTAAATGTCATTTTGTGAGGCAAAAATTCCATATCCACCAGACATTTATAGATCAGGAGAAGGAAATACATTTGGTTGCAGGATCCCCCGGTGTTCTTCCTCCATAAAGTATTTTCTCAGGTTACCTATGAAACCAGTGAAGCAATGGCACAGCTGTTACTAAAACATGCAGCTAAAAAATTTAAAATGAAGAAAACATACGCCTTGTTTTTTCACAGCCTAGATGAAAAAACCTTTGGTAATTCTTTTGAGTTTTCAGTAAATTGACTGGGAAAAATTCAGCTGAGCAGTGTAAGGTAATAAGGAAGCAGGGAATATCTGAGTCTGTAAGGCCAAGTGAGATCCTTAATTCTTCTTCCCTAATACATGGGAAGAGTTAGGGCCAAGAAAGGACAGTCATACCATGCAATAGACTCCTTCAGTTTGTAAGTCTAAGATATTGGGCCTGAATCTGTGCTCTTGATAAAACAAAACATCCCAGATCAGTGGCATTTTTGGTTTCCACTGTGGCCAGTTTGAGTTGGCTTTGAGTTCCTCCTGCCTTTGCTAAGACAGGGCATGTTCTTTCACAGCAGCTAGAGCAAGAACTGATTTTTTCTTTAAGTGAAAGGGGTTTTTTTCATTAAACAGTTTTAAAGTTTGAACTACACTATCATCTAGAATTTATAAAAATGTTTTCCCTGATTCAATTTAATAAAATAAAATTGGTTCCATTATTGAAAGATGGTTTTATTCAGCCTTTCTGCTATTGAACATTCAGAATGGATAATTGGCTACCTTATACATGCATAGTCGTAAATGAAGCTTAAAACGTGGTTCTTTACACCAAGCATAATTTGGAGGAAAAAGCATCCTAGACAGATGTCTACTCCATGGTTTATAAGAGTATGTGATACCATCCGCACTTTTCACAGCTAAACCCTTGAAAACTGGGAGATTGACAAAGGGACCTAAACGTGAAGAGCATTCATTAAAAGATGTAAATAGCCAAGATCCATGCTGTTTTGTTTCAATCTTCTTTATCCTGTTGAAAACAGGAAAGCCTCCTGTCATGCAGGCTCAGGGATTTTCAGGACCCAATAAAGGTTAGTGACATTTTCAATTCATGTTTGTTTTCATTCTTCTAATCATGAACCCTGTGTCAGCCTGAGAAACCAGCTGAGCTTAATCCATAACCTTTTACAAGTGAAACATTAACTCACAGCATGTTCTGTTGTCTTTTTAAAGCAATACAAAAGCAAAGGGAGAAAAAAAAAGAGCCACAATATACATGATAAAACATAGCAGCAGCCAAATGTGAAGGTTACTTGAAAGCAGTTACAGTTATGGACAACAGCATATTTTTTAGGTCATTAAATTCATCATGTTCAGATGTCATATATGCTGTTTATTTCGCAAGAGTACTCAGGACAGAAGGCTAAAGGCAAAAATGTAGAAAGAGCCAAGTAAAGGTTATCTAGAATTTTATCCTACATTTTCATAAATATTCTGACACATTTCCATACCATAATTTTTGCTTGGTAATAACCATGGAGAAAATATCCAACCAGTTTCTCCTCTTTCCTTCTACAGATTAACTAGTCCCACTGGTTTTCCTCTGCAAGTTGCATGCAGTTATGTGGACAATGCTTTAGGTTTTTATGGCAATATAGTGCAACAGGTTGGATTTTATACCAGGCAGACTACTGGCCACATACGGCAACCCTCCTGCCCCACTGAGCAAACCTGGAGGGGAAGAACAGCTCTGACTACAAAGCATGCAGAGCCAAGGAAGGATAATTATTTCTCTAGCCTGTAAAAACCATTATGGAGAAATCCTGACCTCCCATCTCTCTGTTGGATAACAAATACAATCACATGTGTATTAAGGAGGTCTCAAGTTACAAATTTTTATTACCCAGAACAAGAAACCACGTTAATTCTTAGAGAAAAATAAAAAACCAGCAATCAGAAGCTATCTGAAAACAAAACAGTAAGACATAAATTAAAGGGTATCTGATTTCATAAAACTAAACATACTAAAGATGGCAAGGGAGCCCTCAAAAAAGGTGAATACAAAGTTTGAGTTAATGTATGTACCACAGATAGTTCCTGTGAAAAAGAAAATTTGATGGAAGGGAAGTGAAATCTAAACACTGGCTTTGTGAAGTATTGTTGGTATACCTGAGATTATAAAGAGATGTAAAAGAAGTGGAGAAGAAAGCAGTTGTTCAGCACACAGTCAAACTAAACTAATGAAGCCGATGGATTTTTGTCGTGGCCGACTGCTCTTTTGATTGAGTTAACATTAACATACAGCAGAGCTTACTCAGCATTGGAGAAGGCACATGTACAAGCCCTTATCGGTAGCCCAGCTATGGGAAACGCTTCAACCAAAAGCTTTCCTTGGTTAGATACCAGACAACCCATAGGAAAGTAAAAGTTTACCAAGCAGTGGATTCTCTCATGCCTAATAGAGGCTGGGCAAAGGCTGCAGTGTTTTCCTCAGAGATGGCATTAACAGGATTTCTTTTCCTTACCTGACCACCTGTGTCCCTAACATCTTTGCATTGTCTATTCCTGTGTGATTGGATCTGGAAAATAGGCTGAAAAATTACAAAGGAGGGAGAAGGAGAGAAAGAGATAAAGGAATTAACTAAAAGGTAGGCAGACAGATGTGTACACACACACATGCAGTAAAATCCCAGAAGGGTCATTTCCTTAGCAAAGCAATCTAAACCATTCAGACTTATTTAGAGAAAGCGGACATGGGGAGCCAAAAGGTCAAAGGGTGAACTGTCCTAGTTGTTACTCCACTGATGATGCACCAGGATGTGATGCTGTTTCCCTACCCAGGCTGCCTGACTGTGACATTTTGACAGTACATGTGTGTCCACTGGCCAGCACAGTACTGACACCTCCTTATCTAGCTCAAGGCTATGAAAAATTAAAACACTGAAGCCGAGACTAACAGAAACAGCAAAGTATTACATTACCTACTGTGTGTTGGTCTTTTGTGCAGCAAAAGGTCTGGCATGGAGAGCAGGACCCATCGCCTGCACACAGATCAGCAGGGGAAGAAGTCACTGTAGCTGCAAAATACTTTTCCCTCTGGTTTGCCAGCCAGAGTTACTGGTTAGACTGGAAGTTGCACAGCCACAACCCAGCCCTGTCTTCAGGAGCAGAGCGCAGGGAGAGACCAGAGCTCCAAGCCCTACTTAATTCTTTGGCCTGCTCCTGGAGCAATGTATCTACTTACCCAGGGTACAGCATAGCATTACAATCAAGCCCAGAATGAATAAACGGGGGCTTGGGAGGATTAAAAAGGCTTTTATGGCTAGGGAAGTAAATACGAAAGGAAAGAAAGTCCATTAACAGATGAGGAGGATGAAATTAATGGCAACTCAAAAATGGGTTAGATAAAAGTCTTGTTAAATGAAAAGTAGAAGGAACAATGAAGAACTGGAAGGTCCACTAAAAATAATGATTGGTAATCACATGTAAGACTCTACATTAAATATTTCATTTATACTTATGTATGAAGAGATTTAGCTAACAAGTTTATTTACTCACTGACTATTATAACATCAGTAAGTACATCTGTGTATTCTTGCATGATCTGTGATGACATCATAGCAGAGTTTCTGGGTGCTTCTCTAGTCAGTCTGGTATCTTTGTGGCCTCATTTGCCCATCCATCATCTATCTGATCTTCATGTTGACTAATCTTCCCTGGGTTATTCCACCCTTAGTGCTTCTGTAATTGCTTTCCTGAATTTTTTTTCCATCCATATAAAATTTAAGGAAGATTGTCAGCTAGTTTTTGTCAGAGTCCCTTTTTCTCTAACCCTGTTTTACCACTAAAAAGCATTTTCTCTTTATGATGGCAATGTATGTGCTTGTTCTTTTCAACATATTCAGGATAGTTCATATCCCTGGTCAGTAGCCTGTTCTTGCCTCCAGAATTGACTGTATTGCATCAGTCACTGTGGTACAAGGCATCATGCTGTTAGTGTATCAGAGATCAGTGAGGACAGTCCCACCAACAGAAACTTCTGTTCCTTCAAAGTTCAAAGAAGTTCAAAGTTCAAAGAAACTTCAAAGTTCCTTCATGTGTCAAAAATCCTTTCACAGCAGTTTCAAAATAAATTAAATGTTCCTGTTGAAATGGCATTTTTTTTATGCTCAGCCCAGTGGAAACCATTCATTCTCACCTGTTGTTCTTCACACTGTGATTTGATACTGAGAGTAGAGGTCTATGGTGAGTTCAGTGATATGCCGTTGAATCTCGACATCTGTCAGCATACCTCCTAAGCCTTTCAGGTATAAGGGTATCAAATGATTTCTAAATAATAAATAAAATATGCAGTTAGTGGGTGATCATGTTTTTTCAGTGATGTCGTTTCAGCAATGTGGATGAATTAGGTGCCTCACCCTTCTCTGACACAATCTTGGAGATAGTCAGAGCATGGTGATATTTCCAGCATTTGATTCCTGTGGTTCTGCAATACAAGGAGATGAATATTACTTGAAAGGATATCAGTCAGATAGTTCAACTGTAACACTCTTATGTCCACTTTCTTTGATATGGATAGACAAATTCCCTTCATCCAGTTGTATGGCCAATTTTTAAACATTCATACACAGTTGAAGATTTTTGACAAGATCAATATGACAGTCAACAGTCAAATTTTGCAGTTTTGCTGGGGCATTCTCTTTCTATAGTGCTTTCTCAAGATGCACTTTCAGATTAGCATGCATCACATCCCTGGTGGAACTGATAGCCTGTGTAGCCCTGACTTTTTTCTGTGTTTCTGCCACCCTAGACTGTGAGTAGCTCTAGGGAGGAATTCAGGTTGGCAAGGTGAATATTCAGTCAGTGCCAGCTATCACCTTTTGATATATTCAAACAGAAAAAAGTCTGTGGTAAGTCTGGCCACACAGAACTTTTTATCATTATTTCTTCTTTCTTTGTTTAACAAGTTTAATGTATTTTGTCTCTCTTATTTTGCCAACCTTTGAGTTTATCAGCCCACTTGCTTCTATGGTCCCTGTCCTCTATCTGCTCTCTATGTGTGAGTTGCTTTTTACTATATCTCACCAGCTCAAATACTTGCATGACAGCATGGTCTGAGAGCCTTGCAGCAGAAAGGGGACGTTACAGATAATTTTTCACTGCATCACAAAGTTTATTTGGGTTGTTCGCCTTCTAACCCATCACAGTGCTCACACTCAGTCTGGACATCAGGATGTTTCACATGTTTCTGAGAAAGTCCAGAAGCTGTGTCGAAACTAATTTTATGTGAGTCAAAAAGAGATGATCTGGTCATTGTCTTAATCTCCCAAATGTCACTGTCCATTGAACATTCAATTTCTAGCCTTGCTTGTTTTTTATTTTATCAGGTTACATTTCTAGAGTGTTAACTGAGGAGGGATTTGCAGTGATCAGGTGATTAGGATTTAAAATCAATTAAATTCCTTTTTGCTTCATTTCATAAACCCAGATCAATGTTCTCTATCCTTTTTCAGAATTCGTATTGTTAATAATCCCAAGTCCCATTAAAGGAGTGACCTGATAGATTTATTTGGTCTTGATGGGCATTGTTTAGTCATAGCTATCACAGAATTAGAAAGACTGACAGTGAGGAGATGAAATAGCAATACACAGAGCAAGCAGAATTTTCAGAGTCTGGAACCTCAGAAGTGGATGAAGTCAGGCCTCTAGGTCCATTTCAACACCTAAATACCAGGGCTGAAAAACTGGTGATCCCCATGCTTCCCTCAGCCTCAGTGGAAGCTGCTGTATGCTGGGCATCTTGGAAAACCTGACCTTCAACGTTCAGTCCCCCTGTGGATTAAGGGTGTGGGACCTGTTCGTGAACGACTTTGGAACAGCTTCGGAAGCCTTGCCCAACAGCAACTGGAAGGAAAGGGACTAAGCAAGGAGACATAAAACAATGTTGAGCACTATGAGATCATTACTGATCGTGCAGCACAGATGTTCAGTTGTAGCAGTTCCTAAAGGAAAAACAGAAGTCTCAACACCTGGTGTGCTCAAGCCAACATTTCTCACCCATCACATCTCCTGGTTTCACCAACAGCTGTGCCAAAGCTAGTCATAGTCTTTAATGGCATATCTCTACTATTTGTTGTTCACTGCCTCACCCTCCCAGAGGCCTTCCCCTGTTTGCCAGATGTAAATTACAAGAATTTAAAAAAAGCCCTCTGTACCTGTGCCCTGAGTGCTGAACCATGTTTCAGGCTGTGCGTTAGGCAGAACTTGGAGCAAACTGAGCCCAAAGTCATGAGGCTCTCTCACTAGTTAGCAGGAGGTGGGGGTCGAAGCCGATGGGTATCCTTGATCTTTAGCATACCATTTATTTCATTACATCTAATTTGGTTGATATTATCAACATTATTACACTGATAGTTGTTTCAACTCAGACTAATTTAATTGATAGAATTCTGTGTCCTTGCTATTATATGAGACAATTAGCTCTCATTAGTTCACATTTCACTCATTTTCCACTGACTGATTGCACTACATACTGATACTTGCTAATATCAATATGTAATGCAATCAGTCAGAGGAAATGTTGGTACAGTATCTCTGAAAACTATCACACTTATCATTCTGATTGTCTTCAAAGTACCAATATTTTCCTATAATTTAATGGTTTCATAATGTAATGTTTTGTATTAATAACAATCTTTTTAAGGTCACACAGTTAATCACATACGGATTAAACAGCAGTTAACTAATGAGGATGGCAACTTATTAATGAATTGCAGATGATACATTTCCGTTATTCAGTGTAACCTTTAAAGAGCAGAGCTAAGACTGAGGGTTGACTTAAAGACTTTTTGCCTCCCTTTTCCTATTTCTTCCTGAGTTTTTTTCCTGGATTCTAAGCTTTTTTTGTATGCTATTGTCACAGTCCTGCTGTAACCATATGGAGAGCTTTAGCAAAGCAAGAACATGCAGCTGATGCTTTGATAGAAAAGGTGAAGAGGTTACTCGAATTGTGCTACTGTTAATTTGTCCTTTAAGCACCTACAGCAGGGAGTCTATAATGGTAAGGACTGAAGCTCGGAGATTTGTCTATCAGATTATTACGTCAGAAATGCTAAAGATTCAAAGGAAAGAAAAGGGCAAAAGGCTTTTTGTAACCAATTTAATATAATCCACTGAGCTTTCACCGAGGCCTGTCTGTAAATGCACTAGCAGTTTACTCAGAAAATTGCACACCTAAATTTCTCTTCTTACATGTTTGTATACCGCTACTCACTGGTGTGAAATTGTAGCTGTGTTTATAAACAATAAACTTGCAGTCCTTACATTTTTATGAAGTATGAAATCCCTCAACATGCCAATATAGTACAGATCATTCTGTGAAAAATAATAGTCCAACACTCTCCAATATGCCATTCATTAAATCTTAGCTATTCAAATAGCAAACACATTTAATAACCTCTACAGTTAGTCTGAAACAGGCACATAATCTTTAAAAGAAAACAACTGATGTGGGAAATATAAAAAAGCATAAAATAAATGGTTTGCAGTTTGGGACTTTAAAAATTCCCAACAATCATATTTTAAAGAGTAAATCCAAATTAGTCTTGCTATGCTAAATTTGATGCTGAATAATGACAGAGGACATTTAAATACCATAGTTACTATAATAATCCCTGTTTGAATCATGGCTTCCATGAACTGGGCTAAGCCTTTAGACAGAAACTAATTGCTACAAACACTAATTTTCAAGTCCCTTTTGTTTCCTATTGCAGGCACCTCTGGATGCAGAAGGTACCCAATTAGCAGAATTCATGTTTCTGATTGTGCATTGTGGGGCTAGTATAAACACTGCTGATTACTATTCCACTGTAATGGTTGATTTTTATTTATTTTTTTTTCTGATTGCTTAATAAGGCCATCTATTCTGCATCAGTCACTGGCAAGGCTGCTGGTGAAATCAGTTAGGTCACTTTTTCTGGTCATAGTAGCAGGAGGAGCCTTGTGATGGTAACAGATGACTAAAGGCATAATTATAGGCTATTTAACCACATCTGTTTCCCCACTTAACATTGTTTGCTCAAGTTAGATGTAGTTAAATAAATCAAAAGGAAAATAATGGTGAAGACACTAAAAAATTACTATTACATGGGTAAAACTCTAGGGTTTGTTATAATTACAGAAAACAGAGTTTACAGTGATTTTTAAAAGGCACTAATTTATATTAGAGAGTTTCTATACACATACACTCTGGCTGGTTGCTGCATCTTTTATAGCCTGTGTTATTCAAATACCTATTTGTACAGAAGAATTAGTTGAAACTAGAAAAAAAATGAAGATTACTATTATTTATTGAATTTAGCTGTGTGTTCTTATCCAGTATAATAATTATATGACAAATCTAGTAACTCTTTTTACGGTTTTATGGTTAAGAACAAATCCCCAGAATACCACCACCTCCTCTCAATGACCATGGGGAGAGCAGAGAGCTCCGAGTATCTCTGTATGTTTCTCCAGTCATCCAGTGATACTGTTTGTATCCATTTACTTATACAGGTAAATCCCTTGTTGTCATTCCTTAATATACTACTGCTTCACGATCAAGTATAACACATAAATACATAAGTGCCTTCAAAACCCATGTTGCACGCAGATATATAGCCAAACCATCTAAAGCAGCAAGTATAGACATACCTGTATGTCTAGCTAAAATCAACACACATGTTCAAAAAGTTCCCTATGCTATTTTTTTTAATGTAGGAAAAATGATATAATCAAAATATGCACTAAAAACATGACAGATCAAGGGAGATACCACTTTTTTAGTTGGTTGGTTTTAAACGAAGGAATTGAAGAACCGGAACAAATATTGAATTTTACACCAGCTGCTACCAACAGGCAGATTTTTAGAGCTACCACAAGTGCAAAACCACCTGAAAGCAGTGAAGTTTGTGTGATTAAAGCAGGTGTCCTTACATGCTCAGCGTGTGAGTCCTAGCACAAGATCATGATATGCTCTGAAATATGCTTGACTTAAGGCAGTAGAATTACACAGTATTATGTCAGATAGGTCTATAACCTTATTTCTTTTATCTGGGTTTTGTCTGTTTGGGTTTTTTTGACAGACCATTGGAAGTAGTTTGGGGTATGGTAGGGAAAGCAGTTTGCTTTTTCAGGTTTCCCAATGCTCAACTGCATTGGGAACTAGATTTGCTGGATACAGTGGAGTGTAGGGATGTAGCTCTGCATCCTTGGTTAGATAGCAACACCACACTTGTAACCGTTAGACAAAAAAGAGTTAGGAAACGAATTATTCTGAAAGCAAAAATGGACTTGTAGGAAAGATGGAGTATATAAGTCGTACAATCCTAATTTCTTAAGTGTGGCAGAAAACAGTTTCCTTTCAAAACTGAACATTCCAGGGTCAAATAGAAGAGAGGGTGTGAGAAGCAGTGACACTGGGGTGCTCTGCTGGCAGGGGCTGACACCATGCCTCAGGGGCAGTACTGGCAGAACCTGCTGACTCAGTTAAATCCATAGGAGCTACTGTTGACACAGGAAATTCCTATCGTGTGAAATGATAGGGTGACAATTTTTGCTTGGTAACAAGTAGTTATGACAGTGCACATCCCCACTGTGCATGCACATTTGTACACATTCACTGGCCTATGCATATGCATCACTTAAGGTCAAAAGTATGATTATGCTGGGTTGAGAGATTCACCATTCTGCACACTGTAAGAGCATCTGTGCTTCAATTACACTGCCTGTTCCTGGGATTAGACTCCTCATTTTCATCAGATTCTCACTCAAAGCAATACATTCAACACTGGCCTTATTTATACTTCATCTATTTCCACCCTCTGTATAAAGAAAACTAGACCACTATTCCTGTTATCATCACAGGCCCACTTTCATAATTTTGTTTTTCTCTTAATACAGCAACTTCCCTTCTAGCATGTCTTACTCTTGGCTCCCCCCTTTATATGCTGCCCACCTGCAAGCAGCTAAGACAACATTCCTCCTGTGATGTTCACTCCCTCCTCCTGATCCTTCATTAAAATCCAAACTCATGCTCTTGACTTGAAGGCCATGTAACAGCTCATCTCCAACTTCTGTGCTAGTCAGTCATGTCTTATAATACAGTTCTTGCAAAAGAGCTTTTATTCTTTGACCATTTCTAGTGAGCTGTAACTAAACGGATTTCCATAGCACCATTTACCCCCAATAATTATGAACATTCAAGTTAAGTTCCCGGTGTCACAACTTCGCTTCTGAACCAAAAAAAAAGCATTTAGAGAAAAAGATATGAATATTATACAAATAACTATGAGCCACTTACACTGTCAACTGAATTTCTTAACAACTTTCAGGATAGTCTTTGAAGTGCCTTGTGTGGTGCCTTGTGTGGACACCCGATGCTCAAACCCTCGCCATCATACATCAGTACTATTACAAGATGGTCAGTCCATTTGCTCTGGTTCCTATGCTTCAGGTAGCTATCATTATCATTTACCTGAGGCCTTCTCTGTCAAAAAAGCAGATCCTTGCTATCCTTCATCTCATTAGTCAGTTCTGGGGACAGCGCAGGTTCTCCATCTGGAGTACAACAACTCTACAACATCCTCCTAGGTATAGGCATCACAGAGATGTGCAGCATTACACTCACATGAGGATGGTGGCTCAAGGAGTGAGCATGCATTTACTGGGAAGAGGGAAAAGAGGGCTACAGCCATAAACATGAGTTCATACAATGTATATATGCCCAAATTTCATGGCAAAGTCACCATCAAATGGTTCTGCAACTCATGTCTCCCATTACCACCAGGTTCAGGATGAATCCATTGCTGATGTAGTGGTAATGTGCCGTAATTTAATCAGACATAAACACAGTGGGCAATCTGTGGCTGTCACTATTTTAAATACAATTCTGTACATTTTCACTGGGTAGCTTGGCTGAGAACGGTCAGGAGGACCAAATACCTATCTGAGACTGCACAGCTCTGCCAACTGCTTGAATTCCTGCACATAACGGTGTGACTTGCTGGCAGGCAATAGACTTATAGATGACAAGGGACAATGGATTTGACATACATAATAATTTCCCTAGCTGGAGTATTTTCTAATAAAGCTATTTCAGGAAAACTAGGTCTAGCACATATCTTTTTCAAACTTACAAAAGCAAATGTATAATTACTTTGCTCCAGATTCCAATTTCTGTTGCAATGATCAGGAACTCTTCTGTGAGTTGACCTGTGTTTTTGGCAGGCACAACAGCTCAACAGATTTGCATATATTAATGTTCATTTGTCCATATAAAATATTCTAAACCCATTCTCACAGACTTGCTAATCCTTCACAGTTAGTCACACAACTTTTCTTTTATTTAACTTATTTTTTAAATTATTGTTACATGTTACCATCTTAATGATTTTCAATAAATGCTCACCTATTTGCTAAAATTGTAGAGAGGCCAGGAAAATGTGACATCAGCTATTTTGTACTAATAAACATGAAGATAATATCCTGCAAAATGCATTCAGAAGTATTTCTGGCTAACACCTGGTGAGTTTTATCTGAGAAAAGACAGTGTCAGTTGGTTGGGTTTTGGGGAGGGAGAAAAGGCGTTCTCAGTTTTTCTAACTGCACTGATAAGTATTGAATTTATCTGTTGTTTTACTGCCTTCAGATTTTACAAAGCTTACTCAGCTGGCAAATAATGTGTTTATAGCTGAGTCAAAAATCTCTTCATTCTTTGGAGGTGTGCTTGTAGTAACAACTACTGGGTTTTGGAAATGGATTTATCACTTTAAGGTTTGGAGCATTTGACCTTGAATCACCTGTTTGATGGTGAGACACAAAAATGGCTGCATCTCATTCACAAGGTCTTTCTTTAGCATATGCATCTGTAATATAAGGTAAAACAACATATTCTAGCTTAGTCTCTACTCAGCAACATCCAAGAATACTGCAATTACCAGTTTCATCTCCCATTAAAAAAATAAGATTTTTTTCTGTACTACAACCAGCCCCACAGCATCTGTCTGTTGTGACTGTTGACATTTATCTCTCTGACCTTGGTCTCTGTTTTTCCTTATTGCTTGCAGTGTCCTCTGGTTTATGGCACCCTGTAACTGCAAGCAATGGATGCAGAGCGGCCCAGATGTTATCCACATGTTTTCCTGGACTCTGGGTTAATTTCAACTTGGTGCATGTCCAGTAAGGAGGCCTTCATGATATATTCAGAGTTTCCTCATACCAAAGTACCACTGTATCTCACAACTCAGATGTCCCTGTTTCCAGATCCAGACTTAGCCCCCAGACCTGAGTACACCAAACACAAACCAAAAGTGTTGATCTAAACATATCAGAGACCCTTGCTTTCATTCAAAAGGAGGACTTTCCAAGGCAAAGAAGGATCGCTTTTACTATAAATATGTGTGCAATCACAAATTTACTATAAACATATGTGCAACCTCCAGTTTATGTAGGAAGTTACTGCTCACACAGTGGAGGTGGTGGAGAGCACAGGATGTGTTTGTGTGTCAGCTACAGCAGCTGGGATTTGGATCATGGTTGTTCTCAGCTGCATGGTTGGGAAGCTCTGACAAAGCAGAAGGACAGACAACATGACAAACTAGTGCCAGAGTCATTTGTTACAAAGGAACTTCTTTTTACTTGCATAATGAATGAGAACCTGCCCATCAGTCCATTGCCAGTGTTTATGTGCAGAGCCGGACTTTGGCAAGACACTGTCAACCGAACATGCTGGCAATATCACATGGCCAGTTAAGCAGTCTTTTCCAATTTACATAATTGTTCCATTCATTTTCACTGGCTTTTTTCCATTAATTTTTGCTAGTAAAACTAGCAGGTAGTTTTACTTTGTGGAAGTGCTCAGTGTTTTTCTGGGTGTAATGTGCCCAGAAGACGTTTCTGTCCCTTAAGTACATCTTGGCAATTTTACCTTAATTGTTGGGAGGACAGTCACAATACCTAAACATTTTTGTATATGTTTTGGGCTTGTGTTTAATTGTTTGTTATACAAATTCATTTGGTTAAAATCATAAATTCTTTCAAGTTCTGATACTTATCTGATCGTTTCAGGCTGAAAATTTTACCTGGCATTGTAAATATAACTTACATTTCTCCTGGTGATATTTTATCACTCCATTGCACAACTGCAATTGGGTTGGTTTTGATTGCCTTTCTTCCAAAGAGCTGATGACATCATTGTAGCCTTACATGTTTATAGATACATAGCTTATCTGCTGGCCTTCATTTTCCTGTTCTGAGCTGCACAGTACAGTTATTTTTGAAGTTTTACATGGTACTAATACATGCAAAATAGTTGAACTATCTACTGTACTCCTCAATATAGTGGGTTTTTTTTCACCCCTTGCCTTTCGACAAAGATTTATCTCTTCATAAAAGTACAATTATTTTTTTTTGTCATATCCAAAGATGTCCTCCTTTTTGGGTGGTGGAGTCAGGGAGGGTCCTCCAAAGGTATTGCATGTTTTTTCCATCCATCAGTAAGTTTCCCTTGTACTAATGGTGATTTGTTTTCTGTTTCTATGCTATGGTTGTACTAACAAGGCACATATCTACAATACTGGGTAGAGTTTGTTTGATCTTGGAGCCTTCCCATTAGGTTCCTACATCTTTCCTGCTCATTACAAAAGTACAATGAATTGGTCCACCCTTTAAAATGTGCTAGTCATAAATCAACCATTTGTGCAAACTGACAATATACCCATCTATTTTTTCTGTAAATTCTTGATTACGCATAAATCCTGTCACTAAATCCAACATCCTGCTGGTATAGCAGATGTTATCTGCTGTGATGCAGCCTTAGCTTATAACTGTTAAAATTATAGTTCTTACAGAAAAACACTAAAATGGCCATGGAGTATCTGTCCAAAGGTTTATCTAATGCAGCATTCCGTGGCCAAAAGCAGAACCCCATGAAAGAACACAAGAACGGGGGGAAAAAGAAAAGAAAAGAAAAGAAAAGAAAAGAAAAGAAAAGAAAAGAAAAGAAAAGAAAAGAAAAGAAAAGAAAAGAAAAGAAAAGAAAAGAAAAGAAAAGAAAAGAAAAGAAAAGAAAAGAAAAGAAAAGAAAAGAAAAGAAAAGAAAAGAAAAGAAAAGAAAAGAAAAGAAAAGAAAAGAAAAGAAAAGAAAAGAAAAGAAAAGAAAAGAAAAGAAAAGAATATTTCCGTTGGAAGGCATCTGCAATGATCATCTAGTCCAAGTGATACCTTTTTTTAATACTCTTCTAGGCTTACAGTAGTCTTCTTTCTTCCAGTCCTGTTGGAAGTTTGCCACCTTCCTATGAAGATTTAAGGATTTTACAGTTGTTAAACAAGGTCTCTTTTGCACTCGTGATGAGGAGCAGGAATATAGGATACTACTTTTGCTGCTGTTTAACACTGTTTTGTTTTATTTGTTTCATGCTGAGTTCACATATTTTTAGGATGTGACCACTTTTGCCGTCATACTCAGTCATCAGGCTGAAGTTCTAGGTAGGCTGGTCTCCCTCATAAGCATTTTCTGAAAGTACCACTCCTATAAATACAGAATAATATGGCACCTTTACTTGGAGATGCTCAAACACCAAGTAACTACAACTCAACCATAATGTACAAGTGCTAAAGATGATTATATAGAATTAATAAAGGCACAGAAATATCTCCTGTGCTTCCCACTGATTGTAAATCCTTATTTTATTAAGCATTTTAGGTCTGAATACTCAGAAACAGTTCACAAGATATATAAACACAAAACATTTTAAAATAGATAAATTATTTGGCTTCATACATTGGCTAAGTAAATTTTAGGAAACAGATATGTAAAAAGATATTAGACAGCAGACAAAGAGTGAATATTATTTTAAAACCAAAGGATGCAGTATTATTAATCTAGGTCACAATTTCAAACTTTAGAATCTAAGATAGAAGAGTCTGGATGCTGTATTTTATTTCTTGTGTAATAAGTTATTTAAATCTATTGAAATAGATACCTCACTATGCCAAATAGTGTTACCAAGCAATCAAAAGCTGGAAGCATACAAGTGTCATTGAGGACAAAACATATAGATCACGTATTCTGAAAAGTGTGTTACCCTTTTGTGTCTAAAATACTATCCAGCAACTTTGTTCCAACTGGATGTCTACCAAAAAACCAAGACAAGTCGAAAATCAGTGGAGTTAAACCCCTTGGAGGGATGTAATACTGTGAGTATAATTGAAATGTTAATAATTATGCTCATGCTGATAATTACCAAGAATAGTTTGGTATAGTAGTTATAGAGCTCACCTTTCACCTCTGGGTCTTGGATTTGATTTCTACCTGGGACTGTATGAAAAGAGTTCAATTATCTCCATCTCCCTTTTAGTGGATGAATTTTCCACCCCATTCACACTTCAGAAATAAACAAGAATAAAAATAGAGAGGGACAGAAAGAACATTTTATGGCCCCTAATTAGGTAATTAGTGTGAAGTTGTTTGGGGTTTTTTTTTATTAAATTTGACAGAAAATGTAATACAGTTTAGACCATTTGGAAAAGACACAAAATGACTGAAAAAATGCACGCTGAGAACAAAGCTCTACTGTAGACCTTCCACTACAGTTTATTTTCATATTTTGAGTATAACATACAAAAATTACAGTTGTCTCATAATGTAAAGATAATACACTTTGTTGCTGCGCAACAGCCGCATAGCTATGTATCCAACCTTATCAACATGACAAAAACACTTTAGCACAACACTTCTAATCAATCTAATGCGTAATGAGAAAAGGAAATAAATTACAGTTTATGCACAGGATTAACAACAGAAGTTCAAATAAATACATTAAACCTACTCAATGTTTTGATGCTGGGTTTTAACTAACCCAATTGCATCCATCTACATATAGCAGGACAAAAGTAACAATTGCTAGAATATGTAGGTATTGAAACACATGGGTCTCTAACTTAAAGGTTTCAAAGGTTTTATGAAGTTTCACTCACTTTGCAGTACCTCTCTTGTACACCATGGTAATAAGAGCTGGGCAATAAATGAAGCTCTAATGCAGAGCTATGAGGCAGTATGCAGTCAGGAATTTAGGAAGCAGTGAAACTTGTCTTATCATAAAAAGTGAAATCTCAGAGTTCTACAGTGCTACACAAAAATTAAGCAATAAAGATGAACATTTAACAACAAGTGTTGTTTATGAGACACTGCAACTAGTCTCCTTCAATTAATTAACATTTACTATGGTAAATGCTGGTTTAATCTGTGAGTTGTGCAAGTCTGAAAAAAAACAAACACCAAAACTCACCATGTTTCCATCATACACACAAACTGCATTCCTTAACTGTATTAAGAAGATTGATCCAAATGGGATTTTACTCCATCCCTATCTGGAAGCAATACCATCATTATATGTACTCTTCTTTCTTAAGTGTTCTAGAAACCTAGATAAAATAGGAAATTAAATAAGATCTAGGCATTATGAATAAGAGAATATTTTAGAAAATTTAGACTCCTGTACTTAAACACCACAACACAGGAAAATAAATACAGTCAACACCTGGAAATGAACAAGAATTTTCACATGGATTTCAGCAGCATTCAAGAGGAGTTTGAAATGAAGGAGAGTAGCACCAAGAATGTGTAAGGATCCAGTTTAGCTTAGAATTGAAATATGCAGAAAGTGCTCCAGCTACTGATGGTAACACCACCCATTGCTCCATTCCTCACCTCCTTTCCCTGGTCTTTAGTTACAAGTGGTTTGATTTTAAGTCAAATGGTAAGCAGTGTGTCTATATATGCTTTGTCCCTTTTCTTTCAGCAGGGTAGGGAGCTATAAGGGAAACAGGTGTAGCTGGGTATATTGCAGTTCAAGCACAAGGCCAAAAATTTGTGAAATCAAGCTTTACTAGCTATGTTATTAATGTCAAAGGGGAGGCAGATGGATGGGGACAAAACCCTTGCCTGCTGTAGTATGTGTCCATGTAGTTTCCTGGAGTTTTTATTTTTTGCCTAGGTTATGCATAGTTTTATTCTTCTCATAGCTCCCCTGGTACAAATCAAACATATATCTTACAGTTACAATGACAACTGCTTCATTTCATTCCAAGCACCTTATATGCATGATTCCATACATGGCAAAGCCAATTTAAATTTACTTTCTCTAATAAAGTGCTTTGTGATTCTTTCTCTCTATGCTGAGACAACATCACCCTAAAATAGCGAATTAACCACAAGAGGATATTTAGAATGATTTATGTTGGAAAACGCCCTTAAGATCACTGAGTCCAACTGTAAATCCAATACTGCCAAGTCCACCACTAAACCATGTTCCTAAGTGCCACGTCCACACATCTTTTAAATACCTCCAGGGATGGTGACTCAACCAGTTTGCTGGGAAGCCTGTTCCAATGCTTGATAACCCTTTCAGTGAAGAAATTTTTCCTAGCATCCAATCTAAACCTCTTTTGGCACAACTTGAGCCTGTTTCCTCTCATCCTACCTCTTGTTACACCTCACTACAACCTCCTTTCAGGTAGTTGTAGAGAGCAATAAGGTCTCCCCGGGCCTCCTTTTCTCCAGGCGAAACAACCCCAGTTCCTTCAGCTGCTCCTCATAAGACTTGTTCTCTAGACCCTTTACCAGCTTCTCTCTTCTTCTTTGGATGTGCTTAGACACCTCAATGTCTTTCTTGTAGTAAGAGGCCCAAAACTGAACAAAGTATTTGAGGTGTGGCCTCACCAGTGCCAAGATAATAACTTCTCTAGTCTTGCTGGTTATTTCTGATACAAACCAGGATGATATTGGCCTTCTTGGCCACCTGGGCCCGCTGCCAGCTCATATTCAGCTGGCTGTCACTCAACACCTCTAGGTCCTTTTCTGCCAGGCAGCTTTCCAGCCACTCTTCCCCAAGCCTGTAGTGTTGCATGGGACTGTTATGACCCAAGTGCAGGACCTGGCACTTGGCCTTGTTGAATCTCATACAGTTGGCCTTGGCCCATCAATCCAGCCTGTCAGATCCCTCTGAAGAGTCTTTCTACTCCCAAGCAGATCAACACTCCCACCCAACTTGGTGTCATCTGCAAACTTACTGAGGGTGCACTCGATCCCCTTGTCCAGACATAAAACATAAATAATGATATATAACATAAATCTTAAACAGAACTGGTCCCAACACCAAGCCCTGTAGAATACCACCTGTGACTGACTGCCAACTGGATCTAACTCCATTCACCACAACTCTTCGGGCCCAGCCATCCAGTCAGTTTTTCACCCAGCAACAAGTATGTTTATCCAAGCCATGAACAGCCAGTTTCTCAAGGAGAATGCTCTGGGAAACAGTGTCAAAGGCTTTACTAAAGTCCAGGTAAACAACAGCCACAGCCTTTCCCTCATCCCCTGTCCTGGTTTAACCAGGATAGGGTTAAGTTTCCCCAGCAGTGGGGGGGGGAGCTCTAGCCAGGTTATTCAGATACCACGAGGACCTCACATCCTGGTGCATGTCACATTTTCCTGGCGTGGGAACGTGGGAAGAATCGGTGATCATGTGGGGTTCGCGCTGCCAGGTTTTCTCTCGCTGCTATATTGGTAGATATTTTGCTCTGTTCATTGTTATTACTGTTATTCTTATTGTTATTGTTGTTGTTTGTTGTGTTGCTATTGCACTGCTGTATTAAACCTGTCCTTATCTCAGATCAGGGCTTTGTATTTCACTCCCTTTGTGGGGGAGGGGCAGCGGCCGCATGGTCTCAGACCCCGGCAGGGGCTAAACCATTACATCCCCTAAGCAGGTCATCTTGTCATAGAACATTCATTTATTATGCACAGAACAGTTGTTTACTAAGCAACACTAAAGTTTGCTTTCACACTGTTAGCAGGATATCTTATGGATGAGCCATACTTCCATTTGGTAAATATATGAATTGCTTGCCATTTGCCATGGCTACAGTTTTAAATGCCACAATTACAACACATGAAAACACCAAGTGCTTCACTGAAGGTGGGAAATGTTGACTTATCCTAGCTTTCCTTTGTAAAGCAGCAGGATTGTTCATTCATCTAGTGACTCATGAAGGGCTTTCCTGAGGAGAAAGCTGTCAAATGAGACTTGTGTTTCCTGCTGTGAAGTAAACACAGTAGCCCCTGCATATAAAATGCAATAATATTGGCGGTAAAAGTGTTGATCACATGGACATAATAATCTGTCTGGTAGTAAAAGCATCTAATAAAAAGAAGAAGGAAAAGATAATGTTGTGGCCGTGGGGGCTGTGAGATGGGACGAATGAACGGATCTGAGAAGAAT
Source organism: Strix uralensis (assembly GCF_047716275.1). Lineage (NCBI taxonomy): Eukaryota > Metazoa > Chordata > Aves > Strigiformes > Strigidae > Strix > Strix uralensis. The sequence goes on along the minus strand of NC_133975.1, from coordinate 105,194,516 downwards.
CCTGCATCATCTCACCAAAAAAGGACCAGTCAGAGGAGAGTGTTTGAAAGGCCTTGTTGTGCATGTTCCCATTATCAGTGAGAGGTGTCATAGCCACCGGCGCAGCGCTGCAGCATCATGCAGTGCGTGACAATTTGCCCATGGCCTGGTTAATTCTCTGGCTGCATATCACCTGTGGCGTTGCCAGTCACATTAAAAAAACCCAACAAACCTGCATCAACCAGAGTCTTACAGACAAAGTTACCTAGCAATTAAAATCTATTTTGAAATTCTTGAAGTGGTAAAATGTATAAATCTACAGAGAATGCGGGAGACACTGGAAGGAATAGGGCAAGGAAGAACCCCCTTAGCTAAACATAATCAAAGACTTTGATAGTAAATGTACAGGTGCTATATTGCACCCACAGAGTTCCAAAACAATGAATATAAGGTTTTCCCTCCATGGGTTTTAAAACAGAAAAAATACTAAACTGCAAGTGAAGCCGTGAAAATAGAGACTCCATTAAAGATATTCTCACAGTAGGGCACAATAGACCTTCTATTTAGCGGCTCACAGCTAAGGGGGTTGCAAACTGTATAGTTATCAAGTAAATGATAGATGAAGGAACTTAAAATAGTAATTTCAAATCTGTATTTCTTTGGCCTTGCTCTATTTTATTTCACAAAAGAAGTTTACCTACAAAATGTTTAGATACCAAAGGATCCTGGCCTTGAAAGTCCTCTCACACGTGCTTTACGCTGGTGTCTCTTATATCCATGATTTCTATCGAAATATAAATACTTCCACTTCTTCAGGTATAGCTTGACTTATTTGTGTCCCCAAATCCTCTGATTTCTAAAGAAGAGAGATATGGTACTATTGGTCATTCCACATGTACTCTGTATTATGTTTTCTCCCGTACTAAATGTCCTTCTTTTTGTCTTCATAAGCATTTCAGCACATGTGAGGACATAAGTAAACACAGTATTTCAAGTGCAGATGCATTAACTCTGTGTGTCTAGCAAACACTGTTGCTTTTCGTTGGTGTACTGACTCACAATACATTCTACCAAAACCAGCCCACGCTTCCATCTGCAACTTCACATTTATTTTTGTTATCATTAAAATTCCATCCATTCCTAAACTTGCTGACTTCTAAAGAGCTAATCCCCAATTTGTATCCATCTTATTGATTTGTTTTCTTGTGCCATATATATGACCTTACACTTGCTGGTATTTAATATTATGTCAGATGCAATTTTTCACAGTCATACACCTTCTAAGCTTTCATTTTTTTGCTGATTTTGTACAGTAATTGTGTTAATCTCTTGCTCGTACCTACATTTTTTTTGCAGTTAGTTCACTGTTCTAGACTAGCATATTTTCTCATGTGCACAGTCAGCTCCACTGTGAAATCTGTTGCTTGTTGCATGTTACACAGGCCTGCCAAAGGTCTCAGATTGGCCACTTGCCGTGGGACCTGGCATTACAGGAGATAGGGGCTTGGGTCATAGCTATCCTCAGCTCCTTTCCTCCCACTTTTCCCAGCCTATTTTGACCATTTCCAGGCTCTGCAGACAATTTTCCAATTGGAAAATGTTAAACATTGTGAAGAGGCAGTGGGTGGGCAAACACTTTGATGGAAGAAAAGCAGCTTTTTAATCCTTCATATATGTCTATCCTTTGTGGATATCACAGATCACAGGTCTTGCACACATGCATACATGCTATCAGTATGCAAGTTACTTCTCTGCCTTCTCCCTCCTTTCCCCTTTAAACTGCAAATTTTACACAGTATTCTCTGTAGGCATGAGCCGGCAATTAAATACCAAGTAAGACACTTCTTGTTGCCGCAGCTGTCGGTGCTCCCCTCTGCCAGCATCCTGGCACCACAGCCCAGGCGGCCACTCGGCCAGGACAGGGATGGGCTGGAGGATGCCCACCTCTGGAATGCAGATCCCCAGCACTGCGCAGCTCTGGCTTGGGTACAGCGCTGACCCGCTGCAGCTTAAACCAGGCGGATTCCTCTCAGGACCAAACTAACTACATCAGGGACTAGTAAATCGGCTGTGACAGTCTTATCCGAAGTAGAAATACCCTTCATTTTTATATTAATTTTCTTTTTCCTTCTTCTTACCACTGTTGGTTTTTGTGCTGACTGTGAAGTGATGCAAACTTCCTAGAAATTTCTTCTTTAAATAAATGCAAATTTCTTCCATGTTAATCAACATTTTCCTTGTGTATAGGTTACGGTTCATGTTAAAACTAAATCAAAATACCTTACGACATTCAAAGACTGGATGGTGAAAAGAAAATAAATTTATTTTTTAACTTATCCTTCATCACTCTTGGCAGACTCTGTGCCAGTTCATCTGACATTTTGGATTCTCTGACTGATTTCTTTTAGAAAATCACTGGTCGTGATTTTTAGACACCTGTTTTTTTTCACTGTTGCTTTGTAAATAAGTATGCCTGCTCTACACTAAAACATGTTAGCTTGGTTAAAGAGCTTTTCCTCTGTTTTTCCACCGTTCTGTTGAAAATGGAGTCCTAGGGCACTGGTTCTCTGCGTGCCTTTGTAAATTGACTCTGCTTTTTGTTGTTGATGTTGTGTGCCTTCCCTCTTCCCTCTGTCTTCTTCATATTTCTATGGCTAGAAGACAAAACTGAGCTGGTTATTGAGACAGTATCATTTATTTGTGTTCTTTAAGCAGGCTGCAGCAGAGCCAGAAGATAATGGGCACCTCATTTATTCAGGCTTTGAATGATCATATTTAATTCCCAGTGACAGCTGTCTTCACCACATTAGCATTGCAAATCAGCTCTGTTTTGTAATGGCCTTCTATTGAACATGATTCAATTATGTGTGGTCCATAGCGAGGCAGGATACGGTCTTAGTATCTATAGCAATATTTCTGCAAGCTGCTGCTCTTTACACTGCTCACATTTAAGCTGTCTGTTTACCACAATGCTTTCCTTGAACTACACCGAACTCTCTTCATTTTGCAGCTAAATAAAGAAGAATGAATATAATTTGTAAAAGCGGTTATCTGGTCAGACATATTACATACCCCATCTTCTTTACACATGCCTGGAATCAGGAAACACTTGTTAAAATAATTGTTATTATACGTAAAACATTTATATTACAAAAGTCATTAAAGTGGATTTAAATGATTATACAGTGTTAAATGGTACTAAGTACTAAAGCTCAATGCTGGCTTGAAGAAAAATTGTAATAACATACCAAAGAAGTAAATTTTCTTTTAGTGTCATAGTTTTCAAGGAAAAGGGTAGCAAAGCTTAACATTTATAAAGCAAGCTAATAATCACAGAATTTCAAAAATACAGTTTCAAAAGGTTCAGAAGTCCTATTTACTCTGAAATGGCTAAATCCTGTGAACCATATATTCTACTCTTTCTGTATCCTGGGCTGTCATGTGCAGATGACATTTCAGACCAAGCTGCTGAAGGCCTGGATTACAACACCGTAGCTTAATAGGTTTGTGTGTTTGTTATAATACAAAAACCTTTCTAAACTCTGATTCCACATGTAAGGCAAGTTCTCCTATTGTGTCAGGCAGCCTCAGAAAGAAAAGCTTCCTCTGCACAGATCCAGCAAATACATGCTTCAATCTGTGCAAGGCAAAGCACAAACCTTACTCTTTTCTTCAAGATTCCACCCTTGTGATCTTTACAACATTTAGCTCTTGCAGAAATCTCATTATACACAGTACAACTGTCCCCAGTCTCAGGGCTCTCTTCTTCTTGGTGGTCTCTCTCTCTCTTCATCTTGGTGATGAAGTGCACATATAGCAGAAATACGTTATTTATTCCAGAAACTAGAGTGCTGGGCCATCATTCTAAGTATTTGATTGAATAACAAGAGAAAAGGTTTTTTAATCATACACTAACCTTGAATTGTTTAAAGATGCTCTCTAGATAATGACAGAGGAGTTGTCCAGGAGTAATGATGACAGTGTTGCTTCTGCAGGATCCCCACTTTGAGTTTGGTCCTGGTCTGAAGCCAAAGACCACTGCTAGCTGCCCCATGTGGGCTGGAAGGTCACAGACACCCATGCTAACCACATCATTCCCTCCAATACTGCTGCATTGGATACCTCTGTGCATTTATCATATTCATCCATTTTTTTAAAGGATTACTTTACCTTTTGTTCTTTTTCTTAAGCCTTCATTCACACCTTTCCTTTCCACTGTATCTTCTGACAGATTGTCATCTTTCTTCAAAGATTTGAAACATACTGATTTCTTGATTATATTCTTCACTTAGTTTATGAGGTTTTACTACACTTTTGAAACCACAGAGCTTATGTGAAAGTAATGACTATTTCATCAAAAAGGGGATTCATTGCATTTTTTAAGGTAAGATCCATTTGTTGTTAATGGCTGGTTTTTTTACATATGTCAAATTATACATTCACCTACCTGGGAGACAAATTGTGGTTTATAGAACCAGTTTGATTTGTTCTTATCATGCCTACTGCATGAAAAAATACATATGTTCAAGCAAATACCTGTGCATGCCATTTTTTGCACATGGCGCTTCATGAAGCTGCTCCATGGAACTGGATCTCAACACAACAGTCTACCAAGGGTCAGTTACTTTAGCAGTGTCTCAGGCCCCAGTCCTCAGAGGTGTTTAGGGATCTAGTGCCCATCAGTTCAAGTGCTAAATGAAAAATCCAGCTATGGATTTTAAAGAAAATCTGTTCCAATATTTTAAAAGTTAATGTATAAATTGGATCCAAAGTCAAAGTCTGCTCTGCTCAGAAATCCTGAAAAGGAAGATGTCTCCATTTTTGCTAAGCTACTCGAACCTTTCTTCTGCTTAAAAACAGTCTACAAAGCAAATGGAATAGTATGGATAATGGACTAAACCTGTCTCTAGAATATATTATTAGAGTCACATTCTCTAAACCCTTCACAGAGAATCAGAGATTTTTTTAAAAATTTATTAAAAAGGAGCTGTTGGATTCTTTCTTATATTTTTATCTCTTTTTTTTTTTGGTAATAATACCTTGAAAGATATAAACTAAAATTATTTTCTTAACAGAAACCAATATCAGGGATAAAATTTGTTTAAGGATGAGTAACAGAACAAGGAAAAAGAGCAAAAGGAAAACATGCACCACATATACCACAAGCTCTACAGGGAAGAACAAAGTTAAAGGGTTTAGGAAAAAAAGTGAAGGAGAAACAAGATCTTATCTGTGCTTTTCAGCTTCTTTCTCACATTGAAAAAACTGAAGAAAAATTTATTTTTGGTAAAATATGAATTTCCAATGTGCTTAGTAAACAATTCAACTACAGCAGGCATTAAGAAGACTTGTACATATCAGAATATGTCCCTTTTCATCACAGTCTTTCACCTCGGAAACTTTGCACTGTGACTAAAAAGGAAAAGAAAACATCTGTCTACACTGTGGTAGGGGCTGGTGGGGCTTCCAGTGGAGCATACTGTCATGCTACGGCAGTCTGTCACATGGGTTTTACTGTCTGACCCTGCTAGATGACTCTCATGTTCACATTTTCAGATGCTGATGTTCATACAAAATATTTTTGCCTGTTTCTTTGCCTAGGGAAACAAGGTTTATGTCCCACAGTATCTCTCTCTCATCTAATTTTCCATGCACACAATCATTATTAACCCAAATCTGAAAGGTACTGGAAGTCCTATAGACGATTGCACTCCTACAGGTTTTCTGAAGACTGCAGTTAGCAATAGAGAGGGAAAGACAGGAATTCCTCTGCCTGCCCCAGGGGAGGATAGACAGCCTCTGCAGCTGCCCACACAGCTGGCACAAACGCGCTGGCAGGCATCCGCGATGCTGCTTGCTTTGGCCAGTCAAGGGTGCTACAGGAGACATGGAGGGAGGTGGAATTGATGCTGCAATGGTGGGCACAGGGGACTCTAATTCGTAGGAATCCTGGCTTCATTGATATTATCACTCAGGAACAACCTTTTTATTCTGAAATAAGTAAGCTTTTTTTCACATGAAAATGGCACAAACAAAACCAACATCACCTCCTGAGTATGCATTGCTGTTATGTAAGACTGGTCATGTTTACAGTCAATTACTACAAAAAAACAGGGAATTTCTTTCTATATTGCTGTATGTAATGGATACTAATGGCAATTTCCTCCACCTATCGTGTAATTTGGCGTAATTAATGTAATTTGTTCTAGTAATTGTAAGAAGGTCAGGACCAGAGTTCATGAAATATGAATCACTTCCACATCCCATTTCAATATTTATCATCCCATGCTATTCATAGATACCATTAATATACAAATAACTTAATTGAAAAACAATAAAGGTTTCTATAAAATAAAATAAAATAAACCTTTCACAGAAGTAAGGAAGTGGAAAGTAAATCCCATAACACCTTCTCATTCTTCAAGCAGAGGCACATGTTCTGTAGCATTCACGCATCATAGGCCACCACTTCAAAGTCTCCTAGAGGTGCCAGATATACAAAATCATTACTTATCAGCTGTATTGCTGTAGCACTTTGAAGATGTTTATGCTACTTGTCTCTGCCCCAGATGACTGTTGCAAGTACAGAGGAAATTAATGCAGACAGATCAATGGGGGTAATAAAGCACCCAGAATTGCTCAGATCAATCTCAGGAACCTATGCTCATGCTGTCTCATGTATTAGTCATAGTTAAGATGAATATGAAGCAGGGATTTGGAGGATGATGAAATAGTTTGGGGCTGTTTATAGGAGCATTCCCCTTTCCCAGACTAGGGGGAGGTATAAGAATACTACAGAGAAAAAACCAAACGTGCCTGCCTGGAACTTCAACAAGTAGATGGAAAAGGCTGGGCTTTCGGACTAACTGGAGGTTGGTGTTCACACTCAGTCTGGAAGATAAGGTGATAAGTACAGTGCAAGAAGTTGTGAAAGGACTTGAGAATGAATCATCATCTTAGGTTTAGCAAGGCAAGTGGAGTGGATTTTGCAAAGCAAGGGAATTAAGAGAAACAGGAAGGAAGATCTTTGCAGCAATATGAAGAATTGTCAGAGGAATAAAATTACAGCAAAAGACAAAAAGTATGTCATAGTAACTGAGTCATAAAATAATACCAACTTCTGCTACCTGGAAAGAAAGACAGGAAAGATTTTAAATATTGCAGTGAAAATCATCAAGTCAGCCTGAATGGGAGAAATAACCTACAGAGCAAACGCATGCTACATGCCTCACTGACAAGCCTAGCAGTGTTCATACTCAGAAAAATGAAATTGTAGGCTGGATTTAGAGTCAAAGTTTAGTAGCTAACCCTGAACTGGAGTTTTTGAGGACATACAAGAAAGTTGTCTAAGATTTTAATTTGGACAAAATAGACTGGAGTAGAGAAACAGATTTGTGAGGCAACAGCCTAGTAAAGATTGTCAAATTCATGTTTTCACAGGCAGATACGCAGATACACAGTCAAGGACAACAGACACAGTCCATGCAGAACCACTAAAAATGTAAGAAAGGTGAATCAGACAATGTCTCCAAGGGAATCCTTCTCAGAGTAGTCAGAAGTAAGTCAGAAGAGGACAGAATCTGAGCAAAAGAAAGTCTGAGAGGGAATAACCATGTCACAGTCACACTTGGCCAACATGTCCAAGGGATAAGAATGGAATGCTTGTTCCCTAAATTTATCTAAAAAGAAGCTGTAGTGACAGAAAGAAATATCAGTGAAATGTAGATCTTACAAACAGATGAAGGGGATCAAAGGTAGAACTGGAAGACAGAAGGAAGACAGAAATGGAAGTACAGTTTGATAACAGAGCATCTATGAGATCAGGGAACTATGAGATAAAAAAAAGGGGAAAAGTAGGTGGGGAAAAAAGTGTCATCATTTTAGAACAGGAATCTGAAAGATGCTCTATTGTGAGGAAATAGTGTGAAGTTATAGACAATGTAGGGGAGAGTACAAATGTGGTCACCAGGTAGAACATAAAGTAGGATAGAAGACTCACTAGTCTAGGAGAACAGTGGGAGAGGCAGAGAAGAGGAGGAAGAAAAAGTCACATCACGTTTGTCAGCTCTGTGCAGCAAGAAATAGGTGAAGTCCTGTGGGAAATGAATGTGGAAACCAAATGTAGGAAGAATTGGGGGTGAGTCCACCGTGCTGACATAGCTAGAGTTGTCAGTGTGGGATTCAGGCAGCAGTCAAGGTGGGGACTGCAGAGCTGCATGGCCACAGCTGTATTGCATGCTGAGGCAATATATGTCCTCAGTTCCTACTGGTATACATCAGGGACTTGCTTTGTCTTGCACACTTATTTTCCTTTAATGTGAGTATGGCCTCTTATGTTCTTCTATTCTTATGTTCTTTATGCCTGAAACTTTTAAAATGCTATTATCTACTAATTATCTTGCTGAGAATATTGCCTACATTGTAGAGACCCCCTGAAGTGAGTTGCTGCTTAGTTCTCATGAACAGTTTGGATTTTTCAGACCCACTTTTGAAAGGCGGAAAGGTTATGGGCCCTAAGATGCTTACCTGAAAAGCCTCTGATTTCATAGGGATGCTTTGAAATTGGTTTAGTCTTAATAATACCAGTCTCCAGAAAAGGTTGAGTAAAGTCAGCACAGAATAAAGTCAAATCTGAGAATAACTTGGGAAAGCACAACGTATCCATTTGAAAAGATTCTGCAGTTACTCTGTTTACAATCTTTTGTGCAAGTCAATTTCTCCATCAACTATTGTCCCCAGATGAACTGATGTCTATGTCACTGATTCTGAAGCTTTTGGGAAATCCAAAAGCAATCACTTTCTCAGCATTTTGTTAATATGCTCTAATAGAAGATATTGCAATGAAGCATCAGCATTTTAAAAAGCATAATTTATCAGTGCTAGTTACTGAGAGCAATGGAGTTAATATGGGTAAGCTGGAAATAAATGGCTAGTTTTTTAATTGAAAAAGTGTGTTTGATTTCTTAGATATACAACTCATAGAAGTTTTCTTTGCCAAGAGATACCACTGTTAAGTCCTAAACTATAGAGAAGTATATTTTATAAAATGAATTTCTAATAGCAGAATGTCAGTAAACAGTAACAACCCATGTGAGTTAGAAAAACAAGCAGTAAGTCCACAATTGCTGATGTAAGAACAGGCAAGCTGAATGTTTATTGTTTACCGAGTTCCCCTCTTATTAAATAATTTAAATACTAACATGGAGAAGTGGTGGCCAGTAAACCTGAAGCAGTAATCCATAAATAAACATGTTATATTAAATTGTAACAGGTATTAATAAGCCCTCTAAAATAGATATATCCTGTAAATAAATATATATTTAGTTTGAATTAGCTCTTTATCCAAACTTTAAGTATTCATTCCCCAGATAGAAACCAGGAGCAAAGCCATGTAAAAGATTCTAAAATTCTGTCTTAGAAGGTGAAAAGGAAACCAGTTTTTCCTGGTTTCCCATTCTGTTCTATAGTACAATTTTTCTGGAATGCAGTTTTATTTTCTCTTACATTCCTTTCTTCCATATAGGATCTCTGTACTTGATGTATGGTAATTCATAATCACCATTTTTTAAAGGCCTTTAAGAGTACTATAGATAGAACAAAGAGAAGTTATTCTGAGAGCCAATTCCCCAACTTCCCTGTGGACAGAGAAGTCGGATTAGCAAACTGTCATTACAAAAGAAGCTCTCCAGCGTTTTCTCAGTTTGGTTCAAATTAACAGTTGCCAACTAAAGCAAGAAGCTTGAGGCTGAGAAGTTAAATGAGAAAAAACATATGTTAAATCGCTCATAAAGAGCAAAAGCTAGTCAAATAACCAGTTTATCAAATTTCAATACAGTTAAATAAACAAAGTATGGTATTGTTAATATACCAAAACAGTTCTCTCACTTTCTAAGACTTTCTGGTTGTCAGTCTCATGAACACCATGGCCACTTGGGGCTTAGTAGCAAGGCTGCAGATAAAACTCAGAGGTGAGTGCTCTGAAAGCAAAGCCTGTAGCTCCACAGCTGAGGAAAACTCTGTATTATCTCGGAGCCCAATAGAACATATGACACAAATAGGGTCAATTATTTTATGCATACAAAGATTTAGAGAGATAACCTGTTTTGATTTTAAAATGTCAAGCAATATAGATTCTGCCACCTAACCTTCACTGTTAAAAATGGTCACTTCAAAGTTGCTGGCATTGATTCAATGGCTTTTTCTACAAGCGCTCTTCTACCTATATCTCTTTCTATCATTCTCTCCTATCAGATATCCCAACCCCAAGTGAACACTCTGGAACAATGTTTCTTAATCTGATCTCAAAAACTGGCAACAGACAACCACATTTGCAATTGACAACTTCATAGTTATGCACACCTATACATGCAAACAAGAAAAAAACCCGAAATGATTAGACTTTATTCTAATATTTTTTAAATAAAAACTATTTTGATAATGCCATACACTAAACCACTCTGGAATAAATAAATTATCTTCAGGTTTTTAATGTCTGAAAACCAACAGGGTGGATTGCAACTAAGTAATTTTAAACTTAATGACAGTCTATAGGTGTCCAGCTTGGTGCAGTTCTGCGTGTCCTAACATGGTGCACTACCACATGAAACCAACAGTTGATTGAGGAATGTTCCTGACATTCAGGGAAAATTCCTCCTTATACAACAGTGCCTTAATACTGGGGATGGACGGAGAGGGTTGCAAAATATGCAAGACATGTTGGCATTGTGGTATCCAGGATATTCATACCTTTAATACATTGTGACATACAAGATTCAGTTTATAAACAATATACATCATATGAGTTCAACCAAAGTGTCGTGGTACTTTAGAATTACTAAAATCATATATATACATCCTCAAAACCTCTATCTGTATACCTATCCTTTTGCTTCTCTTCATTAGGAACAAACCAGTGTTATTCTGAGATTAATGAGTTAAAAATTAGTGATGTCTTCATCATGAATATTTGTCCTTATCAGAATGGAGACTCCTGGAACAATTACTGTGTATCTAGGCAGCAGCACTACAAGTGAATGTGAATTAGCATGACTACAGATTATTCCAATAGTTCCTATTCATCACAAACAACAGCAGCTTCAGGAAAACATAACACTACCACATGTGACCAGACAGGGGATATATCAGAAAGCACGTTTTCAAACCAAGAAACAAATCTGAAGACTATAAAAAATGCTAATGCAGAAGGAAAGCCACAAGACCTGTGTTCAAATTTAGAATATTTAATTGAACTATTTAATAATTTCTGAGGACTGCATCAGAATATCTCTTATTTTTATAACACAAAAGGTTATAAGCAGACAATCCATTCAGACAGTGACCTTGCCAGACAGTACTGGAGGATAAAAAAAAAAAAACACCATTCCCTGTCACATTCTCCAACACCCTTATTGCTCTACCTCCCTGTAGAAATCTCATGCAATTAAAGAGGATAATGCATGTTAAAATGTGGTCTGTACATGAAAAAGTTTGGGAAAACATCATTTGGATTAACATGAAGAATATTTTGCACCTTATCTCCATCATTTTAATTCTAGCAAATGAAAGAAAATATGCCTGCTCTCCCAATCTTCCCTCCAGTTATTAGTTATTAGTTATCACCAGTATAACCGCATGCAAGCAGTACAACAGCACTAGATCCTGTATTTATACTAAATTCCTGAACTAAGTTTTACAGCTAAACACAAGGAACAAATATGTTGTTTAAAGCATTAATTTTGGATGGATACTTTCAAAGAAAAGTATCAACTCTGCTTATTTGTCAATCTTAATTCTGACAACAGAAACTGTATTGCTAAGAGAAATCGAGCAAATATTTTCAGGGATTACAATCTGCATATTGTTGAAAGAACTGACAACGTTTTTATCAGTATTATGTATCTCAGGAGGAGAGGAACCATTATTCATACCTTACTTATATCAGACTCATCTCAGTGGGCCAGCATTTGTGTGACTGTATAACCCAAAAATCAGCTTCATTTCTGGAGTACAAAGCAAACTTATGGTGATAATGGTCACCAGGATGATAGGGGGTTTTTATAAAATTCTCAAATTTTTTGAGGAGACCTTTTCTCTGCAATGTCATACTCATATTCATTTTCCTTGTTAAAATAATTTCCAAAATGTATTATCAAATTTAAGTACAAAATAATATATAAATATGGCCAAGGTTTTCCACCTGGATTTTAACAGCATGAAGAAACAAAGCCTCAGAAACAAAGTCTCAGATGTCTTATTCAAAATTGCAGAATAACAGCAGGAACTGAATTCTGCTGTTTTCACCCAACTAGCCCATAGAAATCAAACCTACGCTGATATTGGGTCATCCAGACCACACGCTAGGAATTTTGCACTGAGTATTCCTACTTCAACATAAATGCAGATCCGATTTCTTCTGGTTTCATTGAACTATCATTCCAGGAGTTTAAGAAGTGAGTTCAGAATGTTTCTGCAAGTAACTAATCGGTTCCACCAGCTGCAAACATACATCAAATGTAATCAGAAAACAATTGGCAGGGACCACGATGCATCAAGCATGCCAGAATGGATGAGAACTTAAATGCGAAGGTTCAAGAAAGTGGTTTGGAAATCTCTTCACTGATACCTGCATTCAATTTGCATCTCAATTTCTCACACAAATTCCTCAAAGCACCTAAATGTGGACACTGAAGCACATGCAACAGCACCTGAGCCCTCCTCAGGGTAAAAGCAAAAGGGTCCTTAGAGTATGTCCAAGTCCCAAAGGTTGGGATGTTGATATGGTGCTCAAAACAGTGCTTCTCTTACACCACAGGCTTGCAACCCAACAGGACCATTCAGCCCGTTGCCATTGTGCAATATATCCAACACTGCATATATCCACCTTCATGCAGCATTTCCAGCCAGCCCAACTTGACGCACCAAACATGCTACTCTTACAGCGGGAGCCTGCCTGCACACCTCACAGAGCCGAGCATGGCATGTGCATCACCACATGAAGCCAGTGCCAAGCTTAACTAATCACCAGACCTCTTGTGCTGGGAACAAATCGCAGCTCAAGTCCCAGCTCTACTAGGAAGCCACCTGAGTAGCAGGGTGCCCGTTCAAACAGGTTCTTCCATTTTTCGGCTTTCAGAAGTGAATATTCCAGATAGTACAATAGCACCTGTCTATAAATTTTAAATAAATAGAACACTTGATTCTTGACAGCTCATCTCAACATTTCAGTTGCTGATGGCAACATTAACAGCCAGCCTTTCCATTTTCTGTCATTACTCCCATCTCACAAGCTCTAAGGGTTTGATTCTGCCTCAAATATTTAGGGCTTTTTTTGCTCAATACTCTCAACTAGAAGAGCAAATTTAAACTATAACCTGTTCAGCTTTGCAGTCAGGAGAATCTCAATTTTTCTCCTCAGAAAAGGGGGGAGGAAAACCCCGCTAACATTTTGCAAACCTTCCATGCACCAGTCCCAGAGTTGCAGTTTTGTTCACGTTGGGCCTTGACAGGGAAAGGATCATGGTCACATCAGCTGTGCAGACCCATGAAGACACCCGTGTTCTCCAACCAGGCTGTTTTCTGTTCCCACAGAAACCACATATTTAGTGGGGGCAGCCCTTGAAATGAATGGAAGTCTCCGCATTCATATAGTAATAAAGGACAACAAGCACCTGGATTACTGTTCTTCTGGTACACAAAGATATTGAAAATACTAAACCATTCCTTCCTTCCCTATTTTTCCCTCACTAAAGCAAGACTGTAGAGAAGCTGAATTTGCATCCCTTGCTAGATTGTGTCTCATTTGTCCTTAACCCACATTATACTTATTGTTTTGAGTCTCAAGCTGTATGTTCTATTTTATCCCTTGTTCTTAAAAACATTGAAAATATCTGTATATTATTAGATATATGATAAATGTCTAAAAAGAATCATTTGATTGAAGGTTTTGATTGCATTATTATTGAAAGATCAACGATTATGAGGTGCTCAGTTATATGACATTTAATCATGCAACCCCAATGAAACCAGGTTAGCATTTACACTGAGAACAGGCCAGGAGAAAGGATAGCAGAATCAGAGCTTACATATTTCATATTGAATAAACCATATTTTCTATGCTGTTTTCCATAAAAACAGACATGCTAGATCAAACTAAAAGATTTTTCTCAGCCAGCGGCCAGCAGCTGATGTTTAGAAAAAAGAACATATGAAAGAGGGAAAATAGAATAGTGGTTGCCAACTACTCCTGTTTAAAATCATCCATCTCATGTTTGACAGCTCTTCATAGTCTTTCCTTTATAAAATTGTTTAATCACTTTTTGAACTTTTTTGTAATTTTGGCATCCCATGAAAATGAATCTCAAAATGTAATATTGTTATGCAGGAAAGGGCTTTCTTTTGTTTGTTTTAAACCTGCTGCTTAATAGTTTCCTTGGGTACCCTGCAGTGAGTAATCACTCCCTATTCAGTTCTTCATGTCATTCATAATTTCCTATTCCTCTATCACACCTGCCTTTTGTTGTCTCTTTGCCAAGCTGAAGAGTACTGGTACAGTTTTATCTCTCACACAGAAGCTCTAACCTTCTATCTAACTATCACCAGTATCTCTAACCTTCCCCTCTTCTCGTCTCCCTGCCCTTTCTATGTCTATAACCTTCCACACTTCCACAAACCATTTACTATGTTCCCATCTCATCAATATATGCATAATCAAGATTTCTGTTTCTCTTTTTTATTTTTTTCCCAATACTTCCTAATATACTGTTTGTCTTTTGATGGTTGCTGAGAATTGGTCTGATGTCTTTAAGGAATTAATCAGAAGAGCTTCAAGATCTTTGCTAATTTAGAGTCCACCACTGTCAGCTGCATGATTAAAACTGTTTTTTCCTCAGGAGGATTACTTTACATTAATTTGGTCTTTTCTCACCCAATCACTCAACACAGTAAAATCCTTCCACAACTCTTTACAGTAAGCTTTGTCTATCATGAGTAGTTTCATATCAGCCAGTCTCTTTATTCACTCCCTTTTCTAGATCAGTTAAGAATATATTGAATAGCAGAGAGCTCCATTCATTCCCTTACTGAATCTTTTGGAAAAAGATTATCTATCCTATTATTTTTATTTCTTTTTTTTTCCCCTTTTTTTAAACCAGTTGCTAATTCAGGAAGAAAATTATTCCATACCCCATATCAGTTAATTTTTGTTAGCCTTTGGTGATATTAATATCCAGGTTGTGCCTATTCTTCTCCATTACAACACATTAAAACACTGTGGCATACTAATTTTGGTCTTTATTACAATTTCAGCCAGTCTGCTCACTATAGAGTCCAGACACACTAATGAACTCGTCTCACACCCTACAGATTCCTTAAAAATATTGGCTTCACGACTATCACTTTCCATTCCTCAGGTATCAGGGCTGATGTAAGTCATGGTTACCCATCACAGGGAGTCGTTCAGCACTTTAGTTTTGATTTCTGATAGAGTTCTTAGATGAACAGGATTTATTTCTGTTGGTTTGTTACTATACATATATCAATTCATTCTAAACCTTTTTTATGACAGCTAAGCCCTTAGTTTGTTCTCCACACAGAAAG
Source organism: Strix uralensis (assembly GCF_047716275.1). Taxonomy (NCBI): domain Eukaryota; kingdom Metazoa; phylum Chordata; class Aves; order Strigiformes; family Strigidae; genus Strix; species Strix uralensis. The sequence continues at coordinate 105,178,943 of NC_133975.1, read as the reverse complement.
GCTCCAGTACAAAAAAAATTTATCTTTTTGCTCTTTCTTAGTAAACAACAGAAATAATGCATTTAGGGTTCTTTTTGCTAAAATCTTATCTTGAATATAGAGTCAGGCTTTCTACTTTTTCATTTTAAATGCTGTTATTATGTGTGCTAATGCTTTTAGCAAGTCAAGGCTCAACAATATTTTTGGCCTATTTCATAACAGTTTTACATTATCTTGCTAGGGTTTTCTATTTTCTTATTTGGATAGAAGTTCCACAATGGAAGATGGCTCTGGTAGCTGTAAACAGTTTCCTGCAAGGATTTTACTCTTTTGGCTGCCTCTTTTAATTTGTTTTGAGAAAGGTTCTTCATTTGTATGTGCTTTCTTGCTGTAAATTATATTATGGTGGGTAGATGGGCAAGAAGTTGTTTGTTCTGCCTTTAAAGATATTGAATTTGAGAAGGCTGTGGCCAGTATTGCAGTGCAGATCATCATTATGATTTTAGAAAAGAATTGCAAGGATAAAGTGAATTTTATTTTCATTATGAATTTCTAATAATCTGTTGCTGGATTAAAATAACAGCCTTAAGAATTGTAACCGCTGATGGAAATGTGCACTGTATGGCACATAGTTAACATCAAAATCTAATTTAAATCACTGCCATTAAATAAGAAAGTAGAATAAAACATATACTGTCTTGGATTATTTGTGAAATATTACATGATAATTATCTTAATCTATTATGCTGGGGTTTTTTGTTGCTGTTGTTTTAAATTATTTAGTTTGTGAATATGATTAAGCCTGCCTTTTTCATGAAAATGCAGAACCTTTCACCTGGGCTAAAGATTAGACATTGCATTTTAACAGTCAACATAAATATACAAAATCTCGCAAGGAAAAGAGATCCTTGTTATCATTTCAGCAATCTCTGTTTTCCAGATTACTGAAATGAAAAAAAAGAGCAAAACATTCATTGTTATTTGCACCATTAAAAGTGAAAAAACAAAAAAGATAATTGCAGTTTTCTAATTAAGTAAAGAACTTAAAAGAAATTCTTACTAAAACAACAAAAAATTCTGCATGTTGCTATAGATGTGAGCAACCTCACAGGAATTATTTCAATCTGTCTGCAATTTGTTCTCATTCTTTGCACTTAGTGTGAAAATTCAGTACCTTTGGTCAGCAATACCTTTGCATTCTCATATCAAAAGGCAAAACAACCAAAAATGAATTACTGAAGTAATGTTTCTTCTGTGTGATACTAATTGCCACATTGTATTTGCCATAATGATATTCAATGAAAATGTATTTTCAGTTGATCATACCAAATTTTTATTTATATAAAGTGCTAAACAATATCAATCTTCTCTGTCCATGTATTTCAATGACTGTGGCAGACCCAAAGTTATTTGAAAATGGTGTCCCATGCATGAGCACAGTAAAAGTCACTTTTGGTGGATTTGGAGCAAAACAAAGGCTACAGACGAAAACTAATTCAAAATCAGTGTTTTAACAAGGTGTGTTTCAATTCAGGCTTTTTTTAAAAAACAGTGGAACAGGTCAAAAGTTTAAAAGTCTCAATTTTATATAAATATTGACTTGCATTTTTTTACATTTTAAATTACTGAGAGTTGCTGCAACAAGAGTCAATGTCAGCAAATGACTCAGCTCAGCATAAACAGTCTTCAGATCACCCAGATCACAATTAAATTGGTTCAGGGTGTGCTTTATTTGTTCATGTAGTGCTTTATAATTTTGTCTCTATCTCTTTTGTTATTCACAACCTTTTTTCTCTCTAGCTGAGTAAGCTCCTCCAAAATAAGAACAGAATGAAGACAAGACTTGTTCATTTTACCCAGAGATAAATTCACTAAGGCCACCCCAGCACAGTGAGAAATAGTGGGTGGGAAAAGAGGTTCATATAAGCAAATGCGTATTGAGTGGTCTAAAAAAACTGTGCCGTGAAGCAAATTTTGAACAAAATTCAAGGATGAATAAAGGTGACTAAAGACTATGTTCAGGGCTCTTACTTTCTTAAGTGAGTATGAAACTAGCAACAATTTCCAGGACCACCTGAAATTTAAATGATAGGAACTGAAGAATGGCAGCACAACTGCCAAGAGGAATTTTCCATCCTGTAATTACATGGACTGCAACCAAAGCCCCCTTCTATGCACTTCACACTGGAAAAGCAATATTTTTCTTTCAAATACACTTAAAATATAATAAAATATTGCACATAACCACCTCATGCAAGAACTCTAGAGAAATCAAATTTAGACAGTCTAGGGTATAGGCAAGCATCCACAAATCTACACACGCACAACCTTGAAAATAATTTCAGCTACATGTAAATATATTTTTGCAACAAACTTTTAATACAAGAAAACACAAATATTCTTTTTTCCTCTGCCCTTTTTCAAAATTCATACATTTTTTCTCCATCCTTCTACACCTTGCCCAGTTGATCTTTTTCCTGCCATTTTAAGATTATTTTTCCTCTTCCTCCATTTCCATGTGTATTCTTTTATTCATCTACCTGACCCCTCCTCTTTCCATCCCCTTTTGATTTATTTCTTTGCATTCAAATAGCGGTGCTGCCTGGGACATAGCGTCTGTCTAAACCAACCTCAGCTAGCTTGCTCCCATTGCGTTCCTAAGAGGGTACTCAGGGCATAAATGCCTTTTTCCCTGGTACCCCAGTGTCCATTATATCCAAGCACAGTCTTGTTACAGCATGGTCTAAAACTAATAAGAATAGAAAAGTTACTGGCTTAGGGATCTTTATGCATGTTTGCAGTTCAGAGAAAGCAGTAGATATCTTAGTGTGCTAGTTTTTTTCTCCTCTGGTTTTGCATTTGTTTCACTCAATAACATGTTATTAAAAAATTAAATAAAATGGGGTGTCCTTTTCTCCACATCATGCTTCTTATCTCCTCCTCCCATCTCTGCCATGTTGGACCACTCATCCATAACAGAAGTATTGTCATGCACAGCAACAAGGGAAATGTGAGGCCATAAAGAGTGGAAACTCTTATCTATCTTGCAAACCCTATTTTACAATTTCACCACTGAACTTTGTTTGTGGTTTCATGAAATTCATGGAGAGATTTATAAAAAGATGTACTCTGATGAATATTAAGCCATGTTAACATCAGTGAAACGCTTGAAAACATAATCCTGACTACTTGGCACAAATACAGACCCAGGTTCCAGTTGAGACAGAAGCCAGATAAGTTCTCCATGTATCAGACAATTGCCTGCACATCTTTTCTTGCCAACATCATGAGGTTTTTCAAGGACAGCACTCTGCCCTACTACTCTTGCATGTAATTAACACACAGTGTAATCAACAGGATGTGTAGCTGAGGAGGTCTGAAGAGATTCTGTCTGGCTGTAAAACATTAGAACGAAAATTTTTGTTGCTGAATGTACATCTATTCACAGAAGTTAACAGGTGTTTGCTGCATTTTCTGCAGTTTAAATATGTTTAATCTTCAGTTGTATTAAAACCTATTGATGAGGAGAGAAGGTTCTTTTAACAGAGTGCTAACAAGGCATTCATGAAGCCTTCTCAATCATACTCTGCCAAATTTACCAAAAGTCTCTTGCAAAAAGAATTTGCCTTAGCTTGTGACAAATGCTGCATCCCAGAAGTACATGAACTTGAGAAACTCTGGACTTGCCTACATTTAGGCAAAAAGTTTTCTCTTGACCAAAAAGGAGAAAAAAATCCCTGGATCAAGAAACACATTAAAGTATACTCTTTTTTTGGTTGAATTTAATAGAATAGTACAGTTGCCAGTTTACATAGTTTTTAATAAAATTTTTTAAAAAGAATGAATGACATTTCTGAAAGTGAAAGATTGAGTGAAATTCTTGTAATCAAGAGATTTCTTCTTCAGAAATGTTTTAATGAATAATAAATATAACAATGAATTCTGCTGGGAATCATGTCATTGTTGTCATTTACTATTATATTAAGCCATCCAATGCATCCATAAAAATAGAATAATTGGCCCATTAATTTGTTAATAGAATTTTAACCTTCATAAACAGTCATAACTGAATCCTAAAAAGCAAATGTCATAACAAGATTGGTTGTTAGACACTCGGGGGATAAGTGTGGGTATCATCCATGAACAGATTTCTTCTTTTTTTATGCCTGTTTCTTGGTTAAAGTGTTAGATTGGCACTGATTCCCTTTTCAATAGCTTTTTGTGGCCAGGCAGGTTCTCTCTTCATTCTCTGCACATTTGTCCAGCCTGTTTAGACAGTAATCTCTTGGCCATTAGGACTTAAAGCAACATTATGCACTGCACAGACTTTATTACCTATTAATTATAGAACAATAAATAAAGTGCTTTACTTATTGATTAAATAATCACAATAAGTTTCTTTTTAGAGCTCTTGTTATTTTGTTAAAACAGTTTAATTTTTCTGTATGTTTATATAATGCTTTTTTGCAGTTACTTTGGAATGCTTTTGGTAAAGAACTGTCCTAACACAGCAGAAAACAACCCCACCACATTTACTTTTGCAATATGCATCCATACATATTCACCACATTTCATGTCTTATCGTTCCACCTAGCCTTGATGTCAAATGTGGTCCATTTGCAAATCTGAGTTGCAGTATTTTTGGCTACTCTGCTACTTGCTATGGGATGTTTTCTGTGTAGGGACTCTTCAAGTGGAGCCATGTACCATGACAAAGAAGCAGTAAACATCCTCTGTTCAGATCCAGTCTGGCACAAAAATAATAATAATAAAAAAAGCAGCACATCATCCTTCATGTTTAAAAAGAAAATTATTAAGCCTTGAAAGCAGTTACCCATGGAATGCGGCAACACAACTTCCAATACACTAATAAAATGTTTAGGAAAAAATCTTTAATTTCTTTAGAGTATTATTACCTGTATGCAAGCAGACTTAGATGGCTATGTGCTTATTGTATCCAACCAAACAAGAAAGCAATGGTGTCCCTAGAAGTCCAGCTGGAGGTAGGAAGAAAGTTGCCCTGGTCATGAGTGCCAGGGCACACACAGCCCTGCTACCCAGGGGAGGATGCAGCTGCTCCAAACTCTGTGTGAAGAGGAGGCTTAGTACTAAATGAGTGAGCATGAGGAATAAGACAAAGGTAAACCATATAGCATCCTGTAAAGGCCTTCAACAGGAGGCTACTAAAAAGCAGCAGAGGGATCCACAAGCTAAGAAGCACTATTGGAACATACAAAACTGGCTCACTCAGTAGCAGTGAGGAATGGATTGATGAATGTTAACAATTTTTCCCACAGAGGGTTGAAAATGCTATTCGTGCAGCAATTGCTAATATGAGAAAGGATCAGTTAGAGTGCCTCAATACTTACAGGTGATTTGTTTTGTCTTTTCCTAGTGTTCAGGTACATAGACAGTGGGACGAGAGCAGAGACCTTGTGTTGATAAACAGGCCAGAAAAAAGGAGACAGCAAGTGAAAAAGATATAACTCTTCTATAACAAGTCACAAAACAAAACTTCAGTTGCAGTTATCATGGAACAATAGAAGATCAACACAAAAACATTCTCATTACTGATGTCATCTACCTGGACTTGTGCAAAGCATTTGACACTGTCCCACGTGACATCCTTGTCTCTAAATTGGAGAGACATGGGTTTGATGGATGGACTGTTCGGTGATAAGGAATTGGCTGGAGGTCAACATCTGTGATTCTGTGATCTCGATGTCCAAGTGGAGACCAGTGACGAATGGTGCTCCTCAGGGGTCGGTGTTGAAACCAGTGCTGTTTAACATCTTTGTTGGAGACACGGACAGTGGGACTGAGTGCACCCTCTGCAAGTTTGTTGATGACACCAAGCTGTGTGGTGTGGTCAACCCGCTGGAGGGAAGGGATGTGCCATCCAGAGGGACCTTGAGAGGCTTGAGAGGTGGGCCTCTGTGAACCTCATAAAGTTCAATAGGCCAAGTGCAAGGTCCTGCACATGGGTTGAGGCAATCCCAAGCACAAATGCAGACTGGGTGATGAGTGGATTGAGAACAGCCCTGCAGAGAAGGACTTGGGGATATTAGTGGATGTAAAACTTACTATGAGCCAGCAATGTGCACTCATAGCCCAGAAAGTCAACCGTGTCCTGGGCTGCATCAAGAGAAGTGTAGCCAGCAGGTTGAGGGAGGTGATGCTCTCCCCTCTACTTCGCTCTCATGAGACCCCACCTGGAGTACTGTGTCCAGCTCTGGGGCCCCAATATAAGAAGGACATGGACCTGCTCAACTGGATCCAGAGGAGGGCCATGAAGACAATCAGGGGGCTGGAGCACCTCCCTTATGAGGACAAGCTGAGAGAGTTGGGGTTGTTCAGCATAGAGAAGAGAAGGCTCTGGGGAGACCTTATAGCAGCCTTCCAGTACTTAAAGAGGGCCTACAGGAAAGCTGGGGAGAAACTCTTTATCAGGGAGTGTAGTGATAGGATGAGGGATAACGGTTTTAACTGAAAGAGGGTAGATTTAGATTAGATATAAGGAACAAATTCTTTACTGTGAGGGTGGCAAGATGCTGGATCAGGTTGCCCAGAGAAGTTGTGGATGCCCAGTCCCTGGAAGTGTTCAAGGCCAGGTTGGACGGGGCTGTGAGCAACCTGTTCTAGTGGAAGGTGTCCCTGCCCATGGCAGAGGGTTGGAACTAGATGATCTTTAAGGTCCCTTCCAACCAAAACCATTCTATGATTATCCCTGGAGAAAAAACAAATTAAGAGATCATTTTTAATGTGCATTAGACAGACATCTGTCTGAAAAAAAAACCCTAAATCTTGACAGCATAGTCAAAACCGGCAAATTTTGACAATTATAGTAAGGAAGTATCTTTGGGGGGGACTTAAAGTTCCTATCCAAAAACCAAAGAGCTCTAAAATGGCACAGTGGGATTAAATAATTACAGATTTTCTCAAAGTGGCAAAGAGAACGTGAAATGGTTGCTCTTTGTCTGAGCATGCCCATTGCCTGAAGGATTGGAAAAAGGAATCATTATGAAATTGCATTATGAAGGGTATTAAAATACCCTTAACAACTGGCATGGGATCACATTGGTATTTGTAGCTGTGGTACTGTACAATTTTGCTGATCAGAATAAGCAATGGTATTTTTTAAAACAATCTTTTAGTTAACAAGACCGTAGCCAGGAAAAGGTCTTGTAGTCCTCCCTGGATTTAATCTCAATTCAAATGCAGTAACAAATAACATGCATTTTTAAAAAGAACCTTTCAAACCATACTGTTGTTCTGCCTCACAGTTAATTCATTAATTAAGACAGTTCCACGAAAAATACTAAGGGTCAGAACGTGGAGTAGAGCACAGAGGAAAATGAGTTTGAGCTTTACTTTCATTATAATCTCTATGCAGCTAAAGGGAAATACGAATTTGTTGAGGCTGATAATCTTTCCTCTTCTGAAGGGCAATTTCCATCTCAATTTTTTTAAAAAAATTCAAGTATAGACCAGAAAATGGGTGGTGTTTTTCCAACATTGTATTTTCATTATGTTAATTCAGATAGCAAGCATCCACTGTTTTTTCAGGTCAGATAGACATTTAAGATGATTATTTCTTTTCACATTTTAAGAAATTGCATGCTGTTGGCTTCTGCTATTGATTTCTACTCCCCTTCTCTAAGCTGATAAATGCAAAAAGTGTATATCTGCTTGGTGACGTTCCCAATATATAAATACATACTTTCAGCAAAGGCATGCCCTTTCCCAACATTTTGGTTTTTTGGTTTGCATTTAACAAAATAACTGCAAATGTCAGGTATTAGAAGGGTTGAAACAACCTTTTCTATTTTGTTGTCTTTAGAACCCCATCTTTTATTCATGACTTCTCTCTTGGTGCTGGAAGGGAGGCTGTGTTGCTATAGCAATGCCCTGCATATCCTTGTGGATAGCTTACAGTTTCACTTTTTTTAAACAACAAAGAGCCATTGATACTACATGTTGCCAAAGGTTACAAAAGTTGAATTCTAAAATGGAAATATTTCTTCTATAAGACTGCATAGGATATATGCCATGCAAATTCAAAGCTTCAGGTAAACATACAGCCCTTTTGTGAATACAGATGAACCCAGGATAATACTGTTTGGCTTCAATATATTATTCGGAAGAAAAGTATTTAAAATATACTTGTTATCTACAGTTTTCAAGATACAAATGTTCAATTATGTACAACCTATTCTTATACCTTTCTGACCTGTTGTAGAAATAAAACCTTTCTACATTTTAACAGTTCTGGATAATAAAACGCAATCTCATATTCCAATTATGATTTAATGGTAAATACGCTCCCAATGTCAGGGAACAGTCACCTTATAGAAGCTTCTCTGCCCACAATGGTTATTAAATATAGTTGAGTGTCCTTCAAGACTTCTCAAGTATGGTTTTTGTTCCTACCCTAATTGATTTATCTTTCGTCAGATTTGAGTCCCACAGATAGATGTTTACATAGTACAAATTCAATAATGGTTCAACAAGTTAAATCAAATAAAGAGTTAGATGGAAAATTTAGGGTTACAGTCATAAAAAAGAAATTTATACTGGTGATTCAACAGGCAGCACCAAATGACTGATCAAAGAGGGTAACATGGGCAAAACATCTCCCATCACTACTACAGAGTAGTAAATCAGAGAGGAAATCCAGATGTTTCCACCCTCAAAGTGCAATGCAGGTGGAACAAATACCTCCCATGCTGGGTTTACAGCAGATATTCACTGCCTTGCTCCCACTATGCTGACAGGAGGACCAAAGCCATTTCAGGAGGTGTTTCAATGGACTGATTTAGTTTCCTGTGTAATCCTTCTGGCACCGCTGCATGGCAGCCACAAGGGCCATGTTCAATCCCTAAAGCACTTCAAACAAGCCTCACTCTTCTTTCTGCAGAAACCTGTCACACAAAGGCCACTGTTTGACAGATAGCAGTGGTGCAACATGGAGCCCCTCCTGCACCTTGCAGTCTCACTCCAGCCTGCTCCTCCCTAGTGGTTGCACTGATGCAAGTCTGCTGGGGCCAGGCAGGAGGTGAGCTCAAGAAAATAGCTGTCCTTCCACTCAAAAGCTCTTCTTTAGCTTCCAGCTCTCACTAGATTTACAAACCCACAAACAGTTGCTAAAATGACTACAGGGGCAGAGTGCAGCTGAGGAAACAAGGGAATATTCATCAACTATCATCCTGACCTGGACCATTTGGGTTCTGGACAATCCATCTCCACAGTCAAGCAGAGTATGGAACATGTGGGCTTAAATAGACTTTGTTCAACTGGAAAAGAAGGAAAAGAAAAACCATATACTGACCATTCACAACAGGCAACACCACCACCCCACCAGAGTACCTAGCAATTGTCCTGACTTTGTCCTTCTTCAGGTGCTCCTGACCCCATGCTCCTCCTGAGGACCTGGTCTGCTGGACCTGGTCCTCCTGCTGACGGTCTGTGTCTGCTGGTGCTGGTGCTGCTCTGCCACCCCACCTTTCATGGCTGTCCTGCGCAGCACAGCAGGGCAGTGACATGCCAAATCCACCCAGGGCCTTTGTCCCAAAGGAGTTTTGGCACATCACTGTTTTATTTCCTCCCCAAACCCTGAACTGCAGAATTTGATTATGGTGTCTCCCTCATCCCAGGAAACAGCTAGGCTGCTTGAGCTTTTCTCAACATAATTATAACAGTTCTGTTCTCCCTGGTTTTACAGCTTTCTTGTACATCTCAGCAACGCCCTTTGGAAACTTAAGAAGCTGCCAAGAGGCACCGGTTGCATTGCCCTAGCCTACCAGCCCATTTCAGCCATCATTTTCCAAAAGAGGCTCTCAGAAGGACAGGAGAGCTCTGAACTTGTGGTTCCCAGAGAAGCACTGATCTTTGTCCTTCTTTACACCCACAGTCAGGCATATGAGGAAATATTACCACGAACAACAGATCGGAGTGAGATAAAGCATGTCACAACATCAACTAACATTCTCTAAACTACCACAGAATGTTTTGTGAAAAAATACATTAATTTTCTTTTCTTACCTGATGACACTGCCACAGAGCTTGCTAGAAATTAATTGCTGGACACCTTCAAGGGTGCTGTGTGTGAGCCTGTTCCCCCACCAGAAATGGTCTGTAGAAAGAGTCTTTAGGCTATGACTTTATCACCTATAAGAAACCAGGAGAGGCAGGAGGGCAAACGCTTTTGTTCTCCCCCAGCCAGCTCCATGCTGTTGCCTTCACACCCTTGCAGCACCAGTGAGTGCTGCAGGGACTGCCAGTGTGGGGATGGCAGAAGCCAGAATCCAAGCTGTCTGTAAATCCCATCTGCCTTTATAGCATTTGATATCATGGCCTGTTTCTGAAGGATTTTATCTTGCTGCAAGGGGAAATGACGTGTGCTGCTGGGTCAGGAGTGCTGTACTCAGCCACGCCGCACGTAGGTGTACTGTTGAGTTAGGACCAAGGACACCCAAAGTAAAATTCTCCTTAAGCCTCCTCTTGGAAGTTCATCTCAAGTCCATGGTGGAGCCCAGATTTTGGTTGTATGTTGGTTGTGACTGGTAGTTTTGAATTCAGGCATGGCCTTACATGACACAAAGACACTCTTTCCTCTCCACCGAAACATGAAGGACCAGTTCATTCTAGACTCCACTAACTGGTTTAGCACACATTTCCCAGACCTCAAAGCTGTGGGCACTCTGGTCTTACATTTTGCTGATTGTTTCCTCTATCAGATGCTCCTTGCAGGAGTCCTGTCATGTACCAGGGCTTCCAGCAAGATCAGTTCCTTTGGCTTCTCAGCAGGAGATGTGTCAGCATGGCAGGGAAGGCAATGAACCCCTGCTTAAAACAAAACTCTCGATCTGATACAAGGCATGCAATACTAAATGCAACTAATAGACTGTACATAGACAGCTGCCCCAAACTATCCTATGCAGCTTTTAACGACTTGCACCTCCCAAACCTGAGCCAAGCTGTGACTGTGAGCCAGAGACAAGCTGGATCCCAGACTACCCAGGTTAGCTAAGACTCAGGTTGGAAAAACCTTGCAACTACCACACTTATGTGTCTGAATATTTTATGCTCTTTTTCTGGGTCTCTTCCTACTGGCAGGCTGCTTATTAAAACCAGGATTTGTGGGTTACGCAAACAGCAGTTTGAGGTGATTGTGTAATTTTGTTTTGTGGGTTTGGTTTGCAAAAATAATTGCCTTTAACAGCTGCTTAGCATTCAGAAGGATTTTTGTTTCATGTATAGTGGTATTTAATGTTTGAAAAGCTGCTAATTCAGTAACAAATTAATTTGTTACCATCCTACTTTAACCAAAATTGCTACTTTTGGTTTACCCTACTTGCTCTGATTTCCACTGAGATTGAACCTGGCATCATAAACTTTTTCCCAGGAAAGATACCTTCCTAGCCCCCACAAATTATCTGCAATACTGATTATCACCTGTCACTCCCAGGTTTTCAGCTGCCTGTCCCTCTTCCCAAACACTTTCTAGCCTTATTTTCATGTTTCCCTTACACTGCTAGTCTAGCTTTTGACCCCTTATACATCCTTCTTCTCTGACATGTTCTACAAACATTTTCTTTACTGTATGTCTGATCTTGCAATGCTAAGTTCCCTCTCAACATGCTCTTAAAGATGAAGTCTTGGTTTATAACCATAGACCATATGTATAAAAATTACTCCTGGATAAAAACAGTTCTGTACTCAAGATTGGTTCTGAGCAGCAAAGAGATGTCATCATCTATATTTATAAAAACCTTATTTCTGTCATTGTTACATTGAAACATAGGATTTCATGTTGCAAGTTCTAAGTAAACCTACATGCATTGGACCTCCCTCTGAAACAGAGATCAGTGCTTATTGTCAGACAAAAACTACAGGAAGTTGGAGCTGAAGTTAAGATGCATGCAGCGATGAGTTGGGGTAGAACCATTACAGAGCTGAATTGTAACCATTCTAAAAATCAGGCTTTATAAACCCTTAGAAAATCAGGGTAAGTCACACTTGAAATAAATCCAAATATGTGAAGACATCTAGGGTATCGTTACATGCTTTTTTCTTTTTTTTTTCTTATTTCATATTCAAGGGCCTTACATACTGCCCTAGAATAAAACGAGCTAATAATCATGAGATTCTGATTAGGCAAATATGGTTGTCGAGGCCAAGTTAAGAGACCTGCAGCTGTTCCATGGAGCTATACTGAAGCTTACAGTTTTAACATAGCCTTTAGAGAATTTGTTCTTAAAAGTATAATAATAGATGTTATAGCAGATCATGAGAAACTGAAAATTGCCACAACTGAAAAAGGGCTTTTAGATGATAGGGGATTTTAGCTCTTGCACTCCCAGATAAAGTCCACTTATAAAAGCAGACTTCATTTTTTTATGTTTTCTTGACCTCACAACTGAAGGGATATTCTTACAGTCATTCACAGCAAAAGAAAAGATGCAAAAATTTTTTACATGACCCGATTTTTAATTATTTTCAAAATAATTTTCATATTGAAATGCAATATTTTTTTAAGGAAATAATAATTCTGAGACTGACACATTTTCTGAAGAAAACTTCTGTGGCTTTCATATATTGAAGAGGGACTTTTCCTCTTGCACAAAACAGAACTCCATGTTAGTGCAGTATAGCATATTAAATAGTTATGCTGAAGACACATCTTCTAGACAATTTATTCTGTGTTTCATACAATGGTAGGATAGACATAAGTCTAGGCAGCAATATTCAACAGCTGAGCTGTATGTGCAAATATTTTAATACATTGGTATTGGGCAATTTCCAGCGGCCAAGTGATAAATCTTGGACAGAATTTTACAGTTGATATGGAAGATGGCTTAGAAGAACTTATTACAGACTAGAGGGACACAATGATGTGTCCAGGAAGTCAGAGTGGAGGATGTTGCAGATGTTTAAAGACAAAGATTTCTCTATTGAAAATAACAGATTTGAAGATTAAGTATGGGGATTTGGGCACTCCCAAGACATGCAGTACTGACTAGCAGAAGGGCTAAGTATTATGCAGAAGCTATCTTAGCTAGTGACACTAATAGTCTCTCTATCTTAACTTAGTTAACATGATGTATTGTCTGTTTTCCCAGATTATGCATTGTAAATTAACTTCTTCAATGTTTTTTGAGCTTGCAGATGGACATGAAAATTATAGCCTTACTGAATCATGTCACACTGTTCACCTAAATTAGATTCTGTTCTCTTGACCTCCAAAGGTTTAATAAAACATCATATGAAGAATTACTGTTTTCCATTTGTTTACAATGACAGTGTCTTACATCTCTCATCTTTCTTACTTTCTGACGTTAGCAATTAATAAACTGTGCACCCTTCACAAACTTACAAAAGTGACCAAGGCTTTCCAACATCCCAAGAAAGTTCACAGCATCCCTCTGGGTCTAGAAATGATAAGCAAAGTTTCAGCATTTTCTCTTCCATTTTCTTTGGATTTTTTTTTAAATATAGTTTAGACCACATCACAGTTGCTAGTAAGACTAAGCAAACAGTTCAATCAGTATCGGTTTGAAAAATTAAGCCTCTATTTTTATACCTGTCACTTGGTACTCACACACACTTTTAAATTTGTATGCATGCTTTGGATTAAAGACAACGTTTCAGGATGTTCCAGAAACCTGAAAACGAGACTGTGGTAGTGTTCCAGCACTGATGAGGACAGTCACACTCAGGATTCAGCCTCTCTCTATGCAATTCAGAGCACAACTTTAGAACAACCAAACAACTCTAGATTTACCTGTTTCACAAACGCAGTCCCTTAAAGAAGTCCTCAGAGAACCCATCTGATGCTTTGGTCATTCCAGATGGAGACACTTTGCTTCATATTAAAAAATAAAAAATTAAAATTCAATATCCAAGAACAGGGACTGAAACACAAGTCTCCCAGAACTGTGACTGAACTGCTAATCTCTCTCTTCTATACCCAATAGGTATTGAAAATAACTTTGTAACACACACAAAAAAATCAAGATAAAGCAGGGCACAGATTTCCACTCTAAAACACACATTTTTGGCCTGCTTGTTAAAGTATTCTACTGGGACACAGGAGACCCGGGTTGCAACCTCATTTCTGAATCAAACAACAAGGAGATTTGGATGTAGGTTTATACATTGTTGGTGGAAGTCTTGGTTACCAATTACAAATAGATTCAGGAGTTTTCTCCTTGCTCTTCCTGTGAATGCTTCCTAAAACCTTAAAATTTGTGTTCAACCAAAACCAATTTATCAAATTCTACTGGAATTTGCAAAGCTTTTCCTTTCTTTTGAAACTTTCTCCTGAAAAAACTATCCTTTTGGGCATATGAATTATCAATCAAATTAAACAGGGCACTTGTGTTCATTTTCAGCCTTGAGAACCACAATTAGAAGAACTGAAGAAACATCTGTTAGCTACAAAGAGAATGTCATTTATTACTTTATAGCAGTATGTTTTACTGTAGAACCCATTGAAGGATGAAGGGAAATTCTCTTCTTTACTCTCCTGTCATTTTCAGTTATAGCATACATGTTTGAAGGCAGTTAATAACCAAAAAAAAATTATTAATTAAATTAGACCCTGGATTCTTCCTTATTTATTGCATATTTCTAGATTAATAATAACATCATAGGAACAAATATATGTTGGGAATCCCATAGACCCATTTGATTCTAACTAGGTTTATGGAGTGTCAAGCGGATAAGCTGCCCCTCTGGGATTCCAGTAATGTGTGCACAAGAGATCCCAAAATGCCCAATACAGAAACCACTTGTCAAGAAGCAAAAAAGAGCATCCTTTCTAAAGGGCTGCTTTTCCACATGTCAGGACCCTTGACAGTGATGGAAACAATCTAGCAGGAAGTGAGGGAAAAATGACCAGAACCATTTTTTATCAGTGTAATTTTATGAAATTTTATACCAGAGCGTAACCACAGGAGACAAGAGCATAAAAGAAGACGTAAACTGGTATCGCTGAGCACACATAAAACTGGTAATGTTTGCAAAGTCACAAGATCTTAAGTAACATAGTCCTATAATCAGTGTATAAAAATAAGAGCAGGGTAGTTATTGTAGGAAGCCTGGTGAAATCAAACCCAAGTTTTCTGAAGACTTAGCAGTAGAAACAATTATTCTTCTAAAGTGATGTGTGAAGTTGAAGTGGCACAGGAGGTGGTAGTGTGCTGCCCTCCAGAGACCGCACTGATTGCTTCTCTTAACACTCAATGCTAGCAGCAAAATCTTGTGTCCTTGCTTTGCCCTAGGCCTAAATAGCTCTGATCTAGTTAGTTCTGAGCTGTTGTAGGCTTCAGTACCCATGTGATGGAAAAAAAAATATTTTCTTTACTGTTGCAGCTGAAATCTGATTGTAAAGGCAATTAGTAGGTGCGGTGTCTTATACTTTTTGGTATTGCATATCTGAAGTTTCCAATTTGTCTGCAGTCATAAAAATAAATTTGGGTATTTACTGGTTGCTCACACAGAATTGCATGTCCCCACATACTGCCGTTTTGTGTTTGTGTTTAAGAAAATAAGATGAGAGATTTGACTGCATCTTGTCAGCTTAGTGGCCATCAAAACATACCAAGGTGAGGAAGGCTTCCCACCCGTTCTTCCAAAGCCTCTTTAGCTGCCTGTGTTCTTGTTTGGTCTTGAAAAAGCAGTAAAATATCACAACTGCAATGGCACGAAAAGCTATACAAAGACATGGATGATTGTGTAACGTAGGAAATAGTTTTATCATTAAAAAACAGGCCTAGGAAGTAAGACCTCTGGGCCTAAACACTCACAGCTGACTCACTCACTCAGTCATGCCTGCCACTCTACATATATTTGGGTTTTCGTTAGATCTCTCTAATCTTCTCTGAGCAAAATCAGTCTCAGGTATGTCCTCCTTCCTGGTCCTCTGTTTTACCTGGTTACCTCTCTTTCTTTATTTTGGTCCCTTCATTCTCTCATCTTTAACCAACCTGAGCATTCCCAAAGGAGTTCTTTCTGCTTCATGTCTTTTCTTTGTAGAATTCTCTACTCATGTTGTCTATTTCAACCATATGTTTCACAATTCTATTCAAAATTAATAAAGTGTGAAGTTGAGATGCCCATAGTATTTTTCAACTAGTTATTACTGCTTTAGCATCCTCTCCCCACCTCTACATCCATGTACATCCTGTTTTCTCTCTGAGGCTAGGTCCACCTTGTCTTAATTTTGGTAAAAATGCAAAACTAAACAAAAACCCTGATAGAGAATATTTGCTGTAAGGTATTATAATGTCAAGGAAAGAAAACTATTCATTTATCCTCTGTCCTTTGTCCTCAATTAAATGGAAATTTGTTATTTACAAGAAGCTGAGAGCTTGTCATATTGTCGTCTGCAGACAACTCACATTTTGAAGACAGGAGAAGTGATGTAGAAAAGGCAAGGTTAGATCTGTGGGAGGTTGATTACAAAGCAAGTACACATCTTCTGGGTACCAGATAGCTCAGTCCCAAGGGTTTTTCCTGAAGCAAGTGGGGAATAAGGTGGAAATATTAAGTCACACATACATGGTTTCCCCTAGTTGCAGGGACATTTATCACCCATACAAATTTTTCAGGTATATTTTCACAGGGTTGGAAGCAAAGATCCACACAGGTAAATAGCAGAGGTGTATCCCCATCAATTCATCATATGAGCAAATTTGAGAACTGAGCTCACAACGCCTACTTGGAGTTCAGGATGTTTCTCACAGCTCTTCTGTTAATCATCATGGAAAACCGTAATCTCCTGCCCAAAGGACTTCAGGGTGAGCACATAAAGATGCAAGGACAGGGTAGTCTTGCTTACTATCCCTATTCCAAGTCAAACAATAACTTTCAAGCCATCTATCCAAATCAGACCATCTTAGCTGTAGCCTAGTAAAGAGCTCAGAGTCAACAACTCCCCCTGGTCTTTTTTTCTTAACTGTGAGAAGAAAAGCTCTCACTACCTGGTGTCCAACCAACTTAACAGAGTAGTGTTAGTGATTGCAAACAGCAGCTGTTCGTTCCAGCAGGAATAAGTTAGAAGCAAAACAAAAAAATTGAAACAAATATTTTGTAATCACTGGCAAAATGCAATGAAAATACCCTTTCAACAAAAGGGGATTCTAATATTGAACCTATTTGCTCTTTAGGTATCTGCCACTTAAATTCATCTTGAATTCACCAATCTTTGGTCAATGTTTGAAACAGATTGTTACGTATTTGTTATTTAGGTATCTGCCACTTTCCATCTTGAATTCACCAGTCTTTGGTCAATGTTTGAAACAGATTGTTACCTTTATCAAAACAATAGGCACAAATAGTCAGATGAGAGAAGTTTAGTTCTGCACTTCCTTCACTTAGTTGCTGCTGACATTTCATGTACATACAAATGCATATGCACTATTATAGGTGAACAATATACAAGAGGGTTATATGCATGTTTATAAGCAATCTGCAGCAATAATTATATTGATTGCAAGCTTAAAGGAATGCAGATCCCACTGTGAGTAGAGCAAGAGTCCTCAGAGCCGCAGTGCCGACGCACTCTGGACGCCCAGGTGATGGGCGCAGGGCGCAGCGCTACCCTTGTGGCCGGCGTCCCCTGTTCAGTGGAGCGATCAGCCAGGTTTGATTGGTCACTGTCTGCCTTTGTCCGGCTCTGACCTACACGTTGCACAGAGGGACATCTTTGTCTCACTTTTCTTTGGTCACCGAGTTCATGGAGCTCAATGGGCCGCGGCTGGCAGTCCATTAACGGGGCTTCTCAGCTCAGCCCCGGGCCACCCAGGAGCCCTGCTGCATGTTCTCACTGAATGGCTTCACTGGTGGCCCATTCAAATGCGCTAATGTCAGAAAAAAGAGTTGAATGGAGGAGCCAATGTACACCATAGCTCAGGCGAAGTGACTGCAGCCTCCAACAAAGCCCCCCCTGTGGCGATGTTAAGCAGAGTTATCAATAGTGCTAAGGCAGAGCAAGAACTAATGCTCCAATCATGTCATCAACAGGTGGCACAGATGCAGCCACTTCAATACAGAAATCACAGGGCAACATTTCCTGGTAATTCTATCCTCTTTCCAGCACTAACGTACAGAAAAATGTGCAGATGTCATGTGGCTCTCTTGTAGTATGTCAGACCCCCTTGAACTGAGCTCCAAAGGACTTTTTTGTTTCCTGTTTCTTTTACTATTCACACCAACTGTAGGCAATGTTAAAGTCTCATTCTGCATGAAGCAGAAAACTTAGTTTTTAAGGTACACATAAATAATTTCCTTTACTTTTTCTGGGCTGCATGAATGGACCTTGAAAGCAAGAAAGGAAACTTTTTCAGTATTCACAACAGTACAGGATATGTCATTATACCATTTCATTAATTCTTAGAGGGCACATTAAGTTATTTTATTTCAAAAAATGAAATTAAATCAAAATATGGTTGAACTCACATTCACTATGAACACGTTTTCTTCTGACTTGAGTACAATGTTCACCTCTAATGTTTTGGAGAAAAAACAGGGCACAATAAAAACAGGGGTCCTAACAATTCTGAATGCAACATCTATACAAAGTGAATTTGCAAAGCACATCCGAGGCAAAGAACTGCCACAGTTTCTGCTCTAATTAACAACTAATAACTTTGGCAATGGATTTCCATGCTGTGCTCATAGTAGGTGGTAAATGCATGGCAGAAGGGAAGTAACCATCTCCACAAAACACCTTACTTCTGAACAAGACAGACACCTTCCTCTGTTAGGCCTGAAGACTTGCATTCATTTTCAAATCATTCATATGAGACAGAAGGGGAGAAAACAAAAAACACTAAAGAAAATTTCCCTGCCGGGGGAAATTCCAGCACTTAAGAAGGCTGAGACAGGACTCCTCCCAGAAGTGATTCCCACAATTACAGACAATCACTCAGAACAGGCCACAAGTCATGGACGGAGAACACTCACCAGAAAGCTGTCCTTGACTCTGTATCCAACCTGAAACCAAATTCCATGACTGTCAAGACACACAAAGAAACAGAAGAAATCACACCAATGTTCTAGGTCCTTATGTTACAGGGAATTGGTTAAAAATGATTCCCAGATGACTTTAGGAAGAGAATTGAGCACCATGGTACAAAAGCAAGAGGAAAAAATTCCCTAGCAGCCCAACCTGATGGAAAAAAACCCTCTTATTTGGACTTTGGCTCTTGTTTGAATCACCTGCTTCCCAGCAGGGAACACCTTCCACTTTATATAGACAGAAGAGAAATTATAGGGCAGAAACATGAACTAGGCAATAGTCAGTCCTGCACAAGCAATGGATTTAACATTCCTCCACTTCAATGCAAAGAAAATCCACTATAATGACTGAATTGATAGAGAGCTAAGATTAATGAGATACAGGTGGTTTTTTCACCATTGGCATCATGCAGACTGACACACAGATTTACTGTCAGAAGGTGGGCTTTTTTCCAAGCTGCTCTAACTTTTTAAAAAATCCATTACTGTGAATACAGAATTCATGATGTCTATACAAACGCTGAACTAAGATTTTAGTCTACTTGTTTGTTTAATGGTCTGGATATGATTTGCATTATTTATCGATGGGTTCTTCACTCATGCATAATTAACCTATTCCAAATTCAGACTGATAACATAAAAAATTGTGATACAGAGTGATAAAGTTTTCAAATAAACATTATATCAATCTAGCTGTGGGATATATGATTACTTATTAGAAGCAATAGAACAGCTCCACAGAAAAAGAGGCTTTGCTTTAAATTCTATAAAAATATAGAGAAATTACTATAAGACACAAATGAGCCCTTTATAGGCATCTATCCATTTACATCAGGTTTTCCATTACCTTTTCCATGAAACTTTATGCATGTTTGCTTCCTTGCTCTGAGCTTTTGAAAAAAGAAAAACCAAAGGATATCCTGATAAAATAAATGTTTTCCCTACTACTAAATTGTTTATTAATTGTTACTACTTGTCTAACCTGCAGATTTCAAGAACCCTTCAAGCTGTGTTCAGCTTCATTACACATTTTGTAATCATTTTTGTTACAGTCGGAACTTGTCAGAGATGCGTTGTTCAGAAAAAACAATATAAGTCTTTTTTCATGTTTTCACCTTACAGGCTGCTACACAATTTCAAAAGGATAGCCTAAAAGATTCTACCAGAATAACACCAGGAGAAACTTTTTCAAACTAATTTGCCCCAAGGAAAACTGCTTTTAGTTAGTGCAGAATAACCTGCTTTTCATTATTTCCTCCTCCCTTTACCCTGTAGGCCTATGACCGTAAAGGCTCAGCAGATCTCTGTGGAACTTTAAATTGTGAAGCGGGAAAGAAACTCCTGCTGCTTTGTATGACTTACTCTTCAATGCCTTTATAAGTGTGCACAAAACCACAGACTGTAGTAATTTCACAGCTGGCCTTCTCCTTCCACGTCTCCAATTCTCCACTTCTAGAAGTTGCTCCTTTGCGTTGCTGCCCCGTACGGCCAGCAGACGGAGGAACCTGCTGCCTCTCCCAGAGGAAGGACCAGTACACAGCTGGCACAATGGTTCTTTTTACACAACTTTTGGTCATAAAGTACATACCAAAGTGCTTTATAGGGTAACATATATATTCAGAATTTAGTTTTTATAAAAATCCTTCTAAAAATCACAACTAATAGCTCTTACTTGCTTTTCAAAATGTTAGTATTTACAATGCTGATTGCTTCTGTTTCACCGAGGTCTTCTCACTGTGTTGTCTGGTAACAGAACATATAGTGAGGACTGAAAAGTCGTACATGTAATCCTCACCCCTACAAATGTGCTTAACATACCTGCCTGTTTACACTCAGAGGAATAATTCATTTAATTAAAATAGGCTTCGGCTAAAACAATTTTTTCTTACACTTTTAAACATATTTTTAATATATCCAAATATAGAACAGGACCATTTTCTGAGATAATCAGTTGGCACTGTGAAGAGATGGGAAAAAAAGATCAAGATTTATTTCTCTCTATTCCAATGAAAAAGCAAAGAATATCTGTGTTTCAAATATTACAGCTGGCTTAAAAATGGCTCTATTTCAAATGGGAGGTAGCAGCTTCAGTCCTCCATAGTGTGATATTTATCACTGTGTAATAAAAAGTTCTGTGCCTTACAAATTCTACAATAGGTAGGTCAACCACTTAATATCATGTCATTCCTATAATCATACACAACACTTGAGCTTTACATAGATCTCAGACGTTGTCACTTCAAAGGAGATCAGAACAAAAGCAGTAAGAGAAAAGGTTCTCTTTCTGTAATGCAAATAGGCTTCTTTTTAAAGAGGTGTTTTTAAAAGCCTTCATATCACATTAAGAAAGTTGCATTACAGCTACCTGAATTAAACATCTTTACAATTGTCCAATAATTTAAATACTCAAAGAGATTGCTCATATGTTGAAAATGACAACTACTAGCCCCACTAAAACAACCTACATTAGAACATTTGCAGTGACAGAGATCATTTCCATTTGGCTGTATTTGCAGACAGTTGGCATGCTGTAAGGATTCACAGTTAGCCCACCTATTATGGGTTCTGAATGAGACAATAAGCCCTGTCCCAGCATTAGACGATGCAATAATCCTGTTCTACTATGTCTTCATTCAATGGGGAAAAAACCCAAAACCAACAAAAACCCCAAGTGTAAAACAATTGTCGCCAACTTTACAGTGTCTGGAGCACAGAGGTTTTTGGTATTGCAGAATACGGGCATGCTACAGACTGGGAGGGAGATCCAGTCCTCCCAGCAGCACAGACCAGGGCGGCTTTCCAGTAAAATCAGGGCTGAGGACATTCTTGAACATTCTGTAATGCAAAGACATGAACAACAACGACAAAAATACTGTTGCAAAAGAATGTCTACAGATAACTTGCACGGAAAATGTATTTGGATTTCTATCATTCACAAAAAATACTTAAGAAAATGTGCACACTTTTAAAGGGTCACAAATCTCCGTGGGAAAGATGTGACAACCAGAAGGGTTTTCCGTGTATTTAGGAAACTTAGAACTGTTAATATTTTCAGGATATAGTTCCAGTGCAAACTGTTACAGATAAAACTATTTGACTCCAGCTACTCTGTCCTGCAGGAATTAAATCTGGGAGTTACTCTCAGTTCTTCCACCAGTACTAGAAGAAAGCAAGCACTGCCATTTGCCTTAGCGTGGTAAACCATCGGCCCAGTTCCCAGCCAGGCAAGGGGGGAGCCTTTCACTGCTGCTGTAATCTACCAACTGTTCACATAAAACCAGAGAATGGGACAACCCCATAGGGATCAAAATTCAGACTATAATGTAGTAGCAGAGGTCCTTGACTAAACCTGTAGAGGTCTCCCCATCTCATTTTTCCCACTCCCATGCAAAAGTATCCTTTACCAGGCAGGCAGAGTAACCAGTAAGGGGAAGGAAACACTATGGCCATGGCATGCTCTTTGCAGTACGATGCTCTTTTTATTCTCCTTCATCTTAAGGCATTCTGCAATGTCTATACTATATTCCCCTCCAGAATGTAAAATTTCCTCCATCTTTTCTCCTGTAGTGTTCAGGAGGGGGAGGGGGGTGGTTGTGTTGAAAAATTCTTTTACCAAACAAAATACTTTGAATTTAACAAGGCCTAAGTATTAAAGTGTACAGAGAAGACGTCCTAACCTTGAGAATAGATAGATCCTGTCAGAATTGCTCAGACAAGGCGGATAAGAAAGAACAGCTTGGCTGGACAACAGAGTTGGGAAACATCCAAGGAGAAGAAATTGTCCTCAAAAAACTCATGACCATAAAAGGGAAAAAGGAGTAGGGGGCTAACTCCCCAAACGACCACCGACTACCACCCAAGACCCCCATGTATGTGTACTATAGTTTTGCAACAACAGCATTATATAAATATAGTAGATAGGCGGAAAAGCAAAGACTTCTTGGAAAATGTATAAATATTCATGCCTTTAAGGTATATAAGGATGAACTTTTGTTTTAGTGCATACATGTTAGGTGGAGTGATCCCCTGTGCATCCAGTGCTGCAATAAAGAATGCTTGCCTTCTAAAACTTCAAACTAAGTCTTAGAGGATTCTTTTGAGACCAGATTTACAGTAACAGTTGGGTGTGGTCGAGTTACCTTTTTCCCCTTGCTCGGCGAGGATCTCCTTTTCTACCACCTCACTCTCCATCTGCACTGGATGGGAAAACACAGAGGTGCTCCCATCTTCTTTCTTCTTGCGGAGTACAGCGGTAGCGTCTGCTTTTAAGAACAAGGAACTTGAATCAAATCTTTTTTTTGCCCTAGCCACTTGACAATATAGGGCAGAAAAAGGAGAGAGAACAGGAATTAGAGTACTAGCCAAAATACTGAGATATTATCATGAAATCATAAAAATGCTGGGCTGAAATAGATCAAGAGATCATCTAGCTCAGCAGGGTGCATTAAGGAATAAATCTCTCTGCTGACAATACTAATGGTAGGCTGTTAATACTACCATTCCAGCTTTGCAACTTCTCATTAGAGTATTTGGCTGTCATACACTGATTTTTTTTTTCTCCCCTTTAGATCCCACATGGTTCGTGTCTGTCACTCAGCAAAGAATCAGACTAACTCACACCTTGGGACATGGTGCTCGTTTCAGATACATTTCCCCCCTCGTGATGTGTTCTGACAGATTTTGGAGACACCATTGCTCAAGGAATTTCTTCTTCCCATGAGTCCCTCGCAGAAGAGAAAGGTTAAGTTAAAGAGCAGTCATTATTGCTAAGCCCATTGAAATTGCATTTGTGACATCCAAATGGATTTTTTTCAAGCAGTGCACTGGATTGACGGGAAAGCAGCTGCTCTGCAGCAAATGAGAGTGAAAATTAATAGGACACCAAGGCAAAAGAAAGACTGTTGGTTTTGCTCATGCCCATCAAATTGTTGGGATTTAGAAGAGCACCCTTTGATGTCTCCCAGACTAATTACTGCTCTGGGTTTGACTGTTTAGTACATTAGTTGCCCTTCGTAGAAAAATGCAACTCTTGTAATACAAATCTGTAATGAAAATTTAAATGAAAATACAGCATCCAATAAGCAAAACATAGCAAAAGTCATCTGGTAGAATACCTGTGATACACAACTTTTTCAAGTGTTTTGTAGCTGAGCAACAGCACATGCACTGGCTATTAAAATGAAACAGGTATAAAAAGGAAAAGCATGTATCTAAGAGTAAGAGATAATACATACCAAGCTCTACGATGCATATATTTCTTCAAAGTATTATCAGAGTTCTAGAATTAGTTAATTTAAGTATGTTTCTTAAATCTTACCATATTGTAGTAAGCGCGGTATATTGCAAGAGCTCTATCATAAAAGAATGGTATTGGTTTTAATTTCATAAGTTCATAGCAGCTTGCAATGAGACACATGTTAACTATAAACAAGTACATCAGTTCATGTAACAATCAAAGATGATTTTTCTGTAAGTAAATAATTCTTTAGAGCATACAGCTATAATGAGACCAATGAGGTATCTTTTTGTAAAGAGAAAGCAAATAGAAAACTTTCCCATGACACAAATGGCAGAAAAAAAATCATTAAGAAGTTACATTCCCAGCCCTGGCAGCTTTTATGGTTTCCTGTGTTGGCTCCAAGAGGCAACTAGGCATTTGGGCTCCACATCATCCTGCTCCTCAGCACTCAGTCCCTGGGCAAGGGTGAAGTCCAGAGTTAATTTCTTGCCTGCTGGGAAACAAGCAGAATTTCCAGACACTGTCACCTTCAGGGTCCACCTTCCTGAAAAGACCCCAGATGTCTTCAAAATCTGATGTTAAAAGGGAGGATCAGCCAGACATGACATTTTATTGCTCAGTCTAACAGTCCAAGTTTACTTTTTTAAAAAAAAGATATACATAGGCATATTCACATCATTTTACTCCTTTTTTCAGTAAAAATAATTCTTATCTAACGAAAAGGAAACACGGCTGCTACTCAGTAGCTCATTAAACTTGTCATAATTCCATCTGTTTACAGATCTTATTTGGGGAAAGAATGCTCTTTTCTAAACATGCATTTGTTAATATATTAAAAAGTATCTGTTAATATTATCACAGTGCTTAAAAGCTAATGTGGTTTTTTTTAAGTGTGCGTTGCATCTATTATAGCATAAGAATGACATGGTACTTGCTTTCTTCGTATTTCCCAATATGAAATTGCCACAGACTGCAGTTCTAAGCTATAAATTACCAATGTCAGTGTTAGGTATGTGGATTTGTGCTATGATACATTGGTCTCCTGCACCCAGGAGTGGGATATGCGATTCATAGAACACAAGGCCTTTGCTGCAAACAGATGATGAGCAAATTCAGATATGTCTATATATAGGCTATATATTGAGCATGCATAGATAAGGCAAACGAGGGAGTATGGTCTATGTTAAAACTGCCTTAAGGTAAGAAAGAAAAAAAAAGTGAGATCAACACGACATACCTAAACATCCCTCATCACATTGTATTGCAACATATTGTTTAGCACGTGTCGGAAACAGCCCCTCTCCTAGCCTAAGCCTTTGCCTGCAAGTCTAGAGCCTGGCAAGGACTGCTATGACTGTGTCTGGCTCAGGGTTACCTCCTTCACCCAAATCTGTGATTTATGAGCTGTATGTTTACTGTGTCACAAGCAGCCTGGTACAATGATGGCATATGTAGCTGGGATTCAGCTGAGAGTGGCATGCCACCAGCAGGCTCCCGTACTGCTGCCACAGGCATTAGCCAAGGCAGAGCTCTGCTGCCCCGTTGGAGCTGGGCACCATGCCATTCCACATCTGTTATGGCATCCACTAGCACATCTGTGCCAAATTCAGTCAGCAGCATTCCCACAGCCTGTATCTCAAGGCAGGGTCATGTCTCAGAGCAAAGGCCTGTCTGACTGACCCAGAGACACCACACACGTGAGATGGGGATGCAGCAGGGAACAGAAATACCTGATGCAGGATGACACGTGCTCAGGATACAGGCAGATACGTGTCCATGGCACCACGCAGCCAAAGCAGCATGAGGTACCTGTGGGAAGACATCTCAGCTTTTGCTATGGGGTCACCAAGAAGCATCCAAACTTGTGTTCCTACACACAAGCACATTCTGCACCAAGTAACTCTGCTTATAAAATAGGTTTGATAATAATATACTAAACTACCACGGAGTCACAGACAAAATACTTCTTTGGTTGAAATAAGATTATTTCTAAGCTGTGACAAGCAGTTTAGGGGGTCAGTTATGTGCATTGGATGTAGCACAGTAGGTTTGCAGTCTCCCTTTGGAGAGACTGGTGTATATTTGTATATAACATGTATGTTTACATGTCTGTATAAATATACATATGTGTGTGCATGTTGTAATCCTAGTGTAAATTATTCTGGAATGTTCAACTTGTGCTTCCCTCATATACTTTTGTCATAATATCATTTTTGGCCTCTCTTCTGCAAGGAGATGTGAACTTGAGTTTATAAAGTATTTTGAAGCAGAAAATGCTCACTTGGCTAACAACGCTTAAGGCTTTTATTTTTGTAGCAGTTGGATATAGCAGATTATACACATTCTACATCAGGCCCACAGTTTTCTTAATTAATATAAAGTGTTCCCTCTGTCTTGCAAAGAGCAATGCTGCAAGATTTTTTATTTTTATCAGCATGGAGCAAAACTCAAATTTTCCACACTGCAGCTGGGGGGAATCTCTGGAAACAGAAAATATATTTTCATTTAATGACTGAAGCTGTTTCCCATAAGACTGTCTGAATAACCATATAAAATATTTTAATATACTTTTCTGTGGTATACAATCAGTTACACAGACTAGAAAATTTTGGTTAATGTTCTTCAGTGGCCTGGCTCTTTGGTATGTGAGCTTCAGTCCCGATCTGAAGCAGCTCAGACACCTTCATATGCTGCCAATATCTCCTTTTTGGTTGGAGTATAGCAGTCCTCGGATCCTCTGTATCCCCGACTCCAAAATCCCAGGGGTCGACCCCAAGTCTCCCCTGGTGCTCTCTGCCAGAGACTCTAGGTAGGGCCATTTTTCCCGGCTGCAGTGTAGAGCACATTTTTAACATCTTGTCCTGTACAAACTGGCCCAAGAGCTACTGCATGGACTAGCTCCTGTTTAATTTGTTCAAAATATATAAAATATAAAATCATTCTTTTTCCAGGTCACTTGATAGAGAGGACTTACAATCTGACTGTAATTTGGAATGTGCAGTCTCCAGAAACCCACAACACCTAAGAAAGCTTGTGTCTCCTTTCTGTTAGTCGGTGGGGGACATAGCTGTTATTTTATTAATCACCTCCATTGGAATTTGACAAAGTCCATCTTGCCACTTTATTCCTAAAAACTGAATCTCTTGTGCAGGTCCTTTGACCTTACCACGCTTTATGGCAAACCTGGCTCTCAGAAGGATTTGGATTATTTTTTCCCCTTTCACAAAAACTTTGCTGTACCACCCCATACAATGATGTCATCGATGTACTGTAAGTGTTCTGGGGTTTCACCCTGTTCCAGTGCTTCACCCTGTTCCAGTACAGTCTGGATCAGTCCATGGCAAATAGCGAGGTTGTGTTTCCACCCCTGGAGCAGTCGATTCCAGGTGTATTGGACACCCCTCCAGGTAAAAGCAAACTGTGGCCTGCATTCTGCTGCCAGAGGGATGGAGAAAAACGTGTTGGCTGCCTTGAGATGAATTTAATATAACATCACAAGCCCATCACATGACTATTAAAGGCACAAATAAAAAGATCACTGGTTGAGATAGTTTCAACTAGACTGCAGTTTTAGTTCAAAAGAGTTGGAACAGATAATCTAGGATGAGATAAGTAGTCACCATTTCTAGTATTATCTACAGATACTCTGACACACAAGGACTATGAATGATTGTTTCTCCAGATTTAACGTACATAACGCTTGGTTTTCTGGAACAGCAGAAGCATAACTGAAAAGACAATAATGCCTTTGTGTGTGCATGCATGAGCATCTGTGCTTTCTCTATATTAATATTTCATTTTTAGAACTTTAAACAATTGTGTTTAATTATTACCAAGCTACCTGTGAATACCTTTTTTTCATCACTGTGTACTTTTTATTAATAATTTAAAAGTCTGAACCAGTTGACCAAGAGAAAAGTAAAGGAGAGATCAACAATAGCATAATGCAAATTGGCATATGACTACAAATATCTTTCATTCTTTAGCAGCTTGGTTCCCGTGAATATCCTGTGATTTCAGGGCAGAAGATTTTCATTAATACCTCAGTGCCTAGAACTCATTTTTCCAAACCTAAGGCACTTAGGGCTAAATCTTAAGAAAAACCTACTGACTGAAATTTCATCTAAAGCAAGGTGCCAGGGTCTCATGCAATGAGAACCCAAGTGGAAAAAAACAAACAAACAAACCAAACCAACAGACAAAAACAAACTCACATGGAGAAAAGAAAGTGCCACTTAAACTGGCATTAACTGGCAACATCAACATACATAATTCAAGGAAGAGGAGGCAAAAGAATGCTACAACTATTTATTTCTCTGCTTTACCTTCATGCACTGCATTGATAAACTCATCCTTTAAGTGTACTTGAGGTGACACCTACAGCCACACTGGGTATCAGATCCCAGGTAGCTAGGCTGAAATTGGCAATTGGCAACTGTGGAGAGCCAAGACCAAAAGATGAAGAAGCCTGAATGCCATTCCAAAAAGGTGTTGGTTTTTTTTGTTTAATTTAGTACTCAGAAATGTTTGTTGAGAATAGACAAGTATACTTCTCTGATGTTAGGAAAAAGAAAATCCTGCTATACCATTAAACAATTTGCATAGACAAGAATCGTTACACGACAAAAGTAATCTCTTCAACTCTTACTAAAAACCAAAGGTAACTTCACTTTGGTGGGTTTCTTCAGCTTTGGTTCTCGAAATATAATGTGCTTTTTATACTCGAGACAAAAATAGAGAGGATTAATTCACAGTTTGTTTTTATAAAAATCCAGGAAAGCCTGATGACACTGTAGTGGAGCAAATCTTACACAATGATGCTGTTATTAGCATTCCCTGCCATTCACGGTGTACTACACTTCAAGCTGCCTTTAAAACAAGGCTGTTACACTGTGCTGAGCATCTGAGGATTTATTAACAAATGCTAGTAAACATTTATCACTTATGTATAGCAACAGTACAGCAAAGAGATTGCACACACTTTCTCTGGTCAAGTATTTTTTGGTATCGCCTATAGCTGCAAGGAAATTGCACTATGAGAGTATCAGATTTTCTTACATTAACCAAATAACCAAGTATCCATTTACACTCAAAATACCACAAGTCCACATGCACATTTCTTCCAAATATCACAAAATTTGTGTTTCTGGATTACAGGACATGAATGTTAATAAATGAATTGCAGATAAAGACTGCTAAATGTGAGTGTTCACTGCACACAAGTTAAGATTGAAAAATAAATCATTTTAAAAGGAAAATGCACAAATGCTAATGTATCAATTGCATTCATATTTTCACTTTTAATTCAATAATTTTGTTTATTCAAGAGAAGCTGCTGTGAAACTTCCATCATTCCACAAAATCAAGAACCTTGCAGAGGAATTCAACCCAACTTACTGTGCAGCTCTTAAAAGCACACACTCATGGCTTTCTCTGAAATCCTCAGCCAAGGCCCACAAAGCTCAGATGACTCAGGCTATGCTTTGAGGCACATTTAAGCAGGCACTAAGCACTAAAGAGTTCCCTTACCATTTCTCTCACTGTACCAACCCCAGCATTCACAAGAGCCAGTGGCAAACTGTGAAGATGATTTGATTTAATGAAGTAATAAATCAGAGAAGGAAATGCGGTCCTTCAGCCACCGTGCTGCCAGAATGACTCTGCACTTCTCTAGGTGCTGATACCCAACCCTGAATTCACAGAAAAGTTAACCTTGCACACACTTTACAACTAGTCACATCACCTGTGTTTTCTGTTTACATGTGTAAAACTGGTAGATATTTTTGTTTCAAATTGCAGACCACTAAGAAGAAAATTCCCATAGCTTTCCTAAACAGATCTTATGCCAAACTTTAAAAGACAAATGATATATTATGCAAAGTCAACAGCAATTTCAACAGATGCTATAGTTCACACCTATACCTACCAGCATGGAGGGAGTATTATCAATAACACAGAGTCAGAGTAGCTCAATCACTACTGCGGTACAGAAGTTGTAATTGTAAGATTGGACAGATGGCAGGTAATTTTCCTTCTTCTCTAAACACCAAAACCCTGATCCTCCAGCATTTGCACACCACACAAGAAGATTTTATGCCTCTGCAGCACTACTTCCATGTCAGTAAGACCTTCCAGGAATGCAAAAGTTCATCCACAGGTTTCTCGGGTACAGGACCAGGCCTCCTATTTTGAGCATACCTAATGTGTACAGAGCTAAAGCAACATCAATAGGCTTATCTATGGCATAAAAAAATAGAAGCTAAACATCTGGAATTTAATAGCAGGCATTCAGAGCAACTAGAGTAGCACTCCTGTTTTCTCTATACCTTCACCTTCTGCAAGTTATACCAGCGACACAGACCAGTATCATTTGGTTTTTACATTTCTCCATGAAAATTAGCATGCCATTGCTCTGCACCAAGAGGTCCCGGTTTGTTATGATCCCAATAAGAAAGGCACTCAGACTCTCTGAAATATCACTTAAAATGTCATTTAGTGGAGCTGATGCTATAAAAAAGCAGAGGATAGTACATGTGGTTTTATATCTCTTCAGATGCTGGGAATCCTGAGCTGCATGGCATCATATGTGTCTCCAATCAGTGCACAGCGTGCTCTGTGGATCCCTAACCTATTTGGAGATTTCAAGCTTTCATGGGATTTTCTTAAAACAATTCCATTCATTTCTGCTGTAAAACAAAACAGACTTTCACAGGAAAACTTGTTGCCACATTTTCAGATAAAGACAAGGACACGTGGGTGGTGTAATCACTGGTACTGAACAGGAGCTGCCTGCAGGCTTCAGCATTACAGTTCATTGGCAACATTCATCCTGTGGCCAAGGCATACATGCAGCTCAGCACAGGCCTGAAAGCAAAGCTATAAATGCAATATATAAGCTGCTAAATAAGTGCAGCACAGGCCTGCAGCTTCTCAGGTTAACTGTGATGTGGCTCTCCAACTCCTCAGTGCACAGCTGTCTGCTGGCTGGGATCACCAGAGCCACGGAGCATGCCTGATAGCGTTCCCGATGTCCCTTGGCCAAGCTGAAAATCCCTAAATCCTGTTTATTTTTCTGCTTTACTGAAGAATTCCTCATGGCACTGAGAAAAACTCCCAAAGAAAGCCAGTATCTATTATACATATTTAAACATGTTGCACCAACCATAAAAATTGAATTCCTAGACATGCTGATATGCATAGAAAACTCTAGAATATGTCCTTAATACTCTTTATGTGATTATATGAGATTACTTCCTAGCAGTTTAGAAAAGAAATTATATATTCTGTGGTAACTTTTAGGCCACAGGATACCAAGAAAACAAATATGGACAGCAGGCAGCAGTATGAGTATTTGGGATTAAATTTACAATTCACACATAAAGCATTCTAAAAGTTATGAACAAAGATGCAAAAGAAACAAAATCCTATCCCTGGCTTTGATTTGCTTGCTCACTCCTTTTGATATTAAATACCCTTACCTAGCTTAGTTTTCTAAGGAAATGAGACTTACTCAACTCTACCACCTGTTTTTACATCAGTCCTTTCACTCTAAGAACTTCTGAACTTCATCAGCTTTAATTACATCTGACAAGGCAGTGAGAGGTTTCAGAGAAAGCACTTTGCTACACAGTGTGTGAGAACTTGTGGGTGGGAGGGAGCAGCTTACATTGCTGTTCCCTATGGAGGGAGGCAGAGGAGACCTGAAGGTTGAGGTTTAAGGTCATTCTTTCTCCTCTTCCACCAGCTACATCTTCTGCCTCTTGTATTTAAAACATCAGGAGTGCTTCTGCTGTCCAATTCTGGCTGGGGGGTTGTAACCCGAGGGCCAGGAAAGTGGCTGCCCACTCATGCTGGAATTGCTTCTTCCAAGGGAGGGACGCCAAATCCCAAAAGCTGGTGATGCCGAAAATTTTTCCAAATTATTATCACCAAATGTGATTGCTAACAACAGTTTGGTTAGGGATGTTTCCAAAGTTAAAATTGGAGATAATGAGATTAGCCTTATATGGGGTATCAGGAGATAACCCTTGCTTCCTTCATAAAATATAAGTGGGATATTGTTAGTCTTCTGTAACAAAAATCTTTCTTGTATTATAAAGTACAATAATAAAGCAACCCACATCCTGAATCCTACATGGCCAGGAAAATATTTTTATTCTATATTATTGCAAACAATACTGGGCTATTTATACCCCTGGAAGGGAAAAAAACAACAACAAAACAAATAAACAAAAACCCACAGAGAAAAAGCATTATTTAAAATGAGAAACAGCTTTCTCCGAGTTGCACGTGAAATTTTTATGATAGAGCCCAATTCAGATGAAGCCTGATTAAAAATGGTTCATTTGTAGGCAAGTTGGAATTGGCTGACTACTGCCTAATCATTAGGAATATTTATATGCATCTCAAACTATTTAAAAGGGAAACATCGGAAAAAAGAATTTAAAAAAATAAAATAACAAAAATACATTTCAGCCCAAAAAGCTTTACTTTGCTTTCTATTTAGAGATTTAATGAATACTCCAGTCATACAAGCAGCAAGACCCCACAATCAGAGAATGAAAGAACCTGGACAAATACGAGAATTTCGTAACCGTGTTTTGCAATTAGTAGCACATTTTATCACAGCATCTCACAACTTTTTCCACAGGTGCTCAGTTTTAGGCTGTTCAGCACAAGTGAGTTCTTGAAACAGAAATGATACACTTACAAAATTGATTTGTGATTTGATTCCTGATATTAATGTTAAGAAATCTTAGTTGTTTAGCTTAAATAAGTTAGTTTTAAATAGAATGAATCGCTTAGACTTGTAATGGTGTGTGATTTAGTATGCTGTTCACCTACTTAGCATGAGTAGCTAGATTTGCTGAAGCCTTAGGCTGCAAGCTGTAAACTTTCACCTAGATTTGCTGAACTTGTACTGAACTTGTATCTATTCAAGCAAGACAAGACCTTCAGAGCCAGTGCAAACCAGAAGATAAGGAGGGTACAACCATCAACAGCAGCTGCAACCAGACAAGGTAACAGCTTGCCTAGAGGCAGCAAAGGAATCCAGTAAGGAGTCAGAAGCTGTTGGAAGGTCTCAAGCCAGAATCACCACTGGACCAAAGGGCACATGAAAGGGGCGTGGAGATCCCATGAAGGGGGGATGCATAGTCTGTGAGGGTATAATTGTCCAGGGATTTCTTTGTTCAGGGTCCCTCTCCAAAGGCACCCAGCTCTAGCTGATCCTGCTGCTGTACCACTCTATTAAATTATTTATTTTTATAAGATTCGATGCCTGAGACTCTGCTTTGGGAAACCTAGGGTTCAAACTGCAGAGCAATGAACACCGGACTCCCGGAATGGACTGTGCTTCTTTAACAGTTAAAATGGTAAAAAAATTTAAATGGTCAGCTATCAGTTATATACCATGCACACACTTTGTCTCACTCAAGTTACTCATGTACTTCAATAATCATTCCTACAAAATAGTCCTTGTACGATTAAAAACTGTCTCCTACTTCATAGTCTTAAATGCAAAATAACTTGTTTATTGTGTTGGGCTCAAAATACATTCTGTGTAATATAACTGGCTATTTTTGTTAGTTCTAGGCTTCCCACAACCACATGATCTAACAAACCAGTGTCAAACATATTAAACCTTATGGCTTCCCACCAAGGCTATTTTACAAGTGGGGACAGACACGTGCAGAGATCAAGAGCCAAACTCACAGTGGTATTTAGGAGCCTTGCAGAATTTTGAGGTGACAGTGAGCACATAGATGGAGTCATTGTCTGCAGGTGGTTACATCTCTGATTCAAACATGAATCCATGTCTGGACAGGTACTGAAGAGGTGAAGCTGCGTATCCCAGACCAAGTCTCAGGGACTGGCACTTTCACATCTTGTTGAAGTTGCTGCACATGTTATCATTGATGGTTATTGAACGTACATTCATATGTAGTTACCACTACCACGTAGGCTTTTTTCATACCGAACAATGGCTTTTGCCATTAGTCAACACCCTATGCTTTCTGCAGGCTGACTCCAGCTTCCAGAAAGGCTGGCAATAGAAGTAAAGAAACAAGCAGTGTGGGGTTAGGGAGAAAACAAACCAACCCAAACAAAACCCACACCCTTTCAGGGGTCAGGCTTGCATTAAATTTCTCATTTCTAGGACACCATCAGTATTCAGGCAACTTAGCGAGGCAGCGAGTCCCTGAGAACAGATTCAGCTGTGTAACTGCTGCTCTGGGTCCTGCTCACGAGGCTTGAAATAACCTGTGACAGCACAGGACCTTCAGCTCTGGCCCCCCAAGGTTTTGGGCATGTGTCCCAGGCACTTTGGTATCTCTCACATCTAGCCACAATCTCACTTTGATTAATACTTAGCACCACATTTCCTGGGACAAACCCCTCCTTGCCTCATGATGAAGTCAGTGTGAGCATCACAGCTTATTTCAGTTAAAGAAATGGACTACGATATAATATCCTATGATCTTCCTTGAGAAGAATACATCTAAGAAGTTCTATATAGCTCCTTTTAAAATATTAAACTTTCATAATCTTTGACACATCTTTTACTCTTTCAATTAAATCTGAAAACATATACCTTTCCAGACTGACTCTTCTTGAAGACTGCCCTTTATTTTTTCTCCAAATAGTGGTTATGACAAGATTTTCTTCTTTTGAATGTATTTGAAGGTTGTGTACTGAGGATTTAGGATTAAAATATCTATCAGCCATTTGATCTTGTCTTGAGGCTCAACAAGACTAGAAATAAAGACATATTGACACTTCATCTCAATATTTACGCTAACAAAGCTTGGGAAAACAAACACAAATCAAAGTTATGGCTACCCGCCATGCTTTCACCTCACAGTAAGATAGGTTCAAACAATAAAGCACAAATGGTTTACTGTAATCTTATTTCTCATTGACAAGAACCTGATAAAAGAGGAATGGTTCTGTAGACATATCTCTCATTTGAACAAACTCTCTGTATTTTAACAGTGGCAATTGAGGTTCAGTTATTTTGGAGACAGCCCGCCAGATAATTCTTCCACACTAGAAGGAAACCCACAATTCTTTATCAGCAAGAGGTAAACTATTCTTATCTTTTGTGTGTTTAATATTTTCACCATGATACATTCATCTTCTTTGTCACAAAGATGGGATGGTTTGCATTTCTGCTATATGGGCGTTTCAAAGGCTGAAAACACCAGCCCTGAATATTACCTTAATTTATTTGCTAATTACATCACACCCAAGGCATCCCCACAGTTGACATGGATCCCTCCAAACCCAGCATTCTTCTTCTTCTGGCATATCTCCCTCGTCTACAACACACGCACACAACCGAGACTGAACAGTGGAAGAGGAGACCTTCTACAGCAGCTGCCCAGCAGTACTGCTGCTCAGGATGGAGCAAGACTACGTGGAGAACACAGCTGGCTCCTCAGTCAACATAGCTACACCCCACAGCCTTTCCCAGTTTCTTTTTTCTCCTCTCAGCCACCATGGCACAGCTCTCCTGGTCATCACACAGTTTTGTGCCTGTCATAGGAGCTACACCAACTGCTTTAGAGTGACACATTGGCCACCAAATAAATACCCTGACTGCAATACTTTAGTTGTGACCTTGCACCAAAACAATCAAGAGCTTAGTTGCAAACTGAAAGAGAACAATTTTTACAAGCATTTTACCAAGATAAGAAAGGTTGAACATGATTTGGTTGGTTAAAAGGAAGTCAAGGATCAAGAGAACAGTGAATTGTCTCAGCCTTTAAGAAGTTATAGATGGTTTAAGGGTCAAGTAATTTGTAATAACATTAGTAAGTATAAGAACAATGTGGTAGTACTAGCCATAGAAAAGTAGGAATTTGGTATTTTACAGATCCTGAACACACACCATTGGAACATAGTATAGTAGCATGCTGTTAATCATTTAAAAGGAGAGGTAAATTGTGACACTTTTGCATTATTGTGAGATAACACAAAATTTCTAGTGATAACACTTAAATACATTGCTTGTGGTGAAGTATTTCTCCTTACCTGTGAGCAGGGTGTTGTATTAGCCCAGGGTGCTATAGTCTTACAGCAAGGAGAGAAAGCAGTGGCCACTGGACTATTCATTGTAGGCATTTGAAGTAACTCAGATGGAAGAGATGGGATTCTGAAAGCAAGAATCAAGGAATTTGCAGCAATGCCTTATGAAGCCTTAAGACAAGTATGCCAAAGCAGCCAAACAAGGAGGCAGGACAAGCAATCCTTTACTAGAGAGTCCACAGCAGATCGGAGGATTCAGACACCCAGTAAGATCTCTTTCCTGAGGGTTTTAGTGAGTTTTGTAACTCTAGTTGTCTTCTTTCTCTGTTCTCACTGGACCTAATATCTTTAGCTGGAGTATATTCCCCACAATGCTGTCATCTTCTCTCTTGATGGATGACAAGGATCTCTTAACATACATGCACCATTGGAGATACAACTTTCTCAGCTCAATAATCTAAGTGAAGACTTCATAGTACCTTAGCAACAGTCTCATTTTAGTATCTTTTGTTTTGAAGGTGTTATTTCTCAGGGAAATGTCACCACCTTCCACAGAAGACAAGTATGGACAGCACATAAAAGAGGCAAGTTGAAAATCCCATTTAGGTTCAGAAAAAAAAAGTTTGAAATGTTTTATTAGACATAGAGGTAAATTTTATAGACAGTATTAATGAAACATATATTTTCACTTCAGAGTCTTCAAGTGCCTATAAAGAAGATTCCATAATATTGCAAAAACAGAAGCTTGTTTCTTAATAATTAACCAAAGTTTTTACTAAAACACATGTAAAGTATACATGTTCAAGTGGTTTTCTGGGTCATCTCCACCCCATTTTGGGGTGTATCTCCCCTCACTTTTAAACATTTTTGCAAAATTCATGGGGTTTTGTTACATTTTAGATTGCAGTGATATTGATTTTTCCAGTTCAGTGAAATTTTGGGTCTTGATTGTAAAATGTATGTTTATTTAATGTGTATCCTAAAAAACTCTGAAAACATTTAAAAAAAAAACAAAAACGAGTTTAGCAGGTACACTAGGCTTACTTTGTAGCTATGAAAAACTCCAGGCAACTTTGCCTGATGAAAAAAAGCAAAATTTTGCTTTCAGAAGTCTTAGCAGTGGCAGATATCCTAAAATATGGAGGACTTTAATGTGTTTAAACATCCCCACCTCCTCCCCGAAAAAAAAGAAAAGCAAAGGGGAAAATCAATACACTTCTCTAGCTTTTTTTTGTTTTGTTTTTAACGACACCTATACTGATAGGGTTGGTACCTGGATTAATGCTTAAGATGCTTTAGAAATCAGTGTAAATATAGACAAACACAAAAGGACACACACACCTGAAGATGAAGCAACTGGTTGCTGGAGGAATAAAAGGCAAGCAGGCAGATCTGAAATTAATTCCTACCCCAGAACATTCCAAGAATTCAATATTTGTCTCCCTCCTTTTTCCCCTCTATTTCCCTTTTTGTCTTGAGTGAGCAGATATACTGGACACACTTTGCAGCAGAGCTGGCTCTCTGTGTCCCCTTTCAATGTTTCCTACTGTTTGTTTCCACCCAGAGGTGCAAAACCCTGGGAATAGGTGTGCTAAACCAAGGCAGGCAATGAGCTCATCGGGACTGTAAGAAAGGATAAAGCAGATTCACTCCACACAGAAGCCTGGCAAGGAAGTTCAGATGTACCACATAAAGTACTTCCAAGGTACTTTGCATAGGGTAGATTCTGATACTTTAGCCATGTTTTGTCATAATCACCTGACCTTGAAATCATACACTGGAACTGAGATTTCTTTTGGTCTTCCTTCCTTTCCTCCCCTCTGACCAATAAAGATAAGAATCATATACCATAATTCTCTCTCTATATATATATCTTTTTGGGCAGGGTGGGGGGTGTAAAATACAAAGCCACCCAATTTCCATCCACCTGCTATGGCCACACATCAAGATATGCGCTAAATAAGAGATCTTTCCATGGAAACGCACCTCCTCAATTTACAAATAGAAGAATGCGGTCACCTTCAGAGTTAAGCTAACAAAGAGAAGTAACAATCACTGCTACATTTCTGAACTTTAAACAGTAAAATTTTATGATACAAGAAAAGAAAAAGGAAATTCTGAGAACTCGAGTTAAACTTAAAAGTAAATAGCATTTCATGAGAAACCTCAAAGTGCCCTCTTCTGGCAGGTGACAGTAACTGCCAGATCATTTGAAATGCATCCTAAACCCGTAGCACTTCCTCTCCGATTAAAGGAAAGTTCTTTTGACACTCATTTTTTGTTACAAAATTGCCTTTATTAGCTATAGAGAAACGGCATGAAACTGTTAATATAATTTTATAGAACAAGAGACATTGAAGTGATCTGTTAAAAGTTATTTTAAAGCAAGCGTAATTAAACAGTTCATACTCATGTTTTTTCCCCCAAAAAGCATGTACTTAAAATTTGTATTCACTTCGTCATATCATTAGTATCACATAATATTAATGTGATTAATTTGCAACATTATTGATGCAAATCCTCACTGCATTACTGATTGCTTATTATTACTGAAGTTTCTTTTTATAGATTCACCGTAGGAAACAAAACATTCTTAGTTTCAGTTAACCAAGCACAAAAAATGCAGTAGGTGAAAATTGCATTAGAAAAATAAACCTGAACCCTCTGTTTATTTCTCGTTTTGGAGTTGCAATATAAAACACTCATTCATTGTCCAACCTTTCCTAAGTACATTCATCAGTGTAAGAGTTCTAATATATTTCATTTTGTTTAATTACATATTTTGTTTCTATAGCAACTAGAAAGCATCTAATCCATTTCTATTCCTTCCTAAGCCTTTACATAGCAATTTTCTTTCACGATACAGTAGCAAAAGATAATCCTTCTTTAGAACTCCGGGAACTATCTGTTCTTTCCAAATATCCCTTAATTAGTATGCATTAGGATTAAAACCAGTTGTAGTACTGCTACAACTAAAAGAAACCGAGTAAAAAAGCCTAACAGGATCTAGACAGAAAATTCTGTAACTACGGTTAAGTAACTTCAGCATAAATTTACTGCCACCTGCAGGCTTTCAGCAACATGGGCCTCCAGAGCACAGGAGCAAGGGTACCCCCACCATGCACCCCATGTCCATGGAGGAAAGGCAGATTTTATACTCCCATTCATGCCAACAGATTCAGATTTATTTTGCTTATAGGAAAAGGATGATCCACTAATGTTGCCCTGTTCAAAGAAATAATGCAGCTTATTTTCATTTGTGTTGCCCTATTCCAGCTTGCTTCTGTTCATGGAGACAGAGGCGACGTCTGAAAATTTTCCTATTAAACTGACATGCTAAAAAAGCAAACAAAAAAAAGAATACAAGTTCCACTGCTGCTAACCACCTCTTAAACACTGGGTGCTTTCTGTATTTTCCTACTGTTCAAAGAAATTACTATTTAAAAACACAACCCAGATCTTTAAAAAAATCTAGCAAGTCAGCTCTTGCAATAAGTCATGTCTGTAGATAAAACATCTGAGAGCACTGGTTTAGGAGAATTTGGAGATTACTGTTTTACTAAGTGACCTGAGTCCTATACATTTATATCCTTTCATACATACAAACCATACTGGAAGAGTAATATTGACACTTTTAAAGCTTGGAAATGCCAAAGTTTGCCTACAAAGCCTTTTTTTGACCCATTGCCACATAAAACAATCCTCAAAAAATCATGCAGTATTTTTTCCTATCAGAAGTTGCCTCTGTCAATGCCCAGGGTTAACTAGGGCTAAGGTACTCATCTTTCCATTTTTTTTAAAATGCTGGTGTTTGACATACACTTCATCACTTCATTTATTCCACTTACCCCTCCAATCTTTATTCTGAAGCTGGAAGTTCTTCAACACTGCATTCAGCACTGCACCTAACTTTGGGTCCTCTGCCCACTAGTGAATCTCTCAGCTCAGTTTCAGCATTCAAACTCCCCACACAACGTCTAGGATAAAGTTCTATTTCTAGACATGAGGTCTACAGGAGTCAGCACACTGAAACAGAAGTCAGCTCAGCACATCACTTTTCGGCTTCCCAGTCTGGCAGTTCCAGAAAAAACAGAAGCGAGGCTTAAATGTCGGAAGTCACATCTGTTCCATCAAGACTAGATTTTCCATACAGAGAAATAAAAGCACACACAATGCCATGCAAGTAGAGTTA
Source organism: Strix uralensis (assembly GCF_047716275.1). Taxonomy (NCBI): domain Eukaryota; kingdom Metazoa; phylum Chordata; class Aves; order Strigiformes; family Strigidae; genus Strix; species Strix uralensis. Next base: position 105,138,480 of record NC_133975.1, on the reverse strand, counting down.
GGCTGGCATTTCCAGTAAATATTAGGCTTACTGAATACATGCTGTGCTTTTGATTAAATCATAGACTGCAAATCCCATGCTGATTTACTGCAGATGTACTGTGCAGCTGACCTACACGTATGCTGCAGAAACACTGAAGTATTTCCAGACACCAGGCATTTACTGTGCTACCTGGAAGTACACATCATCCAGAGCATCCTGCCTGTCAGACCTCTGAGGTATCTTAGGTACCTGAGATAAAATCGTGGCTACTTGCTCTGAATTCCAATGGTAACCATGCCCATGAGAAAGTCCTTGTAAAAAAACTTCCTTAGGAACAATCAAGTGCCCTTAGAACAGAGCTGACTTGCCCACTTGTAAAAGGGTGTTTGGACAGAGCTGTCACATACAGAAACGGAAGAAAGCATGTCCCCTTTACCATGAACACCAAAAGGCTCCAACAAACCTCATATGGATAAAAGCACTGAAGACTTTAGCTATTTAAATGCGAGGTCTATTGAACATGTTTTCTCCCTACCTCTTCCCCTTGTCATCAAAAAAAGGCAAAAAAAGCAGCTCTTCCCACGGTTATTACTGTGTGTAATGGGACAAATTGACAAATTTCTCCAGGAGACTGGGAGGAATATTAGCACTTCTCTCTTTTGGCAAAAGCCCAAACCTATTTTTTTCTTTAAAATTCAAAGAAAAAACAAAAACACGCAAAAAACCCCACCCAGAACAAATTGAACCTGTTGGTGAAAGACAGCGTAGGTTTTCAAAATGAGTGAATATTTTAGTACTTAATTGTCACTTGCCACTTGATGGGAGTGGTGAGCTAGTTACACAGGCCTTGGCTTATAAATATAAAACAAGATGTTTCATGGACTATAAATAGCCAATTTTTATAGTTTTAAAACAAACATAGCGTGACAACGTGCCAAAATCCAAGTGTATTTGGAACATTTAAGAGCTGCTTGTTACAAGATACCCAAGCTACATTCCACATGAGACTTATGTATTAAGCGTTGTTAGGTTAAATCAATTGCATTTCAACTAAATATATGAGATACCTCATTATGGGGAAGATGAACAGATCAGCTTGCTCTGTGTGATTGGCATAAACCAAACTGCATCTGTAACTATTCACACAGAAGTCTTTTCTATGCATGTACAGAAAGTTATTTTTGTCACTCAATGTCTGCTACTCTTTACTTTTCACATATTGCATCTCAAGGAATAAATGGTATGCCCAACATCTTTTTCCTTTCAGCACTTCACAGATCTTAATCCTATTTGTAGGTTAAAACAATGCTATCAAGGCTTGAAAAGCTTTACTGTAGCAGTGTAAAAGATAAAACAGATGGACAACAGGCTAACAACATCTGTACTTCAAAGGACTAAAATCTGTTTAAGATACCTCTTACATTTTATGATGGAGCAAGCAAACCATTAACTGTTCAAATATTGAAAAGATATATAGCATGTACCAAACATGACTGGTCTAGACGTGAAACAATTAACCAATTATTAAAAAGACCTCATACCTTTCCAATCACATACATAGAAGTGATTACATATAAAAAGAAAAGCCATAGCTCAGTTTCTTGGACTTCTTGTAACAAAACAGGTAGATCCCAGTTGTTTGCTCACTAACCCATACTGCTATGCTTATTACCTGTCATGTAGGTATGAATGATGTTTATTCTGAATAAAGAAGCCACACTCACCAAGTGTCAGTCCAAACTGCAGGGCTGTACAAAGCAAAGTTCTGCACCCAAGGAGATCAGATTAGAAACAGATTTAGAAATCAATTGCAGCTAGAGAGGTGCAGAATACAGAGAAAGAGGAAAGGTGTGAACCATGGAAACAGTTTAGGGTGCCCAGCATGCCCTAAATACAAATGATTTCAAGCACATCAATAGCTAAGAGGTTCTTAACAGTGCTTACATTTGATTTCTAAACAGCACAGAATAGTGCTTCCTTAAAATATTGAAGAAAAAAATTGTAAAAACAAACAAAATCTATACATACAAACTCTCCAAATTCAAAAGAAAGTGAAAGTCTAAGGTCTTTAAAAAGATATAGGCCTTCTGAAAATGTAAATAGATTTCCCTTCAACATTTGGTATAACAGCAATTCCAGCAAGATGAGAAAACCAAAGAGCAAAACATAGAAGATGTCCACTACCACAGATCATTTATTTATACAGTTAAAAAATACGAATATTTTATTACAAAAAGTTTATCAAACAACTGTATACATACAGTTCATATTGTTAAAAGCCAACATGTCAATTGATACTTTATGTACATTTGATTAATAATGTCATACAATTGTAGAAAATCATCACTCAGCAGAAACTGATTTGGCATTTGGAAAGTAGTTACCACTCTGCACTAGAAGAGACAATTAATAAAGGAATAAAACATTTATATGTTACAATAAAAATACTTATTTGCTGTGATCATTTAAAGCAAATGGATGCTTTCTTTCTCCAAGAAGAATCATAAGTGGAGATTAAAGTGCACATAACCAACGCATTAATAATTCTTCAGCAATCCCATCTATCATTCTAGATGCTCCAAGCACATCACAGTAACATCAAGGATTTAGGAGTTTTCTCCGTGGCTTAAACAGTAAGACTTAAGAGAAATTCAGCTTTCTAAGCTGCATGGAATAATTCTGGTATACAATAAAATGAAGTAGGGTACAGAAATCTGGAAAATAGTGTTTGGTGAAAAAGTCAGTGTAAATTTTCCCAGATATATGATTTCTGGGGAAATCTTTTCCTTTTGAAAAAAGGATGCATGTTATTTCATACAACTGTGGACCAAACAAGCAGAGCATGCAACAGTATTTACATAACCATCCCAGCAGCTGCTCTTTGTGGGCTACATGTAACACAGGTTGGAGCAACACTGTCTACTTTTTGCATTAATTTTGCTAGCAACCAGGGGAAGAAAAAAAAAATTCACCAACAATTTGTTTACTATAGAATAGGGTCCTAAACTAGAAAAGTGTTCCTCAAAAAATGTAGCTCAAAATACTGGTTTTATCTCATTACAAGCAATATAGTAAACCTTACAAAATATAACACAGTCAGTAATAGCAGAGCTGTCAAGGACAATAATTTTAATAAATCGGTCCACTTTGGATAAAATAAAGCTTATGCATATTACAATCTATTCAAAAGCAACAGCTGAACAGGCTAAATTTACATCCACAAGAGAAGCATGACATGTTCACTGAAAACAAAGTGAGTTGCTGGTAATTATGGTTATCATTTTTATCACACCAACTGGTCACCAACGGAAAAAAAATTTTTTTTTTTTCCAGTTTACAAATATGAGAAGTTCTGAGCCATTATTCTTGAAGAGCATACTTTGTATCTTAGGCACTGGACCCAATTTAGATGTAAAATGTTTGTCAAAATGATTTAACATCCTCAGGTTTCTGAAGGTGATCCATATGAAGTTTACATACAGCACTACAAATACACATCAGATACTGCTGTAAATTTATAAGGAATACAAAACACTATTAAATACAACTTTCACCCCATGGCACGTCAAGCATGGCAATACCACTTGTTTCATATCTGGTTAGCAACGGTCAGTTGTGGTTATGCTTTATTGAATATTTTCCTTTCTGTAGCTGAGAAATATATAGCTTGGACTTGCTTCCATCTGGTCTTTTAAACCAAACTTCATCATGGTTAATTGTTGTAATTATGGCACTACAGAAAATGAGGGAAGAAGGGTCAGGGGAAGAAAAACAAGAAGAATTTAGAAACCTTGTAAGTTAATAAATAACCTCAAAACATTTCCATACAGTAAATGAAAACATACATTAGTTGTAAATGCTAGCCCCAAAATATACTGGCTCCATTGGATAGTTTTAACAGAGTCCTTTGGTAACTGCATGTGTCTTTAGTGAAGGTAGTTAATTTTTCAGCCATCTATTTTCTTCTCCTATGAGAAAACCCTCAAGATGTACAAATATTTTGATTGTTTTAAAGAACAATAGTCATCCCATAGGAAACACAACAATAGACTACCCGTAGTAAAACACAGATCTGTTGGAATACGCACCCAGAAATTACTTTGTGTATGAAGTATTTAGAAAAAAGTTAAACAGATTGAAGCCCAAGATTTAAAGCAGAAAAAGTATTCAACTGTTAGTCATTATACCAAGACCATAAGAAATAAAGTCAAAGCCTGATTTACCAAATCATTCTTACATGAACCCTGCTTTTATGCTCCTTGTTCACTATTTGTACTAAGGTTTACCACACAATCCCCTCCACATACCCCCTAGGAAAAAAACCATTTTTTTCAAGTAGAATTGATGACAGAAAAAAGCTCAAAACCACAGATTAAAACAGTTAATGGAAGAAAGATCTATCACATACTGAGTGTGACAAAACTCCCTCCAGGAAACTCTTCAGCCTTAAAAGTTGCTGAAATCTTGGAAAGCTGGGAAAGTTCCACTGTATGCTTCCCCTGTTAAGCACCATCTTTTGGCTTTTTTGTCAGACACTGGATATTAAGATTTTTTTTTGGCCCAGTGTAACTGCTATATTCTGCTGAACTAATTGAGATTTTTTTAAATTTCAGAAAGAATATATAGTTTACTAAAATACCTTCCTGTTTTAGCCCTGAACAAACACCAAAATCACCAAAATCTGTTCCCCTTGACCATACACAGGGAAGAAAAGAAACAGACAGTTTTACAGTAAACTGCTGCTATATGAAGTTAAAGTTAATTTTCCTGAGTAGGCATGCATATTTAATGAACGCTGCGTGTAGATTGATTTACCCTACTCTGTAAAAGGTAAGATATACATTTAAATTAAATCTTGTTTTAAATATACCCACCTTTTAGAATTTACAAATATTAACCATACATAGAAAATGCATTTAGAGATTTTAAACATTCAACTAAATTTGCACTCTAATGTTCAGACTATTCCCAGGTAGAACCTTTGTTAAGAGAAGGAAACACCATAAAAAAAGTTCCACCTCTTTCAGAGCATTAATCAACTGAAAACAAAGCTTACCTTTAATGGTATAAAGTGTTCTTCCATAATTAAGTATTTTTGGGTGGGCCAACAGATCAAATTCTCAAAGCAAAATAATCCCAAGATACTCAAAAAAAACTTACTCAAAAGGCTGTTCAAAAACTAGTAAGAGCTTAAATTGTTAGTGAGATCCTAACTTGACAAACATCTCATTACCTTCAGTGAAGTCCAGCCTTTACTAGCCTCTCTCAGAAGTCCAGTGCTCAATCTTCTTTGATAATACCTATCTTCCAAGGTGAACTAATAAACGTTACTGAGGTGGCAAGTATTTTGAAACAAGCCTTATTCTTCAATGCCATCATCTTATTTATTGCTTAACATGAATGTACAGAGCTGCATAAACTGAGCAAACTTTACCTTGTAGGACATTCATCCTTCTTATCAATGCATATTGTCTGTCCACGTCCATACCACTCTCCATCATAATAGAGTCTTCCTTCTTCAGATCTAGCACTATGTAGATGCTTTTCTAATTTGACAGGTGCTAAAACGATCAATAAAAGTCATTTAATACTGACTTGGCAGAAGTCAGATGTTTAAATATACTTTCATCAAGTTATTTACATAGAATACATATTTTTTCCATTATCAAAAGTAGTTTCTTTCTTAATAATTGCAAGAATGCAAGAAAATTGGAATTAAGACACCTTTTTATATCCAGTCAGGAAAATTAAAAGTTATGTTTCCATTTTCAGACAGAAGCTATCTTCCCCATCACCTTCAAGTGATATGAATTTTCACAAATCGAGTAATGCAATATAGGGAAGACTTCAAATGGAAGAACCTGAAACCTCTTCATCACCACATTACCACAACATGCAAGTCATAACACATCGCTAAAGAAATACACCACCTGCTTGCCTCCCGTTCCTTTTCCTCCTTACTCACTACTTCCAAGTATTTGGTTTTACCTAGCATTAATGTGCTTCTCACCTCAGTGCCAAGTATCAGTTACCACTCCTTTCCCATAGACTCTACTTTTTCAGCGCTGTAGCTTGCAGTGAATGCGAGCATCCTTTAGAATGCACTCCTGAGGCCCAGATGCTCTCAGTTTCCTGCCTCATCTTGTGTCAACACTGGCATAGCTTGCAAATATTAATTTGTCTAACCCACTTTTAGAAGTCTAAATTTTTACTGATAATTTTCTAGAATTCAGGTGTCAACACAATCATCAGCAATTGAGCTACAAGTGTCAGCACCTGAGAAAGGGGAAAGACAAAAGCCACATCTTCCAGCTACCCCATCCCATCCTCCATCACTACACCAGGGCTAAAATAAATATGATCTGCCTAGATGCATTTGCATTGTTGCACACAGCAAGTTCTGTCTTGTGAAACCAGACAATGTTTACTTACGTTCTGGCTTTACTCTGTGTGGCCCCAGTGTAGCCATTGCCTTGAAACACAAAAGAAAATTAAGTTAGTCAGCAAGCCTGGTCTTTTTTTTTCTTAACTGCCAGCTTTAATTGTGAAGTTATGTGCAGTGTAACTCAGGATGCTTGCTTTTACATACAAAAACCACAATCAGAACAAATCTAAAATAAAAGTGTGTTCAGTGGTGACTCGGCTACTAAATACAACAGCATGTTGAGGGTGAAAAAAATCACCTTCTTTAGTAAGTTTTGATTTCAAGTAACTCAGGAGATTTTCTAAATTAAATCCTCAAAATTGCTGTTATGTAATTCTGTCAAGAAAATACAAAATGACATTAACTCATTCTGAAAACCAAAATGCTATATGAACAACCTACTCTTTTGATTTATACTTTATAATCATAAGTTCACAAATTTTCTCTCATGCGAACTCTAGATCACACATAGTATAAAAGCAGGTTTAAAAAAAACCTCTAAGAGTTTTTTGGGGTTGGTTGGTTGCTTTTTTTTTTTTAAAGTTATTTCCAGAAAAGGCAAAATCCCCAGTAGATTCTGGGTTTGTTGCTACTGTTCAAAATCATGTCACACTACAGGAAGGAAACTGAAGGAAAGCTCTTTTGTGTCTGTTCCTCTGATACTGTAGGAAAAGTCAGAGAAGTTTTCACACAGGCATCACATTTTACTTCTTGTTTAGGAAAGTAGAAACAAGAATATATTACAAGTATAAAGCAGGATGGAAACTGACTCAAAGCCATTTCCCATCAAGTTTTTGAATTCATTAAGTGGTTTCCTATATAAGCTGGGAAGCACTAGGGTATTAGGGGAAATTTTCTGACTGCAGGTCCAAGGCAAGGATAGCGGTTCATTACAGCAAGTTACTTTAACGATATGACAAAGATCTGAAAAAGGCAGTCTGCCTTAAAAACTGGATTTATTTTTTCAAATACATCAATTGGTCAAACTAATTTCTCTTCCTGTAAACCCTGATACTCTTATAATCTGGGAAAAACATAGTGTTTCACTTTATATTAAAAAAAAGCTGTAAGGAGAGGTCGAAGCATAGAAATCTTCACAAAATAAACGATTTACCATGTGAAAACATACCATATTCTATATATTTTTAAAATCTTAATTTAAAACAAAATCCTATCGAACTATCCTAGTTTCTACCCAATTATGCTAGACGATGAGAAAGTAGATCCTCCTGACACAGGCTTTAGGCTCACTTTATCATGGAAAATTACAGACTACCCATTTTAGAGATAACCTCTTCCACCACTTCATTGGATTCCTCTGTATGATTTGGGTAGAATCAGAAAAAGTAGCAATAACACAGCTTGAATCGGAATGATTAGCTGACTACTGAAGAAATAAAAATCTGTTTAGAATTTTGATCATGTAAGAAACACATTTACATATTTTTAAGAGGCAAAAGGACTAGACAAGAATCCAAACAAAACCCACAGCCACTAGCATCCTTTCATCTTACCTTCCTTATTGTCGTCCAGTCTTCAAGTATATCAAGGTCTTGTAACATATAAACTATATAGGGACGTGGAAAAGTTAGGGAAAACTCAAACTCTTTTAAACAGTAATAATAAATATTCTAATGTAGAAATTCAGACTACTGGAGTTCAACGTGACGACAAGATAAACAATTGTGAAACAGTCATTCCATCCCTAACAGTTCCAAAAATCATTCTATTTGCAATACTACAAATTACAGTTAAAATGCACTGCAAATTCAATAATATATCACTGCAAATCAGCATCTACACTAGTATCAGCTTTAATAAAATCATTATTTTTACAGTATTAAGCATCATATTTCTTTGAGAGAAAAGTGTAGACAGCACATCTGTGAATATCAAATATCCAAAAAACATCAAGTAGAAAGGCAAAGCCCCTTCCTTGAACTATCAACTGTAAAAATACTGTATTAGAACAATATGTGAACTTGAAAACAAAACTCCATATAGCACTGCTATTCCAACAGTCTTCAGTTTTTAGTTTGTTTCTCCCCATTTCTTCTCTGAAAAACAAGGTTAGAAAAAGGTGCTATGAACACTTAAAAGCTAAACCTCCTAAAATGGGATATGAGAGCTTTAACTTACATTCCATTTGAAATTTTAAGAATCTTTAGCCATTTTCAAATTTGTTTTCCTCTACATAGCAAAGAATTACAAATCAAAAGGCATGTAAAATTTCTAGGTATTTGCTTTATACAGATCTATACAAACTGACAAGTTCACAACTATTTTAAAAGCATAAGCAAAAAGAGCAAATTACTTCACAACTGAAAGGATTTTCAGCCTCATGAATTACCTGAAATTGCTGGGGTTTTAGACCTAATACTCTATTAGTACGTTCTACTTGGAATGTATTCTAAAATGGCAAGGTAGCTCATAACTGATAGAAGCTGATGCTATTTATAGGCACATCCTGAAGAAAAAGATGACCGAAACAACCTGTCACTGACATTGCTAAAAGGAGGTAAGAAACTAATGAAGCCACTTGTACCTGCATTGATTAATACCACTTGGCTTTTAAGCACTAGTTAAAAAAACACCTCTACTAAACTGAATTTATGACACATTCTAATGGAAGGACAGTCATTATTAGGACAAATCATCCATCTGGGACATGTTCCAGTAAATCAACCATTCTGAAGAAAGGTGTCTCAATTACGACAGTTTTTTCAGAAACTTCTTCATTCCCACCTTCTCCTAATGTTACAAAACTTTGTGAAAGTAGCAGGATTTTTTGCAGCATCTTTGGCCTTTATACCAAATAATGTCAATACTTAGAATTTGGTCTCTTTTAGGTAGTCTCCATGATTCTGGCAACTTCTAAGCCATCATATCTCTGTCTGATAAAAACATTAGGCTGGGGGTAGGAGCAGAGAGAACGCTCAGTTTGCAAAGGCGTGTCCTTTCTCTGGAGAAAGAAGATACCATCTCTTAGCTGTTATACTTAAAAAGTTTCAGCTGCACTGCATGCTTGTCAACAGCTATGAAGAAGTAATCAATGCAAAATTCTTAAATACTATACTCACCCTACAGGAATCCCAAACTTACAGATGTGCCCCCCCCCCCCCCCCCCAAACCATCTCAATTCTTGGAATTCTAAACTTTTAATCAGAGAGGGTTCTAAAGTCTATGGAATTATTACGAAGTAATAAATTGAGGTAAGGATGTCACAGTATGAGAAGTAAAGATGTGAAGGAGAAGTTACAGAAGTCAAGTTATACTTTGCAAACATAATGCCTAACTTTTTTCTGCTTTGGCCTTGTAGCTCAATTTTTTGAACAGTTAGAAAAATCGACTTTTAGAAATAGTCTCTATATGAAACTAGTAGTTAAATACAAGAATCTTAATTTCAATTTTCATAATGGGATGTGTCAACATGGTCTCTCTAATCTGAATTACAATAACATCTGCCATGCAAAAATCAATTTTGAGAATGCACTATCACTTCAACTTGTTATTAATGACATCGGTAATAAGACTAGCTATAAAACACTACTAGAAAGAACAATGATTTCAGTACAAGGATATCTGATACAACAACAGGTTTCTTCTTATCTGGACTAAATGGGTCCTTCCTTTTCTTCCTGGACTGTAGCTCATCATTCCATAATTCTGAAAAGACACAATAAGAACATGCTATGAATCAGAAATATTTACATGTTTAGCCCTTTTTCAGCAGAAAACATTGTCCAAAAATGAAAAATTTTCTGGTGAGATGCTGTTTCTGAACAGAATGAAAGTGTTACATGATTATGTAGTTATAGATTAATACTCTCAAAATACACGAGCGATGCTGACAATTACTAGACCAAAGTTTGTTTTAAGCTTAAATTCAACCCCCCACTCAAAGTTTACAACTGAATAGCATTCTACTAGATAACCTGAAACTCACCAGACATACTATTTGTACAGTCAACTAATCAGTAGCTACCAGAAGATTTAAAAAAAAAAAAAAAAAAAAAAAAAAAAAGCAACACCAAACAAACAGAAAACCCCAGCAACTTTGAATTTCCATCCACCTGAGGTAATGTCAATGCTATGCCGGTCTTCTTCAAGTCTTCTAATCTTCTCTTCTAGTTCACTTTGTACAGTATCATATAACAGAAGCTTTTCACTCTGAAAATGCAAGGAATTACACATTTTTATATGACTAAGTTCTACCATCTAAATATATATGACAACAATTTAAAGCCTGAGTGGAAGGAAGGTAAGAGTAGCTTTAAGTGAAAATTCTTCAGAAGCCATAAAGCACGTGACATTTCCCTCTATCCACTTTCTTAGCATGAGATCCTGGCTCCTTAAAGACAGCATGCTCATTTGGCATAAGTGTAAATATAGTTATCAAATATCAGCACCAAGAATAACAAGTATATCAAAGCATACAGCTAGGTCTCTAGCATAACATAAATACAGTATTTTCCTTTTGGATAGCAAAGACAGAAAAACACTGAACTCTCTAAACCAGTAACATGGAATTAAGTTGAGATCCAAGCCTCAAGGAAATAAAGTTACTGTTCTTTCACAAGCTTGCACGCTTCCTAAAACACAAGTAGAAAATACAGCTGATCGCTACATTTCAAAGTTCATTTTCACTGAGCAGCATCTTTAACTATGGAAAACAAAGAGCTTGGACTTACTGAAAAAACAGCTCAAGCAGCACAAGTCACTGCATCTAGCTATGTGCTGCCATGTCTCTGCCAGAAGTTGCAGCCCTAGAGCCAAGTCAACAGATGTCTGCACCTCAACTGCTCCTGCCCATAGCACAGCATACTCTACCAGAAACTTACCTTTACCAATGTTCAAGCTAGTATGCTGGAGTGAAGCAAAACAGTTGAGGAATAGGTGAAAACAAAGAACCCTGTTCTACTAAATGGCTGTCATGTTCACCATTCCCTTCAAGTTACAAAGTGCTTAAATTCCAAAGACCTCCTTTCATATATTTTTCAACCCCTAATTATAAAAAAAAAAAAAGTCCCAGTGGAATTGAAAAGGCAGAAGTGTCTTACATATACCTGAAACGCCAAATGAGTGTTATCTGTTCTAAGACCATTTTAAAATAAAACAGTCTTTGTGTTTAGACATCTGTTTTGCTTTAAGCACTTGGTGACAAATAAGATGTGAAAAGCTGTTACAGGCATCAGAGGCATTCTTGCTGAACTCTTATATTGCAGTGGAACAGTGATTCTACAAGCAGCACTGCTGACTTTAAAGAGCTTTCACCTCCAGAGACCCTTATTCGATGGTGAATATTTGAATTCTGAAGGTTTCACAGTAAAAACGTAATAGCAAAACAAGGGACAAGGACCACCTTAGTGAGGAGTAATATATAGCCAAAGCAAATCATTCAATCACGGATGAGAAACCCTGCAAGTCTTACAGGATTCTGTCCAACCTCAGTATTCACAGGAGCAAAGCCAGTCAGTAATGAGTAGTCCTTCATTATACCTCGTTCTTCCCCAAGGCATCAAGAAAATGGAATTTTTTTTTAAAAGTACACATGCACATTCTTGCTTGATTGGTATGGTAGGAGCCACGGGCTTTAGGAGTGTGGTGAACCACTCAGAAGAAAACACCTTTTAAGCAACTGTAACACGGGGCTGAGGAGTACTATGATGCAAACCTCAGGATCTAAGCAGCTATGTTACAGCTTTGGACATGTACTTGAGTACTTATACTACAGTACCAGTATTTAGATGCTTAAACAGCAATGTTCATGTTCAAGGAAATATATTTTTCCTGTAACTGCTTTTGAAATGACAACTCTATCACAAGCTGTCCAAGGCATCTTAAAAGACATTATTATTATTGTTGTTGTTAAAATGTAAGGTGCTTTTTGCTAAATTTATGTCAGATATTTTAGTTACTGCTCTTGGTAATCTTTTTATAACAAAGGTAAAAAAAAAAAACATGCGAGAATCTATTATAAGAACCTGTTAATGAAAAATAAGAAACCTTAGCTATACTTATATGCAAAGCCAAACTAATATAAAGCTAATTTTTACATGCTTTGAATAACCTCTTATGTGGGCTTAAATATCACAAGGCAATTGCCTTCAAATAGCAAATAACAGCAGTAATAAAAACATGCACTGAACTTGGAAAGCATGACACACAGTAAAGTTAGATGAGATTAGCTATCAATGTGAAATAGCTGGCACAACCTCACAGTGCTGTCGAGAGGCTTGAATTTCACATTCATACTTGTTCTTCACAGATTCCAGACAAAGCTCTCTATAGATACCTGTAATCAGACATATTAGAGCAATATTACTTTCTTCAGTTTATATTTGATTTCAGAATTCTCTTTTAAGACTGCCTGCATGTTCCAAAACATGTACATTGAAAAATACATATATATTATGTATCGGGTACTTAAGAGTGGCTCGCTGCTTTACGGAGTAAGAAAAAGTAACCCCTTAATTCAGAAGACCTGAGTAAACATAAATGCTATTTTAACATTGTGTCCTCAACAAATTACACCAGCAGTCATGCTAACTTCACAAAATATGTCTATTTCATATTTCTGATCAAATTATACTAGATATCCTCAGTTTTCAAATCCATGAAGTACTAAATGGCCTCTTCTATTTTCTAATTAGAGTTTTAAATAATGTTTTGGGGTTTTTAAATAGCTAGAAAACTTTATGAAAGAACAAGCTTTTACAAATTAATATTTGGAATAAGGCTTACTTTATAATGCATGACCTTAATAAATCACATCAGTTAACAAGACTCTGTTCCATTCTTAGAAATAGCCACCTTGCAATACAAAGGATACTGCTTCTGAGAATTAGAAGCATTTCTTATACATTCCTGAAAATGTGTCTACTAAACACACAGCTGAAAAAAATCTGAAAGGTATCTGAAACGTAGTATCTGGCAAGTATAGATAGAACCTGATTTAATATATTTAATGCATTCAACACAAAATACTTAAATTGTTCCAGATTACCATCTTGAGGAGCTAAGTTTGCACACATGCTCATGCTGTCTAGCAACTGAAGAACTCCCAACAACAACTTCCCTTAGAATTCAGTTGACTATAAATTAATACAGTACAAGAGAAACAATACTGTTACCTGCAACTTCTCTGAAAAACAAACCACAAAGTATTATGCCAATCATCCTTCCGCTGTGAAATCACTTTTGATCTAGAGTTCCAAATGTTCTCTTCTTACATCAGTATGTTATGCTTTTTTTTTTTTTTTTTTTAATATTTATGGCTGACTGACATATCTAGGTCTACCAATTTATAATCACTGCTTATCTGCCTGAAATTGAGCAGTATGGGTATGAATATTTCTAGAAGAAACACTTATAATCCTGACTTGCTGAAGTAGTCAATATCCACATTTTGTGTGAATAGAGCTCACTGACTGCGTTAGAGAGCAGAGGAACACAAGTTTCTTTTTTATCACAGATGCAATTATATCCGTAGTTTAGCTAAACATAGTTTAGCTTTTTTTTTTTTTTTTTACCCTTTCCTCCCATCTCTCAGGTAGAAGTAGGTCCTTAGAAGTTACCTGCTGGAGTTCAAGTCCTGCTGCTACTCACTTCTGTCAAGGCTCTCAAACAGTAAGAGCAAATAAACCTGTTCTGCAGTTTTTTGCTTTCTCTGGAATAATTTTATCAATCTCATTCAGTTGAGGACAAAAGGAAAAAAAAAATAATCCTCATTTCTAGTCTTGACTTCAAGGAAACTTTGCAGCTTTTACCCTGGGCTCTTTTCACTTTGGAACACAGATCTTCCATGCTGCTGAAGACAAATCAAGAGAATCTGTAATATTCTGCCAATCCACACCCACCTACATGAAAGCACTGACAGACAGCCGCATTTAAAACTGAAAACTGAAAGCCTGAATTAAGGCTTCTTTTATATCAGACTTCTGCAAGTTCATCTGCGAATCTTCTGCGAGGCCCAAGTGGGCTACTTAGGAATAGTCAAGTCAATTTGGGTGAAGATCTTAAAACCCAGAAATTCTGGGTCACCAGCTGAGGAAAAGCATTATGGAAAAGACCAGGAGGGATAGAAATACAAAAGCACTGACCAAAAGATTTCAAATTCTCTTCATAGCCTGCAGTTAAAAGTACCAATGAAGGCATACTGAGTAGCACTAGTATTATGAGAAGTATAAGTAGGCTTGCCATTTTCCAGTTTGCCTGCACCATGCTTCTGCTGAATTTCTTAGGAAAGACACTGGCATAGCATCTCTGGCTAGAGATCACAACTGTCTGCCTTTTGGCTCTCTGACAGCCTGTGTTAGGTGACACTTAGACAGCTGAATTATTCCTAAAGGAGTTGAGCTATAACATGAAAAGAATTTATAATAGAGAAGTACAGAACTTTGTCTTCCTGTAATACTACTGTTCCATATGACTATATGGTTGTAACCTGGAAGAAGATAAAAGATCTTGCCTGCTTCTTCTATGAGCATAAAAGCCTATCTAAACTTTAGTTTTAATAATTAAAATGCATCTTAGATAAAAGCTGCTAAGGACAAGAATTTTCCTCCTTCTCCAGATGGAACAGTAGTATGGGAGCAGAAGAGTAGAAGAAACATAGACTAGAAGAGCAGAAAAAACATGGTCATCTAAAATGATCTGGCAAGCACTTCATGAGATGGCATCTACATATCTCATCATTTCAACAGTGACCAGGGTGCACTTGATCCCAAACCTTCCGACTAATAAAAATTATTAGCGTTTTTAATTCAGTAATTTTGTGCTTACTACACAAAGACAGACAGCCATTAAATGAAATATAAAAAAGCTGTAATTTCAGTGTGATGTTATCAGGCAACTTGTGCAAAGACGTAAGCAACCTATTCACTTTGACTTGAAAATCATTCTACATTTAAAACTATGCCACAGTATTTCCAACTTTAAAACACACTCCTTTAACAGTTCTAAAGGAAAAAGAAGATTGACCTTAAAATGCATAGCAAGTTTATACTGTTGAAACACCAATACTCATTTTACATGCCTACCTGCCACCTTGGTTCGGATTTGCATATTTTCTTGTAAAGCTGCCAACGGTTCTAAATATTCAGGTGCTTTTCCGGCTATGACTTCTTGTAGTTTTGCATCCACCTGGCTTAATCTTTCTTTGTAAAGTCTTAGAATAGTAGAAATTAAAAAAGATGTATTTTATTTAAAAGCAAACACAACTCAGAAGAAATATTTTAAAAAGAACTATTCTGCATCTCTTTGTTAATGTCATGGAACATCCACTGAAGCAAAGTTAAGATTTGTTACCATCTGAATTTTCCAATATACATTTTCTTTTTGAACAATATTCTTCAAGTCTAGTAAGCCTTTCTGGAAAACACATGCAAACAATCAGAAGTATAAAAAGTAAAGATGAAATAAAATGTATCTCTATTTCTAAGGAAGAAGAAAAAAAATTGCACAGCTGTTAATAGGATTAAGATGGAGTAAGAGGTGAATCAACATGGAAAAGGACAGGAAAGGGTGCTACAACACATAAGAACAATATGCCTTATATCATGGGAGAGAAAGACAGACATTTTATGGATAGAAACACCCATTCGCTCTCACATATCTGCTCTCACCCTACCATAAACCAAAGAAAAAGAGAGGTGGGCTCTTACTGAAGCAACCCTCATTTCATCTCCTGTGAAAATCCACATATTGCGTAATATCACAAATATCACAGGATAATTTGTAACTGACATCTTCCATTCCTGCCAAAACGAAGTGTATTTAAAATATTTTTACTTTACTAAAATTCATTCCTTCTATAAAAGCTGATATTTATTGGCAGATAATGAACAAATCTGCTTGCATTTTGAATGCATTTTACATTTTCGTTCGTACCAACTATAAAAACTGCTGTGATACCCTGCAAAAAACCCCTAATTTCTTACTCAGCAAAGACAGTTCTTGGGTCTGTCCCCCATATATATATAAGGATGAAAAAGATCTCGAGTAAATAAATAAATAAAATCACAAGTTTCCCTAAAATGACAATTCCTTGGTTCTGCTAAGGATTTTGATGTAATAGACCACACCTGCCCTTCACAGAAATAACACTTCATAACCATTCTTACAGCAAAACAGAAAATAAATACATAAAAGTATTCTGGAGCAACTACCTGCAAATAATTTCAAAACTCCCAAACCTTATTCTTCTCCAAAAGTAGCATCCACATATATGAAGGACAAGAAACACCAGCCCCACACAATATTCTCATGGAATGGATCCTCAAATGAGGCACTTAAAATACTAAAATACTTACTGATCTTTAAGGTCTGTAAATTGTTTTTCAAGATTGGACATTTCATCTAAACACTCCATTCTTCTTCTTTCACAGTCCTCATCATCCATTTCTAAAAATAAAAAAAGGTAATTTATTTTGAACAATGTAATGTATAACCAAATAAACTGGATATTTTGTTTCTAGTAAATTTCAAGCAACCCTGAATTTTAGCCATGAATAGATTATCCATTATTATTATTATTTTCTTATAGCAGAATATGAGAAATCACTTGCTATATAAACTACAAAATAAGAAACTTTGATTGAACTCCAGAAGAAACCCCATAAACAGCAATTTCTCTTCTTCAAAACAGGAAACATCACTGTAATACTTCAAGAGGTTAAATTTCATGACTGATAATACAAAGTGTACCTAAGAATGCATGAAACAAAAATTAAACATTGTATATCACACCAGATGAAAAGCACCCTTAAGCATGAAGAGTTATTAGCCACCACTGAAAATTCCAGTGTATCCTGAGTTAGTATGAGCAAAAGCAACCCCTGGAAAGCAAGCATAATTCAATGTTACATTTGTCATATAAAATTCAAGGTTTTGTTTTATTAATATCAACTTTTTTTAAAAAGTAACACAGTTTTGAAAACAGGTTTCATCCTGTTCAACTGTGAGAGTTCTTTGAAGCTGAAATATTAATGCAGAAATATCTGTAGTTCTTCTTAATGACCATTTAAAATTATTTCATTTCTAATGAAACACTTCTTAACCTGCAAAGTCTAGAATTCTACAGAAACTTGATTTTACATGCTTTTATGCAGCAAGAGCAATTAACATTAAACTCTTTCCACAGTTTTTGTTTTAATTTATATTCCTGAATTTTTTCTTTATTTACCTAGTGAACTTAACTGTAAAGTATAATAAATACCCACTTTTTGGCCAAAAATTTTGCTACTTGCCATAGAGACATCTGATGTTACTAAATCAGTTGTTAACCTCCACTGCCTTTTCTTAGACTAGGAAACAGAGAAACTAAGCTACAAAATTCTTGACTCTTTCCCAGAAGAAAAAAAAAGGTTTTGTTAAGCCATATTCCAAAGTTAGAGATGTCCTGAAATGGCTTTATAGCAGCAGTATCTCCGGGAATTTGCTCTCTACAGTTATGGTACAACTGACAAATTTATCAAGCAGTAGAAGACATGCAGCTGGCATGGCCACACAGTCAGGAACTTGGGCTGAACTTGTGCAAACAGGCCAGGTGTATGAGAGAAGGGACTTCTTCTACAGAGGCCACATCCATCTAAGCAGTTACTCTGACGAGAAAAATCCTAACTCCTGACGGAAAGGCAAAGCACGATCCTGAACCAAGCAGACACAGCCAAGACTCACTCTTCTAGATTATAAACAACTCTGAGCCTTTTGCTTCTTCCTCACTCACATTTTTCCAACAGACAGGTTTAAGTCCTTTATGGTGTCTCCTACACCAACTACAGAAAGCATCATGCAAGTGTTCATCCTTATTGTTTTGTAAAAGACTATGGCAATTTGCAAAGGCGATGAGGTGAAAGGATTAGCTTCAGCGCCAAGCATAGCTACTTCAGAGGATCTGATTAACTCACATCTTCCACTCAGACCTCTGAGTGTATGAAGTTTTCTGCACATACCTCCTTCCTGAAATCACCACAAGCTTTTAAGACTAAAAACTACACTAGCTCTCTCTGCCTGTATATGAAAACTCGCAGGCAGGTGGAGCAATATTAATCTGTTTACAATGGTACCTACAAGTCCAAATCAAAGACCTACTGCAGTTTGTCACATTACAATTAGTACAAGCAAAACAGACAGCATGTACAAAGTTTTAAAACATGATATAACCTGAAGTATTTGAAAGCAGAGCAAAAAAAATTAAAGAGAGAACTTCAAAAAATACATTGAATGCTTAGCGGGGGGGGGGGGGGGGGGGGAAGCGTATCAGGCTCTTAAGAGACACTATTTTATTTTAAAATTGTTCTCAAAAGTAAGGCAGATCTTGAATCCCAAAATAAGGCTGAAAATCAGCTTAAAGAGCAAAGTTTTATTTGGCTGTCCGATGTAATACTCAAGCCAAAATTGATTGGGCAGCTTTCAACTTGGCCAGATTTAAGGAATGGGGCAATCATACTACTTGAAAAGTTGTCTAAAGTATTTATGTGCTATAAAAATAAAGCTTATTTTAAATTAGAAGACATCTCCCTGTGAAGCCAGACAGGAACAAGCACTAGGATACTGACAGTTCTCCCACTTTATTCTCACACTCAAATACTTGTTTCAGATGTGTTCAGCTATGCTTTTGGTAAGTATGTTTTAGTAATGAATTCACTCAGAAGCTTTTCACAGAATTACAGAATCGTCAAGGTTGGAAAAGACCTTGAAGATCATCTAGTCCAACCATTAACCTAACACTGACAGTTCTCTAAATTCTTTAAGAGATTCTCTAGTTCTTTAAATTAACATGGATTTTATTGTTTATGTATGTTTAGGGACTACAAATCAAAGAAAATAGAAGATTAGAACTGTAACCCTGACTGGGGATCAGTGCAACACCCACTGTTGGAGGGCAAGGGGACTGCATCTTACATTTTAAACTTGTGTTGCAAGGAAATTATAATGTGTTGGTATCTGAGGGTACAGCTGACTCTCTTGTAGATATTAAAGTAACACACAGCACTCTCCAATCTCCCCTCAGCTACGTATATACTGAGAAGTCTTTGACTTTCTGCCCAGAAGTCTACATTCTACCTATCATTCATACTGAATAGCAATTCACATGCTAAATCACTCTTCAATTGTTTCACCTTTATTCTGCCTCCAGTAAGATTCATAAAGTGAAGATTTTCAGAGTCCTGAAATATCTTTAATTCCTCAGTTACAAAACTTCTTCCCCATGGCCTTAAACAACATATGGATTGGGGAATATGCAGTACTGAAAAAGAGGTTTTAGGATCAAAACTCATGGATTTCCAGTTGAAAATTTACACCACTGGAGGCAGAAGATTCTTCATTTCATATTAAAACACTTGGTAATAGGTCCATCCTGTCTCAACACTTCAGATTTCCCATAAAGTTTCATACTGCACAAAGTATTTACTATATTTTTAAACACTTTCAAAATCACAGTCATTCTTTTCCTACTACATTCAAGCAGTCCAACTCAGTAACTAGGGCAGCCTGGTTTAAAGACAAAAAACCCGTAATACTTAAAATGTCATAGTGCCTAAAATAGCTTTTTTTTAATAAGCTGTGGCCTATATAAAGTGCTCTAAAAAATGGCCAAGTTCTCATCTGGGATGGTGAGCATAACTTGTGGGTTTTTTATTCATCCCTAATATGCTGTTCTACATCCTGGTCAATAAAATACCCTATACTAAATACATAGCGTCAAAAGGAATGGGATAGAAACAGTGCCAGCTCTCAAGGGTAAGTTATACTTCTTCTAACCACACCTTCTGTATTCTCAGGCATCTGCTGGAACAAAAAAAGGCTCAGTGCAAGTAAAGCAAATGACAAATTTAACAAAAAAAATCCTTTCCTTCAAAATATTTTTTCTTATTATTACTAATTTTAATTAAGACTTATTTCTTGCAGTGCTAATCATCTCATGTCTGTAGGAGCAATATGCTTCCACTGAGTACGTTCATATTTGTCAAGACACTGAGACAAGCATGTAATTTCCTGTAATCATCGCTTTTTAAGTGCTCTTTTAAAAGCATTTCTCTGTGGAATGCAATAGAAATTATCCAGAGAGCTTCTTGTATTGTTTTAAAGAAACATTCACACACTACATTCACTTAAAAGACAATCCCTCCTTCCTCCCCCCTAATCCCAGAAGAAACTAAAACAACAGAATTATTTGCCTTCAATAAAAATCAACCAAAGTGTCTTTGAGGACATGTAAACTTCAAAGTTTTCTTTAAAACTATCAATTAGCACAACTACAAATGGGACTAAAGACAAGTCTTGAAAAAGAGCAAGCTTCAAAGCTGAAATTAATAGGGACAATTCTTTCTTCACCAAAGCCAGGGAGTTGGAGGAGAGAAAGAGTTAAGTTTACATCCATTATACCAAGCTCCCTTTCTCACACAGAAAATGACATTTTTCTAGACAGATTAACTAGAATAAGAGATGAAGAAAGGGCATTCCCACACGGCATCTAGCTACAATACAAACTGGAAGGATAAGATGGGCTAAGTAAGTAGTAGTTATTGTTGCTCCAGGACCCCATCAAGGAGTCTTCACAACTGTATGTCTCACCCACCAGCTGCCCAGTAAGATTGTATATTCCTCCTTTACACTCTCTCTGTTTCCCCTGAAAGATGTAGCAAACTTCATGTATCAGAACTTCTTGAAAAGCCATCTCCATTAATTTGTTATCCAAAATACAGTATTCCCTTTTTAAGCCAATGTACAATTCTGATACTAAAAGAATTGAAGCGTGCTTTGGTAAGTCACATCTGAAAGGAACAGAGTAGGCTGCTGTGCAAACAAGGACATCATGAGATACGCTTTTTCAATTTAAAACATGATTACTTTCAGCTGTTTACCCTGGTACCCCCACTCAAGTTCACCTTTTTTCCAGCACAACCACCAGCACACACAGATGCTGCCTAGGTTTTTAGGTTTCATCAAATCAATCCAAGACAGTTTAGGCACATTCTTCTGGCCTTGTTTTTCAACGGAATCACTTTGAGAGAACAGGGGTAAGGAAAGACTGATCAGCCTTCCTTAGTAGTCCTCCACCTACAACAGCCCAACAAGGGCAAGATCCACCAGTCTACATGGAACCTGTGGAGCAGGTGTTTCCCCAAACTGCATCTATCAGTGGGAATACAAAAGCCATAGGATCTAACATTCCAGATCTCCCAGATCTTTTAACAACAAAAATGAATACTTAACTGTACATTGGGGACTTTAACACACCAAGATAAATCAATCACAAGCCGATATATGTAAAAATATAGTTTCACAGCTTCCTAATTTATCTAGTTCATTTGTCTAGTCCTACTCCTACTGTGCCAAGCCTGGCACTCATGCCACAAGCCAATGTGCTACTGCAGGCATGGGACAGGATCCCAGCAGACCACTCTAAATCATTTAAGCTGCCAGAAACAGACGTCAGAACCACAGCTAGCACTAAACATGGCCAGTGTTTTTCAGCTAGCCCTTCTAGTGACAAAGATCCTGCTCATGGAGTTAACTTATGGAGCCCCAGTGACTCCAGAGCAGCAGTGTATGCATCTGATGATCAGTATGTTTCCCAGTAAGCAACCATTTTATAATTTACCCCTTGTAATTACAAGGGAAGTTTGAACAGATAATAACCTCCAACACAGGAAATTGAGCACAGAAAAAGTAATCCTTTTAAAGCTGGATTTTTACCTGCTAATATCATTGAAAATCTACAGTCCAGAGGAAGCTATGGAAAAAGGAAGGGACCTTCAACAGAGCACAGGTTGAAACGCTTTGCAAGAGGCCAGACGTACTGACAGGGCTTCCAATGCCCCCTCAAACACAGGCCTCGAAACATCTGAAACTCACGATTTTGCATTCGAGAAAATACATACATATATACACACACATGTATGCCTGTATTTTGTGTCCATGCATGCACACGTACGCATGTACGTATGCATGTATGTCAAGCCTTTAAGCGCAGATCTTCGCGAGCACCCCCCCGCCCCGGGCCATGCCCTCAAGCGCAGCAGGGCACAACCCACAGCACCTATTACGGGGCGGCCCGGCCCGCCAAGCCCGGGTGCCAGCCAGCTCCGGAGCCGGCGGCTCGGGGCAAAGCGGGGCTTCCGTGCTCATGCGCCCCGCCACGTCCCTCCCCCGCGGCCGGCGGCCCGAAGAGAAGCCGGAGCACGGGCTGGGCTGGGCGGGGTCACGGCGGGGGGGGGCACTGGGAGCCACCGGAGCCGGGGGTGGGCGGGATCGGTCTCTTCCTCTGGGGCTGCGCGCCGGGCGCTGAGAGAACCACCGCGGCGCCCCCCTCAGAGGCGCAGCCGGGCGGGCGGCCGCAGTACCTGAGCTGTCCCCCTCCTCGGACACGGACGAGCTCTCGGTCTCCTCCTCCTCCGAGCTGCTGCCCTCGTTCTCCCCGTAGTCCACCTCCATCTCATCGTGGTTGTTCTCCTTCTTCTCCCGGGAATGGACCGGCATCGTCCCCGCCGCCGCCGAGCCCGGGGACAGCCCTTCCCGCCGCCGCTCCGCCGCTGCCGCCGGCCCCTCCGCCCCGCCCCTCCCCGCCTGCGCAGCCTGCCCCGCCTGCCCCGCCCGGCGCCCGCCGCGCCCTCCCATTGGTCGAGCTCCGACGCACGCCACGTTCGCCCGCGCGCGGGGCATTCTGGGAATTGTCGTCCGCCGGGAGCGGCGAGGGGTGGAGGGAGGCGGCGCTCCGTGGCCGTGAGGGGCCGGGCGGGAACCGAGGGCTTCCCGCACCCCCTTCCCCGCCCCGGAGCACTCGCGGGACTGCTCGCCGCTGAGAGGCTCCATCGCGGTGAGGCGGAGTTAGGAGCGCTTCGCAGCTGCCCGTCTCCCGCGGGGGAGTGGGCCTGCGGGGCCGGGGGTTCGGCCGTTGCCGTTCCCAGCCGGAGCAGTGGAGGAGGACCCGGGACCTCACGTCTGCCCGCGCCGCCCGCCTGGCAACGCCGCACCTGCAGTGCTGCCCAGGAGCTTTGCATCGTGGCAAGGCGTCTCTTGCAGCTTGCCGCCTCCCTCTCACCTTCCCCCTTGGGCTCCGGAGGACAGAGGTCGCGGTGAATAGCGACCTCCCCACCAGAACCTGTTTCTTCCCCAGTGTCACATTCTGTGATAGGCTTTAAATTCAGTCAGACCTAACTTGGTCCCCTAAAGCTGACAGCAACTATTGAGAGCGGACATGAGAAGGGACCAAATGGATATGC
This sequence comes from Strix uralensis, assembly GCF_047716275.1. NCBI lineage: Eukaryota > Metazoa > Chordata > Aves > Strigiformes > Strigidae > Strix > Strix uralensis. The sequence continues at coordinate 105,114,843 of NC_133975.1, read as the reverse complement.
TGCAATTTGTGCAGGGCTGGGATAGGTTTTTTGGCTTTGAGTATCGGTATTTTTCTGTACGTTTGCCAACTGCCATCAGTTGTGCTGTGTAAGAGGTACTGAATACAAGTGATGCTTACTGGAGCAAGCTGTCTTAACTGTCCCCTTGCTATGCAGGACTGATTAGCTTCACTCCATACAGATGCACAGGAAAGGCTGGCAGGGATCCCCAGGAGCCATGACATACTCAGTTGGTTGTGGCCCGCAGGTAAGCGTGGGCAGTGTCTTCAGGGCGAAGGTGAGCTCGCTGGTACAGGACAGGCTCAGTTTGGAAGTCTGGGCCAGGTGAAGGAGCTGTAGAGATGCACCATGTGTGTCCCAGTGATGTGATGTGCTGCTCCAGTGAAGGTAAGGTTGTATTTGCCTGGCAGTAGCAGTTCTTCCTATGGAGACATCCAGATTTTTTTACTCCACAGTCTGGAAGGATGTTATGCAGGTTATATTGTGAGGCAGTTAATAACTTCTGAGCTTCCCCGTGGACTTCTACCTCCATGGCAATAGCTGCCCACCTCGCCCACAATAACCATCGCTGTACGTCAGTCGCTTCTTTTCTCCCACATCTCTGTCTATCCAAAGCAACTAATTTCCCTGTATCTCCACCAAGGGGAGCATATGTAGGTGTGCCACCTCTTCTCCAAGAACACAGAGAAATATTAGACAAAATTAACCACCTCCCATCCTCCACCATCCAAACTCCATCCCTTCTGTTTCTGTTGTCTCTGGCTTTGCTGCCAACTGGGGACCCAGCAGAACCTGGCATGCTTTCCCCACATCCGTCGCAATTTTTATAATTTTAAATATAGGACAGGAACGGCCTATGATTTCTAAATGAACGGCAGCGCACAGAGGCATAAGTCCTTTCCCAGACCCGCGGTGCTAGGCAGCTGCCCCGGCGAAGACCTTTCCTTCTCCCGCCTCCGCTTCCCCCGGGCGCTGTGCCGGGCCGCCCCGCGAGTCCCGCCTCCCGCAGGCTCAGGGCAATCCCGGGGGCCGGGGAAGGCGCATGCTCCGCGCCCGGCGCATGCTCCGCGCGGAGGAGTGGGCGCCGCCGCCGCCAGGGGGCAGCGGCCACCCGGCGGCGGGAGCTGCGCCGGCCCCCGCCCGAGGGCGCTGGGCTGCCATTTTTTAACGTTTCTGGTTATTTAATAGAGCAGCAGCAACTGACCTTGCTCTCAGGTTTTTCCGTTTAGAAACAACTTGCGGGACCCCAGAATTTGGCTGAGTGCTGGTTCTTACGGTTTAGAAATTTAGAGAAGCGGTTACTAAGGAACTGCTTTTTAAGCTGGTATTCCTTTGAGCTAACGTGGCAAAAGTGTTAGTAGCGATGTCTGACACTCAAAGGGCTGAAAGGAGTTAGGAGAAGGCCTGAAACAAGAGCTGGAGACATCCCCAAAGAAAACCAGTCCATTTCACAAACTGGATCTGAAATTTCTCTTAAGAGATCTGTAGGGATTTGACAAAAAAAAAAAACAGAAATAAAAAATGTCTAACAATCTTGAATTCAGATGTTGCATTTTGAACTAGCAAGATAAAAAGACTAGAAATCAAATGGTCTGGACTAGAAATAACTACTGAAAACAGTTGCAGGGAAAGCAATGGCAGGAAACACAGAAACCTTTGGCCTGATTGTAATTTCCTATCCAAACAGTTGGAACTAGGTCTAAGGGAGCTAAAAATAAGCCCCAGAAGGAAAACAAAGTTCCCATGCCATGGTGAAAATCAGCAACCGGGATGGGGAATTGAGCCAGAAATTTTTTTTTAGTAACACACAATTTTACATGCTGCTTTTATTCTGTTTGCAGCCAGGAGGGGAGGGGATTACCCAGCTAAAGCAATACAAACATCTACTGTCTTGAGGAGAGAAAAAAAAAAAAAAAAAGTAATTAACCTGACTGTCCAAATGGAGTGCTAGAAAAGCTAAGAGAAAAGGGTATTTCCAGGAGCTGTATATGGTGGCACCGTGCTAGTGGCAGTAGTGGCAACACCTATCTTAATCAGCTATCTCGGGCCAGATGTGTGCTAGAAGGAGAAGGGAAAGAAGAAATTCTGGCTGGCTTACTAGAGGACTTGCAAAGATTTGTGTCTTACTGTGTGTACATACCAGCTAGTAATCCAGCCAGCTACCAGAGGACCAGTCTGTAGGTTGACAAATTTATCAAGATATGTGAAAGGAAGCATTAGGTGCCTACAAAGCTATGATTTTTTTTTTTCTGGATAATGACTTATACCCTTCATCAGAGTAAAATAGGCGTTAAGAAGGTGATTGTCATCATCCTCATCAGCTCAGCTCTGCATTTAACAGGGAAGTGGAGATTAACAGCTGGTATGTGGTATTTTTGAACAATTAGAAAGCGACATAGTCCATTAGCAGGGACAGTTGGCAACAATGTAAAATTCAAAGCTGGCAATTCTGTTGAAAGCTGATACTGAAAAAAATTTGGACACATTAACAGTCATTATAAATAAAATGCTGGCCAGCACAGACCTTGACAGATGGTGAAATCTCCTTTCCCAGTTTGGGAAAGAGAGGGATAATTGAAGATGGGAACTCACACACATGAAGAGGAAAAGCTTGGAAATGCAGGCATCAGCTTCCTAGGACTTAATCTGGGCACTTAAACCAATAATCTGAATCTGGCTCTTGAATCACATCTGTGACACACACAGAAAAGTAGCCCAGGCATGGTGTCTATTAGACCAGACATCTTCAGAAAAAGCTAGGAAGCAGCGCTGTAATTTTACACCTAATTTGTGAATGGAGACAGTGAGTGGAAACATGTATCACTCAGAATCTGAAAAGCAGTCACTAGCTTTCTGATTATCAACCTGATTGCCAGCTTTTGTTGTAGTGAGTAACTGCATAGTAACTGAATATTTCTGACAAGAAGATTGAAAGAGAGAAGCCAAAGATATATAATATGAATCAGTAGGATACAGGTATACATGAAACCTTCAAGGAGAAGCAGGGACAAAAGAGCTTTTACTGTATTTGATCCAAAATAGTGCACTACCTCTTAATGAGTTTGAAATATCTTCTCTTTAGGAGTTTCTCCCAGTTCGAAGATGTAGTTTGTCTTGGACTGGTCATAACAAGTTTGATTGTGAGGGGTGAGGCCCTCCAAAGGGGACAGGACATCAACATATTAGCCAGGTCTATCAGTACTATTACTACTATTAGTACTATCGGTGTTATTAATGATGGAAGAAGACTCATGAGAGAAATTTATCTGGAAGATACATGAGAGGTTTTAGTCAGTTCTTGGGTCTCACCAGTAGTATAGGTTAAGAAAGAAGTGGTAGCACTGAAGTGTTTGTGAACTGGCAAACCAAATTATGTCACTTGAAATAATTTTTATCCAGTATCACAAAGAAATGATATACTGGATTCTCTATCAAATTAAATCTGATACTTCACCCTCAGTTTCAAAGTGCAATATTAGGAGGTGGGTCACAAGAACACTGAAAAACTATTTTCCCTGCAGGACAAGGAAAGTCACGGTGTGTAAGCTACTAGCTATGTTTGAAGACTATCAGATCGTGTTCCTCCCTCAGCTTGTATATTATCTAGGCAAGATATTCTGGTATATGATGCAAATGGTGTAAAGTAAACTTAAAACTACTAATGCAAATAAACTCAAAGAGATATGACTTATTTCTAAAGGGCTCTGCTTACTCCTGCAGGTGAGATAAGGGGAGAGATTGGGGGCAAAATTGTGCAAAATTGTCTCTCCTCTAGAGGCTGACAGACATGCGGAGTTTCTGCAGGGCTTTTCTATTCTGGAAGTTCTTTTGTGGGTTTATCAATATTGCAAAACTATTTCATAAGTTGGGGAAGTAAAAGAAAACATATCAGTGGTTGAGAGAGTGTGTTTGAGCACTTTCGGTTAAAAAAAAGTTGTAACTGCCACTGTATCAGTGCATTCACATTTCAAAACCTCTTTCATATCAGATATGGGTGCTAGTGATTACATTAGAACTCAAACATTGTGAGCTGGAGGTGACTTTGCACAGTAAAAGTCTAAATTGTCTTGGGGTGGGAATTACTAATGGTTACATCAGTTGAAAATAACTTTCACATGTATGAAAGTTTGTTGTCCTGGTAGGCCATATATCCCTCCTGTTCTTTGAGCATGACTGACATAGTCCTAGCATGTTAAGAAAACAAAACTTAGGTAATGATTGTTGGGTTGGTTTGAGTTTTTTTTCACTTGCACTCTCCCTGCTACTTTTGAAGCCATTGTCTAATTTAGATCTAAATTTACATGAGAGCACAAGTGTTAAAGATACCAAGTTTCAGTGTGTTTTGTGAAACAGTATCTGAAACAAAGAACCCCTATTAATGTCCCACAGAGGGAAACATGTGACTTAGCTTCTACCCTTCCAGGGGACAGCAGTCAGCTCGCGAGCCTGTATACACATAGTTAAGACTTAACTGCAGTTGGGCCTCTTGCCCATCTCAAATAGGTAGGGAAGGACTAAGCAAAGGAAGGTTTATGGTTGTGGAAGGAGACAACTCATGGCATTCGGTGGCTAGAGTACAAATTCAGAGGAAATCTGGCTTCATTAATTCTGTGGCTCATGGAAAAATTTATTCAAGCTTGGGATCTTTGGTGCTTGGAAAGACTGCAGTGTTCTGACTTTGTACCAGATGCTCACGCAAAGGTATTAATGCTGATACACTGCTTAACAAAAAAAGCAATAAAGCTTTGGTTGCTCAGGAGAGAACTGGTTGCTCATGAAGAGCTCTCCCTTAATTACAGAAGCATACAGATTCCAGATTTTATCTGTGAGATACAGGGTTGTGCAAATGAAATTCTTTACAACTTTACAGAACGGGTTGTTAGGCGTTGGAATGGACTGCCCAGGGAGGTGGTGGAGTCCCCATCCCTGGAGGTGTTTAAGAGTTGGGCTGACATAGCGCTGAGGGATATGGTGTAGTTGGGAACTGTCAATGGTTAATGGTTGAACTAGATGATCTTCAAGGTCTTTTCCAACCTAGATGATTCTGTGATTCTGTGAAATGGGAATTTGTGCTTTCTTGCACAGGAACAGGATTTTGTTGAAGGAACAGCTAGCTGTTCTGTCATTCTCGTACTAGAAATATCTTACAGGATTCTGATATTTGACTGCTTAGGTCAAAGTGGCCAACATTTCCAGTATCAACACTAGAGTACTAAACTGTACAGAACCCTGCTTTTGACTATTCAAACCTTAAATATCTAGGTTTGGAGGTGTCTTTTCTCAAATAGTTGCCAATTAAGTTAACTAAAAAATTGTTACTCAGGATAGTTCCCAAACTGGAATACTGTGGGACAGGGAGGATTACAACGCACCATGCTAATTCCCAGGGTGCAATTTAGAGAGGCTTTTTCTGAAAAGCAAGACAACCCCCCATACGAAGGAAACTGTGGAGGGTAGTATAGAAAAGTAGAAATAGGAGTACTTAGAGGAAAGCCTCAAATGGATCAGCTGTTGAGCTAAATATGAAGAGGTGAGAAGCAGTGGAACACTTTTAAAAAAATCTTTAGAATTTGTTTTCTCTGAAGGACCATGCAGGCAAATAGCTCTTCAGTGGAATACAAGCATGCACCTCTGAGGGATCAGGTTTAAGACTCATGCTAGCTACCTGAAAGAAGGGAAATAGTGAAATTCTGAGTAATTTTAATTCACTTTTAATCATGTACCTTAATGTGCTATAAATATTAGTAAAGCAGGAGTTCCAGAAACCTGGGTTTCTGAGGATGGATGAAAGAATCTAAAACATAATCTATCCCTTTGAAATTTGAACTATTGAACCGGGCTAGAACTGAAGGGTTTGTGCTCTCTTTGATATATCAAAAAAATACTCGTTATGTTTTTGAAGCACTTGGCAACAGCTGAATTCTTTGGAAATCATAAATCCTAGATGAATTGTGAGAAGTTAATTGATGGTATGAATGTGACCCAGTTGCCCCCACTACTTTGAGTGCCCTATGGGGCCCTGTAGAGAGAGTTAAAAGAAGGGGAAAAAAGTTCTGCAGCACTTAATTGTCTACACTACTCCTTTAAAAGTTCAGTTAAATTTACTTATGGGGGTCCCCTCACAGCTGGATAAAAATATTTTAAAAGTTCTTTCTTTAAAGTGGAAAGGCAATGAATTGGGTACAGTAATAGCTGCCTGGAATGCAGCAGAACCTAACCCCTCCCTAACTAATCCTGCTATTTTCTAACCTTGTCCTCCATGCATAATCAAAGGCATCGAAGTCACATGCTTCGAAGTCAAGCCATTGCAAGATCACAGCGTTTGCTGTGCACAGAACATGCCCTTCCTGCCTGGTGTGCTCTGCATTAGGAGGTTCTCCTTAGAAGCCATTATTATCTTGCTTAATACCACTCCCTCCTGTCATTTAATATTTTGGTGATGTCTTATTCTGCTTATTATTTTTAAGCTCTGTCCTGAGTTAAAAACCTGAAAATTCTCAGAAAAGCAAGCAAGATCTCCAAAGAACAAATATTTTTTAAAGATTGTCAAAATACCAAAATGTGCTTAGAATTCATGAAATTTAAAAAACAAATCATATAAATCAATGTATCATTGTCAGATCTTAGCTAAAATGTACTGCGTTATGGTAAAATGGATTACTGTAACATTAGCTATTACCTAACATTGCTAATCTCCAGATCTCATTTACAGAGATGGTAGAATATGAGATGCTTTGGGGCAGACCACATAGGTAGGCAGGTGACACTGACTCCCTCACTCATGCCCTGCTGACTAAATCCACTGCCCTTTCTGCTTGAAACATTGTTATTGGTCATGCATTTAAATGCTCAGGTTATGTTACTGATGTAACAGCTATGTCAATGTTGACAACTCTTACAATTCTAAAACAAGTCCCAAATAGTTAAATATCACCAATATTAAAAACTCCAGCTGTTGTAATCAGACTCTTAGCTTAGGGAACTGGATTTCCTCAGCGCAAAACTGAGCACCAGAGACTACTTAAAAATGTCCAAGGAAAGAGACACTGGAAATCAGGAGTCTTAAATGATCCAACAGCAGATGCCTATTAAAAAGTCCAAGAATTCTCTATTTCATGAATTTCATGATTGTAAACCAACATCAGGCTTTTAGGAGAAACTTTGGTCTTTTTCAATGTTACTAACTCAGCCCTCAGTGGCAGAGTTTATATGGCACCTCGTATGTTTCCCTGGCTGCTGTTGCCGGCCTCACTGGTGAGGGTGTGTGTGGGACTGGGACAAATGCGGTCTCTTGAGCCCAATTCTGGCTTTGCTGTGGGAGCAGCGTGGGCATGACCGTCCTAGGGAGCGCAGAAGAAATCAGGACGCCCTGGACCATCGCGCTGGGCCCCACTGCGCCTCATAGATCAGTCTTGATGCCAGTGCTGCAGCCCGAGGGGAAGGCCATGAAACCGGGAAGGAGCGACTCACCGCAGGAGCTCGGGGTGAGGAGTTGCAGCACCCTGAGGACCAGTGTGGAAAGAGGAACTACGAGACACATCGCTGCTGGTTGCACAACCAACGCTTGAGTAAAGGTTTGGAGTCACTCACTGCCTTGGTGAATACGCTCCCCGCCTGGATTTTATTGCCTTATTCCCCACGGGATTCCCCCCTTACCTCACTACACCCCAGCGTCTCTAGAGCCAGAAGTAGCTGTATGGTGGGATAACTTTGTATTTGACTTATGAACAGCAGAAGTACAGTTGCCTGCACCAGTTGCTGTTGCCGAGTGGCGCAGCGGATCCTGCAGCGAGCCCCTCGTTGTCCTGCTCCGGCGCCCGCTCTCCATCTCTGGCAAGGAGACCCGTGACAGCCCCGGACAGCGGCAGCTCCCCGCCGCCGCGCTGCCCCTCCCGCGCTTGAGGGCGGGCGGCCGCGGGGCGGGAGGGAGCAGCCCCGCCCGCCGCGCCTCGGAGGTGCGCCGGGGAGCGCCGGCCGTGACGTCACGCCGCGGTTGCCATAGGGACGCCTGGGGTCGCACCTGACGGCTGTCGTGAAGCAGCGGGAGGAGAACGAGGGCAGGAGGAAGGGGGAGGGTAGGCCCGGCCCGGCCCCCCGCCCCGGGCCCGCGGGGAGTTGGTTCCGCGCCCCTCCGTCCCCGCCGCATCGAAGTCGGAGGCAGGAGGAGGAGGCGGCGGCGGTGGTGCCGCCGCTGGCTATGTAGGGGCCCCGGAGCGGGCGGATCCGGAGGCCGCTGTCCGCCTCTGGAGCGCGGCGCCGGGGCCGGGCCCGGGCCCGGCGGGATGTTCTCCAAGAAGCCGCACGGGGACGTGCGGAAATCCACTCAGAAGGTGCTGGACACCCGCAAGGACCCGCTCACCCGCCTGAAGCACCTGCGCGTCCTCATCGGTGAGGCGGCCGGGAGGGAGGGGGTCAGCGGAGGGCCGCGGGGCCGCTGGCCCCTTGTCCCGGCGTAGGAAGGACCGGGAACTTGGAGGGACCGGTTGGGCGCCGAGGCCGGAGGCGGGCTCGGGGCTCTGCTCCAGCGAGAGACCCGGCCCGGCCTCGCCTCGCCTCGGCACGGCACGGCGGCCGGAGGGAGGGCCTCGCGGGGTCGGCGGCGGCGGGGCTTCAGCTGGGGGCCGGGGGCCGCTGGACCCGGCGGGCGCAGCGCGAGAGGCTTCGCTCCCCGCTGCTGTACTGAGACACGTACGCTTCCACCGCGTTTGAAGGTGGAATTCTTTTGGCAACTGTGGATGGAGACGAAAAGCTGGTGTGCCTCCCCCGTGGATTATTCTGTAGAGCTACATAAATGCTGATAAATCGGCACGCTTGAATAGAAGTGGCTGGTGAGCGCTAATGGTGCCTGTGGCTCCCTAATCTATTTCCCCCTAAATGCTTACAGTAACGACTTATGTTTGTGTATGTTTTCAAGGTAAGAGCTACAACAGTTGAGTGCTCACTAGAGTAGATGTAGAGGAGCATTCATACAGCTAGTCTGAAAACACTTGGTTTGCCAGTTGGTCGAGGAGGGAACATAACCACTGAAGTACTGCGGCGGTTCCGTGTGAACAGTTGTTTACCTTGCCCAGTGAATTAGAAATTGCGATTATATGGAATAACTGCCTAATGAAAAAACAATGGAAAAAACCCCGAGTTAACCGTTCCAAAATACCTGTTAGTTGCATGTGTTTGTAAAAATCTAAGTCATTGTCATCAAGCTGTCCCCGAAAAAAGAAGTTTGCTCTAGAGCATTGTTCGGGCATGTAAATTCTGTAAATACATGTGTTGCTTTTGACAGTTTAACAACACGTGAGCTGGGCTGGATCAGGGGCAACTGCATTCTGTATTTAGCACAGAGTACTGAATGGATTATTTTGGGTTCTGCCCACAGTCCGGGGGTATTAAGGTATCTTGGCCTGCAAAGCTGGATTCTTTCCTTTCAAAGGAAAATGGTTATTGGTGTTTGAAGGGACAGGTGTTCCCATATGGCAGTATCTGCTGCTGCATGACTTCTTTTCTGCAACATAATAATTATTTAGACTTTTGAAATGAAGAATAGTTGGGTAGCTATCTATCTGAGACACTTCAGTGGTCAGATGTATCCTCTTGCCTCACTGAGAATGTTACCACTCTTCTTAACTAGCTGTACTAAGCCAGTTGTGGCTTGCTGTATGTTGATTTATATTTATTTTTAGCTACTTCATCAGTTGAAATTTAAGAGGAAAGAGCATTATAAAGAAACTAAGTACTTCTCTGAATGTAGGTTTCCTGGCTAAAGTATGTTGAATATTTCTAGTTTTGCTTTAGTCTGCAAAACAATCTGTGTGATTTTTTTTTTTTATCTGATCTGTTCTAGATTTGAGATTTCTGTTGCTTTTCTTCTATTTACAATGTTTTTCTTCGGCTTTGTTAATACTTGGATGCATTCTATAAGATGCAAGCCACGAGCTCTGTGTCAAGCAGACGTTCTTATCTAAGGTTTCTGCTTACTAGCTGTAGGACAGACTAAATCTGCTGGAGCATGTTTTCATGTGATGGCCATTCCCCTTTTCCCCCTGCACATGTGTATATCTCAGCCGTTGAAGCACAGCTACATACCCCTTCTCGAAGTTTGGGAGAATACAGTGTGTGACTGTGTAAGTAGGGAAAGGTGTAACAGTACTGTTCAGCTTGTCTGTCTTGGATGCATATACAAAATTCCGTCATTATGCAGATACTCTTAGATGCATGAGGTCCAAAACCAAGGTCTTCTTCTGGGGCAGGGGGAGTAGGATATTCCTCTACATATTCCTACTGTAGTGAAATAGAACTATATAGCAGTTTATTTGAAATCTGTCTTCTGCTGTCATCACCTGCTTGCCTTATTCCTTAAATTTCTCTGCTCCCTAAACTGACTTTCAAAGCTTCAGCTATATGCCCTTTCTTCTTCAGTTGTTTCTTTGACTAGTCTGCAGGACCAGATTAAAAAAATAAGGTGCCCACATAAGATAGACTGCTACCTGAGGTGGCTACGCATGCAGACCTCATCCTGCAGCTTGAGCAGTGTAGTGCTGCATTTTCCTGTTTATGTTTTTTTCTTCAGTGACAACTCCCCCAGTATACCAATGGGCATGTTTCCATGTGCTCAGGGGAGCCAAGCTAGCTATTGCCAACAGACTATCTAAGGGGAGAAGGGAGGAAATCTCAGTTCAGCTCTGTTCAGCATCTTTATGAATGAAAAATTATTTGTCCGGTTTATTGCTCTTAGTCCCTGCATATTGAAGACTGGAGGACTACCCAGAAGAGAGTTTTCTGCTGTTTCACTTCCAGGAGAAGGAAAGAATTTTCTCTTGTTCTTAAACTTAAAATCGTTTCAGTAGGCCTGCAAGGTGTATTGGAACAGTGTTTGGTTTTTTTTCTGTACATTTTAGTCTTTGGTTCAGCAACAATGAACTGAAACATGGCCTTGGATTCATGGTTAAGACTTGAGGGGAGGAAGGGGAGTACTAGTTCGTTTTCCTGCTATTTTATCAAGGCATCCAAAGCAGCAGTTCTTCAGTAAACTAAAATAATGGAGTGGTCATGAAAAGAGGTAGAGTGCTTGTGAATTACAGGCCGCTGGTTGTCTCTTAGCCAAAGAAGAGAAATCTAAAAAGTCTTATTATGGTAAAAGATTGACAGTTGGATCGTGCAAGGCGATAGTGCAAGTCAGGCATCTAAAAATATTTAAGGTAGTATAATGTGGTTGTTAGTAAAGACCAGAAGAGACTGAACAATTTCAAAGAACCTAATATGAAGCTAAGTGAGTAGATAGCTCAAAGTCTATTTATTTTTAACAAACTAAAAGTAGTATACTTTAGATAGAATAATTTAAATGCCTTTTACAAGGTAACTTAGAATGCAGTAAGTTGTATCATTTGAGGAAAAAGTATCTTGTCATTGGTGACAACTCAGTTTAAATTTAGTAAAAAATGCAAATTAGTCTGACTGAATAAGGAATATAGAAAATTTTGTGTCTTCATAAAACAGTGTTGTAACATTACACCAAATATCATTGCAGCTTTAGTAGTCTTACTGCTATAGTCAGTGTATAGAAGATAGAGAGATGGGCATGAGTCAGATGAGAGTAAGACTTCAATGTGAAAAGACATTGAAAGCTTTGGAATCCCTTTCTGTAGGGACAGATAGAGAAGAATATGTAAACATATATGAAAACGATTATGAAATAAAGTCTATTAAGGCCTACCAAATTTGAAGTTACAGTAAAAGATTTTTGGTTTGGGAAGCTCCTGAGTGCTAGACTAAATATCAGGTATAAGCATACTGGGGAAATACGTTTGTTTGTTTGTTTTCTTCTGCTGAAGCACTTTTGTAGATAACTGCTCTTTGCCACTTCACTCCAGTGTCCTGTCCCTGGCTGGTTCTCTGCTCTGTTTCAGTATGGCTCTATTCAGGCTTTTTCGTAATTCAGGAACCAAGCAAAATTCAGTGAAATTCAGGTGACTAATTCAGAATTGATTAAATTATTTGCTAAAGTAAATATAATATGTGACCAATTTATGCTTATCACAGACATCAGATTTTTTTAATAGAGGTTAAAACCTTTAGGAGACCGCCAAGTAGTAATAAATATTATCGGTAAGAAATGCTAAGAAAAATTGGGAAGAGATTGAGGTCTCATATTGTGGGACATAGCAGTCTGTGAGTGAAGGTAATTTTCATTGCTTTTCATTGTTTTACTGCTGCAGAATTTTTCTTGAAACAGCTGGAACTATCTGCTTTAAGAGATTTGTTTCTTTTGAGGTGTATTAGTTTCTTCCTATAGGGAAGTGTTCACACACACCCCCACACCCCCCCCCCCCCCTTTTATTTTCTCCTTCTTAGTTTTTGGAAGTACCTTTAAGTCTCATAGTTTCCTAATGCTGTCTTGGTTGGTATGTGACTTTTTATCAAACTTTTATTCTGTCTTGTTTCTAGAAGCTGGAAAGGCTAGTAACAGTTCTGTTCACTGTGAGCTACTTGTGGTCTGTATGGCAGTGGCTCAGGCTTGCCAGAAGCGAGGACCTGCTATAAGGAAGGCTGCCAGCTGCAGTTAGTGCAGGTGTGATCACTGAGACTTTTCTAGCAGATGGAAGTGGAGGCACATAGTGTACCTTATGGAATTAGGTATTGCCTGCAGAATGAAGCCTGTGATTTTCCAGAAAAATACATAATTTTATCAGTCCCCAGTGAATTAGCAGCTAATTGCAATTTTTAGGATCGTTAAGAGGAAATAATGTGGAAATAAAATTGCGTTGTTCTTATAATCAGTGTTGCACTCTTTAATCAGACTTCAACATTAAACTAACATTTTGTGGGTTTAAAGTGGTAGTTCATAAAAGTTTATTCAAGTAATCCTTCAAGCATCAAATCATGCTTGGTTTGTCCTTTTGTTAAAGCAGGGCTTTGAGGACTCTGTTATGATGTAAATAAATAAGGCTATTTCATACCTTAATAATATTGACTTTTGTTCTAGTTTTGATATCAAATATGTTGCTGCTACCTGTTGAATTTGTAGTTTCAGTCAGAATTTGTAAATATATGTATCTGAAAAAAAAAGCTAAAACCCCTAAATATTTAATGATTTCTGTGTAATCTTACTATGTGCAGGCAAGTCACTTAAATATACTTGGTTTAAGATTTACTTTTAGGGATGAATTCTTAAAGAGAATTTTTTTCTTCTTTTTTTCCTTCTTGATTTTGTTGTAGAGTAGGAGTTACAGGCCTTAATCTGTTAATCCAGAGGAAAGAAAAAAGAAATATATTATTTCTCATTAATGATTTTATTTGTGTCTGATATCTTAAAAATACACTGCTTGTATCTCTGGAACCATGGAGAGAATGCTTGTAAAATGTAATGCTAAGAGAATAGAGCATTTGAAGTGTGGGGTGTTTCTTTATTATTTTGTTTTGCTATTCTTGGTGGTTGGTTAGTGCTCAACATCTCATGTAAGTGATCTCTGAAAGGGCAAAGTCAAGCTATACTGGACAGAGTGAGACAAGGTGCATTGGACATCCATTCTGATATATTGTTTAATATTAAACAATATACTTAAACAGAGATTGCATTTGTCTAAAGGGATTTTAATTTAAGAAATCTATTTGACTGGCAGTCAGCCCTAATGCTTCAGCTGGATGGCATTTATTGGTGTTGCACATCATCAACATCACTCATTATAATATCACTTACATACTATAATAAATGAAAAATGTTTTATGGTCGTTAAAGTGAGAGGCGAATGAGAAGCTACAGCAAAACTAGCTGCCTGGAATTTTCTTTGGAGCTAACTGTTCCAGAAGTTTCTGTGGATGTGCAAAGCTGTATTATTTTTGGCAAGAGTTGTAGATTTTTTTTTTTATTTTATTTTTTTTTTCTTTCCTGGTAATTCTAACTGCAGAGGACATGTCACTGTTGTAATTCATGGATTTGGCTGTATGTTGAGTGCAGTTTAAGAAATTACACTTGATGTTCTGTCAGTCTGGACTTAACCCTGAACCTATTCTGTTCTGTTTTGGCCAGGAGAAAAGAGGGAAGAGTTGCTTTGCTTTCGGATTTTGGCTCGTGTTACACTCGGTTTGCCGAGAGCAGCAGCGGCCGGTGCTGCTGGCTTGCAAGGGTGAGGGCTGGAGGCGGATCAGAGCCCCAGGCCAGACAAAGGGACAGCTCGGAGCGATTGGATGCAAAGGAAAAGCCTCTGTGGGTTTAGCATGTGGCAGTTCGGAATGAGAATAAGTACATTACTGCGGAAGTGTTTGAAGTTGTTTAAATAAAAGCTTAAGTTGTGGAACATGCGTGAGTTGTTATGGAAACGTTTCTTAAAAGTTTACTAGAGTAACTCTTCGGGAGTCTGCAGGCAACTTGAAAGATTTAGCTTGGAGAGCTGTCAAGCTGCTTCTGCTCATTCCTATGGAACAGTGGTGTTGATATTTGTAACAGTTTGTATGTAAATGATGTTCGTTGGTGCTGTTAACCTGCTTATTCATTCGTAATTTTTTTTCTTGTATGTTTGTATCTAAAAGATGATGGTGATCAGTTCAGACTGGTCTGATGCAAAATAGAAGTCCGTTAAAAGATTTATTGAAGTGTGTTCTTTTTTCGCTACCAGAAACCTCAAGAATATTTTCTTTGACAAGATTACCTTTTTAAAAAGAAATTAATTGTTTTTGTTAAGTAGCTGTTAGTGATTTGAAACAGTAAGGGCTCATGTGAAGCCCTTGTTCAGTAGCTTTGCATTTGTGGCTCACTATTTGAAACGTGATTTGTTATCAGGTCTCTTTCACTTTGACAGTCTGTTAACTATACCAGAGCCACCAGGTAGTTCTGGAGGTTTTCCATTTCACCTTTCTAAACGACATGCTCCTCTATTCGAGAGGCTGTCTGTATGTAACTGAATCTCTGTACTGTTTTGCTGTAAAGCAGCTGTTAAATTTTTCAGCTTGGAGAATTAAGAAAGAGTAAGTTCGTTGGCCGTTTTGATTGTATGTTAACTGAACTTGAGGACGCTTAGAAACATCTTGCTTTCTAATGGCACCAGTTTGTTATGAGAATTGATACTGAACACTTCAGGCTATAGCGGACCTCCGCTTCACAGAAATAGAACTAGAAGTCTGGCAGTCTTCCAGGTCATTGTTTGCTGCAGTTCTCACTGGTATTTTATTTTTGGGTAAGGATGAGGGAAAGTGACTTAAAAGCCAGTAAGTCTCAGAATGAGACAGGATAGTGTTTTCATTATACTATTTTTTTATAGTAACAATTTTATGCATAAACATACTATTAAATTCAGAATTGCTTGAAATCAAATGTAAAATTAACCACAGCTTGATCTGTAATGATGTAGACTATTCTGATAAATGCATGGTAAATTTCTGTGATGCTTTTTGTGGACTGGTGAATGTTAATGTTCTCTTCAGGAAAGTTAATATGTATCTAAGATCTGGGGGGTGTGGGGGGGGGTGGGGTGTTGTTTTAGTTTTAAGTATTTTGAATGTTTACCTTTAAAGTTCTGCCCTGTGCAGAAAGTACAAGTTTACCTGCTTTACAATATTTTGATTTCACACAGCAGGCAGTCATCTAAATAGTATAGATACATTTTCCTTGCTAACTCAACTCATTTAAAAATATGTAGTGGATGTTGTGGATTAATTTAGGGTAATATGTAGAAAACAAACTAAACAGGGAAGGTGAATTGTGTGTAAGTTAAAGACCCCTGAGGTCCTCTTCCTACTGAGGACTAGGTTGTTGTATGTATAAACTTGTAAGCTTTGCAGAATCTGGCTCAGGTGATCCCCTACAAGTTTAAATATACACTAAAAATCTGTGTTGCTTTTTCTGGTTGATGTTTTACTTCTGACAGTCATTTTTTTAAACTCTCTGGGGTGCCACTCTGTGTTGTAATTCTAAGTATGATATGCTATTCAAATAGTATCATTCTTCTAATATGTAATATTAAAGGGTTACATTTTTATTGAAATACTTTGTGGATGTAAATTATTCATGGTTAAAAAAGGATGTGCTTATAACTGAACCATAACAAAAGCATTGGAGCAAATGGATTTACTCTCAGACAGAGTTCTGTGGCAGAACAAATTTTCTGCAAGAAAATCTTGGCCTGGAATGTCCCTTCCTAAAATGATCACTGTAGACACTTAAGTTTTGGATATCTTACTGAGATACTTGAAAAGAATGTAATGTTTCAGAAAGTTTTGAACAATTAACCTTCAAAAGAGTTGGCCATTTGAAAATATGTTCCTAAGAAAGAGTTGATCACTTGATAATACAGAAGAGTTCATTCTTAAAAGTACAGTCACATGTAAGCACAGAAGTTGGTAGGAGAGGTGGAGAGTTTTTTGTTTTGCTTGTTTGGTTTTGGTTTTTTTTTTTCTTTAGTCATTCTTTGCTACAGCTCCAGTATATAAAGTGGGGAATAGTAGAACTTCCAAATTTCAGTGGGTTTAGTGGAACTATGAATTCCAGTTGATCTGGTACGTGAATGCTGTTGTAATGAGGGTTATACAAATAGCTTAGATAACTAGTCTTCCATTTTTAGTTTGGTTCTGTTTCATGCATCAAAATAGAACAGAAATCCATAAGCCGAAGAGAACTTCTAAAGCTTAAACCAAAAAAGGTAACTTTTCTTCTTAGTGTGAACCTAGAAAAAACTAAAGCTACTTCTAGAAAAGTTTTATGGGAGGAAGAAAAGGACAGAGAAGCTGTATGATGTGTCTGTGCTTTAATGTAACTTTCTCCTTAAAAAAAAACCCAAACAAACAAAAAAACAAAAAAAACCCCACCAAACCAAAAACCAAACAACAAAAATACCCAGAGAGCACCACTGAACACACAGAGTTAATGCAGAGATCAGATTTGTACCAATTTTTAAGTTACAAGAAAATTATTAAGGAAAAATCAGCAACCAAAGATCCATGTTTCTTGTGAGGCATGAGGAGAACTCCATTTTCTTGACAAACAGATTCCATAAATGTTGCTGGAAATCTGCATTTTAGTATACTGAAACTATGCTTTGTACAATAGAAGCTTTAGTTTTTAAACTGTTGGGATACAGTAATGTCCCATTTTTACCTCTCCCACTCTGAGAAATTTCTGTAACTATTTTATATGGTGCCAGATCTATTTCGGAGTCCTTCCTTCCTCCCAATCTGGGCATAGGTACGAAGAACACAAGGAATACATTAGTTTGTGTTAGTTACATGAATCTGTGTTAGGAAAATACAAAGTTATTTTGTTTAAAAATAAATAAATGCACTGTAAGTTAGGGAGGAAAGCCTGTTTCTGTGTAAAAACAAGGCTATGGCTATGTCTGTCTTCTTAAAAAAGCAGAAAAGATTAAGAAGCCAAAGCAGGCAGGCAACTTCCAGCAAATTCCCAGTTCAAGGCTGTGTGAGACAGGAGGTGCATATGCTCATTGTAGAGGAAGTGATTTTTACCTCTATATGTAGCATTCATGATACTTTGGGAGAACACAGAGAAGAGACAATGACCTGGTGTTGGAGAAGATGTTTCAAGAGGAGAAATCTGAAGAGCTGTATCTTCAGTTGATCATAAGGATAAAGGTGAACTGAATGTTTTAGACAAATTTTCATTAGGGAAAAAAATATCAATCCTTAATTAATGAAGAAAGCTATAACAGCAGTGAATAGCTGAAAGTTTTAATGTTAAAGTAATCAAGGAGAGCAGTAGTTTCTCCATGCAGGTATTAGTCATGTGGATTGTGTTGAATATAGAGGTAGCTGTGAAATGGAATGATGTATGCAGGTGGACAGACTAGATAATTTCCAAGTCAAACTCTTCTAGATCTACATTATTATCTCTATGTTGTATCTGCTTTTTTCCCCTTCCTCCTTCTTGCCATAATTCTTGGTCAGGGTATGCATGATGAGTTCCAAACTTCTTGACCAATGCAAGGTTCCAAATTTCTGGATGAGCAGCTTACTGAATCACTATAGGTATCGTTCAGTGATGAGCAGATGCTCTCTTTTGCACTAGCTGGCAAACCTATCAGATGCGCAAGTGTCTTTTCCCTCCCTTAGAAGGAAAGCCGTTTTTCAGCATTAACAGAAATAGTTTGTGGGGTTTTAAAAGAGTATTATTTTCAGGTAATGCCA
Source organism: Strix uralensis (assembly GCF_047716275.1). Lineage (NCBI taxonomy): Eukaryota > Metazoa > Chordata > Aves > Strigiformes > Strigidae > Strix > Strix uralensis. Next base: position 105,096,720 of record NC_133975.1, on the reverse strand, counting down.
GGACAAAATTCCCATTAAATAAAATGTTACATTTTTATTTTCTTCCATCTGGAGTGATAGAATTTATTGCAAGAATTCAGTTGTTAACTGTTTGGTTCGAATTCCAAAAACTTGCTTTTGATTATGCTACCAAGTGTGACCTTAGGAAGAAATGAGGGTGAAATGTATTTGCCTAGAGAAGTTGCAGACTCAAGGAGTTTTTTACTTTCATCCTACTTTTTGAAGCTATAGCTTTATTCTGAAGGTGTGCTTTTAGTCTTAGTTGGGTGTTAGTGGTAATAATAGAGGTCTACCAGTGCTAGTCTGAGTATTTTCTGAGGTGATTGACACCACATTGTTATTACATAAATACAAAAATGAAATTAAAAAAAAAAAAAGACCATCCTCTGAAATTGTATTGGGGGCCCCAGAGCTGGATGCAGTACTCCAGGTGGAGTCTCATGAGAGTGGTTCAGCTGGTTATGTAGGCAAGACTTTATTTTGTTGCCTGAAGAATCTAGGAATAGCGTCTCCAAAAATTACGAACTGTTGTATTGAGTCTTTAAAGGATACATTTGGTTTGGTTTTTTAATTTGTCTGCTTCAGAGTTGACCCATGTCTGGGGAAAGAATGAGGGCCTATTTCAGGAAACGAAACATCTAATGTGCCTGCAAAAATGCAGCATTCCTGTGTGTTGTTTGGCAGAGATCCTGTTTAACTGCTTCCAATCCCTTTAGTATTTGGAACTAGTGTTTTCTGCTCATTCACATCAAGTGAACCATTCCACTGTTTTCCATGTGCAATTCCCATACAGCAGTTACATATACAGACTAAAGATTATCTTCTGCCAGCCTTCTTTCTCCTGAAAGTCTCAATCATTGCTTTCTTTTCCCCTTTTTCATCCTCCTATCTCAAACCCTTTTGATTTTCTTCTTGCTCTATTTTCTTGTCCATAGCCTGGAACTTACATAGGGTTCTGTCCCCTGAGTGGAAGTGGTTCTAACAGTTGTGCCTGTGCTCTAGCTGTATCTCCATTTCTTGTGTACTTGCCTTGACTGCCTGAAGATCATGGTCTAGTTTGTTTAAAGAGGAATTGGGTTTTGTTGTCCTTACTTTAATATTTCAGACTCACAGATCAGCAGCTGAGCTGCTAGAGTTTAAAGTGGTGTAGCAGTTTCTGCAAAACGGGAGGTTTGGTAATCCTGTAAGTGGTCAGGCACATGCTTGCCACTCTGGACCACTAAGTTTATTGCTAGCTAAGCTGCCTTGCTTTAAGAGTTGATCTTAGCTGTCGATATAGCACTGTCTTCTCCAAGTGCACTCTGGCTCCACTACACTGATTATGCAAGATGTTGGCAGAACGCTGTGATACTGGAAAAACTGAACATGTATTGGAAACTTTTATAGCAAGACTTGTGATAAAATTGAATTGTCGGTCCTCTAGAGCCACATAATAAAATAGAATTGAAAATATGCCATGCTTGTGGCTGCAATCCCAGGGCTGACAGGCTGATGTTGACTTGCTTCTTTCCCACATCCATCCTTTCAAATGATTGATTGGGTGTTAATGGTAATAATAGTCTTTATAGTCTTACCAGATGTAGATCCAGTCATGTGAGATGATAGAGATTGATGTCATTCTAAAAAAGGGTTAAAAAGCTATGATCCAATGAAAAATTAGAGGGGGAGTTATAAAAGAGATTATCTACAGTGAAAGGTGGTGCCTCAGTGCATAGAGCTGAAGCATATAAAGGTTTTATTTGCCTTGCCTTTCTTCATGGTTTTTTTAATTGTTTTTTATTTATTTCTGTTGGGTTTTATTTTTTTTTTTTAGTTTTATTATTTATTTATTTCACATCAGTATTCTGAAAGGGGAGAGTTTTGCCATTTAAAATACTGTGTCCCTGTCCTTCTGTGCTTCCATGCTATTGTTCTGCCCACCTAGTGTCTCTAGTCTTATGTAGTTAAATAACAGGACAGGGAGTATCTTTTGGTTCAGTGTGTACTAAGGCCTGAAAGAATTGATTGTTTAAAATGATCAATCTAAAATTAATCTAGATAAATCATCATGTATTTCTTTAACTGAGGATTTGCACAAAGCCATCTAGGGGGTTGTGGGAAGAGAGTCTGGAAACCTTCCTGGGGTACACAGGAAAGTACATCCCTCTACTCTCATAGTGATGTTTCCACCTCAGGGTATCCCTGAGGTCCCAGCTTCTGATTTCCTGAGACCGTGCAATCAAAGGCGTAAGGGGGACTGGGCCAGACTGGAAAGGAAAGTGCATGTCGGAGCTTGGAGGGAGTAAGGAGGCAGCAGTGGGAATCCAGTGCTGCTGTTTCCTTCCTCCCAACCTGTTTGCAGAGCAGAGGTGGTCCTCAACATCCTTCTCCCACTTTTTTAAGTAGGCTTAGTTGTGTCTAAGGGACACTGGGGACAGCGATGGTCTTACTGTTGTAGAGTTTGGGCAGCATCATTAACTTTATTTCTGTTAAATTAACAATTAAAACAACGTTCATCTGTACAGTGCTGGTCTTGATGGAGTTCCTGGTTCATGACGGGTTTGCAGGCATTACTGTCGTGCAAACAATGAACATGCAAGAAGACACTGCTTCTTGTTTTAAAATTCACTAGGCACTTACAGCATGCCATACTGAATTTCTTTAGCTTCAGTTTAAAAGAATGAAAATTTCAAAAGAACTTCTTTACCAATAATTATTTTTCTTTTAAATATCTTCAGTTCTTACTACCGGATAATGGTATGCAGTGGTTGACTCTGAATATTTGAAAGAAGTTAAAACAATGCTCTGTTCTATTTTTCAGAGAATGCGGAATCAATTGATCTCAAACAGTTTTTCGACCTACATTTCTCACATATATATTATGTGTTCTTTGAAAACTTTGTGACTATTGAATTAGGTCTTAAACAAAAAGGTAAGTAGTTCAAACGGAACACTTTTTGTCTTGGTGCTTGAGTCTTTGTTATAAAGCAGGGTGTAATAAATTAAAGCCATCTGTCTGTGGTCACAAATGGCAACATTAACTGCTCAGAGATACCTGTAAGCACTAACTTTGCAAATAGAGGCAGAGCAATTAGAGGTGCATGAAGTGGAGGTGAGCAAGGACCATTTATTCTCTGATGACTGTTTTTGCCCTTTTGCAAAGTGAGGATTCTTAAGGTGTTAAACTTTTTGTGTCTGCAGAATTAGCTGTTTTGTTTAACAAGATATTGTGTAACAATCTGTACCAGCTGTTGATGCCACAATAGAAAGTTATACAAACTAACCATGTAAAACTGTAAACCCTAACTATGAAATATACCTTTTTATTTGCAGAAGGAATGAAAATTATGGTTGTAGAAATTAATGGTTTTGTTTTACACGTCTAAGGATCTTTCTCAGTTGTCTTTTGTTTTCATAATGAAAGTGTATCTTCTATTTATTTTTAATTGCATCTAGGTCACAAGTCTCAGAGAGAAGAATTAGATTCTATTCTTTTTATTTTTGAGGTAAGGTAACTTGAATATTTCTGTACGAGTTTTTTGCTTTGAACTAAGACCTGTTAAATAATAACAGTACAGCTACTCTGCAGCTGCTTGGAAATACGCTTTACATTTAACTGCATTCCTTTTTCCTTTTGCTTAGAGTGGAATATATGTGCTTTGTGTGAGAAGAGAAAGAATGTGACTTGCAGGTTTGCAGAAAGATGTCTTAACCGGAAAAAGATGTTTTCTGTGTCTGCAGATAGTTCATTACTTTTTGGTGGTGGTGTTTACCCCCCGCCTTCCAATGTGTTGTACACTTTGAAATTCTTATAAAGGTGATCTCTGATTAGTCATGATCTTTTTGACCTTTTGATTGATTGTTATCTCTGATTTTTCTTATAATAGATCACTACTGCAGAATTAGTTTTTATAGATCCCTTTTATTTTCAGAAAAATTTATAATTTGAAAATAGCATTTCATAATACCCTTACCAAAGCATATCATGACTTAATTAAGATGAATTAGAAACTAATTTAATGAAATTGGAATATTTCTGAGCAGAGACTATAGTTTAGAAATAGCTTAGAATGTCAAGTTTTTGTCTTTCCTTTTTGATGGAGGCTTCTATCAAAACAAGAACAAGGATTGTGTTTTTTAAAAATATGTAAAATCGATAGCTGATGAATGCTTATCACATGGTTGAATACAAATACAAGAATTTTTTTAATTATTTTTTTAGTAAGGTACATTGGTGCTTAAAACTTTGGGATTAGCTGTTACAAGGAGAGTGAATCTGAAGAGAGCTAGTTCATTTGTTCACTAATTCCTGCATAAAGGGACATAAGGATGACTTGTGCTTTGGAAGCAGTTGCACAGCCTGCTGGAGGGCCAGGGCCAGGAATTAATTTGGGAAATCAGGTTATATACAAGTTGTTAATGCCTCTAGCATAAAAGCCCAAGTACTACATAATAGATTTTTTTAACTGCCTCTGTCACTAACTGTGCTCTGTTTCTTACCATCTGAAGATGATCATTCTCCAATATAGCTGGAGAGGTGTTAGACCATTATTGCCCTAGGTCTTGTCTTCATTGTTTTGCTGTAGCTCATTATCCCTCTGAGAAGCTGAAGCAAATGTTTGCTTGTGCCACAGAGGCAAGCTGACAGCTGAGCATCCTAGTTTAAACCACTATAAAGGTGGAATAACCCAGTACAACCTGTTGTGAACCAGAGCAGCTGGGACATACTCATCCCATTCTACTCTGTATGCTGTAAGCAGCAATATCCAGCAGAGAGGCAGTGGAGCCAGATAAACTGCAGTAACATCTGAAGTCTCCAATGCAGGATTTGCCAGACAGTCTTTGGGCTTCTTAGCTTTAGGAATGGGATTATCTTGAAAGGGCAGTAATGCTTCCAAGGAAAGCAGTGTGGAAATTTTCTAAGTTAACCCTTCAGCTTCTGATCTGTGGCCTTTGTCAAAGCGCTCTTTGGTCTTCTGAGAGCAATATCTGCAACATAGATCCTTGGGTTCTGTTTTTCTGTAGAAAATTTTGCAACTCCTTCCAGAAAGGATTCATCAGAGATGGCAATTTCATAGTATTGGTAAGTTGATTCTTTCTTTCTTTTTTAATCTTATTTTTTATTAGTATTTTGTGCTACTCCTTTCCTTACCCTTTAAGTGACGTAACAGGGATTATGGTCTTGAAACTCTTGCAAGCTAGGGGAAGGAAAAAAAAGAAAACAAAAAACCCCACCAGTGTGATGAATGCTCTTCTAGATAGAATTAAATCTGGGAATCTGGAAATAGAACAGTGGCTGAGAAAGAACAAGGGCAGGTAGAAAGTTGCTTTGTAATTATTTTTTTCCTAATTTTTTCTGTCTTAATAAATTTCAAAATTGGGGTGAGGTCTGTATTTGTAAATGGGGAATGTTGATATTATGCACACTAATGACTTGCAAATCTTTTTACTTTTAATGTACACATCCCAGAAAGTGCTTGGGAAAGGATGTTAGGGGTTATGAAGAAGCTATGAAAGGTGATCTTTTTTTCCCTTCTGGCATTGAGAGAGTTGCCTGAGGATATCAAGTTCACCAAGATTAAATTGGAGATTGCCAAGGACTTGTTTAAAAGTTACTATCAAGTCTGACCGAGAACTCTGACATCTTACTTAATAAAGAGAGAACAAACAAACAATATTTATTTTTCCTTTCTTCTTTTTAGGGTTGATTTTAAAGAAGCTTCTTCACACTGGAAATTCATTAAAGGTATTGGAAAAAGTTGCATGCTACTTTTGTCTAAAATACTTAAATAAAAATAAGAACATAAGGGTGAATTTTTATGGTAAAAACACAGGAGTGAGAACTACATCATGACTTGTGTGTCATGAAAGAATGACTTCAAATCATCAGCTTTATCTCAGTAGAACTACTCACGGTAGTTATGTGTTTATATAGAGTAGCCAAGTTAAGAATGTGTTCAAATGACTTGAAGGATTTTGCATTAAAGCAGAAGTAAGCCTTAACCATTCATTGTTAGGGGCAAGGAAACTGCTGTAGGGGCTCAGGCTGTGGTTTTGGGACTCAAACTGTCTTGGAAGTGGAAGATTATCTATGCCAAAGAAACCTGTTGGTAGGTAGTGTAATAATGGTTGACCATGGGACAAAAGCCACCCAAATGTAACATGTAGTTTTGGTACTGCAGCAACCAACCATGCCACTCCTCTGTAAACCACGTGCAGGCTTTGGCTGGTGCTGAAATTCTCCAGTGTGAGAGCCAGCAGGGACTGCTCTAGGACTCCATCGCCCTCTTGAAGGAGGAGTGGAAGAGGGTAGAATAGGTCTTTCTGCTACAAAAAGCTCGCTCTGTTGTCATAAATCATGAATACATTTAGAAATTTTATGACTGTCTTTGTATTTTCTGAAAAATGGACATGGTGTCTTGCAGTGCTGTAGTCAAGCAAGTGACTAGACACGTGTTGGTTTTCTTCCTCTTCTTTCAGATAAAATCCTGTGAAAGAGATTCTGTGAGGCAAACAGCAGTGAAGGTGCCAGGATTGCTCTTACATTTCAGCAGAGGCAGCAGATGCACTAGCTTGGCTCTGCTGATTGCTGGTGGTCATGCTGTCTGTCTGTTCTTGTCTTTTCTACCCCTCCCCTTCTTCTCCCTGCAGGACAAATGGAAATGCTTTTGTGTGTTCTGGGACAAGTTAACTTGTTCTATTTTTTTTCCTTTAAGATACGTCGAGAGGGTGTGCGCCTCTTTCTTTTGTGGCTGCAAGCACTTCAGAATAACTGTAGTAAAGAACAATTATGGATGTTTTCTTGCTTGATTCCTGGGTTTTCATCACCACAGTCAGAATATGGCCCCCGAACACTAGATAATCTCATTAACCCTCCACTTAATGTTCAAGAAAGTAAGTAATTTTGTAGTATTACTCAATTCTCTACATAATTCTCAACACAGAAAAGGCAAGTTAAAGTAAAGAAGAACTAGCATATATATGTACCCAGGGAGATTATGGAGCTGTTAATGAGTTTTTTGGCAGTTTATCTTCTTCCAATAGTAACTTCATCTTATTGTTGTTGGTTTTTAGGGTGGGTTGTTTTTGTTTTGTGTTTTTGGTTTTGTTTGTTTGTTTTTTAAAGTATGGCTATAGTAGATTAACAGATAGTGGTGAAAATAAACTCACCGGTTTTATGTAATTCTTAAGAATTACAAGCAGATGCTGCATCTACTGCCAACTTGCACAGGCAGATTCTGCTTGTGTTGAGTATTTGTACTGGCTTTGGCCATACCCTAGGGAGCAAGCTACACAAAACAGTTTCTGGTATGGCCTTCAAGAGAATGAGTGTGTGTTAGGGCAATGCATAAAGCCAAATGGTTGATCTTCCTGCTGTGTCTGTGTATGACCAGGCATTTAAAGCTGTGGTATTCTTGTGGCTCGGAATCTTCCAAAAGAATTGGAGCTTGTAAATTGCAAAACCTGAGGTCAGAGTTCTGCATCAGTGGAAAGGCTTGAGCATTCTGAGATAAGCTTTTTATACTTTCTGGATATTTTTTTTTTTAAACATGAGGATCATTATCTTGACTCTAATCAACAGAGTGAGGATTTTTCTCTTAAGGTGATACTTATGATAGTTTTTCCTTTTACTGTTCACTCTAGCACTAAATATCAGTTACTGGTTACTTTGGGGAGCCTCTTGCCTTCTAAATCAATTTATTCCTGTTAGTAGTATTTTATGTTCATTTACTAATGAATTGCAATTGGGTTGGGTCATAAGTGCAAACTGTGCATTCACATAAATGTGAATCAGAAGCTAACCACTTTTTTCTCCAAGCATTAAGTGCTTTTGCCTTTTTTCCATCTCCACCCAAAGTTTTAGAGCTGACACAAGCATTGCTTGTGGAAACAAGCAGTGTCTCCTTGACTGGTAATTAACTTTACTGAAACTTAGCAGATTAATTTATATATATATATATATATATAAAATATTTAAGCCTTGCATATAATATATATATAATTTAAGCCCTGTTTTGGAGTTATCTTGTGTTATATTTCTATAGTGGGAAAGGAGAAACCGTCCTAGAGGAGATGTAGGCAGCATAGAAATGCAGAGCACAGAGTAAAATGCAAACACCAAACTACAGGAACAAGAGAAAAATAAACTCTGATGTAGCTTCACTGTAGAGGCAAAGAAAGGATGGAGCTAGTAAAATGACACAAATGTAACTGATGAACTGCTAAATCAAGAAAATCCTGAGAAGTAAATAAAGATTTGGCATTTGTGCAACACAAATGTTACACTATTGTTGGCATAAATTCTAGAAGAAATGTATTACGCCTTTTGGAAAAATTTGGTCTTGGCAGGTAGATTCCCGAGATGCATAGGGAGAAATTAGTTATTATCTGCTGTATTTTTATATATGTAAGAAACTATTTCTGTGGTGGTTTATTAGCTAAAATTTCCTAATTTTCATTAATCTATGGCTGGATTGTTTTGCCTTTAATTGTCTTTGCTTACCCCAGTACATTTCTACTTTCATAACTTGGTAGATATTTATGCATGAGAAGAAATGGTCTAAATGTTAGATGTCCTTTTTTCTTTTTTTTAAAAATAGCTCAAGTGACTATAGAGGAAATCACTCCACTTGTTCCTCCACAATCAGGAGATAAAGGACAAGAAGATTTAACAAGCTATTTCTTAGAAGCACTTTTGAAATACATAGTAATTCAGGTATGTTCTGTAGTTTTAAAGCAAACAAATATGGAACTACTAACACCTGTTTGTCCATTGCAAAAAGACATTTACTAGTAATGCTGCAAATGTATACAAAAATGTTTTAAACATTCCTTACCCCACCCTGAAGTGTCCTTTGTAAAAAGCAAATTCCCTTAGAAAATCTTCATTTGTCTTCTGTGTGAAGATTCATAGGTCCGTTACTGCAGGGTCTTGTATCAGATTGTGGCATGAAGAGAAAAAACAGGACTTGTCAGCCATTTCCAGCAATGGTGATTCTAGCTCCCTTTTTCATTTTCACCTCCCCCTCCCCGCCCTGTTGCCTGCAGCCAGCAGAAGGATCAGCTGGGCTCACTTTATTATGTGGGGTCTACGGTGGTCAGGGACTTTGGTTTTCAAACTAAGGGGAAACTTCTAACTGAATGAATTGGATTTTTGTGATACAGGCTTGTAACGAGTCCCAAACTTTTGCTGGCCTTTTTCCTAGGTTTATACTCAGGCTAGCTGACAAAACCAAACAGAAATAGGATGTCATACTCGATGGTTTGTAAGACTACGACTGCCAGTGTCTGTGCTTAGGGTCATATTTTTCCTCCAGCTATCTTTCTGGAATTTCTGCTGTTACAGTAGATAACCATGGAGCCTCCCCATTCTTTAATGGAAACACTGAGCTACTGGAAAGCCCTGGTTAGTAGAAATGCACCAGCATGTTTAAATAGTGACACAGAGGTTATGGTTTTCTAGCAAGAGCTTGTGTGGGGCAGTGTGTGTTTGGTTTTTTTCTGATCAAGATATTTACTATCCAGATCTTGTAGGGATGGTGCCATGACTCCTGTTGGTATCTTAATTGTACTTCTGGGACTTTAGTTTTAGGAGACTTGTAAGCTCAGGCATAATACAGTACACTAAATAGAAGAAATTTGGGGTTACTGCTAGAGCTGGACAAGTGAACCTCTTCAAAAGAGAAGCAATGGGAAACAGTACATTTTTGTCAGATCTGAAGTATTCCAAATCTTATGCGTTAGGTTCAGCTTGAAAGAAGCTGCACTGCTGAGATTACACTCGCTTAGTGTCATTGCTGTGTGAATAAGATCTTGCAGATCCTGAGCTACCTAAGGGGGAGACTATGGAGCCGAACTGAGCACAGACAATTAAGGCTTGAATTAGCATTTAGTCCACGGTGCACAACTCAGGTGCACAGTATGTCCTTCCCTTCGTACTTTGACACTTTCATGATCTCAGCCAGTGCTTGAAATGCCTAGGATAGGGCATGGCAAAAGCTCGTGTCTAAAACTGTGGCCTAGCTATTGTATTTTATGTAATTGATTTGCTGACCACTTAGCCCATGCTGCTTCTAAGCCTGCTCTGCTGTCATATGCCCAGCAAACTGCTTGACTGCATGACATGCTGTAGGTAAGGGTACTGCCTTCTGGGTCAGACTTGTCCAGCAGAATCCAGTTGGGTATCCATCTGTAAGTTTTTCTTCACAATTTTGCAAGTTGTGCTAGAGAAGATGGACAGTGCACAAATACGGCCTATGTTAAACTGAAACATTTCATGGCTTCCCTTTATCTGTCTCACTCTGTGAGCTTGCAGTGCTGGAATAATTTGCAACCTCATTTTGTTGCTTCCAGCATCTGCCAGTTTGAATAGAGTTCATCATACTTGTGATTTGTAGACTGAGCTTAATGATGACTGTTCACTTTGAATAAAAATACCCTTGATATTCTTGAACACAACTGCCTTCTCTGTAATAAGTTGGTAGTAGTTTTTTTAAATTTAGATAAGTCATTGAGAAGAACTTGTTTACTATATAAATGCTAGAATCTTTTGCTGAAGTCTCTTTAGAGGTACTGATAATTTCAAGCTGAATAGTTGCTTCTTAGATACTAAGTTCTGCTAAAGAACTTAGTATCACTGATTTCTACATATTAGTCACCCATTCTAATGAATTATATTGGGCATATATATATATATGTATATTGCATTCTAAAGCCCATTGCACTGAAAATAGATCATAATAGAACTGTGGACTTTGAGTAAGGAATAGAGGAGGGGAGAAAAAAGAAAAAGAAGAGGGGGGCTGTTTTTTTATTTTTTTTGTGGTAGACTTTGGCAGATTACCCAGCTCTGCAGGCAGATGGATTCTTGAGGACAAAGATGGAAACTGCAAGCTGGGTTTATTATTAAGAACTTATGCTTTTCAGTAGGAAGACATTTCATAATGGGAAAGGCTTAGCACTCATGATCTGTGAAAGTAGATTTGTGTAATTCAACTTTAAAGTTGTATCTTCTGCTGCTTGTGGTTGACAGATTGATTTGTTTCATATTGCCAACTGCACAAATGAATCCAAGTACCTATTATAATGAATATATGGACACTTTTTAGTCGAAATGTGTTAAAAGAAATTGTCAAACAAATTGTTTATAGTAGCATGGGTAATTGTCCTTTTCTCATAAAACATTTTGAAATATAAAAGCAGTTTTATTAAAAACAATCAACTTGGGTTTACTCCCTGACTTGCCAAGATGACCATAAAGCAGATGTATTTCTATTGGTTTCTGTATTTGATGTGCTCAAGTTCACTTTGAAGCAACGTTTTGGAAGAGAACAGTCTTTGTTTCATTATTTCCTAGCTAGTTTCTGTTTCATCTTTCTAAAAGTGTTTATTAAAATGCATATGATCTTGTTCCAGAGAAATAACTTAGAAGACATTTTATCAGCCATCTTTCTTGTCTAGATGTTTACTTTATTCAACTTCTTTTTTTTTAAGGTTAAGAGTTTAGAGTGGAAGAACAAGGAAAACCAGGAAAAGGGATTTTCATTTTTATTCTCAAATTTTAAGAAATACTACTTACCTTCTATTTTCCCAAACATCTGTAAGGAGACCAGCTTGTATAACCCTATACTTGGTAAGTGTTAACACAGGTGATAAAATCATTACATTTTCTCTAATAGAGAGTAGAGCAAAGCAGTTTTTTGCTTGAGTCGTGTTGTCCATAAAGAACATTCTCCAAAAGTATTGTGAAAGGACTTGTTATCGTTCCTGTTCATGGTTTTCAATTCTCTGTTTGTGGAGGCACCTGACCTTTCATTATAGTCAATCTTGCTATATTAACCTGATTCTTGTTCTTCAATGAAAGAAATGTTCTTGTAAAACAGTTCTTCAGTGTGATCTCTGTTGTTGATTTAAGTTGTGCTCTGAAAAGAAACTACTGCTGCTGAGATAAAAGGAGTTAGTGTGCTGTTCTCTGGGAGATGTTGGTTTTATCTGTACAGAATCATAGTGTTTGGATCTTATGATGCTTGCTCATAGTTAAGAGAGGGTTATGTTTTTCTGTCAACTATTTTGTCAAGAGCTTGCAGTAGGAAGAGGAAGCTAGGGTTTAACAGTCTTTGAAGCTGATGGTGCTAGAATGTATCTTTCCCTGTAGAGAGCGGAATTTTAGTTGTTTGCTAAGCAAACCTAACTAGAGTTTTGCTCAGAGGCTTTTAGCCCATTCTAAACTAGAATGTTGTTTGCAAATCTTGATTTTGCTAGCTGAGGTTTGTGTGCACCCATTCATATGTTGTTTGTAAGCCAACAGAGTTCAAGACTCTTGTTTGCAAAGCAGTACCATGTACACAGGCTTTAAGCTGCCATTTCATTACTTGAATAATATGGACACATCACTGCTGCTCTTACCTGTTGATGCAGCTTCTCACAAGGATTAGCAGTGATCTTCAGACACAATTTCATATTCTAAAAATCAAGCTGTCAGAGAAGTTTGTTGAAAAGGTCGTAGTTTCTGCTAGTCCGTGTACATGTATTTGGATTGTGGCTTTCTTCAGAGGTGGATGTTTCAAAACCATATTCTCCTGGGAAAGAAACAGTGGACCGTTTCATCTAGGGGAGAAGAAAGTATAAATCCAGCCATAAGCAACAGTAGAACAGGAGTTGTCTGAAGATATTGAAGAGGCTCAGTGATAAAATAGCTACAAGAGGGATGGTAAGCAGTGCTGAGAAAGCAAACCTGCTGCTTGACACCCCTGAACAAGAAATGTGGAAACTACATTTTCTATGAAGATCTTGATTGAGTCTTCTATAGAAGTGTTACTTTAGTCCTCTATTTTTCTGTGAACCCTACAAGAAACTTCCAAGACCTTAGTAAAGAAGAGGACAGTGGGGAACAAGAAGAAAAAATGGGCACAGGTCTCTGCAACAATGACAGGGATTTTGGGAAGAATACAGTAATGAAAGCAACAGAAACATTGGTAAGTAGAATAGTCTTTTCTCCTCTGAGAAGTTCTTCTCTGGCATGCATCTTCCTACCCTATTTGTAAACAATCCTGTGCCTGTTCTGAATAAAATTGTCAGCATTTAGGCAGAAAACAAGGCAAATATGGGCACTGACCCTGCTACTAAAAACAGTTCTTATGCTACTGGTGTAATGTTTAATTTAGGAGAAGTCATGAGGTACAAATCAAAGCAGTAGTTTTAGTAAGCAAGTATTGATACAGGGATTTACTGGAGATACTATGTTGGACTAAGATGTTTTTTCTTTTTTCTTTCTTTCTGTTAAGGCAGATTTTCAGATAAGTATATTAATTACAGTAACAAGCACCGAGCGTTCCAGTTACAAGAAGCTAGTATTGTGCCTCCTCCAAATTCTGGCTTGAGTATTGCAGGTTTAGAAGAGCAATACAGGCTTAGAAGAGCCCATGAGATTATTGGGGTTTTTTTTGTTTTGAATGTCTTTTAACATCTGGTTAGATTCTGTAAGATAGTCTTTAGAACTGTTTAGTAAGAACTATGGGTATGGCAGTAAGAATCCAGGGGCGTTTGTTTCTTTCATCATAATAATGTGCTTTTCTGTGCTGTTTCCAAGCCATTTAGCTGGGCTCCTTCATTTACAGGGAAACAAAGTGGGTTGTCTTACAGGTCTCTGCAGCTCTTCATTTCTTCTGAACCCTTTATTGCCTTAAAAAGTAAGCTACAAGTGTCTGCTATTTCAACTGTGTTTTTGCTAGCCTTTTCATTTTCTACCCTGTTCACGTCTTCCACCACCTACAGCTTCCTGCCCTTTTTGGCACCAGCTCACATCAAGTTCCCAGAGGGGAAAGGACAGGGAGTGGGGAAAGCCCAAAACAAAACAGAAAGGAAAAATGGAAAGTTGTGGGAATGGAATATTTCCTCTTGTGCTATTTGAGTCAATCTAAGCTTCTGTTTTGCTTTGGTTTCACATCAGTGTCCTCATCTGGAGCCTTGACACCCTGCTTCTAAGATGGACAGAAATGTGAAAGAAGAAGAAATGACTGAAGGAGGACACGTTTGAGAAGCAGCTGCAGCATTTAATACAGTTGGGAGTGAATAGAGAGGATGTTCTGAGGGGATATCATGAAACTGCAGAAAGAGACAGTGTGCTGCAAAGACACGTTTACTGCATGTCTACTGGGTGTCTTGTCCTTTTGAGAATACTGCTAGTATTGCAGCCTTCATGCCCTGCTGAATGCGAATAGATACCAGAGAGAACTGATTTTTTTTCTCTTTAAATACTGTGCCTACCAGGCATTGGTTTCCTTTTTTTTCCACTTATTGTGCTGTTAAACATGCTTCTGTTTAAGATATATTAATTTTTAATTTCTTTTTTTACTAACCTGCTGCTTTCCACAGAATGAAAACAATGTACTGGGTTTTATTTGTAGTAAATAAAATATTTTTAAGCTTTTTAAAAAGTATTCTGTGCATTTGTTACTTAGGTGGATTGTATGCAAGAGTCATGTATTTTTTTTCCTCTAAAAATAATGCTTCCATTAAAAATAGCTGATGTAACTTCAAAGTCTGTTCTGGAAACATTCCTCAGCTTAGCAGCATCATGATGAGTTTATCACTACTTTTGTATGTGGTGGTTGAAATGACACTGAAATATACCAGCTTGGATATCCTCAGTGCTGGTGCTGGATGTTGTGTATTTGTAACATTAACAAGGAAACATTTGCAGCAATCTGGCAGGTAGGCTGTATTCATTTCAAGTGTCTGAAAGTATATATGACCTAGATAGTAGCTGATTATTTCTTTGCTGCTATCAGGATGTGTTCCTCCTGGATTATGATACACCATAACTTCTGCCAGGTTATGGTATCCCTTAAAACAGCTCTTGACCTTGCATTAGGAAGATATAGTCAGGGAACAACTTCATATTCTTCAGCACGACTACTCTGCATATTCTTTGACTCTCACCATTAGTATCTTTGGACTGCCTTCTGGCCTGTAAAACCATGGAATGTATCTCTTGCTCATGTACCTCAAGCTATAGAGGAGGTGAGACAGTGCTGAAATACCATCTCTGTCCAATCTGTCACTCTCCATATCTGGATAGAACCATCATTTTCTATGCCTCCTCCTCTTTGTTTTTTTGTTGGGTTTTTTTGGTTGTTTCTTTGTGTGCTCTCACCAGATGAAAACCATGATACTGAAACACCAGCAGCAGGCTGTGCTCTGACAGCGCATGTCATAATCAGTCCTCAAATTTTCATCTGCTTTTTGTATTGGAGCAGATCTTACACTTGCCCTTCTAGAACTACAAATAGAGTTAACACACCCCTCCCAGAGAAATGTCATTTGCACCTGCAAGATTTGTAGCTGCTTCAGGTTGGTGATTGGTATTGCGGAACTGTTCTACACCCTGTTCTGGGTTATGAAACCCAGAAATGACATTTGGCATTGTTGAGTTGGCTGATACATGGCTGGAGTTGAACTGAGCTGTTGATATTTGTCCCTACAGAAATATGTATTATGCACAACTGAAAAAACTGTCTGTGTGTCCCTGCACACCTCAGCTCCCCAGTCTTTGTAATGTTTTTACCGCACATATCAATTCCATCCCTGTGGAGTTATTAAGGACTGTCACTTTTTTCTGAAGCAGGTTCAGGAATACTGATGACGCTGTCAGCATCTTTGTCACTAGCACAGTAGCAAACCAGAAGAGCTAAACAGTTCTGAACCATCATTTAGAACATGGGCTGGAGAAAATGGAATTGTAGGTTATAGACCCCAAATAACCCCAGTTCCTGCCAGTTGGTGTGCCTCTGGGCATCATTCATTACAGTCCCTGCAAGCTAGTACAGAAGCTATTGCTACAGAATGATCTTTCAGCTAAGTCATAGGAAGGTGCATGTTCCCTCACTCTGGCAGCAAAGTCCAGCAAAATTAGCTAGTGCAGGTGTGGCATTAGATGAAGCTGCAAAACTGATGTGGCTTTGGAACAGGATTTCTCTCTGTTCTATTCATCTTTCTCCTATTGCAGGGCCAGAAGAGGCTGTGTTTATTGCAGCTGCTGTTACAGTACAGTTTGGAATTCAAGCTCGTCCATTGTAGCCATGATTAGATGTTGGGATCTGTATCAGTAGAGAACTGATAACCCTTATCATTAATTATATTGCTTTATTGTGGATTGCTGCAGACCAACATAGAGATCTTTCTAGGCATGCATTAGGAAGTGTGGTGATCCCTTGCATCTGAACTGCATCTGCTTTTCACAGTGGGTTTGGTAGTAGGATAAGTGACATACAGGACACTTAAAAGGCTGTAAAGTGGTATGAATTACATAAATTGTTGCTTAGTAACTTAACTATATACTTCTAAACAATTCTTTAATATTAAGAAATTTGACAATATCTTAATTCTGTATGAAAATAGTTTTCTTGTATAGACCATATTCTAGTTAACAGGTTTTTTACTACTTCAACTCCTTTGTAGTTTTCAATGAAAATGTGTAGTAGTAAGTTTATTGAAGTTTATCGTTAAATATTGAGTATAGCATGTAGCTTAAAAAAACCTGAAAACAATGAAATGTGTTTACTTGTTTAGAAAAAAAATGCAAGCAAGGACGTAAGGCTATAGAAATCTCTTTCAGATAAAAAACTAAAGGTTTTGCATAGCAGAAACAAGTTGCTGTCTGGACCAACAATATTGTCTTTGTCCAGAAGAAACTTACAGCCTTTTGACATCTTGTAGTGTGGTCTTGAAATTTTCTTTATTGCATCCATTTAGGCACATCTTGGGGTGAGTTGTGCAACAGTGAATATGAAACAGCAACACCTCTGAAGGTTTACGTGTATTGGTTATGGTTTTAGGATTTCTTTCTTATACAGAGCTTTCTCTCTGCACGTATTTTTAAGATGTTGTGTTTCCATACAGATATACCACAAATGAGACCAAAGCCACATTATGTAATGGTTAAGAAAGATGCTGAAACCAATGAGGCAATATATTGCACAAAGGAACCTTTTATTAAGGCTCGTGTTATTGTCATTCGATGGTTGGTGTCTTTCTGGCTTGAGCCAAAACCACATACAGGACCTCATATTCCTGGGATGGAAGGTGAAAATGTGCCAAAGAATATTCAGGTAAAACCAAATGTACAAAAAAGTATTTGTTTTCATGTTTTTGTCTTAACTGTTATGTCAGCAGTGTGCACTCCTCTCATAATTATAACTAATGAAGAATTAAAGGAATTTCTAAACAAATTTTCTGCTTATGAATTCACTTTAGAAGGACTTCCTATGCTTTTTTTTTTTCAAATTCTGCTATTTTGTTTTTAATCAAATAAACATAAGAAGCCTTGAAATCCAGTGAAATCTATCCTTGATTATTTTTTTCCTGAATTCTTTGTACTGCTTTAAATTATACTGTTGTATAACTTAAATTGTACTGTTCAGTTGTATTAAAAATGAGCTATGGAATATTCTTGAATTTTCATTTCAGAGAGCAGCTGCTAGCATGGCTTCAAGGGAGGACAGCAAAAATGACAGTACTGATAAGCAGGATAGAAATGCAGAGCCAGAACAATCTCATTCTAATACAAGTACTCTAACAGAGAGAGAACCAAGTTCCTCAAGCCTCTGCAGTATTGATGAAGAGCATTTAACCGATATTGAAATTGTCCGGAAAGTCTTTTCTTCTAAAAGAAGCAATGTTAATTTTCTAACTGAGATTTTTCGACAGGTAAAGAACCCTCTTTACAATGCAAGAATCTTGATTATTTTATTGTAAATTATCAATATGTCATGTTTTTCTTTCAAGAGCGTTTGCTAAGCAGAAAATTATATAAATGTGATTCTTTTCAGTCATCTTGCCTTTAAGGTTTAAGAATTGAAAAGTTAGAATCCTGAAATATTTTCTGTGTAGAATAGCCCTGGTTCCTGATTTTTCTAATGTTATTCCTTTAATATAATCAGTTCAACAACATTTAACTTGGACTTTACAGTTCCCCATAGACAGGAACATTTGATCTTTTTGTACATCAACCCCATAGCTGTTAGAGCTCACACCCAAGTGTATTAAAATAAGCCTTCTGTGGGAGTCTACAGCTGTTAAAGAGCTGTTTTAGGAGCTCTTACAGAGTGTCCTTACCTTGATGTTCATCAAAGGAGTGGGACCGATATCTATAGAAAGTAACAGCTTCTGCTTCTGACTTTACTGCAACCAGAAATGTTAGCTGAGCATACTCAAAATAGTGTTTCTCAACTGGAAACTATTAAATTTAAACTGAGAACATATGCCAGAATATGGAGTCTTTATTTATAATGTGAAAATACATAACTGAGTTCAATGTGGGAGAATAGAACAAGGTAGTCTTTCTTTATACCCTGTGCTATAGATCAAAAGATGAAGAGATTTTTTCTGAATAATAGTAAAGAAACATATACTAAGTTTCAATTGAAATGCATGACACTAGTTGCTTTAAACAGCAGAAAACTAAACGTTTTAAAACTCCAGTGTATCTGGATGAAATGGATATTTTTGAGTGGGTCAGATGAATGTCAGAAGCTTATCTACATCCAATGTGTTGAAGAGCTTGGACACATTACTGAAGGAGATAACAGAGTTACCTGAATCCAGCAGTCGCTCAAGGGTTTAGAGTCCCAGACATTGAATGTAGAATCTAAATTATTGATGGTTTGTTTAGAAGCTGCCCCCTCCAGTGAAAGGGACAGAAAAGCAGTTTTCTTCATTCTTTTCACAAGGCATTCTGTGAGTGATGTAGATTGTTTGGATTTCATATGTAGTTACAAGATCTCATTTAAGTCATTATTTAGCCAGATGTTTTCAGTGTAAGTTCATTTCTAATATGCCAGATGTTTGTAATGTTTCTAAAACGGTGGGGCTAGGTTATTCCAGCCAGGAGGAGGTTTCAGTTATACTGTATTGTGGGAAGATTGTCTGTAGAAAAAAAGTTCTGTGCATTTTAGGCTCCAGGGTACAAAACATGTATATTGGCTTGCAGAAGACTGTTAGATTTAATGAGTGATAGTGTGTGACTGTTGAACTTGTCAGCTGAATTCTGTAATACACAGCAAAATTCTTTTTAGTGTGATACTGGTATGAAATGTTTATTTCTAGAGAGGACATACCGCTTGTGTCAAGTGGGTACTCCTTAAAAACATGGGCAATGACTTTTCAACATTCACACCATTGACTCCATAAAGCTATGTGTTAGTGTAGTTTATCTGATTATTTTTTTTTTAAATACAATTAGGGCATCATGGTCTTTGGTAAATGTATTTATAGTTAGTTAAAACCTGACTAAAGTTAAAAGTTTCTGATCTATGACTAGTTGTTACCAGCACACAGATACAGAAAACCTCCTGAAGAGGGCACTGATCAGCCATCACACTGACTCAAATACACGTTTTTTTTAAACGGTAATTCTGAAGTCTTTTTAGGGAGTCATTTGTTTTAAGGATACTGTTCTGTAAAATCTTACTTAGCTAAAAATAAGATACACGGCTACCAGTAATGTGTGTCACTTGAATTTTTCTTAGTCATTTAGAACTGTTTTAACTCCACTCTTCCAAATCCTCTGAATGTAATAGAAACTTATGCTCGCTTGTTTTGCATACCGTTGACGAGTGTTTGGGTCTTAATTTCAGCAGGCTAGGTGTTGAGTACATATGCCTGTATGGATTCTCATATCTCTCTCTTTGGCAATGAAGTTTTCAAAGTACTTTCTTGACAGGTTTTCTTCTTAAAACATTTTTTTCATGTTTTCAGTTTACAGTTGAAGAAAGTGAGCAAACATTTCAGTTTAGGAGTAATTTATTTGTTAAGATCCTACAGTGGCTGTGGTTTTTCCCCCCCTTATCTCTTAGAACCTGTACAATATAGAGCCCAATTTGATTTCAAGTACTGTAACTGGTTTTTTGTTTGTTTCTTTTTCTACTCACAGGCATTTCTGTTGCCGATATGTGAAGCAGCTGCCATGAGGAAAGTGGTAAAGGTGTATCAGGAATGGATTCAGCAAGAAGACAAGCCTTTATTTATGAAAGAACCTGAGGAAATAATGCAGTGCACAACTGTAGACTGTGATGAAAATGTTGTTGACCACAATTCATCAGAGAAAGCAAAAGAAAGAGAAGAGGTAAAATATTGTTGGTTAATATTTCCGCATTGTTTTGACATGCTCGTAGGCAGAGAAGTGGCCTCCTCGACATATTATATGTGGTTTAATTTGATGTCAGAGCATCTGTTGGGGAAACGCAGTGGTAATTAAACAGTGCATGAATGGTTTACCAATTTGATCCATTATCTGTAGATTTTTAATGTGGTTAGTTCAATTTAAAATTTCATATAGTTTTATGAACTATTCTCAAGATATGGATTGTACAACCATCAGTTGTGTAAAAATTATATAGAAATAAAAGGATGAGGAAAACGGTAGTTATTTCATCCAGATACTTTAAAATAATTGCTACAAAAATCTTAAAATATAGTTGTGTCTTTAAGATGCATCTTAAACATCTGTTTATCATTGTTTATTATTTAATATCTATTATATCCTTTTCCCGTTAATATAAAACCAAAATTCCTGTCTACAAATCTATGGGATTTTAAGAAAAAGTATTTTTCAGGAAAAAGGGATGAACCCTAGTCATGTTAGAAATTCAAACTGGGCAAGAAATGGCTGTTATGAAGACACTTTGCATAAAATGTCCGAAATTGATACTGAAGAGCAAAATGTACGAGCTGGAGTGCAGTCAGTATTGCAGGTATGAAATAAACTTGATATCTAATTCTCATCCTAGTAGTAAAGCTCTTGTTATCAGTATATAAAGAGTGGTATGTAATGCAAATATAATGCAAATCTCCTGTAAGGGAATCTCATGCTCCTTCAAAGCATATCTGAATTCTAAAAGTTATTTTAGATCTAAAAAGTATGATGATAAATAGAAAAATGACAGTGGTTCACTATATCTTTATTGACTTTAAGTAGGACAATGTATACACAAGTGTTGGATAACACAGTAAAAAAATCTTTTAATTTTGCATCAGGACATGCCTTCTGCTCTACATCGTATCACCAAAAAAAATAATTCTCATTTGAGTGCCACATCTTCAAATTATTCTAATTAAGTGTTTAATGAGAATACTTAGAAGCTTTTTTCTTTTAAGTTGTTAGTCACCATACACAAAACATCTGATTCTGCAGTTTTGCTAATCTGAATAATAAGGTGTACAGGGATATTTTCTCATCTTTATCTGAATTACAGATTGGATGAGTGTGTGAAAAATTTGATCAGACACCACAACTCTCTACTTCAGTGATATCCTTAAGGAATGGGAATGTTGCAGAAGTTCCCTAACAGAAGTTTTCTAACTGCTTCTAGGAAATATGGCAGGGTAGAAATTGTGTTAATTTTAAATGTTCATCAAAATGCTTCACTGAAGTTGAGGATATAGAAAATCAAGCATGTATAACTTGAGGGTCCTTGAAATGCTCTTAAGGTCATACAAAATGTGTACATTTTATGTATAATATGTGTGTGCACATACATACTTATAGGTGTGTGTATATGACTCTAGCCTCCATAATATTTTTATCCAGAAGAAAACTGATTCTGAACAAAATAAAATAGACATGTGCATTTGCCACTCCACAGTGTGCACTTTTACCATGAGTGACCATGCTAATTAGAACTCATTATTTTTACCACAGCTTGAATGATTTCCTGAATAGGTTTTTCTATTGTGCTGTACACTGTTATATATAGAAATAAACTTTGTAGCTGAAATCACTTTTAAGTTCAAATATGTTACAATAATTTAAGCTTCATAATCCTTGCATACAATGACTTTTGAATATGAAGTGTTTCTGAGAGAAGAAACAGTGAAGTATCTTTATCTGTTTGCAATGTATCACAAAGGTTTACACATCTGAGAAGGTCTGGGAGATTCTTTTAGACAAAGATTCATTTGACCAACAAATATCTTTTTTTAGCCTGAAACAGAGTCAAGGCATTGTTCTATCCCAGTACCATGTCTGAATTTGAGAGGTGTCCCAACCTGGAACCACATTTGACTTTTTCTGTGAAACAAGAATCCAAGACTTCTGTCTTGAGTTTTCTTCACATTTAATTTTTGCATAGACTTATTTCTAGGCACTTAGAGTAGAGTAGGCTCATTAGTTGAGGCAAGTGAATGTAAAGCTGCATATTAATAGTATTTGATTATTAAAATCCAAAGCTCTCAGCGGAGGGAAATTACAACCACAGAACCAATGATTTCCTGTGCATGTGGATTAAGAAAGACAAATGAAAAATAATTGGAAATCTAAAGCTCATTGTGATTCAAATACTTCCTAAACTTACATAAAAATATAACAATACTTAGTAGTAGCTCCTGTAACTCCTACTTTGTTGTCACCATTTTCATTCTGAAAGCCCTAATTCACTGTCCACTGAAGTCAACCACTTTCCTACTTCCGGTAAGCCTTACTGATCACAGTGGGATGAATGCTTTAGTTTCCCAGAACATAATACAGGCTGTGTCATGCTGAAGCACTCAGTGTATACCGGGTCTGTTTCAATTAGTTTAGCTTATGTTATACTAGCCAGCTGCTGGCTTATAGGTGGAGCTTCTGTGCAGTGGACTACTTTACTGGGACATTTTTGTCCATCATGTTAAAATAATTGTATTGAGTAGTTTGTTGTACCATCTGTCTATGCGAGCAAAAATATACAAATGTATTTTTTAGAAAAAAGTGGGAAAGAAAATCAGTCTTATTGTTGCTTTATCATCACATCAAGATAACATATTTAAATTTATACTTCTGAGTGCATATGAAGCCTTTTCTGTTAATCATAGATTTTCTCTTCCTGGTTGCTATCAACTGAATTGCTGAAAACATCAAAGTGCTTCAAGCTCATAACATACACTCTTTTCTACTTACAGGTTTTTATAATAAATTCTTCAAATATATTCTTTCTTGAACCTGCAAATGAAATTAAAGCTCTGCTGGATGAACACACTGATATGTGTAAACGTATTCTTAATATCTACCGTCACATGGTAGTCCAAGTGACTATGGACAAGAAGACATGGTAAAATGCTAATGCTTTTGTCTTAGATTATTAGTTCACAACATAAATGAGAACATTTACTTTTTCAAAAACACAGTTTTTTACAAACACAGTAGAGTGGTGTTGACTATGGGAACCAGTTTCTCTAAATCAGTAAAGATATGGACTTTAACATCACAGACAACTTACCACAGGGGAAGAGGTTATCTGCTCTGTTAAAGCCAGTAGTAAGCACCTAGTTAGTTTGCAGTTTATCCCTCAGTGAAAAAAGAAGTAAGCTAGGATACACAGACTATTGTTAAGAAGCTACTAATGACTTTTTTTCCAAGGCATTTTGCTCATGTGTCAAAGTGCTAAAATATGAAAACATATATGAAGCTTCACAGCCTTATTCAAAAATAAACAAAAAATCCTCAGATAAGCATGGATAACTATTATAATCAGATGTGGGTTGCTCTTGATCTGTAATTGTGTACAGGAGTCCGTGTACTGTTTTAACTGTTTTGTTCCTTTCCAGTGCTTAACGTGCCTAGCAGGTACAAGGGACCCCACTTTCAAATGAATTTCTGTTATTTCCCCCTCTCCTTTAAATAACTGTCTCTAATGACATAGTATATTGCCACCATTCTCCACTGCAAGGAAGCACTAGTAACGGGAGTTCAAATGGCTGATTGCCATTTGAAATCATGGCTGATTGCCATGACTTGACTTGCATTCAAGCTGTCACTAGTATTTCCTGAACTCTGGGTAAGTAGAGCTGGCATTACATGTCATGTGAAGGTTGTCTGCTCTTGTGAGGAAATAGTTCAAGGCTAGCCACTGGGAAACTTGGGAGTAGTAATAGAAAACAGATTCCACTAGATTAGTATTTTCTTCCACAGTTTCACATCACTGTAAAGAAGTGACTATAGTCTGTGATGGCAAAGATTATGCCACACAAAATAATTGATGAAGTATGTTAATGATAATGTAACATTCCAAAACTTGTCATTCATACAAAAAGAAAAACATAAAAGCTCGGATTGGAAATCTAATTAAAACTTTGCCTCTAATTTCAGGCCATTGAAGGTGATAGCACTTGAATGACGTGACAGAAAATGTTAGAGAGTGACAGGGATTCATTCCTCACTCTCAAGTGTGAAAAGAAGATTGGAGTAATTTCTTTTCAAGAACCAAGTTAGGCTGTTTGTAATCACAGTGTCCTGTCTGGAATGTGTTTGAGCAAATAAAGCTTGGTTATTCTCTTTAAAAGTATCCTGGTATATACAGAAGTATAACAAAACGGTAACTCTAAGTTTAATATTGTTTTGCAGGGAACAGATGCTACTTGTGCTGCTCAGGGTTACTGAATCTGTGCTGAAAATACCACCCCAAACTTTCTTGCAATATCAAGGAAGAAAAAACTCCACTTTAGCTGGAAGACTTGCAGGACCTCTTTTCCAGGCAATTAAACATAAATTCACTTTAATTAATTCCGCTAATTTTGACCAAGAGATTAGATGCAATAACCACTGTTGGCTGGTTTGTCATCTTAAATCATTGATCATGTTACCCAGATAACGTGAATGGTGTGGGTTAAAAGACTGGCTACATTTGTTACTTTCTGTCCTATATTTAATGACACCATGACAATGGTTTTTGGGGTACTGTGAAATTAAAAAACTGCTGTCCTTTAGTTGAGTTGAGGTGCAGTTTTAGCCTGCTTCCATTGCAAAATTAGCTCAAGCTGGCACAAAATCTGTGTCATCCATGCCTAAGCAACTGATTTTTTTATTCCTTACAGTAAGCTGTAGCAGATCCTTTCAAAGTTTATAGTTAGAGAATGCTGTTGTGGTGGCTTCTCTGTAAATAGGATCTGTAAAGTCTCTAGATTCTTTAATAGGAAAAAAAAGAATACACAAGATGCAAATGTGATGTGAACTAATTGAGAACAGTATTACAAAACTCTGGCAAAACTTGTAAGATACTGAAAGATCTTTCAAGAGTCAAATGAGTTGTTCCTGTATCTAAGTCAGAAGTCCATGTTAACATAACACTTGATAATTCATGAAAAGTCTGTGTGTTCTGGTGAGGAAAAGAATGTCAGCAACTACACAGAAATTTTTGTGTCAGTTAGAAGCTTCCTTTTAAGCAGTAACATTTGAATGTTGTCATCTTATGTTCAGAATGCAACTTTTCTCACTTTATTCTTTTAGACTCTTATAGTAGCTTGGATCAAAGCAAATCTAAATGTGTACATCTCTCGAGAACTTTGGGATGACTTGCTGTCTGTAATGTCATCGCTGACATATTGGGAAGAGCTGGCCACTGAGTGGTCACTGACAATGGAGACACTAACTAAAGTATTAGCTAGAAACTTGTATAGCCTGGACCTCAGTGACCTGCCGCTGGATAAATTAAGTGAGCAGAAGCAGAAAAAACACAAAGGAAAAGGTAAGACAACGCTGTACACACATCATTTGAATTTGAGCTGGGATAATAAGATGGCAGGCACAGCATAATTTTGGTGTAGCCTAATTAGGCATTTCTATCACCTGAAATAACCAAGTTTCTTTAAGATAAGGCTGCTTTTCAGAACCACCACAAAATCCTCATGTTAAGATTCAGTCCCACAAATAGGCACATATGGAATGTAGTTCTTAAAGGTGTGTTGAATTTAACCTAATATGTTACACTGTAGTGGGTTACACTTTTCTTCTTTTATCAAAGCAATTAAATTAGTTGAGTCCCAGTCATAACTTCTTGAAAGTAACAAAGATTACATATCTGCTAAAAATTAGCTAGCTAGCAAGTGGCTGTTGCAAGAACAATTGGAATATTGATTTTGAAATCCAATGAATGTTGTTTAAAGATGAAATGTAAGATGAACGTAGTTTTTTTTGGGTACTAATTCATCACTAAGCCATGGTGAAGACAGGTTTTGTTGAAGTGACCTTGTTGGACTTTTTAAGGGAAAGGATACTTTTAATCATCCGTGTGAATGGCATCAGTTTTTAAACTGATTTGAAAACAATGCAGGAAATACTTTGTAGAACATAATATGGGGAGAGGAGGTGGCTACTTGCTTATAATGGTACAATTCTGGAATCCGTAAGGGACAGGAAGTCTGTCCTTCTGGATAGAGGGGGCTGGATTGAGAGTTGCAAGACCTGGATTCTCTTTCCAGATCAGAGACGTGACTTTCTGCATGTGACCATGAGCAATCACTTCTGTCTTTGTTTCCACTTCTGTAAAACATGGGTAACAATACTGTTCTCCTTTAAAAAGTGCTTTGAGATCTCATAGTGAGAGGCAGGGTTATATTTAGGGTGAGTAATGAAGATGGAAGAAAAGTGTATTTTTAATCTACATGTTAATCTCTCAGTGTCTGGTTGATGTGGTTCTCCACTCAAACCCGAGGGAAGGTACTTCCTACCAATATCCAAGTGTTTGTCAGTGCGAACTAATTTATGTGGATTCCTTCTCTTAAGGAAGATGTTCCTGTAGGCTGTTTTTGATAAAAACATTTCACGTGCTTCCAAATTTCTCATCTTGGGCAGAGGCATTATTCACACTTTTGTTTTGTTCTGGTGTGTGACAGCTGGACAAAAATACATTTCTCTGTGGTTGACCCTGAGGGGTTGTTGCAGACCATGCCTTCTGGTTTTCCTATACTATATAGCTTTCTTCTTTTTCTTATGTAGGATAAGAATGTGTGTAGTTATTTGAACATAGGTTTAAAAAACATTTTAAATCATCTATATCACCCATACAGAGCCACAAGAGAAGAGTTTATGTTAGCCTTCAGTAATAGAGTTCCAGAGAAAGCCTCCATTGTTAAATGTGAGTTACAGAGTTAAATCCAACTTTGGAAGTAATAAATATTATACAATTTATGCCAAATTTCTTTGGCCCTGTTCATTTGCTAATAATAATGAACATGTGATACTAGGGCTTACTTTCCAAGAAGATGCCCTTTTAATTATTGTAATTGTTTATCAAGTATAATTTTGGATTATGAGTTCAATGTGGATAAGGAAATACATTGCAAATATTCTTTAGTTCACTTGTTTTACATACAGTTGGTTTTGATAGCTCCTCATATGAGTTTTATTTACTTCAATATAAATGTCAAATCTGGATTTGTTCCATCTTTTCTCAGTCTTAGTATAGTATTTTTATAGTACAGAATTTCCAAAGAGCCTTGTTCTTTGAGCCCATCATCCCATTTTTTTGCTTTTTCATTTTGTGTTACAGTATTTTATCATCTTTATTTCATGCTCCTCAAATGTTATGAAATTATTTGGAAAAAACCTACAATATTAATGGTCTGTAATTTATGATTTTGTGTGTAATGCATAACACAAAAATAGGAACAGCAAAGGAAAAATTTCTATCGTTACAGATTTTATCAGGCTACAACCTTTATAAACCCAGTTTTCTTGTGGTTTTGCACTTGATTGGTCAGAACAGAAAACCGCAATAGTTTAATAGCGCCAATGCTTCTGAAAAAGTTTGAGTATTCCTCAGTGTTAATGCTAACTGAGTGGTTTTATACGTTCAAAAACCAGTAATGAGCTCTGTAGCTTTTGCGATCATGCTTGCTTTGATAACATAATTTATTCTATCCAACTTTAAAACTCTTTGAAGGAACACAACTACAAATATCTGGTGATACCAGAGTAGAAGTGAATAGATCTGCAATTCTATTTTTTCAGGAGTTGGGCATGAATTCCCAAAATCTTCCGTTGATAAGTCCTTTTCTAGAGGCTGGAGCCGTGATCAGCCTGGACAAGCACCAATGAGACAACGCAGTGCTACAACCACTGGCTCTCCAGGAACAGAAAAGGCAAGAAGCATAGTACGGCAGAAAACAGTTGGTATGTATCTGTAAAAGCTGATATAAGTGACATTTGAGAAAGGGCAAGGAATTAATAACTGACTTTTGTAGCAACGTGGATAACTTCTTTCCACAAAGTATATGATCTATAATAGTTAAATGTGTGAATTATGCAGCCTTACATGCTTTGAGTGCAGCTGAATAGCTTGTGGTTACTAGAATTACAGTTACTGTAAATGAAATAGTGCAGTTGATGTATTAATTCTTAATTAGTTTGATCACATGTTTAAGCTGGATTGGAAAAACAATACTGTTGTATGTATATGAAAGAGAAAAAAGCTGGAATGGCTTGGGCAATGGTGTGGATAGGTGGGTAATAGAAGGCTTTTTAAGTGCGTGTTTTCATGAACTGTGCACAAAATAAGTTGAGTATTTTCCAACTGTGCAAACTGAGAGAAATATATATATGTCTGCATAGTTTATAAAATGTGTTGTCTTTTACTATACCCTGAATCTTGCATTTTTGAAAGATACGCACAGGTGTGTGCAATTCTCCATTTCTGAAGTCATCTATTTCTCAACTTCATTACTTGCAGATGCTCTTTCCTGCATTAGAAATGAGTGATGCTAAACTGCTTTAGGTGGATTGCTCAAAAGAAGACTCATACGTTCGTATGATTTGCGTAGAATATCTTAATGTGAACTGGTTCTACAAATTTCTTTTAGTCCATTGTCTCATCTTGGTGATCTTAGTGCTATCCCTTATGTGAAGGAAAGTTAAGCTGATTTTACTTTTTTATTTAAATGAAGAACCTTTTAAGAAGTATCTCTTGCTGTTTTACTATCTCTGTAGTAGTAGTAACTTTGGTCATTCTGTATTGTTGCTTCACTGATACTTCTTGGATGCAGGTACATTCTGACACAGTTTTAGAAACTTGGGATGCATACTGGCAGTTGAACATATAATTACGGTAGCTTTTCAGAAATTAGTATTTTTTTTCTTTTTCCAAAAATATTTGCAATTCTTTTTTTTAAGCCACAGAGGTTATTTAGCCAAAGTTTTTATTTGAATACCCTTCAGAATTCTCCATTTAAAAATTTTTTTTCTCGTAAGGCTTTTGTTGGTGTGGGAGAGTGAATTGTTCTGTAAGCAATGTAGACACGAGAGAAAATGAAGTCACAGGAACTGTCTTTTTCATGCATTCAATTGCTACACAGCTTTTCCTGCATCTCACGCTGACAGCACCTAGTTTGACTAAAGTTTTCCTTATGGATCACAGATACTTTAAATGTAATTTCTGCTTCTCTGTAGATAGTCTGTGATGAACTGTTGTGGTGTTTTGTTTTAAATCTTAATTGTTTTAACAAGGTAAAGCTCATGTTAAAATTTCTCCTTCCCAAATTGTTAATATTTCAGATATTCTGTCAGAAGGTTATGTTGTTTGGTCAATTTATTAATGATTTTGTTTTGCTGCTATTTGAAAGATGGCTATTTATATGATGTTAGCCCTAAAATGACTGAAATTTATCCTAATCAAGCTATATATTGACCTGGTTAGCAGCAAACTAATCTGATTTTAGTTTCATTGTACTTTAGCTTCCATGGTTTTGTTCCTTTCCTCCAATTATCTTACATATTTGATATTAATAAGCTGAGTTTGTATTACTGTAACCAGTTAAAATTTCAGCTCTATTCATATTGTAGACTACCATTTGTGGACAAGCATCACAGGGTTAGTAGGATGATTTTAAAAGATGAAAAGCCCAAAAAGAGTTGCCAGAGCCAGAATCCCAAACTCTTCAGTTTTTTTAAATGTTAATGAAGAATATATTACAAAAGCATATGTCCTAACTGTCTGCAAACAGTTGCTTGTTACTGTCTCTTGGGTCTGCTAAGACAGCTGCTTGGAAGCTTCTTAATCTGTGACAGTAAACACAGGGTCACATAATAAAAAGAACTGGTTTATAGTCACAATAAGTAAAATTTTCTATAGAACATTTTGCTGGTCAGATCTCCTCCTTCAATTTAACATTAGCTCCACAAGCTAAGTCTGGAATTGAGTCAGACCTCAGATATGTTGCATGATATCTGATATGTAGTATATTTCCTCTGATTGTGAGCAATATACTCTTTATATCTGAGTAGGGGGGATGTGCATGTTGAATATTTTATGGTAAGAAAAAGCTGGAGTTTCTTTTTCACCTGTTTTATGTTGTACACATTTTGTGTACATCTGTGCACCTCTATTTTTTGAACCATCCTCATGCCAGCACACATTTATTGCTGCACTGAATTTTTTTGTGTGTGTAACTCAAATAAAAATCATAGCTTTTCTGATATGCAGTGTGTACATTTTTAGCCTGAACTTATGTAAAGTAATTTTTGGAAAAGGGCCTTTAAACATGATATGCATATGGGTTGAAAAATCTTCTATAGGGCTAGATACAGAATTTGTGGCTTAGGCAGCAGATTCTAGTCCTAAAAAATATTGGATCAGAAAGAATTTACTATATCTATTGTTCTGCTTTTGTCTATAGACAACAGTGGAAGGTTATAAACTGTCAAATATCTAGTCCACGTTCTGGTATTAAGTCTGCCTCAACTACTTAATTGACTGTGACACATCTCAGTGAATTATTATTTTAAATAAGATCACATTTTCCTTTTACAGCATCTCAAAGTTAATTTTGCTTTCAATAATAATACACTGTAATTTTTCCTTCAGAATTTTCTGTTACCTTCCAAATTT
This sequence comes from Strix uralensis, assembly GCF_047716275.1. Lineage (NCBI taxonomy): Eukaryota > Metazoa > Chordata > Aves > Strigiformes > Strigidae > Strix > Strix uralensis. The sequence goes on along the minus strand of NC_133975.1, from coordinate 105,066,112 downwards.
TAATTGGGTTGTTCTGCCCCCCCTTGCTAGTATCAGTGTAATATGGTGGAAAAGATCCAGTCAAATTACAAGGGATACTTTATGTTAAGATTTATAAATAAGACAGTATCTAATCTCAGAAGCTTGGTTTATTTAGAATCATAGAATCATTTAGGTTGGAAAATACCCTTAAGATTTACTATGTAGCTTGTTATTTTTTCTCTTTCCTACATTCAATTTAAGATGCACAGTGGTGAATGTAACACATCTAACTATCACTGTATCCTGAATTTTATTATTGTCTCTCTTAAACAAAGAGATGTTAAAGCCTTACACATAATTGCCTTTTTTAAAAAAAACAGTTTCCGTCTTTGAAGTGCTAAGGCTTGGACAACAGGCCGAAGTCAGAGTTAACCTATAGATGAATCCTGTATGTTTTATAAATGATAACCATTGTGCTAGTAGGTATTGTACTAAGTTATAACAACCCACTTATGCTGATGTAGAAAGTGCTAAAGTGTTGAAATACTGAAGCCTGAACCACAGGCCCTGAGCCAAAGCTGCTAACTTAGCATGTAGTCATTAACAAAAATGTAAACTCACTAGTGAAAGATGCAGCTTAGACAGAATATAATCAGTAGTGAGGATGAAATGTCATGAGAATGTGTATCCAACTTCCCTTGTTTAGCTTTGTTCAAGGCTGAGAACCCAAGTATTTGACCTTGTTAGAAACTCCCTTGGTTTCCCTCCCCACCCCGAGCCCTGGCCAGGCTTTGGGTGGAATCCAACAGGAGAATGAAACCAGATATTTTCTGCTCAAAACAAAGGTGCCAGTTATTCTGGCTTGCTGATTTTTGGTATATAAGGCTGGACCCTCTTGCCGCGACTTTGGAAGCCTCACCTACGGGTAGACACATCGCGTAGGACTTCCCACTTGCAGGGAAAGGCTCTCCAAATCCTCGCTGCAACCGGGGCTGCCCAGCGCCTGCGGGTCTGGATGTTGGTAACGTATGCAAGTGGTGAGGTGTCTTTCTTAATCACTATTCTCCCCATTGTGTAGTAATGATTAGGTGCATTACCCCGTATTTTCCTATTTGTTGCTTTAGGTGCATTATTCTGCATTTTCTTACTGCATGTTTTCTGTAATATGCTGTTACATTATTTAGTTATCACCAGTACAATATGCCTACTCTTTTCACTCTGGTGTCTGAGTTTAATTGGTATCCTTAATCAGCAAAACAGTCTTACAAACTGTTTAACAGAGAATGGCTTCAGTCTTAAAACATCTGTCTTTCTGAATTGTTTTTTCAAACTGATGTTAAGACTTCACTTAAGTCGTGCTGCATTTGTCAAATGTGTTTTCTGCTCTATGTACATTGACCTACCCAAGTTATCTGCATGTTGCTGTTATGGACAATTCTTTAACCTGATTTAGAAGTGTGATGTGCTCAACTTTCACTGCACTCCATTCATGTACTTCTGATTCCCGTACAGATCAGGAGCACTAAGATTCTAAGTCTATATTCCATATTGTTTTGAAAATATATGTGGAAAAGTTAAAAGACTGATTAAATATTGTACTGACAATACTTACGTAAGATGTACTGAAGTTTCCTTAAAAGACATTTATCGGCAACTATTTTATCAAATTTGCAAAAGTTTGAAAGGGAAGCTGCTTGAAACAATGAATATTGCTTTTTGAAGAACTTCAAATGTATTTTGAGACTGAACGCAGTATTGCTTCTTGCTATGTCTTACCCTGGCAAAGGAGAACAAATGTCACAAAGAATCATTTTAAATCTGTTAGAAAAGCTGCAGATACAACCTTGATCCTGATGCCACAATTCTTATGTAAGTTTTCCATTCTGTAGGACTGTTGGCTGGATGTGAAACATGAAAAGGTGAATTAGGATCAGTTTAGCAAGATTTATCCAGTATCGATTAAAAGCCAGATCCTATGCATAAGAAACAATATAATGCTTTCTGTTGTCAAACCATTTCACTTCAGTCACTTAATTTTTAATGTGGAACTATAACAAGTTGTATTACAAATTTCTCCACACAGAACTGGTCATTTTCTGCTTATGCTTTTGAATCTCTTTTGGAGAATCATGAATTCAAGAGTGTGGGTATGTGTAAAACTCAAAGATGCTTTTTCAGGAGTAAACCAAAGGAAACTAGAAAAATGCAAATGTAGTGTAAGTTGCTTTTTCTGTTAAAATTTCAAGTTCTGAGTGCTTGTCGAGTGACTTTAACTTTGATTTTTCAACCCCTGATGCAATGGGAAAAAAGTGTTAATTAGTTTCTTGATTTTGAATGCAAAATCTCTGTAATCGTCATAATAAAGGCATTGTTGCTGCTTTACATAAAAGTTAAAAACTCAAAATGTCTTATGTGTCCACTGATTTTTTTTCTTTCTTACAGCTCTGCCAATATCTGCCGTGCTGAAATGTTTTAATTTTTGAATTTTCTTCCTTTTTATCTTTGTTTTCTCTGTTGCTGCTTTTTCTGTGACACAAGCCTTTCATTATAGTCACTCTTCTTTTTTCCTTCCCCACTTCTTTCTTTTCCTTTTTAAAGCCATGAGAAGCCGATCCATTGGTGAATGTGCTCTGCCATCGGCCTATATACGCAGTGCTAAAAGTGCTCCTGTTCTGATCCATACTTCCAAACCCTTCTTGCCTGATATTGTTCTCACTCCCCTTTCTGATGAGCTTTCAGGTAGTGCCACCTCTGCTAATTTCTGCACCCCCTTTATCACTTTTTTAAACCTTCTGCTTTCAAATTCTGCTAAATCATTAAATTTTTCAAAGTAAAAATACTTGGGGGATGGGGGGAGAGGGGAAGAGATTAAGAATGAATATTTTGAGTTATCTAAAATACCATGCTATTTTGCAATTCATTCTGGAACTGTTAGAAGTTAGTGCTGTGCCAATGTTTACTATCATAACATGAAAATTAGAGAAATCTCTTGCTTTTTCAATTTATCGGTAAGCAGTAAGATAGCATCTGTCTACCAGAGAGTACAACTACTCTAAAGTTTTTATTTGTGATGAGTGAGGGAAGGAAAGGAAGAACATAATTTTACTTCAATTTGCATCTTGCTACATAAATTTCTGAATTCAGTATCATTAAATGCTGTTTGGGCAACCATGATAATGATATATTTTAGCTCCCATGAAAAAAGACTCTCTGAAGTATATGGTATCATATAATACACTTTACAGTAAGCCTGTTTTTCATTAATGTATAAAAACATTTTAAAAATCTGTACAGTTTGGAATTTTGAAGTGCCTTGTTTTGGTGGTGGTTTCCAAATGATCCATTTTTTACAGAGTTGTAGTTTTCCTCAACGTTTGGTCCAGCAGGGTGGTTGGATAGGAGTTTGACAGTAGCTTTCTTTGGATAATTTTCTTTGAACAAGTAGATTCAATAATTAGAATTAGCACAGATTTTTAAAAATGCATGCATGAAAGTTTACAGATAATTTTTTTTTTTCCTGTACTCTAGCTATTACATAGGTGTAAATTAGTAGTGTGTTAAGGCTGACAATCGTATTATGCCTTTGTCTCAATGAGTGAAAAAAAGAGAAGGCATAGTGGGAAGACTATATATAGTCAAAACTGTGTACAAATATAAGGACTTAATGGCAGTAATTTTTTAATGGAAGATACGTTCTTTTTTTAACTTTTCTGACCCTTCTGCCTGTCTTTGTTACGAGAGAAGTACCAAGAACTGTATTTTCATAATTATACTTTGTTTTGTGTCCAAAATTAAGTCGTCTTGTTGTGAAACAGAAACTTGGTGCCTTAGTATTCAATCTGAAAACATACAGAATCAGGAAAGTTCAATGAACCCACCATAGTGATGCCAGACTTTCACAATGAAAAATTATAAAGTATTTGAATGCAAATCTTCACAACACAAATAATAATAAAATACAAATTATATGTAATAAAATAACATATGAATGCAAAAGATATCTCTTCTGAGATATAAATTATTAGAACTTAGAAGATAGGGCTTTTTATAGGAAAAATACATGAACAACCTATTAGAAATAGATCTTACCTGGCCATAACATTGTTGGAAATAGTCAATTCTTCATGAAGATCTTAAGAGCACCTGCAGAAGGGAATGAGCTTTCACAGTGAACTATTATTTTGTCATATAGTCATTTATACTTAATTATCCTGCTTAAAGAAGGCAAAAGTGCTTTTGCAGTCAGTTTTACCATCCATGTTTCTGAAAAGTCTCGGCTTGCATCTTTCCTCTAATGTGTCCCAAACCTGATGGCTGTCTTGCTATTATCCTTTCTGTTGATATCCCATACAAAAACTGCATGACTATCGTAATTCTTAAAAGTGAAATAATTTTACAGACCTTTGCACTTCTAGCATAGAAAATGTCCTAGGCGCTTCTTGGTTTTGGTGTCTTCTCAAACAGATAGGTGTTGAAACAGCTTCATGATGTGCCCAAGAATCTTGAACATTGCCAGAAAACTAAAAAGCTCTAGTGAAGAAAGCAAGCTGTTAGAGTGTTGATAGGGAAGTAGCAGAGTAAAGGAGAAGCTATCCACTGGATCAGGGTGCACTTTGTTCTTTTAATTTTCTGCACTTTTTATTGCTCTGTCTCTCTTTTTTATTTTTTTTTTTTTAACATGGAGTGTTATAGTTTTCCTTGCCTTTTCCTCTTACAGTAAATACATTCTTTTCTGGAAGCCTTCTGTGTCCAGATGTACAACATGTAATTTGGGAAGTAATCAAATTGTTTCTGTCATAAGCATGCGTTAGGTAATGAATGATTTTTAGCTAGCTGTGACAGCCCTTCCTCTTATTTCATGATTATATGAATATCCCTGTTACGCAGACTGACTTTCGGATTCAACACAACTCGAAGGAGAGGCTATTTCAAATGATGCCAAAAGAATAGGATGCCCTAATCTTAGGTTTTCTGAAGTAGTATTCAGCTTCTTTTTAGCTGTGAAACTCCTCGTTGAAAGATTGACTCACTGAACGCTGGTGAATTTTGACAGGTAGTCCAAAAGAAAGCATTTATGCCAAAACCTTTATCTATACAGTACAGTATATTAATTTTCAAGAGTAAGGCAGAACACCCCACTATAATTTGTTATTTATTGAGACATAATGCTTCTGCTTGAAGATCAGTAGGTTAATAAAATTTATTGTAAAAGCTCAATATTGACATCTAGTCATCTAGCATCATAGAGAATGCTTTCCTAAGATTGTAATTCCTTCATGTAGTTTCTTAGTTATGCTGTATTTCCATGTGCAGAATATTTGAAACTTTTCAAATAGGATCCAGAAAGTGGAAGTGAAGATTTATACTTTAAGATTTAACTAAACAGTAAAGTGATTTGATATAGTGCAATTGTTGCAAATCTGCAATATTTTTAAAAAGAACTTTTCTTTTAACCTGTTAGAATCATAGGAAATCCCGTTTTATATATTCACAGGATAACTAGAAAAATAACCATTAATTCCTGGAACTGTTGAGGTACAAGACCACTTGTGAAAAAAAGTGTCAGTGAGATGTAGGCAAGATTCCTTGAAGCAGTGGGCCACAATGGCAGACTAATGAATTGCAGGCGACAGATTTTTCCATATCCACTGGGACTAAAAGAATCAAAGGAAGTATTAACATGAAAGGGAGACATATATTATGCCTTTACAACCTTGCTCCCTAATCAGTAAGTAATCATTAAGATGAAATATAAAGAAATCATAATTGTAATTTCAATATGGCTGTAATTATTCTTTAATCCCAGAAACTCACAGAATGATTGTATTCTTATAAAAGAATTGAAATGAAAGCTGAGAAGCAAAACATTGTATTTTTCTCCACTTTCTGAACTAACTTTCCATGATAAAATAGAATCGTGTCCCAACATTATATGGGAATCTTCTACTTGCGCTTGTGGCCTTGACAGAATGTGTCTCTCCATGAGTTTGTATTTTAGCCTATCTATCTCCCACTTGATGCTGAAAAATTACCTTTTCTTTCTGCCTTCTAGCAGAAAAAGGAGAGGTAAGGTTGATTTAAGGGAAGTTGTGATTGAGTGAGATTTCTAGAACTACCAGTTTCAATCTCTTCCTCGCTGTAATGTATTAGGAACCAGGACAGCGTTTTTCCTAAGTACATGCAGTGTGTCAGATACACAGCCTTCTGGCGTACAATTGCAATGTAGTTAGTGAAAACTCCTTAGGAATTGATGGTGTCCCAGTTTGACTGTATACCTGTGTGCAAGGGGGAGCCCTGGTTGTGAAGGAGCTGTTCATTTGGTTTTTTAAACATTGTCTGTATTTTCAGCGCTGATATTGCAATAACAGTATATTTTTAATTTCCTTAATTTATTCCTCTGTTCTACAAAAAAGAAATCTCTATTGGCACAAGCACTACACATTTGTTTGAAAATGTTTGTGTACTTGTATGTGCTAATCATGTGTACGTGAGCACCTAAAATTAATACTGGATCAACACTGAAATAAATCTAGCTGAATTTATTTCAATTTGTGGAGCTGCTTGGCGTGCATTTGGAGTTCCCCATCCAGTAATTTTAACATCCTAGAAAATCATAATCGCTGCATGCATGCACAGTATGCAATCCTCAGGCTGCTGCTTTAGATAAGCTTGAGTTTATGAAAGACATGAAAGATGCACACTGATGGCTCAAGATGAGATCAGTGTATCATAGTTACATATATTAATCTCATATATAACATTATCATACATATTTTTGACTGAATCCTATGGTCCTTTCTTTGCAGCTGTAAGAAATAGCATTGAGTATATAAACATAACTTGTGTTAATCTCTGCCTAATAGAGTTTGAAATAACGGTTACAACTAGAGAGAGACACCATTCATTTCAGAGGGTATTCATTCATATAGTTAGTAATAAGTGAACAAGACCAGTCATGAGAAATTTGTTGCTTATCAAAGCTGAAAAGAGAGGAAGGGGATAATAAATTGTGCCGTACACGATGATTTTCCATTCATGTTTATTTTCTGAAATAGCTTGGATGTCTACTCTTTTTCCAATATAGACCTCTCTATTTCCTGTCTAATCGCTTCTTTATAGTTCAGTAAACTTTGTATCAGGTCAGATTTTAATTTTCAAATTTTAACTTCTCTGAAAAATTGAGCATGGAAATACCACTTTTCATCTTCTTCCAACACATACATTTAGTTAAGTAGAGATGTATCTCATTCTTCCAGTTTATATGCTTTGCGTAGAAGGAAAATATGAGAAAATCCAGCTCTAACAATCTCAAAAAAGTGTGAGCACTTTAAAACAGGCTTTTAATGTGACTTCAGATTCTCATTATTACATATTACTGAAATAGGTATAGAGATCCATGAAGTAATAATTTGAAATACTTTAAAATTAGTTCAACATAGTTCAACATAGTTTATTTTGGCATCAGATTTAGGGGAGGGAAAGGGGCTTAAATTTTGTGCTGATTTTAAGTAAAATCACCACTGCAGTCCTGAAGATAAATCCTCTAGATAGAACCACAAGGTAAGTCAGTTTATTGTGGCAAGTAACTCTTGTTGGTGTTCATTTAAGCTGTTTATTGTTATTCCTGCCTTTAAAAGCATAACTACAACTTTTTAAGTGGTAGATAGTAAAAAATAAATCTGGGGAATAAAGAATTCTATAAAAAACCAAAACCAACACCAACAAAAAATGAGAACATTGAGAAAGCTGTTTCTACCTTACTGTTCAAGTGCCTGTCCCATAAAGAGACTGCAAGGGAAGTGTGAATTCTTACAATTAGTTGAATTGTCTGTAGGAGATACTTACTCTTGCCTACACCGGTGATTTGATAGTATGTAGTGTTCCTATAACATTATCAGGAAATCTGAAGAGGAGCATGAAGGTTCTTTATTTTGATGTATGATGTGAAGTGGGCTGAAGATACTTCTGTACAATTCCTAGGTGATCCATGTTGGAACTGCAGCTTTCAGTAGAGTTAACTATGATTTGTACTGATGCTAACATATTAGCAGTCTAAACAGAGACAAGGAATCACTAATTTAAATGGTCACAACAAATGTTCTGGTCTTTCCATAAACAAAAGTGGTTTTACTCAAATGTTAACTGTTGTGAAGCTACAGGATGTTTTTCAGTACCAGAGTCCTTAATTTGGACAGTCTCACAAATGTCACATTTGCTTGTGTAAAACTGGAAGAAGAGGGGGAGGTAAGCCTTCATCAAGTATGTAGTTTGTCATTTTGAAGATGAGAGACAAAACATCCTTCTAGGGAAAAAGGGTATAATCTTTAAGTTATCCATCATGTGCAGCATGTATCCATTCTGTATAGGGCCAGCACTTTCCTGTCGTTTAAAAGCCTTAGTCTTTAGATGTATAGTATATTACATATGCCATAATATTCATAATCATATGATAGTATTCTTTATTCAGTAATTTTTATATATTCATACAAGTTATGAAAAAATAATAGTTTTCCACTTCAATAGGCATTCCTAATTTTCCAGAAAACTTACTTGTTCTCTTTGGAGTTGTGCATTTTTCTGAAGATGTAAATTCCATGAAGGGTACTACTGTTAAGCTAATTTGTATTCCAGGTAACCATTTCCTGAACAAGCTAGCTGGAATAATACTGGTTGAATTATTGAACTTATTGGCACAGCCCTAGCTTTAACTGTATTTCCAAACGTTCCATGGTCTCACTGTTTGTTCTCATGCATGTTAACATATAAAACTGTGTTCTGATGGTCTAACTCATTTATATTGCATTCTGTACTGGATACTATGTGCGTGTGTTTTTAACACTCTAGTACTGGAAAAAGTATTTTTGTTGTACTTAAGAAAACAAGGCTCTGGACTTTCCCGGCTTTTAAAGTCACATAATTAGGATGTAGTGGTAAATAAATATTGTCTCTGTATGTAAATTTTAGTGCATGTTACATATACTTTTTTCCTACAGACATTGACGATGCTCAAATTCTTCCACGTCCATCTCGAGTCAGACATTTTTCACAGAGTGAGGATGCTCCAAGTGAAGTTTTTGGTGCATTAAATGAGGAACAGCCACTGCCACGAAGCAGCAGCACCTCTGACATCCTGGAACCATTCGCAGTTGAACGAGCCAAAGGTGCAGTTCCTGTCATTGACAGTTCATCCCATCATGCTCCAAGCTTACAAAGTTCCACTGAGACCTCTTCAATGCATAGATCCACTGAAAGCCATATCACTGATACAAATAGCAGAGAGTCCTCCTTGGAAGTTGGGGATAGTATTTATGACCATCTTTGTCATTTAATAGGGCCAGTAGAATTTGCAAACACAGCCTTTGAACAAAGCCAATATGTTGACCTTGAAGGTGAAGATGATCTCCTTTCCTCTCTGAGAGAATATCTTAAAGAAAAAGAAGAACTTTGCGGTAACTTTGAGATAGATAAATGTGAGGCTTCTGCTCACGAAGTTGATACGTCAGTAAATAGGAATGATAGATTACCACTGGATGGATTAGAAAATAGAGATCAGACTGGTCAATGCACGAATAGCATCACTGTTACAGAAAGAGCTGATAACACAGAGCTGCACCCAGAACAAAACCAAAGTGGCTTTATAAGTAATATTGCACCTACTCAAGTAGACATTTTTACAAGAAATCAAGCGCTTGATAAAGCCAGACAGTTAAATATTGATAAACAATATGAAAGTGTGTTTGATCATGGGTCAAGTAGTCCTAGCAGCAAAGAAGGGAAGAGATACCTGTACAGGCAAGCAGCCACTGAAGCTGATGTAGATTTAGTTGTGGAAGCAGCAGTAGCTGAAAAGCATAAAAGTGCCCAGTTTAATGAAAAAGTAACCAACTCACGTGTTATGCATGCAAAGAAAATTCTTCCTAAAGCACCAGTTAACCCTCAAATGCCTCACACCACAGGCACAAGCAAACTGTCACCAACTAAAAGGAGTATATCTGAAACTGTAACTCATAGGGCCAAAATCATGAAAATAACGACTAAAAAGAGAAATAGTGTTCATGTTACTTTTAGGCCATCTACTGAATCGGTTCAATTTTACAATCCTCTTGAGAGCAAAGAGGCCGCTTGGAAAGCAAGACTTCGTAAACTCAGTGGCTTCAGTAGTAGTGGTAGTGGTAGCAGCAACAGCAGTACCAGTGCAAGCACCAGCTCATCAGCTGTCACAGAGCTGGTTAGACCTGGAATATATAGACCTCTAGATGCAATCAGTGCTGCATCAGCTGGCAGCAAGCAAATTAAGGAATCTGCAGAAACTCAAGCAGCCATGTTGCAAAAAGAAGCTATTGCAGTTAATCAGTTCCATAATCGTAGTGCCTTTAGAGCATCAGGTCAGGAGTCAGCACAACAGCAGGGCTCCCTGGGTGGTGTTTATAAAACTGTTGTACATGCTCTTTCGAAGCCGAAGGCAAATGTTTCCCCACAGAGGCAGAACAGAATGCCAGCAGAGGCTCCACTGAGGGATCTGTACAGTCATGTAATGGGCTATTTTGGAAGGAAAGCTGCAGGTGAGCACTAACAGTGTGCAGAGCGCAAAAGAAGAAAGGCAGCACCAGTTTGGCTTAATGCAACTGAAGCAAGCTCTGATAAGCAATCAAAAGGCTTTGGGATGATCACTGCTTTCCCTGTTTGGTTATGCATGCGCCTACAGCCAGCTGATTTTTCTCCCAGCATAAGTTACTTTTACATACTTTAAATTACTAATTTACCTTTTCAAGATATTTAGTTGAACCTCTTTGCTGCTGAAGACCATCAGGTTAGGGAAGAGGAAGAGACAGTAAATGACCTAATAAAGGATTAAGCCCTGAGAGTTTTGAATTTTCATCTACCATGCAGAGCCTTAAAATTTAGCCTACTGAATGATTGGCATATGCATATTTTATCAGAATTTGCTATTCCACTCTGAGTGTAGTTTGTTTGTCCAGAACGACCTGGCTCTCGACCAGCTAGGTTGAACTAATTGTATTTCTGGTTCATTTAGTGTGTTTTCTTCTTCCTCCTCCTCCTCTTCCTCCTTTTCCTCCTCCAAAACAAAGAAGCCCCTCAAATTTATATTTGGAGATCAGTTTAGATAACTTTTTAAAAATAGTCTGAAACAGAAATCTATTACTGGAATGATTTCATTGCAACAGTTCTCTGTAAGTCTAATCATAGATTAAAGTTTTGTTTGAGTCTTTCAAAACATGCTGTAGGCCTTTCTGTATTCATTCATCAAAGTGGATACAGTTACATCTTTCGTTGCTTTCTTTTTTCTTGGAATCATGGATGTTCATGAAGGTCTCATGATAAGTCTTTCTCCTACTAACTATGAGACCTCTGTGGACTGATCAAAAAAGGCCGTCACTCTAATATCCATTGTCTTAGTTCACATAACCTTAAAAGAACAATGAATTAACTTTCAGCAGTAATGTAGGTTTTCTTTTTTCCCGTTGTTATGCTGGCATGATTAACAGAGGATTCTGTAATGCATCCTGCATCGAGATGTTAATGCCACCTGAGGGCAGTCTTTGTAAGCATAGCACCACGAGAGTGACTGTCATGGGTCTCAAAAAAGCGATTTGCTCCTCTGCAGAATCTAGACTTCTGAAAAATAGATGTTTAGAAAGCACTAATTTTAGAAGTACCTTTTATCTGAAATCTGTAACATGTTGCAGAGCCTCATTATTAGGATAAACTACACTGTGGTTTTATGAGAGATGACAATGAGGGAAAAATTCTTATAGACAAAACATGAACTGGAATAACTTGAAGACTTTAAAGGTGAAGATCATGAAGTCAGGTGTAACAGCCACAGTTAAATATGAACAGTATAGTTATATCAAAAATATAACACTGATAAATGAGTGAACTTAATTAATTGTTCATAACCGTTGACCATCCAGTTTGACTTTTCATTCCATGTACGAGCCTGTAATTTTATTACATAACATTTTCTGTGCACTATTTATACTAACTGTATACAGTGCTATGTTGACACTCGTCATTAGTACATATTACAACCTTGTTTACTTTTTCCAATACATTGCTCTTCATTAGGAATGCAGTGAAGAAGGAGCCTGTAGGAATCATAAAATTTTCAGGATTTATTACTTATTTGTCATGATACGGAGGAAAAATATATGCTGTATCCTTAAAGCAAGCATTAACAACTTTGAGTAGTGCTTACCTATAAGCTTCTTGCTCTTGAAGGTGGTACTGGAAATCGACTAACCCCTGCTTAGTGGGAAGAAGAAGCCGTACTAATTCTTGAAGTAGAATCTGCTTTAAAAGAGGGAAATTCTTAAAATGCATGTTTGGCAATTTTGATTTTTTAATTTCTGTTAATTAGCAGGTTTTTTCATTTGTTACCTTTTGTTTTGAAAATGTCTTGATGTGTTCTTTACTATATACAGTTGTCCATTTACTTTTAGCTAATAGAGAGGACATGAGTCAAAAGCTGCACCCTATTGATAGTGATATTGGCAGTAGCAATACAAATGTTCCTGACCTCATGGATGAATTTATAGCTGAGAGACTCCGCAGTGGTAGTGCACTGGTAAGCCTTTACACTTCCTACATTTCAATATATAAGTCTGCATATATGCGTGAACTTGTCAGTGACGTTATAAATCAGTTCACTAAAACGTTTTTCTCTGGATTTTATGAATCAGAAAGAATTAAGAATATCACTTAAATTATTCCTTGCTTTTGATATAGATTCATGCCATTTTGTGCCATTTTATGCTATTTGTGTTTTCATATCTATTAAATCTTCATTGTGGAAACAATACAGAAGTTATTGTCAGATGAATAGTCTCATTGAATTAAAAGGCCTTAATTGCACCTGTAAAGATCTTTGTACACAGACACTTTCAGAATAATAATTTATATGTAAATTTGCAGTCTTCAGTGTGGTATGTAGTTAGGTGCCATGCTGTAGTATGGTACTATACAGGTATAGTCAGTGCAACGGACTGCGGAACTACACCGGTACATGTTTTTTCTTCATTTTTTTATTTCACTTACAAATGTTGAATAATTTGTTGTAAATACTTCTCTGCTAATTGAACCAACTTTTCATAGGCTTTCTTCCTACACTTTTCCAGAGGTGTCATGTTGTTTGGAATGTCATTCATAATGAAAAATTTTAATCAATTTTAAGTCAAGAATTTCTGGTTACTGTTGAATACTTACAGAAAGAGACAACTGATTTGAAGAGATAAGTGTTTTATTAACTAGCAATGAAGGGGGAAATATTAAAAAAAGTTGCAGATGAAGACAGAATGGGTAACAATTTAAATGTAGTGTTTCAAAGTTGTTCAGTTCTTTTTTCTGCTTAGAATTTTTTAAGATTTTTTTTTTAAAGGTCATTTTGAGACATACTCCTGTAGAAAGTTGTCAACAAGTAGTTCAGTTGTTGCTAATAAGGGGCAGAAGAAGATTCTTTGAAGTAATTAGAAAAACTTATTATCTTATATAAATGGCAAGAGAGGACCTATAGAGTTTGTCCAAATATATACTTTTTTCTCTTTTGTATTGAACTCACATTTATGAAACTTGATTGTTGGTGCAAAGTGTTCTTGTTAGCATGTCTTGAGTTACAATACAAAAATGATAACATGAAGTCTATTGAAAAAAGTTAATCTGCAAATTAATAAAACAGAAATAATCACTACTGGCCACAGAAGAGAGAAAGAGGGGAAATACTGTTTGTTTTCACATAGATGGGCAAGAATATTGATTATTAATAGTTCAGACAAGAGAATTGATACTTTCCTTAGGTAGCAAAAACCAGGCAAGGTGTTTGAATAAGTATTTTGAAATTGTTACTGATTTTGTAATCTAGCACACAAGAAAAAGATACGCCTTCTTAAAACAGAGTACCAATTTACTAAGATGAGTTTTAGGTTGTTGTATCTATTGAATGCTAAAACCTTGTATCATTAAAAGCTTGTCAGTCTGAGTAAATCTCTAATTAGTAGTACGGTAAAAGAATAGAGAGGTAACTAGGCCTAGTGTAAAAGGAAGTAATTTTCAGTCTCATAATGCATAAAGATTTCAAGCCATTTCATACAATGGCTTTTCTACATTTATCTCTCCCTCTCTCAAGCAAGCAGTCCTATCTGTGAAAAAAATGTCTTGAAGAAAGACTCCAGATAGAACACCACCTTACTTTTACATGAACAAATCTATGTGCCGTATTTCTGCTATATGCTGCCTTTGGTGTCCAAGTCAATGCCAAGGTTTTGGCTTAATCATAAAAAAAATAATACATGAATTAGTAAATTCATTTGCTTGTGGTGTCCATTAAATTTTTGCTTATAGCATGGTAGCCTATAGGCCAGAAAACACAAAATTCCCCTTTTTTTTGGTGCTTTGTCTGGAACCAAGGTTAACAAGTTTTCTTTAGTAATTTAGACATTATATGGATATAATTCACTTTTTACTATTGTTCTTTCTCAAGACTTACTTATATGTGTGTGGTACATGCTAGTCTGAATCCTAGCCTTTTAAGGTACGTGCCCAAAAATTCATTGTTTAAAGAAAATTTATATTTATTAAATTCTGTGTCTGCATGGGTTGTTCACTTACTGCTGCCTGCCTGGGGTTTTGGAAAGTCTTGGCTATGTATGTCATATGATGACAATTTCTGGTTTAGGTACTTATGAACTACTTGATACATTCTGACACTTGCAAATGTGGGATTGCTTTTTCCATTTTATGTAAATAAGCCATTCAAGATTGTAAGATAATTTGTCTCTTCAATGTTTAGAATGTGACAAGAAGAGGAAGCAGTCCTGGCAGCCTGGAAGTTCCTAAAGACCTTCCCGATATATTGAACAAACAGAACCAAATGCGTCCTATAGATGACCCAGGTGTGCCTTCCGAATGGACATCACCTGCCAGTGCGGGCAGCAGTGACCTCATCAGTTCAGATAGCCACTCTGACTCTTTCAGCGCCTTCCAGTATGATGGCCGCAAATTTGAAAGCAAGTATATTTTTCCAAAAGTGATAGCATTTTTGATTGATTGTGAATTTCCCTTTTTTTTTTTTTTTTTTTGTAAAGTTGTATGCCAGCAGTAAAGAGAGTTTCTTTTGGTTTCCTATTGAAATCATTAACAAGTTAATGGAGCAAGCAGAGTTCTTGAGAGAGGCTATTGTGTTTGTAGTATACTAAACAAAACAGCACTGGAACGCTACTGCACAAAAAGCAGAAGTTAGAAAGCAATATTGTCTTCTCCCTGGAGAAATATAAAAGTAAAAGGTTACTTCTTTTGGAAGTTATTTAATTCTTCTCAAAACATTTAGGTAAAACTTAGTTTAAAGAAGGACTTCTGATATTTTTACAGAGGTCTTTGTGTAACTATAGATTAATCAAGATACTAAGTGTGATATAATGGTAAAATTAGTACGCTTTGTGTAATAACACAGTGCTTTTCATTAATTTCATTTATCCATTCCTACTCTTGTTCAACAGAAGGGGTCATTATCATTGCTAGGAATTACAACTTCATGTATTATGTAGGAGAGAAATAATGTTTATATGGTAGAATTTATTGAAGAAATTACAGTTTTTAGATACATAGATGTTATGCAACTAAGTGATGGTATTTAAATCTGCATTTCAGCATGACATTTTTTCTTTAGTGTTGAAAATGCCATTTGTTAGAAGATCATTTGCCATAATATTTTTAGTTTGAACTTAGTGCTTTAACAACCAACTTAGATATTTCTTCCAGTTTGTAAATTTTGCACATAAATTCCTTAATGTATGTTTCCATTATTTTTACTTTATTTACATGTAGGTGCACTTGCAGCAACTAAACAGAATACAGGGCATGCAATAGGAGTGCCTTCTCCAGAAGTACAGTCACAGTTTTGTGACAGAAATGAGAATATTCATAATAGTTAATTACTTTCTGCTGTTACATTTTATGTAAATTTTGTAACTGTGTTAGGAGACGCACATACAAGTTTTCCATGGAGGATTTGGAGGTTCTGGGCTTTTGGTTTTTATATTAGTGGTATTTTTAGATTGTAAGTTAATACAGCGCTTCCCTCGTACAGATTTCAGCTTTGGCACTGAAGCAGGGACTCCAGCTTCCACTGACGTTGATGCAATTTCAGGACAGCAACAGAGTGCTGAGGAGCAAGAAGTGGCCAGCCTAACTACACTCCACATAGATTCGGAAACAAGTAGTCTCAATCAGCAACCATTGTCTGCTGAAGCTGCAACTATTACTGGTAAAGTAGTTTAAAAAAAAAAAAACCCAACACCTAAAAAAAGGCATTTATTTCAGAAATTTTTCACCCATCCTGAAGAATGCAAGTTCCAGCTTCTGCAATGAACCTATATTCTGTATAAGATGATTCTTGGATTTCAGTTATTTTTTGATTGCTATTGAAAAGTGATGTGTGAAATAACATAAGTGGAAAACCTTTGTCTGACTTAAGTTACCCATATGATCCTTTCCTTGTTGCTGAATGTATTTTAAACCCTTCATGAGAAAACCTATACAATTACCAGGGAGAAAACTCTTACCACATAATGTATGCTAGATCTCTTACAAGTATCCTTCTATTATTGGTAGTCAAATAGCTAATTTTCAGGAAGAGTTCCTTCCTTGGAAGGCTTTGACAGTGCTCTTTCAAACCAGTGTATCACACTGACATATCATGGAATTCTTTTATATCCATCCATCTTAACCTCTCTCTATATTGTCTGTTGTGTAACTGGGAGCTTTTAATTTGCAAAATGTTACTCGGGCATGTAAGAATCAGTTTCCATTTGTGTAATTTAAGAATTATTCTTCTTTTAGTATTTTCTCTGTTGCTTTCATGAAAAAGTAAGCCTGTTAGGAAGCAGTGTTTCACAGCCTCAGTTGATAGGCTTGGGGCTCCACCAGTTTACTTTGCAACTGTTTCTTGAGAAAGAGAGAGAATAACAGTTAGGTTAGCAATCACCAAGTGATGCAATTAACCCAAATTGAATGGGATCCTTTCTGAAAGAGAGAATCTTCCTGTCTGAGGAGTATTTGGAAGATTGGTCTCTTGCCGGATTTTGTAAATGAGAAGTAAAGATGTCCATGCTCATTTTCGTACTCCTTGTTCCATAACTGTTATGCACTACCATTCCTGTTACAACCCTGGGAACAAGTACCTATTTATTTGTGAATGCTTATATCTACATACAGTGTCTTGTCCTCTGTGAGAAATCAAATTTTGCGTTTTCAGAGATATTGAAAGACATCTTTACTTCCCCAGCCACAATTTTCACTTTTAAAAATTGCCTTTCTGCTGAAAGAAGCATGGTATTAGCTTTCTTGGACATTGTTGTTCAGTTTGTTCAACAATGTTCAGCTTGACTTTTGTTCTCTTCATTTTTCTCTTTGATGTGTGCTTGTTGAAAGTCCTCACAGAAAATCTGTTCTTTTTCTGTTTGTTTGTTTTTGTATGTTAATAATTTCATTACTGTTTGGTATTTTTGTCCAAGCTTGCACTGTAATTGAATTGATAAGATTGCAGTTAATGATTGAGTTGTCCATTGAGAGATTCTGTGGCTGTCTCTTCTTGTTGTTTGGACCACTGTTTTAGAGAGGCAGCTTTTGTGTGTCTTATGCATTTAGCTGGGTTTCCCGAGGAAGCAAGACTTGTTCAATTACACTGTCTGTCTCTGACTGTTCTACACCCCCAACAATGTTGGACCCCATTGTCTAATTTCTGCTAAATTGACATGTAAGAAAACAGAAGGACATTATTTTATTGAAAGTTTTATGAAAGGCAGCTATCTAGTGAAAATTGCATGTATGCCGAGTCCCATGACAGGAAGGCTGTAATGTGAATTCACTATATTAGATAACAGCAAATCCATGCAGAAACTCAACCTCAAAACACACTTGTAAGAAACAAGTTTTCAGTGGTTCTGCTGCTCAGAAAACTACTTGTTTCTAAATAGCTTTGCTTTGGAGGTTTTTGGAAGGAAAATTTCTTCTTGGCATATAGGCGTTATTTCATATTCTTAGCAAATGATTGAATTTACTATTGATTGCTGTTTACTAGTCCTAGAACAAGTTGAACCCATAGTAGTCTCAGTCAAATTTGGATCCACATATACTGGAGTATCTGTTAGTGCTTCTTAGAAGACTCCAGTAGTTCAGCAAATTTGCCATAATTATTTATGTCCATTCTCTTCCATCATATGAAGGTCTTTCTCCCTCCCTCCTCTGCTCCCTTCCCCTCTACTCCCTCCCTCCCTCCCCTGCCAATTGTTTCTCTCCGTCTCATTCCCTTTCCTTTCCTCTCTACCCAACTCTCCCTCACTTTCTCTCCTCCCCATCACTCTTTCTTGCTCTTTCTCTTTATCTACTTTCATCCATCCCCACATAATGAGCAGAATGGAAGAGAAGTAGGAAAAGATTTTTTTTTTTTAAACGTCTTTTAAGTGTGTATTTTACATTATCTTTGTGAGCATGTGGAAAACAAGTGATCAGTAGCAAGAGGAGAGTATCATTACCTGTCGTGTGAAAGAGTAGTCTGTGTGTGAAGCAGTAATGCCTATCTCCCTGCATTAAAGGTGTTGATTTAAATGATGGTAAAAGCTTCATTGCCTTTGCCATTTAAATCAGATAGAGACCTCTGCAGTTTAACAATGTAATTAAGTTTGTTTACTACAATTTCTGTTCTGATAAGACTGACATTTTCTGTCAAGTTCTTTAAACAATTTGTTCTCTTTACAAGAAAGAACACTTTGCAGCCAATAATTTGAGAAAATTAGTATTTTAAAAGACTCACTTTTTCATTGCTGTCCCTAAAGTTTAGTTTATCTCTAATACTGAACTTCACATATCATTATAATATTTTTGGGCCTCAGTTACATTTATCTAAGAGTTAAAATTAATAGGTTTGAATTCTTCCATTTTAACATGTGCTGATGTGTAGGGAAGTATGTGGTGATTATCTGTTCTCTTTTTTTCTGCCATCTGACTGTTCTGACCAAACTCAGCTTTTTATAATCATCTGTAGGCAAATTCAGAAAGTGAAACTAAGGTAGTGCAGAAGAAAAGCACAAGTACCTGCTCCCTCTCCACAGATCTCTTAGTAGCAGAGACCAAATAGTTGCCGGGAGAGGATGCTGCTCAGTGGTGATTGTGGAAAAATACTTTTGCAGCACTGCCATTCAAACACTTGTATTTTCCTGTCTTAGAGGAAACAACATCTCTTTAACTTTATAAAACTTTCCCTCCATATGGATTTTCTCAGCCCAACTGGCAGATAAACACCAAAAATTGTCAGTTACTGGCTTGAGCTTTTATTTCTAAATTAACTTCTATGCATCCATAAACCTGGAAAAGCAGTTGTTCCAGGAAAATTTCTGCTTAAATATTTTTCTGGAGAGAAATTTAGGTGAAAAAATTTGGAGAGAAATTTGACTGGTTCAGAACACTGAAAGTGCTGCAGAACAAACACATTTAAAATTATTTGAACCTAAAATAGAGCTCTGTTAATCCATTTGCCTATCTGATTTTGATGTTCATCTTTCAGCTTTCATGCATGTAATTTGTCTTCTTTCAGAGCACTATTCACAGAGAGATCTGCTTACAGTTTTTATATCTTTTCTTGCCCAGATTTGATATATAGAAGTAGTTCAGTTTTCTTGTAATGTTATGTTTAGACATTTCAGTAGCTCAAGAAAATAGAAAAGGCTTTTAAGGTAACTGTTAAAAATGTCATTTGCAGGCTCTGAAAGTGCTTCTCCAATCCAATCTGCTCTTGGATCCCGATCACAGACACCCTCTCCTGCCACTCTTCATGCAGATCATATTGAGCAGAAGGATCTGCAGCTGGATGAGAAGCTCCACCACTCTGTTTTACAGACGCCAGATGACCTAGGCAATATCTGGAATAGAAAATATAAACCTGTTCTTTCTTTCTTTCCAATGCCATATAGTAAAGTAGCTAGTATTACATTAGTTGTAGACAATCCTGTACATGGCTATTTCATCTGCACTTTTAAAAATATTTAATTACCTTGATTTAAAAGCAAACAAAATCCTTTTGCATTTTATCTTGCATTTCATTGGAACTGTTAGCACTGGATTAATAGTCCAGACATTTATAATTGTTCTTTTTGATGCTTTGAGTCGTGGCAGCTTAATCTAGTATGTGGCCCTGCTATGGACTGTTTTATCATTGATGTACAAATAATAAGACATAATTTTAAAGTAATGTTATAATTTCAACTTTGAAGTTCTGTTCTTTTCCCTTTCATATTTAAAGAAATTTATAATTACTTCAACTATCTTAGCTATTGAATTCTATGATACATTCACTTTGTAAATATAAAGTTCCCATTTCTCCCATATTTGGTCTCATGGCAACAGAAGAGTGTCTGATATATATTTGAGACCCTTTTCCTTTAAATAGCCTACGGATGGACAGAAATTTGATCATTTTGCTTTGTGCTTTGAAATCTACAGCCTAGAAGCCATTAGTGTCTCTACCACAGTGGTCCAGATCTTCAAAATAAGAGGCTATGTGATTAGGCTGAATTCGGATTTAATTTTGATTTTGTATGCCTGTGGGAGCTGCAAGATTTTCAGAAGATCTTGGCAAATTCTGGTGCTGAGGTGTTTTGAAAATTTGCCTGAGAGGGGCAAAAAGGAGATTCTGGATGTGTGCTGCTTTAAAACTGTGGCTTGTTAGCTAGTTTAGTGTGGATATTTAGCTAGATAAGTGTGAGCTGAGTAGACTAGTCATCGTAATCTATCAAAGTTTTCTTTGTATGGACGAGCTAGATTAATCATCTTCCACGTAAAAAAGAACGTGCATTTGTGTAACACTGATGCGTAAAGAGAGCTAGGTGAGAGTTAGACTGGTTCTGGGTTACTGAATGTTGCCTCTCCGCTCATACAAATTTACTGCTTAAAGAACAATGGCCAGAGACGAGTTTACTCTCCCCTTTCCCTTCAATTTGCAGTAAAATACATTCCTAGTAGATTCTAAGAAAAATAATCTTTCTGGTTTTTTGGGAAAAATATAAAGTTGAAATGTAATTTTACTTGGAAGCAGGCAAGTTGAGTTCTGGAGATTCATTGACTCCAAAGAATGTAAAACAGCACTTACAAAAGGAATGGCCTTACTAGGTCCATCAGATCCTTATTAGAGCTCCAGTAGTGACTTTAAATGTTATTTATGGAAAGAATATAAGAAACGGGACAATTCTTCCTCTACAGAGTTTGATAATAGACATATAGTTAAACATATCCAGCATTGAGGTGGCTGAATGTGTAAGAAATAACTTACTCTGAAAGCCTGATCTTTTTTTCCTTTTTGGTTTTAAGAAAACTATATATGTAATACTTATAGCAGAACTTTTTCTGGAGAGGTAGATCTCACTATACTTTTTTTCTTCTGTTACAGAAACTAGTGAATTCCCCTCAGAATGTTGCAGCGTGATGGCTGGGGGAACGCTTACAGGATGGCATGCAGATGTTGCTACTGTGATGTGGAGGCGAATGCTAGGAATTTTGGGAGATGTCAACAGCATCATGGATCCAGAGATTCATGCCCAGGTTTTTGATTACCTGTGTGAACTGTGGCAGAATCTGGCCAAGGTAAAATAACTGAACCTCTTCTCCAGCCTGACCCGATAGGGCAGGATTTTCAAAAAAAAGCACCTTATATATTTACCTTAAATATTTATATTTTTGTTTTGTTTTTAATAAATGCAGATAAGAGACAATCTTGGTATTTCAACAGATAATCTAACTTCACCATCTCCACCAGTTTTAATTCCACCGCTGAGAATTCTAACACCGTGGCTGTTCAAGGTAAATTTTAGCACTAAGTGAAACAGAAATAAAAGTTTATGTTAGTGTAGAAGAGTGTTTAATGTAATTGTTTGATTTATAAATAATAAATATCATTCTAAAACTAGGCAACAATGCTGACTGATAAATACAAACAAGGAAAGCTACATGCTTATAAACTCATTTGTAAGACAATGAAGCGAAGACAAGATGTTTCTCCAAACAGAGATTTTTTAACTCATTTCTACAATATAATGCACTGTGGACTACTTCATGTTGATCAAGTAAGTTTAATTACAAAATTCAGGTTAATGTAAGTAGTATAACTAAAATTGTTTTATCAAAAATACCGAATGGATTTCAGCGGAGTAATTTAACTTTGTCTTTGAAAATAGTTATGTGACTGATACTTTTTCTAAACTTTGATAAATGGCCCTCGTGTTCTTGGTTGTAATCAGAAATGCTTTTTTTGTAGTCCATTTCAAGCAAATACAAGGAGAGAAAAGGTACTCTTTCATTTTTTTACTGGTTGTGTGTAACAGGTTGAAGCATGCAAGAAAGAGAAGGAAACAGATCTGTCTAAGGTCTACTGTTCTTCTTGCTCCCTGATGCAACACTTTAGTTAGTGGGAAAGTAAATTGTGCCCACTGCATTGGAGTAGTTTATGTCTACAGCAAGTACAGAAACCAGCAAACTAAAACATACTGAGTGTATCTAATCAGTGGGAGTAGATCTTGTTCATATTAAAACCTATGAAAAAGTCTGAAAATACTGTATGTCTTAAACACTCTTTTTAAAGGCTTGCATCAGAAGTGTGAAAAAGTTGGTTTTGAGAACTTTTTTGAGGAGCAGTTAGAGGCATAGGGAGATCAAAGGTTCAAACAACTGTTTTCATTAACTGGGCAAAATAGAACTAGTCCGGAATTATTCCACATGGCTATGGATAGGGCAGATCTCCAGTTTCTGTCCTCTAACAACCAGTTTACACTGCTTTTCTTGCTGGATTGCAAATCTTCCTATAACATATTGCCATTAAGTTGGATATCGCTATTCTTGGAGAATTATTCAGAGGAGGAAAAGGGTTATTTTTTTGCCTGTCTGAACTTGAGATGTTTTTTAATAATTGAAACATTTTATACTTTTTGGGGAAATTGTATCATGTACATTTAATTCTAAAAACTGCCTCACTAAGTCTACAAGAACATAATATGCTGGGTTGAATAAGTATATACCAGAAGTGTTATAAAGCACTTTATTATAGTTCTTTCTTTATATTTTGGTTCCATACAGATATATGTAAGAGGCTAATACCTTTTTTTAAAGTTATAGTCAGGTGATACTTGTTGGAGAGGATTAAACATGTTGTTAAGAAGGTGTAATAGTTGGTTATCTCACTATGTCTCTTGTGTACATATTTAAATGAATGGTTAATCATTTATAGAACTCTTACAAGCTAAATGTAAATGAATATAAGATGTGACCTCGTACTGACCTCGTACAATAGTGTCCAAGGTTAAATTGGTCTATAAGGTATACCACAGTTTACTTACATTAATGTGAGTAAAGTTAAGGAATTTATCTTTTTATGGTACTCTTCACTCCGTAGTGAGCGTCTTAATTGCCACAATGAATTTGCTTTCTTGCATTTTTACTTTCTACCTTTGGTAAATACCTCCCTTTTTTCATTCATTGTTCATCTTGTTGATGCTTTTTCCCTTTTCCTCCTGCAAGGATATTGTCAATACAATCATCAAGCACTGCTCTCCTCAGTTCTTTTCACTTGGTTTGCCTGGTGCTACCATGCTTATTATGGATTTCATTGTAGCAGCAGGAAGGGTGGCTGCTTCTTCTTTCCTCAATGTAAGTATTCATCAGTTCATTCTCATTTACGTGCAAGTGGAAAGGGTTTGAGAGAAAACTGAGCAGTATTTTTCCTTGACTGGGGTGTTAACTTGACCCCAGAATTCAGTGTAATGGTTAGCAAATACAGATATTGTCAGTGGTTTATTCTAGAACACTACACATGAAGTCCTCTCCAGAAAATATGTGAAGAATGCAAAAACTACTCTTGAAGTAGAGAATCTTCTTTTACTTTAGAGTTCTTGCAATTGTGACTGCCATTTATCTGTGCTTTAAAATGTTTTAAATAAATGTCCATTTTGACTGTACCTTCATTTTAAAAATATATTTATTCCTCCATATCTCTGCTATGTAATGTCTTTGATGATCAAGCTTGAGAACTCAAATCTGCAATCGTTTGCACTATTTGGATGTATTTCTGATACTGTTACCCAGGCAACTTCAGCCTTATGTAGTAATACTGATATGATTACCTACATGCTGTTGGCCTTGCATGACTGTACTCTCTCAAAGCTCCCCAGTACTCCCATCCAATTGTCTGTGAGTTTTGACTGTTTCTCACATCATTCCACCTTTAACCAACTGTGAATTCCACCCTCCCTCAAGGTACAATCTGAAGCTTCTCTCAGCTTCTTACAGTGTTACCTGTCATGTCCAGCAATGCCTCATGTCATGTCCAGTAGTTTTCCACATCCTGAACCCAAGACTTAAGCCTAGTTAGCAGCTCAGTCGTTTGTCTGTAGTCCTAACAATTTCTCTGCTTCCTTTGGACCAGCTTGGAAAATGGGAGCATGGGGTGTGCATGAGTAGCAATCCATGGGGCTGTGGTCTTGGTTTGCTCAGCTCTACAGAATTTGCAGAAGGAGAAAGGAAATAGCTGTGTAGTGTTTCAGCCATTGTTCTCTTTTAAGGCAGCTAGAAATGTCAGCTTCCTGATTGCAGTAAGAATATATATTTCTCCCCACCTTTTTTTCTTTTAGGCACCAAGAGTTGAAGCACAAGTTCTTTTAGGATCTCTAGTCTGTTTTCCCAATTTATATCATGAGCTACCA
Source organism: Strix uralensis (assembly GCF_047716275.1). Lineage (NCBI taxonomy): Eukaryota > Metazoa > Chordata > Aves > Strigiformes > Strigidae > Strix > Strix uralensis. The sequence goes on along the minus strand of NC_133975.1, from coordinate 105,041,396 downwards.
GCTCTTCACCCAAACATTCCTGACATTGCAGTGTCTCAGTTTACGGATGTTAAGGTAGGAATTTTAAGAACATTTGGGTGGTATTCTGCTACCGAGGATATGTTTAATATGATGTTTTCTCAGGAAATAATAACTAATTTTAAGATTCTAAAATTTTTCAGAAATAATTTCAAATAGATTATAAGGCTCAAGATCCCATAGAATCTTGCCAAACTTTTTACTACTAAACATACTTTATAATTGCTATTAACTTAATAATAAAGTGTTTTCCTATATTTGTAAAAGGAAATTATGTGTTATCTCACTGAATGTGTTATCTCACCTTTTCAAGCCTACTCTCATTAGGGCTATTTGCAGGTCTCAGATTTAATCAGCTAAGACAAGAAGATTTGATAGGTTCAAGATACTTTGCTTACTTTATTGAGAATTTTCAACTGGAGAAATCTGCCTGTGTTCCTAGGGGCTTTAGAAAACCTTTGTATGTCAGTATGTTCTTTTCAACAAAAAGCAAAGATTAATGGAGATCTTACCCTCTCTGTCATAACAGAGTTGGGTAGCATGCCAGTATACTGAAACTGGGCAGAGCTCAGTTCGGGTGTTTAATTTTACTGTATATGTGTCAGGTATGATTATGATGTCTGAGAACGGCTTTCCATAAGTTTCCAAACTCTTCCAGTTGAGAGAGAGAGATGATGGCTTGGAAGCTGCTTTATACCTTGCTGCCTTTTGGGGACTGATTTTGAATTCCTTCTTTCTCATTTCTATTGTATAATGGCTGTTTACTTAAGCTTTGTTGGGAGCAACCTACAGCTTTAGGGACATTTCACTGCAGTTGAGTCAAAATTCTTCTTGGTGTCATTCGTAAGGCACTGTAGTCACGTGTTCTGCAACTACTTTGAAAGACTTTTAAAGTCAATGTAATTTTAAAAAAATGCTTGCTTAAACATCAAACTAATAGATTCTTTCTGTAATATCCTTCAATGTTATTCACAGAAGCTAGCTTTAGGGAATCATTTGTTGTGTTTTGGGGTTTTTTTTACCCTTGTTATTTTATAGAAGTGTATTGGCAAGAATTGGATAAATGGTTAATTGGCAGAAATTAGGACGGTAATCTGTGGGATATTCTTGGGGTGGCACAATAATGAGCATCTGGGGCAGACTAGAATCTTGGAGTAGTGGTAAGCAAACAATTAATCTGACCACAAACCTAGAGACTCAGCTAAGCAACATGCCTGTGTGGGCTGTAATAAAATTCTGATTTTCTGGTGCTTCATGTGATGAAGTTATTGGTAAATCAGTGAATATTTTCCTCTTTGTTTTAGGAACTCATAATTAAAACTGTGTTAAGTTCAGCAAGAGAGGAGCCATCTGGTCCTGCACGGTAGGTCATACAAAAAGAGCTTCTAAATTAATAGATTCTTTTCTTTATTACACTCTTTTGAGGTGGATATATTAGCGAGCTTAAAATAAAAGTTTATATGTATTTTATTCATGGTTTTCTTCACCACTGTCAAAACTGTGGTCCACCATGTGAGTTAAAAATTGTTTGTAAATGGAGATATTAAAAGAACAGACATTTTCTGTCAGACCAAATGCTGGTCTAGCCCAGTATCCTTTCTCTGATAGTGGCTGATAGGAAAGGATGTAAATATAGGTAAGAGTATAAGCTGTATGCTTTCCCAGCCTACCCTGGTGTTCAGTTCAGGAATTTTCTTTGCTAGGCATTTTTTACTTTAATTAGGGACAAGATTATTTATGAGGAAGGTATGATTATTTTTTATTCGACCACATGATTTAATTTGAAAAAACAGAAATAATCCAAGGTACATAAGCCTTTCTTTATGGTATGGAAAAGGACTAGAAAATACTGAGCATTAAACTGGGAATGACTGCTCTGATGCTTAAATCTAATCATCTTCATCAAATGCAGAACTTCAGAGAGGATAGTTACCAGTTTTCTTTGCTGTTTCTTAATTTGTTTAGGATTTTATTCCTCCTTACCCATACCCAGAGACTTTCAGTTATAGAATCCTACGTATGGGATTGGTACAGGAATCTCTAATGCCTACCAAGGAAGAGCACACTTGGGTGCCTTATGTATTCGGGTGGAGTTTTTATATATGCTTGACTAATATATTGTCACTTAACAAATGCAAAATACTAGAACTACATGCCTGAACATTGTTACTGGGAAGATCAACTCGTTGAACCTTAAAATGTTTTGCCCGAAAACCAAGGGCAGTTTTCATCAGCCCACTTACCTGTTCTTCACCTGAGCTGGTAATATCTCTCAACACGGGGAAAAGAAGGAATGTTTTGAGATCATTTTCATTTTATTTTTCATGTTATTTTACAAAACAGAATTCTAAAAAGCGTAACACTCTCCATTTTGCTTTTGAAAAAGGTGTTTTAAATCCAATTCGTTCAGAACATTATTACTGATCCTGTGGCACTGAAGCACACAGTGTTAGCATCTTCAGTTCTGGCAGTGTGGCTGGGAAGAGGAAAGGAACATTCTGCATGTCCCTATATCCTGTCTGGCTGTGAGGGTGTGTATGTAGAAGCAGAGGCACATGTGCATGCCCAAACTTTCCAAAAGCTGAGTTATGGTGCCCCCAAAATGCAAAGTTGGACTGTTGTGTGTAATAACATTTAAATTAAGATTAAAAAGTAATAGATTCCCAATGTCTCTTCGGGCTACCTGTGCCCCTCTCCTTCTTGTAGGAGACAGAAGGGTATGTGGGGATAATGGTGTTCCCACAGCTCCTGAAGCTTGACTGTCTTACTCCTCAGTGGCAGCTTATTCACTGTCTTTTCTGGTAGTAACTTCTCTGATACCCATCTGCTTCACAGCAGTACAGAGTTCACCTAGATTACTGTCAGAGGTCATATTTAGGATCTGCATAATGATTTTGCCATCAGCTCAGCCACCAGTAGAGGCTTAATTGTCTTTACAGTTTCCTAGGAGAGAGCTTAGATTTCTTGGGTCTTAGGTACATAGCTTTGTACATCTCTAGCAAGTCTGAGTCCTGTTACTGTTACCCAAGCTATAAATCTCTATTCCTTATCTCTTCCACAGAGGCTCAATGTTTTGTGTTTCATTGCATACTTGACCCAATTGAGCTTCAGGGAAGTCAGTTACCTGAAATGTTTTACTCTCAGATCTCAGTTTAATACCTGAATTTACTCTTAGATCTCAGATTAATACCTGTGTTATTCAAACAATGAGTCTGAAAAAGAAGTGATAGATTGATGAACTCAGTGTTCATCTCTTCTAATTCTGCTGTTAAGTCTGTGATTCTTTAATTACAACATTGTAGCCACATAACTACACAGTTTTTCAGAGACTACTCTGAATAATGATAACAAAACTGGTGTGCTTAGTAGAAACCTCACAGCGTCCTGGATGTTTTGCACATCAGTATGTCATCAGATATGGAATGGTTCTCAGTAGCATGAAGAAAACTTTAAATAGTAGCACAGACTTAGAGCTGTCTACTCTTCTATATGCCAAAGGTTTATTTTTGAGTTAGCTTACACAAACTCTACGTTTATTGTTAAAATCCGTGCTATGTTCTTATTTTCGTTTGTTCAAAAAGTATTGAAACACATACTGTGGAAATAGCAGAACACACTCAAAGGCTGGAGTGCGTTTAAAACATTTCTGGGAGTAGCTTGCCTAAATGGTCCTGAAAATTTTCTCAGAGAAAGTTACAAAAATTTTAGACTGTTGCAATACTTAACTAATTTTTAGTCAGGTTGGTTTTATGACCAGTATATAGGAGAATTCTTTTCTACTGGAAATTAAACTCTTCAGTGACTTCAGCACATAAGAAGATGTCTTATCATTTCCTTCCTTAATTGTGATTTAGACTCAGTACTCCCTTCAGCTTTTCTTCCATGAGCAGTATTTCCCAAAGCCGCTTATTATTTTTGTCACTTTTTTCCTAGACTCCCTCAATCTTGTCTTTATTCTTAAATTGTATTAATCAAACTGTAATGGAGGCAGTCTTGCAATTGAGATTTCAGTAGTAATGTACAAGACAGGGTGGTTTGACATCTTATTTACGCTATCACGTAGAATTAATTCCAAGATGTATTTTTGCTACCTGTTAGCAGTTTCATGAGTCTGTGTAGCCTTAAAATCCTTTTTCTACAGCGCAGGCATCATAGCCACTTCTGTTTCTCTTTCTATTCTAGCATATGATTTTTCCTTCTCACGGAATCATCTAGGTTGGAAAAGACCTTGAAGATCACCTAGTCCAACCATTAACCTAACATTGACAGTTCTCAACTACACCATTTCCCTCAGCGCTATGTCAACCCAACTCTTCAACACCTCCAGGGATGGGGATTCCACCACTGCCCTGGGCAGCCCATTCCAACACCTAACAACCTGTTCTGTAAAGAAATACTTCCTAATATCCAGTCTAAACCTTCCCTGGCGCAATTTGAGGCCATTCCCTCTTGTCCTATTGCTTGTTACTTGGTTAAAGAGACTCATCCCCAGCTCTCTGCAACCTCCTTTCAGGTAGTTGTAGAGGGTGATGAGGTCTCCCCTCAGTCTCCTCTTCTCCAGATTAAACAACCCCAGTTCCCTCAGCCGGTTCTCATAAGACCTGTGCTCCAGACCCTTCACCAGCTTCATTTTCCTTCTTTGGACACGCTCGAGTAATTCAATGTCCTTTTTGTAGTGAGGGGCCCAAAACTGAACACAGTAATCGAGGTGCGGCCTCACCAGTGCCGAGTACAGGGGTAAGATCACTTCCCTGTCCCTGCTGGCCATGCTATTTCTGATACAAGCCAGAATGCCATTGGCCTTCTTGGCCACCTGGGCACACTGCTGGCTCATGTTCAGCTGGCTGTCAATCAACACCCCCAGGTCCCTCTCTGACTGGCAGCTCTCCAGCCACTCCTCCCCAAGCCTGTAGCGCTGCTGGGGGTTGTTGTGGCCCAAGTGCAGCACCCGGCATTTGGCCTTATTGAAACTCCTACAGGCCTTAGCCCATCGCTCCAGCCTGTCCAGGTCTCTCTGCAGAGCTTCCCTACCCTCGAGCAGATCAACACTCCCACCCATCTGCAAACTTACTGAGGGTGCACTCGATCCCCTCGTCTAGGTCATCAATAAAGATGTTAAACAAGAGTGGCCCCAAAATGTAATACTTTGCAGTTCCCATGACCAGCTTTCATCTTGTCAATTTTGGATTGCTCTCCAATTTTATCCAGAGGATTTTGAATTCTGAAGTTGTTTCCAAAATATTTGCAGCCTGGGTTCTTGAAGATAATTACTAATGATTCAAAGATTGCTTGAGCTAGCTCCTTAACATTTCTGAACAAATTTAATCCATCTATGCTGATTTGAACGCATCTATCTAAATACTCTTTACCTTTACGCTTCTTTTCCATTTCCTGATTTTAAAAGAAGCAACAATAAAAGTTGAAATATTTAATCACAATATGTATACTGTCTCTAGCATTCATTAACCTGAATCTCAATTCTAATGAATATAGATTCATCCTTGTTTATTGTTAATCTAAAAATAAGTAAATATCTATGAATGAATAACGATCCTCTCTCTTGTCTCTGTTCCTGAAGCTCTAAATAAGCATGGGCAAACTCACATGTTAGGGAAGAGAAACCTCCCACAACAATTTTTACTTTGTCTTAAGAAAATATGTATGAATTTCCCATACATTGATTTCAGGTAGTATTTTTTAATCCGAAAAGCATATACAGGTGCAAGAGTTCTTGTTGTCTTTTGGATTTTTCGGTTGCTCAGAAGAGTGCTTCCTTTGTCCTTTCCTGTTCCTTCACCAGGGTACTTGGGATTTCTTGCTCATTTTTAGATAAGTTACAGCATTATAAACATTTTTGTGTAGCTCTTTTTAAAATATTAAAACCACATTTGTTAGACTTTAACAAGACATATCATGAATCATAAAAATTGCGTATTCTTATAGCATGTTTCTCAACAACTTGTCCTCCAACATTGTTTTACAGATGTGTTGCTCTTTGCAGCCTTGGTATTTGGGTCTGTGAGGAGCTAGTTCATGAATCACATCATCCTCAGATCAAGGAAGCACTGAATGTGATTTGTGTTTCTTTAAAGGTGAGAGATTAACATTTTTACCATGTATATTGCCTTTACATGTAAAGATACTTTGCCTTTTCAAAGTCATAATCACATTGTAGCATCCTTACTTCACAGTCTCATTTTCAATCCTTACAGAAGACTAAATTCAGTTTAGTTGGTGGATCTCTGAAGTCTATCAAAAAAGATCTTTACCCTTCTTTAAGGTTGGAGGAAATGGTGTGCTGGAAGATAAGATAGTGGATCCCTACCTTAATATATGTCATTAGCCACTTCACTCTAGCCTCTACCCTTTGGAGCATAATAGATTGTCCATCACCCCATCTTTCATTAATAATCCTTGCAATTCAGATTTTAGCAAAACCACTGCTGGTTTTGCCCAACTTTGTCCAGCTATACCCCTTCCCGCATGCTGGACCCAAGCTTCCAGCAGGGTTTTCTGCATCTATTTGTAACTAGATCTAGGAGCTTGTGGTGGATTAACCTTAATGGCCAAATTCTCACCCAGACGTTCACTCACCCCCCCCTTCTCAACAGGACAGGGGGAGAAAACAGGATGAAAAATCTTGTGGGTCAAGATAAAGACAGGGAGATTGCTTACCAGCTACCATCATGGGCAAAACAAATTGGACTTGGGGAAATTAATTTAATTTTAATTAAAATAATTTGAGCAGTGGGAAACAAAGACAAAATTTATAACACCACCTTTCCCTTACCTCCCGTTTTCTCAGCCTCAACTTCACTCCTTCATTCCCCACTCTGCTGCCTCCCCCTTCCCCCTCGCAAGTAGTGCAGAGGGGGTGGGGAATGAGGAGTTACAGTCAGTCCATAACAGTTCCTGTCTGTCACTCCTTCCTCCCTGTTCCAGTATGGGTCCTTCCACTGGCTGCAGTCCTTCAGGACAAGCCTGCTCCAATGTGGGCTGTCTGTGGACTGCAGTTCCCTCAGGAAATATCCAGTGCTGCAGTGTGGCGTACCCCACAGTGGGTATCTCCTCTGGCATGGTCTATTCCTGAGGCTGCAGAGAATCTGTGCTCCAGCACCTGGGGCACCTCCTCCCTCTCCTCTTCTAACTTTCCTGTTTGCCTGCTGTTTCTCATTCCTTTTTTTCTTCCTTCTCTGCCTGTGTGGCATTTTTGACCTTTCTTAAATATGTTTTCACAAAGGCACCACAGACTTGGCAGATGGGCTCAGCTGTGTCCTTTGGTGGGTCTGTTGCAGAGGTGGCTGGAACCTCCTGTCTGTCATGGGGCAGCCCCTAACCTCTTCTCACAGAGGCCCCCCTGTAGCCTCTCCATTACCAAAACCTTGCCATGTACACCCAAAACAGATCCATACAAAAACACTGGAGTACTGAAGTGTCAGAGTCTTTTCTTCAGCATTTGTGCCTCCTGTCTAGACTAGACATGGATGTCAAGGGAAGTAACATTCCTAACTGGCATCCTGGGTTCCCCAGCCCTGATTAATAGTACTCCTAAAGCCTCCATGATACTTTCTCCTGACACATTGTGAAAGGGAGAGGCCAGGGTAGAGAGGAAACTGGAAGGGATCCCAGGTTTGTGAGCCATCTGCCATCATATGCAAAAAGTCTGTCCCAAGCCAAGTTGCTGCCTTGTACTCTTTGGCTGCCAGACTGAGCAGAGCATCCAGTATAAGAGGGGGACGGGGAAGAAAGTGGTAAGGTGACAGATGCAAAGGACAAGCAGAAGTTTCCCAAAACTTCTTGTGCTTCTTGCTCACCTGCCCTCTTCTTGCTTCCACCAACCAGATCCCATTATCTCCATATCCTCACTACATTCTGTGCCTGTTCTCTTCTGAGTTTGAGAGCCATTGCGTTATGCAGTATTGCTTCTCAGCCCTGGCCAGATATTTAGAGAGAGATGTAGAGTACTTATGCGCACGCATGGAAGTACTAGAGCATGTTTGATTTCCTCTGGCAAAGTGCTTTTCTATGCTTATTCCAGGACATAACGTTCAGGCCAGTACCTGTTAGAAAAAATCTGAATGCAAAGACAGGTCAAGAGTTGTCTTCAAAGTTTATGTGAATACACTAGCTGTTGAAAGGGAATAATGAGAACCCTAGTTTTGGTGAGAAGTAAAGAGCATCTTTTTTGTGGCTATCATTAAAATTGATTTGCCATTTTTTTATGAAGCATGCTGCAACACTGGATAATTTTACAGATTTTCAGAAGGATTTAACTTTTCCTTTTTAATGGGTGTATGGGTTGGCCCTAGCTAGCAGCCAAACTCTCACCACTCGGTCACTTGCCCACCCCCAGCAGGAGTGGGGAGAACATAGGAAGAACAGCAGTGGGTCTCTGGCCCCTTCCCATGGAAGCGACCCCTGCAGCCCCCCACTACCAAAACCTTCCCACCTACAACCAATACAACGGTTCTGAAACTAATTTGTAAGATAAAACTTTACAGTCTCTGATAGTCACCATGCAGTTCTGTATAAACACCTTCACACTAAGTTCTTGAAATCTAGGATGATTTACTGGTTTGCTATTTGCTGTTTTGATTAAATCTGTTAAACATAGCTAGTATGCACTGTGATTCTCACCTGGAAATGCAACTTGCTCAGATACAGCTAGTTCATTGTGGTGCAATGCCCATAAGATGTTTCTGAATAGATGAAATTTTCTGATTTATTTTCAGAACGTTTATACATGTTATTTGTTTACGTTAAAATTCACTGAATTGTCTAGTCTTTCTGTATATACATGTTGACAAAAATTGGAGTGTACACCTGTTATACATGGCTTGTGTCAGATGTTGGGGACTAACTATTCTTTTCAGCAATGGGAATCTGAAACGTATCTTAGCAAATCAGCTGTTCACATCCTGTGAAGCAGGATTCGAGTCAATGTCTAAAATGGGTAGCTGCAGGGCTTTTAGTATTAGACTCTAAAATGCAATTTCCTGTTTTGCAAAATCACATTCATCCTTTGCAGCCTCACTAATACTCTCTTCCAGGGTTTTCCCCTTGTTTTTTAATATCCCTTAACTAGTGCATTTTATCAGGTTCCTGTGCAAGTTTGGTATTAGGCTAATGATGTTTTTATCTTCTGCAATTTATCAAAGTTTGAACTATTTTTAATCCTGACATTCACTGTGATTTCTCTTATTTTTCTTTGACGTATTTATTAAAGCAATTATTTGTATCTCATTTATATTAAACATAAATTCCTTCTTGAATAAGAAGACAAATATTTTTATATTTCTGCTTTGCTTTGCTTTGTCTTGGCAAAAGCATCCAGAGTATGTTGGCTTTTCTTCTGTTCTGAGCAGTGGTATACATTCACAATCAAGTTCAATCATGAAATGAAAAGTTCATAAATATATCATGGGAGAAACAAATTAGCTCTAATTTGTTACCTAAGCAATCCCCTGGTTTCCAAGTAGTCAGAAATGGATTATTTTCTTGTTTTCAGGAGAAATGAATGGATAGGGAGCTATAGTCCTAGTCTGACTACCTGAGAAGTACAACTGAGCAAATAACGTTGAATAGAAACGTTAGCAACAGTTATATGCCTATTTCTGAAATACAGAAGCATATTCAGAACTGCAGTCCAGCAGCTGGCTCTGAACATAGCTAGCACATCTCTCAGCAGTGTGGCGATACTGCTGTATCTGTGTTAACCTCTGCTGAAGTCTGACCATAAAGGATCCTAACCAGCCATCCAGATCCCTGCATCTCATGATTATATTATGCTCCTCACAAAAATACTGCAGGTACATCACAAAATTGTGTTGTACGGGCTTGGTTGAGTGAGTGTTAAACGTAGGTTATTTGCAAGCATAGACAAGGTTAAACTACTGATATAACATCCAGAAAGCAAAGGACCCATGCAAAGGTGAAAAATATGGTAAGACTAGCCTTCTGAGAAAAAACCCTGAGAGTTACGTACCAGGCAAAGTGCCAATTCATGGAAAGGTTTTTGGTTTTTTTTCCATTGAGCAACTTTTAAAAAATTATGTCCACAGTTACACTTCTAAATATAAAATCATATAAAAGTAGTGAATTCTTATTCTTTATAAACATACTAGCATTTTCCAGAGATTGAGAACGGCGGGTGAAATGTTTGTAGCATCGCACAGCTGCCTTCATGCCACCTCTGAAGGCTCTTGGAAAAGAAGTCAGAACAAAGCAGCTGGTTTGAAAGGGGTGAATTGTTCTGCTATCCAGCATAAACTCAGTGTAGCTGCTTGGGTTTAGGAAACTGTTTGTTCTAAAGTGTCCGTGCATTCTTTTGAAATGTGATATATTGACCATGCTGGGACCGGTTTCTGAAGTAGATGAAGGGTTTGATCTGTTTGGGCCAATCCCCATATTCTTGATCAAAACTTCCTACCCAGTGCTCTTCCCATGAATAAGACGTGAAAATCTGAGTGCACAAGATTTGAACTTTATTTGTATTCATTACTTTATACCCTTCAGTCATTCTGTTAAATTTATGTCTCCATTGACTTTTATACCCTTTCTTAAATTAAAAAAAAAATTTAAGAATTCTCTTCAACCAGAGAACAGATGGAGGTTAAATAACTTGCATAAACCATTTTAGAGCCCTATGATCCTCCTTAAAAAAAAGAAAAAATAATTTAAAAAAGATGATAATGCTCCCTGGTTTTAAGTAGTGAATGGCTGATTATTCAAAGATTCTGAAAAGTCTCCAGGCCTCTTTCACAGGTAATTTTTTCTTAAATTCAGTAACCTGTGTATTGCTTATTAAGCTGCTCAGGTTCATCCACCCCTTTTGTCCTCTCCAGTGACTTTGGGGTTTTCCTGCAAGCTTGTAAGGATGTTTCCCGCAATCTGGATTTGATCTCAACTTCTATAATAAAATTGTTATGCTTTCAATTTTATTTAATTTTTTTGTGGTTGTCAGCTGTGCTTGAACATTAGAATCTGTACCCTGCTTACTGTGCTCTTACAGTGTACTTTCACAGCACGGAGAGAGTCTGTCTCACGAAGGATAAAAGTGGTGTTCTTGTCATAAGCTCTGACAAGACTTGCAGACGTAAGATGTCTGCCATGTTTTAGTTAAAAGCCAACGATAACATTAAACTGTGTCCACTGAGAAACGGGGAAAGTCAGAGCAAGAATTAACTACCCTGTGTACTCTGGTTTCCGTCCCTGTGGCTGACTTATAAGAGCCATTTGTAGTCTTTCTTTATGCTTATATAGATACCACAAATAAAAAATGTTAATTAAAGCTTCATGTTCAATACTTTTGCTTATGCTTGTACCTTTTCAAGACCTTAAATGTAAAAATTGATAGCTTTGCTTTTATGAGAAGCTGGCCCAGGGCAGAATTTTCTTCCAGTGTATTTTCCACCTTTAAATTTTTGCCATTCAAAAATTTTATTCTGAAATCCTTAATATTCTGTTCATGCTCCATTTCCCAGGCATTTCAGATTTCTTAAAGCTTTTTTTTAAGGTTTGTGAGATATACCCTTCCCCGAAAGGTTAATAGAACTGGATTGATTAAGAAAACAGTCTAAGAAGCCAAGAAATTATATCTACATATTTTTGCAACATAATTATCCTTTTCTGAGTTCAGAGGTAGACTTAGCCACCTTGCAGCACACACCTGTGACAGCTTCACTGCTAAATAAAGTGAGGTTAATACATGCAAACTACTTTTTTATTCTTTTAATAATACAGGAATTCTGATGTCACTCATCTTCATTGGAGAAATAGAATAGGAATTTTCATTATTAAAGCATGAATTACCTAGTCATTTTCTGAGTGATTTGAAATTCATCAGTATTATGATTTGGAATACTTGTTTTCAGTAAAGACAGTATTTTCTTGAGTAAAAACATTTTTGAAATCCTTTCCTTGGGGCTGTTGAATGTTATTTTTTCTTCTGTGTGGTTTGTGCTGTCTTCTGAAGTCTGTGTTTTGCTCAGATTTTTTTTTAGCTCAGCTTTGTAGGATTTTCATGTCCTAGATGAATAAAATTCACGTAAAATTGATTTTGTGCTTGTTGTTTGGTGCACAGCTTAATGTTTTAAGGCAAGTGCAATGAAGGAAGAAGCCTCAGTTACATGTTCTATGCATTAATAATTTAAGGAAACATATTGCTGTCTCTTCGTTTCTTTGTTTTCCCACTTAGTGTAGGGCAGTGTGTGCATCCACTCCCAAGGCTGGGGACTAATTGTACGAATACATTCACTTTTGCCTTGACCAACAGAGTAACTTAAATATTTTAGAAAGTGTTGAAGGCAGGCTCCAGTGCAGCAATGTTCTCCTGCCTTTAAAAGAAAACAGAGAAAAGAGGAGTTAAGCACAGGAACTGAGGTACATTCATTTCCATTCAGACAAGCGCTGTACAGAAGCAGTCACCAACAAATACAGAACAGTCAGTCTCACTATTAGTTCTGTGTTTTGCATTCTGGATACAGGGCTGTTCATCTGCCTTGGTTCTCAACAAAGACCTCTGATTTCAGAATGAGATCCTTATTTTTTTGCAGTGATGCATTAATAAACATTAAGGTAATAAGAAATGAGTTTGTTCTTTCTGGCTTCATGATACGGTACTAACTGATCTGAAATTAATAAGGAGACTCCTCTCCCCTTTCCCTTATTCCATGCAACTCCCTGATGGTCTGTCCCAAAACTTTGATGTTAGTTGCTAACATTTGGTTACGACCATAAAATAATTCCTTTTAAATTTTGTAAAATTTAGTTCTGTTCCTCCAACAAATGGGTACATAAGGAATTACATGTATAAAACCGTCACCTTACCACCTAACCTACTGTTATGTGAAATGTAGTCATCGTTACTGTTCTGTGTTTCTTTTCTAGTTTCCAAATAAAACAGTAGCCCAAGTTGCATGCAGTATGCTGAACATGCTGATACATTATGTACATAGACTTCAAGTGTATCAAGCTGATTCACCTTTAAGAATTATTCAAGTAAGTAATTTTTAAAAATTTGAAAATTTTAATTCTTTTAAATGTAACAGTAAAATGATTTCAGAAATTAAAATACCAGAGTATTGACAAGTATATTTCACAAAATGTTAAATTAGTAGAAACATTATCTTACTGATCATTAATTGTGTGGGTTCGTGTTGCATGCACTTGCTGACTCCAATATTAACATGTAAAATGGCTGTGTCATGCTTATTTTTTCTCCAATACAACTGTGTCATTATTTACATGAGAATATTGTCAATAAAGTGCAATTTTTTTTTAACATTAAATATATTCAAATATGTTTTAGTGAGAAAGTGATTACTTAAAATACAGATCTACAATTGTATTTTGCATATCCATATGCAAAACACTTTGCATTAAAGTGTTTCAGTATAAAGCAAAAATAACTATTTTGAATACACTTTAAATAACAGTGAAGTAGACTATGGCCTCTGTGAGTCTGAACCACAGAGAAAAGATAGAGGTCTCCCAGGTAACCAGAAAGGGAATTATGCGGAAGCTTCTTAAGAGGTGTAGCAAGTATTTCTCTGCTCCTCTGCAGTCATATTGTTGATTAAGTAGAGGTAGGGTGTTTACAAATTCTTGTAGTTCTAAGAAATAACAGAGCTCACATAGCCCTGTGCCCAAACCCACGTCAGGCTCCTTCATGCACCCTACAAGTATGTTGAATCGAGGTCTCTTCCTGCCTGAATATTTCGAGTAGCTGTGTAATTTCATTGTCCCTAATGCACCTACGTCAGTCAAACAGAATGTGTTCCTTCATTGTCTTCTGCAAAATTCAATTAAAAGGATTTTATTTTTTAAAAAAAGTGGCAAGGAATACTGTAATTTGTCTCAAATTTAATAGAATTTAACCGTGAATTGGGATTGTTCAGCCTGGAGAAGGGAAGGCTCTGGGGAGACCTTAGAGTGGCTTTCCAGTACTTAAAGGGGGCCTACAGGGAAGATGGTAGGGACTTTTTGTCAGGGAGTGTAGTGACAGGACAAGGGGTAACAGTTTAAAACTGAAAGAGGGTAGATTTAGATTATCATAAGGAAGAAATTCTTTACTGTGAGTGTGGTGAGGCACTGGAACAGGTTGCCCAGAGAAGCTGTGGCTGCCCCCTCCCTGGAAGTGTTCAAGGCCAGGTTGGACAGGGCTGTGAGCAACCTGGTCTAGTGGAAGGTGTCCCTGCCTGTGGCAGGGGGGTTGGAACCAGATGATCTTTAAAATCCAAACCATTCTATGATTCTGTGATCTAGTATTGTGTCACATTTACCTGCTTAAAATTTTATTTTAAACTTAAATATTTAAATTGTATCTTTAAAGAAACTATGCTATATTTTCCCTAGATTCTGATAGCAACTATTACCCATCTGCTACCCAGTACAGAAGCTTCCTCTTACGAACAGGACAAGAGGGTAAACATTTTTCATTTCTTTTTAATGTGTCAATTTAATTAGAAAGATGTGTGACCTAGCATTGTTACAAAATTTAAGCTGTGCCTTAAAGTAGGGATTCAGCTCTTTAAGTATAATACAGTATAGTCTTCTCAAATATATAAAAAATTGGCTCACCTAGTTTGACAAACATAGTCCTAATGGGTTTCTTAAAAATTGATTTAGTATAAAAATACTCAGGGCCCTTCATCATTAGGTTTATTATATAGTGCCTCTGAGAGACAAACTTGTAATGTATTGTGTGAAATGAGTATGATGCTTATATGTCATTTATTAGTAAATCAGTTAAGTGGATTTTCTTTGAAGGACTTTTACTTAACTTGGGAAATACTTTAGAGAATCTTGCAGCCATCTATCCAAATTGTTTCCTTATTCACAGCTAAGTTTCAAAAATTAAAAATAATTATTTGAAGCCGATGAGGTAGTAATAATTTGGTGTGTATGTATGTCTTAATCTAATTCTGTTCTCCAGTCTTTAAAAACATCCCCTAGAGGGAGTTGGTTCTTTTGCCGAGTAGCCTACAATACAGAAAGCAGTTGGATTTCTTTCAGGTGATACCTGGTGCTGCATAGCATTATTGACATGTTGTGAAAGAAATTCTATGTTATTTGTAAAACATTAAATGCAGCTGAAATAATTCAGTTCCGTGTAATCCTTGATCCACTTTACAGTGAGATTTATGTGCAGAACAGTGCAGCAGCCTTAATTTGTACCTATGTAATCTGTCATTTTAAAAACAGCACCCTACAAATCAATTTTTAGAATCATGGGTATCCTTTTAAGCACTGTCTCTGCTCTCATACTTACTATGATGAGAAACTAATGTATGGATGGTCTTTGTGAAATATCTCAGTAGCCAAAGTTTTTACCGATGCTGTAAGTTTTGAAGATACAGTGGCTTTTAAACAAGTGTGTCCTGCCATTACAGCAGAAGGTTGACTCCACTGAACTGGAAAAAGAAAATAAAACAGAGACGTAAAATACAGTGGTAAATGTAAAGTAGCAGGTGCTGGTTTAATTGATTTGTAATTGAAAGTGTTTGTTCCAGTTGGTGGTTTCTTTACTTCTGTGCTTATTGGATTGGATAATGGCCTTGCCATTAAAGACCTTGCTGCAGCCTCTTCACACTACAGGAGCAGAAAATGATAAGACTGAAAGATCCGTTCTTAATTGTATATATAAGGTACATGTTTCTTTACTCTGTAAATGAGAATTTCCATGTATGGAGCTAGTGTCAGTTTTCATGGAAATGAAGACAGAAGTTTTCTGTGAGCTGACCTCCATTCTATGGCTGTGGAGGGCTGTCTTAGTTCTTGTATGGTTTACTGTAACTGCTTGATCTTTGGTATATTTGGAATTGTTGATTTTGTTTTACATTTTGTGATGTTTAACCAAGTTCTTTTTTGTATGTCATATCAATAGCAGACACTTGTGTTGTAGAAGACCAGCTATACATTTAAGACAGGAGGATGTAGCTTTTATATTCCAAGCAATTTTATTTAGCAATAAACAAAGTAAAAAGCACTAAGTTATAATTACTGTCTTTAGGGACACAGAACAAAGATAGCAAGGGAAGGGGATTAAAACATCCAGCAGCTTAGACCTAGCATATGTAATTAAAGAAGATAGGAGATCTAAAAATAAAGGTATCTTGGTGATTTGTTGTAAGTTTTAGGTTTTGTTTCTTTATTGTTAAATTCCACTTCAGTGTAGACACTGTTTTAACAATTTTCTTTGCAGACCAGGGTTTATTTCTGTAAACATTAAGCATCTAAAAAATTTTCAACATTTTGTCCTGCCTACCTGGTTCTAGCAAATCAATTAAAAAATGGAAATAAAAATAAACGTTACTGAAATTTCTACTTGATAGTTTTATAAGAAATAATGTCATGAAATTCTGTTTTTGTTCTAGGTTCTGCATGGGTGTGTCTATGGGTCTCAGTGTTTTAGCAACCCTAAATATTTTCCTCTAAGCCTTTCTGATTTGGCATGTGTGGATTATGATCCTTTTATGCATTTAGAAAGCCTGAAGGAACCAGAACCACTGCATTCTCCAGACTCAGAGAGGTCTTCTAAACTTCAGCCAGTCACTGAAGGTTTGTCAAATTGCCTAAATACATTTTCTTTCAAAAAAGTTTTATCTTGGTTTCCAGTATTGAAGTGTTGGCCTAAAGCATAAGTTTTAAATTATACCTAGACACTAGGTAGGAACCATTAGTATGGAATGAGCTAACATAATTTTGAGCAATTACTGTTTGATTAACTGAAATAAGTATCTTCTGAACAACATAAAGATCAATTTGATATGGATTCTTCTGTGCTCTGTGTATCATCAAAAAGTGTTAAGTACTGTAACATGGATAAGTGTTGCTTTTCATTTTACTTTCAGTAAATGAATTTTTTTTTAATTTTACTCCTTTTTCTAAGAATATTTTAGATTTTTTTTCCTGTCTGAGCTTGCAGTATTGAAAGCTTTCTGTGAATTTTTTTAGCCTATCATAATTTGTTGTCAATCTGTTTACACTGTTTAAAACCACAGAGTTATCTAAAAAGAGAGAAATTTTCTCTCATCTGCTTAGAACCTTATCAGACCCGGGAATTAGCATTTTCTTCAGAACTCAAAAATAAAGGATCAAAAAACTAAGCTACAGAGGAGTAGCATGTATTATGCAGTGTATCTAGTAAATATCAAATGGCTATACTGGGAAGAAAATTGAAAAAGATGAGATTAATACTGATACCAGAAACTCTGTGTAGTGCTATTCTCCCTCCATATTAAGTTGTTCCATTTAGGCTTCCTTAAAGGTATTAAGAACCAGATAAATGCAGCAGCTCTTTGTAGCAGCTGTGTGCTAACAGCAGGTGATTTTGTGGTCTGTAGTGACTACGTGCTGTTTTTTATGTAGAGAAAATGGCTAATCATTGTGCCCTTGTCTAAGGCATGCTTCATCATCCTCAAGTACTTTTTTGGCCAAAGAATTCTAAACATAGAGCTGTCCCCTAATAAGCTCAGTATTGGATTGAACAAGTCTGATTTGAGAACTGTTGGCAGGAGGAGCTGTAATTATTAAATTTACTGAAGAATGAAGCAAGGTACTATAGTTGGCTTTTTGTCAAATGGCTGTGGTCTTATTAGTAAAAAGTAATCATCTGCTGGGTCAGAATGAAAGAGGCTTCGAAGGATTCATTCTGTCCTAATTACAGTCTCACCTATACATATTATGTAAAGCTAATATTTAAAGCATTTGCCAAAATTAACTTCCACTGCATGTTCTATTACAGTGTAGTGAATTGTAGTAGCTTTTTATTCCTGGCATCTTTTGTATTCTGTAATAATCTGTAATTATGGGTTAGCAGCAAATGCTGTGTGGCTTTTTTAATCTGGCAATCTGAAAAGACAACCCTGAATAGATTTCTCTTTAAATGAATGTAGTTGCACAAAGCCTTAGCATCGATATCTTCATTTTGCATTTCCGTACGTGATCTGTTCTTTTATGATTTCTTGTTAAATTTCTAAATAAAAGTAATTTCAGATGTTCCTTTTATCTCTCCAGATAAATTAAGGAAGCCCCATATGTTTTTAAAGTTTCAAGGCTCTGGAATTGTAAGTCTGATCGTGAAATTTAATTGGCAAACTACAGCATTATAATGCAACCCTGGTCTTGCAACCTTGGCACTTTTAGTCCACATTGCCAGGCAGAGAATAAAATTGGCAGTGCTTAACCGATCACACAGCATCTGTTCTCCCTGGCATTGTTGGAGTGAGAGGAGTAAAGTTAGTGGATAACAACCAGTCTGGGACTCGATCAAGACAGTGGGTCAATTAGTACAAGCTAACAGCAGAGCAGTATGCCAGTGGGTCAACCTCTTTTTTTAGTAGAGTGAAAGTGTTATGATATCTTTTTTGAAGGAGTGGAAATGGACAGGATGGCAGTTGTAGGGTAATCAGGGAAGTTCTACAAAGACAGAGTGGGGATTACTAGACTCTTTCCTTAGGTCACAAGCAAAGCTCAAAGTACTGAAATGCCAGAATTCTTACAACAGGGTGCTTTTGATCAGTTTAATGATGTGACTGACATACCCTGTAATACCTCCCATTGTTCAAGGTCAGATCCATCACAATTTTTATGGACACTTAGCCCCAGTATGATGTGGTATGAGACTATGAAGATATGGGACTTTCAGTGATACAGGTGTGTAGCAGGGACAGGATCTATTGAGAGGCTGGAATAAGCCCTGCAGTAAATGGCAGGGCAAAGATCTGTTAAATCCTCTGGAAACAGGTGATGCAGGGAGAGAAAAGAGCTGTTCACCTCTCTGTTTCAGTAACCTTCCAAGTGCCATCTCTCCCAAGGAATCTGTTATACCTAGGATTATCTGTGAAATTGTCATTGTCCTCCTTTCTGTAGGTTTCCAGTAAAGTGGTAGATTGCAGTTATTAAGATACACAAAGAATAATTTTGAAATTAAGTGTTAAGTACATTAGAGTGTTATGTTTAAACCAGAATGAACTTCTAGCAGCTGACAATAAAGACATTAGTAGGAAGCTTTTCTTGCATCATCAGAACTTGCAGGCAGCAAGTCTGTGATGATTTCATGTATCTAAGGAATCACAGGGCTTCTCTACATGGAAGGCTGATGAACTGTTCCTCTAGCTAGTATCAACAGCTTCCTCCACCTACAGTACAGGCATACAAGTGTTGCCTGTGCTAATTAACTGCACCTAACTAGCCTGGATTCAGCATACCCTGACAGAGGTATGCTTTCCCCAAGGGCAGTATAGCATTATAGTCATTTGCTGTACAGTTTAGATGTGCAAAAGCTAACTTGGACTGCATTGTGCTATGATCTGCTTACCTGCTTCTGATCTTTTGCTTGTCATTACAGGACCATAAATATTTATGAGCGAGAATTAAAATGGAACCTCTCCTTCAGAACTTCTTCGTTGTTTGTGTTAAATGATGCAAGCACTTAGTAAAAAGTAAAATTGAGCGTTTGTGACCCTTGTATTGACAGGGAAGCTGGTTACATGAAAATATGTAGCATTAAACAAAAAGTGCTATACATCTTCTAATGTTAATAAATAGCAAAATCAGACTATTGAATAGAGTCTAGTCATAAGGAATTAATATTTAATGGGATTTTTTTAGCAATTATAGGCAAAAACATTTTGAAACCTGTTCTTCATAGATCACAGATCTGTTAGAGGTAGTTGTGATTGGAAGGTAGTAGTTATATTTCATAGATACAGGAGTCTATCAATTATTGATTTCATGGATTTTCCCCCATTTGGCATATTTCTCCAAATGTATTTTAAACTCTTCTGCATAGATCAATCATTTTTCCTAATATGTTTCAATTTCTGAAGAAAGTTTCTCCCATCTGATGTTTAGTCTTTTATTTAAAAAATAGAAATGTAAAGTACTTTTAAGGCTTTGCTGTTTGCCTTTTTACTGAAAGGAGACAAAAAATACACTTTTTAAAAAACACTTTATACATGGTACATCCAGATTAGCACAGTTTGTGTTTTGTGAGAGATGCTCTAGAGGTGGATTCTCTGTAACCACATGTCTCTATACCTGAAGTTTAAAATTAGAAAGGAGTGAGACTTCCTTAAGCTGATGTAAAATGCAGGTAGCTAAGCTAAACTGAACTCTCTTAGGCTGCCTCTAAATATAATGGAGAAAGAGAAGTGTTTCCAGAGACTGATTCATCCCATTTCTCCAATGTGGGCTTCTAACTGAGATGAATCAGTCTGTACAGGTGCATCGTTCTTTAGATAGCTAAAAGGGTGAGGAGAGTTAAATTTTACCCTCAATCATTACTTTTTCCTTCTACTACATAACTGTAGTTGTCTAGATGCTTTTCAGCCAAAGTTGAATTATAAAGAGTTAACAACACATCTTAAGGAAATTCAGGAATCCTCCATTCATGCCACTGATACAAATTAGTGGTGATGGACCTTCAGCCTTTCCACAAAAGAGGTGATTTCAGGGACTGAGAAAAATAAGCAATATAACATGTTTCTAGTAAATTACCAAGTGATCATGTGCACATATGAATTACATTGCTCAAGCAAAAGACTGTGCCATTGTAAAGAGAGCAGAGATGTGTTCACTGAGGAAGACAAGTTGGCAAAGCAGCCAGCTAGACTGCTTTAATGTGTAATGATGTGACTTGGTTTGTAGAATTTGTGGTAAAGCTGTGATGGCTTGTGTTACTGCATATTTTGATCTACCCTCCAGAAACAAAGAGCATGGTTTAGATACTCATTTTAAGAATTCTAACATATTGAATGTCCAGTTGTTCCTGATTGAGGAGATGTGCTTCTAGGAACACATTATAAGCTGCAAATTTAATTTAAAATTCTTATATTTCAAAAAGCATTACTGGGTTTGGATTTATTTTTTTTTTTGCAAAGGGAAACCATCACCAAAAACTGATTTGCTGTGTGACAAAAATGTTTCAAGGTTGCTTTATTTCATTTCAACATAACAGGTTACATCTTACAGCTTACTTTTCACTATGCTTCTCTTAATACTTCTGATTTGAGTTTTCTGTCTCATTTTTAGATCAACAATACTGTATTCTAAGAGAAAACTCTGTTCTCATGTTATAAAAGAGACGATGGCAGATCTATATGCCAATTCTTTAATTTTTTATTTTAATTCAAGAGCAAAATTTTCAGAGAAAGACTGTGGTAGGACTTGGAATGGACTTTCCAAATTTAAATTCGATGTTCCACTCTTTGTTTCACTGTATCACCTTTCTTTTCCGTATGTCCCTTAAGCTCCTAAGGGAGTAAATTAATGCACAGGCACAATACAGCCATGGTCAGGTTTGAGATCGTCAGATCACAAAACAGTAATAGTAATAACTTACATGCTTACAGGTCCCTCTCATTTCTTCATGTTTTTCAGCAGAACTTAACTGAAGGCATTTAACCTATGCAGTGTGAGGCTTCAGGTAGCTGGGAAGCTCACACATTTTTGCTTCTAGGAACCTGAGAATATTACCTTATTTACCTGTGCAGTGCCAAGTACTGAACACTTGGCATAAATATTCTGACAGAAATGAGCCAGCCTCTGCATTGTCCAGGTGCTGGTTACTACTGCACTGATCAGCATCCAACTTATTTTCTCTTCGTCTTGTATAAACTTGCTTACGGTTCCGTCTTATATTTCAGCAGATGGCACTATAACTTAATTTCCTTGTATGCTGTCAATGTCTGGGCATTTAATTCAGCTTCACTGAATGTTCTTGTGTTTGTAAATTTTACCTCAAGAAGGTTATAGATAATAAAAATATAATATCTAATTTGTTTATATTAGTTTTCAAGGCCTTAATTCATTAAAATATTTGAGTTTATCTGAGTTTCAGAACACTGTAAAAATTAAATTGTTTTGCCAACAATTAACTGGATGAAATCTTTCCCTTTTGCAGTTCAGATCTAGTGCTCCATAAATGTAGGGAAGAGCTAGAATCCCAAATGTTTCTTAGATGCTTTACCCAAACCTTGTGGAGAAAAAAAAGGCACATATATACTAATTGTTGATTTTTGCAGTTGCAGAATGCATCCAGTGCTTCAGAAACTAAAGATCTATCATGACAGTCAGTATACGTTAGAGATTTGCTTTTATTTTTCCACTTAAACTAATTAAGACACCTTCAACTGCAAAGAGAAATTTGTTTATTAAACATTAGTTTTTATTGTGTATAAATACACAATATAAAGGGAAATGAGTTAATTATAGCATACTTACATGTCCAAGAGGTTACATTTTCTCAGTAAATACTGAATGAGAAAGTAATATGGTTCAGAACATTCTAATTTGATGGATTTTTGGTGAGAAAGAAGGTGAGAAGTGTTTGCAGCAGTTTTCAGTGTTTAATATAGGTTAAAATATATGGTGTAATCCTGATGAGTACAGTCTTGGTTTATCTTCCCCTTGTAAACTCCAAATTCAGGGCATCCAGGTCCTGTTACAAGACAGAGAGGCTGCAGAAATATGTGCTTTGCCATATTGATCCTGTTTTCTGCCTGTGATCTTCTATAGTGTAATACTTCTGTGTATAGATTCTTCAGCGGATACCCTGAGCCAGTTGAGAGTTGCTTTGACTAGCTCTGTACTTCATGGATAATGTAGAGTGGGTTTGATAGAAGAATCCAATAACAATAAAGTACTGGGTGAGCAGGGTGTGGTATAAACATTAAGAAATTCCTTTTGTGAATTTAGATAACATTGCATGCAAGTGGAAGGTGTGCAACAAAGAAGGAGGTGGCAAAACCATCTTGAAATACCAGTGCATCTCACAAGATGAATTTCATGTAAGATAGGCACAGTTAACTTCTCTTTCTCCCTCCAAGTTTTTCCAGCCTGAAACTTCTTAAAATGCAGTTGGGGCATGAGATTTGTTCTTTGTAAATTTTGCTACTGTTAGATTTTGTTCAGTATAAATAGCCCAGTCTTTGATTTGGTGCTTTAAAATCATCCAGTATTATTCTCAACCTAACCTACAGCTATATGCTCCCTGGGGAAATTAAGATGGATTAGAGGTTTTGTGCATCTATGTTCCTTTGTTTTTCACAATGTAATGATGTGTATAAATACAAAAATCCATTGCAGTTGGAAATGGACTTCTTACAACACAATTATGATCTCTACTTCATCAGGAATTTAAGATTTATTTTCACTAGATTAAGAAATTGTGTGTTTTAGAAGGACCATGCTGATTGCAAAGCTGTGGTAAAGGAGATATGGTGGGCCGTAAAACAATGAAGATAATTCTTTAACTAGCTTATGATTTTTCATGCTACTTGTATATGAGAACAGTGTTCATCAAAATACATATTTTCCATTACTGAGTTGAATGTATCCTGACCTTGCAGTGCTTATACTCTATTTAAAAGTGGAGACCAAAAGAAATGCATAAATCTCAGTGTTGTTTTCTGAACTTTTCTTTTAAAACCTGTGTTCTTTCTCTCACAGTGAAAACTCACATGCAACAAGGATTAATTTCTGTTGCTGCTCGTACTGTGATAACACATCTAGTCAACCACTTAGGCCACTATCCTATGAGTGGAGGTCCTGCTATGCTAACCAGTCAAGTGTGTGAAAACAATGACAATCCATATAGTGAAAGTCCTGAACTTTCTCCTGAACTTTTTGAGAATCCAAACCTTCAATTCTTTGTGTTAAACAATACTTCCCTGGTGTCTTGCATACAAATCCAAGCAGAAGACAATATGCCTGGGGGAGGACTGTCTGCTGGACTTGCATCTGCTAATTCAAATGTTAGAATTATAGTGCGTGATCTATCTGGCAAATACTCATGGGATTCAGCCATTTTGTATGGACCATCATCTTTATGTGGATCTTCACAACAAACTTCTTTTGCACTTTCATTATCTCAACAAGATAAACCAGAAGATGCTCTTTCGTCTTTTGAGCATGTGGAGGATGTATCTGGAAGGGATGGAATTACACTCCAAGTAAAAAGGAAATTTAGAGACACTGTGCCAACATGGGATACAATCAGGGATGAAGAAGATGCCCTTGATGAGCTCCTGCAGTATTTAGGTGTTACAAGCCCTGAATGCTTACAGAGAACTGGTGTCTCACTCAACATTCCTGCTCCTCAACCAGTCTGCATCTCAGAGAAGCAGGAGAATGATGTCATCAATGCAATTCTGAAACAGCACACAGAAGAGAGGGAGTTTGTTGAAAAGCATTTCAATGATTTAAATATGAGGGCTATGGAGCAGGATGAGCCAACCTCACAAAAGCCTCAGTCAGCGTTTTACTACTGCAGATTGCTTCTCAGTATACTGGGAATGAATTCTTGGGATAAAAGGTAAAAAGAAAAGACTCCTAGTTTAAGAACTTTCTTTTAAGGAATTGTGCTATTCTTACTGTGTAATAATAGCTGATCATAGAGTGGGTTAAGCCAAAAATACTCCAGGCCAGCCAACAAAAGAGGAGAGGGGATGTGCAACTAAGGGGAAAATGGCAGTTTTGTTCTGCATTTCAACCTGTCATTTAGAGAGACAGAAAGGACGAACCTGTTGCTCTTATTGCTATTTATATTCTTTCCTTAGAACAGTGTTGGAAGGTGAATTGAAGGAGTGATATCTTTTCTATCCCTTCACCAACTGTACTGAGGGGTACTACCATGGGTAAAGAAGGCATCTTTTTTGCTTTCTTTGCTTGCCATATATGTTCCTGCAAAAATCATTACCTTTCTTATGCCAGAATGAGTCTCTGAAAGTGTCATATTCTCAGCTATTGTATTGCTGGACAGTGTCCTGCTGCTTTACCTGCTAAGAGCATGCTTGCATTGCATCTGTGTTAGCTAACGAGAAAGATGCGTACCCTACTATTTATTTATTATTTATTATTATTATTTACAAAAGTAATGTCTCTGTTTACATTATTGTTTTCGTGTGGGTATAGATAGGTGTATGCGTATACATGTAGGTGCGTACAAATATTAGCATCCTAGAATTTAAGGGTCTTTCTGAAATCTTTTCCATAAGCTGCCAAGTTCCATATTAAAGGCATTAAAATATTTTCTTACTATGAAGGGAAATGTATATTCTGTAAAGCAAAAATAATCTATGTCACTGAGATATCACTGGAATCAGACAAAATTTTGGTGTTGTAACCCTTCTTATTTGGGTCTTTAATTCCTCAAGGCAGTCTGGTTTTGAAAAGTACTGCTCTTAAACTCATTCCACTGTGTTTTGTGGGAAATATCTTCAGCACAGTTTAAAAGAAATGAAAAGTGCCTTTCTTGCTCTAACATTTGTTTTGTTTTTTCTTTAAATTGTTACAGCTGGCTGAGTGACTAGTGAGCTATGTTCTGCTCTCTTCTGCAATTCAGAATAGCAAAACCTCTGTGTTTAATGCACTAACTCCTTAGGACAGTAGATTATGGGAGTGTCTTTTGTCACTAAGCATATATATATTATGGTCTAGTAAAGTGTGCAGCTTATATATGTGTCAAAGGGAGTTCTGTCTGTTCTTCTGTAGAGAAGAGATTGATCGCAGATGGATCCAATAGGTTGACGGAAGAAAGTAGAAAGAAGCAAAGGTTGTACTCAGGGCTATAGTGGATATAGAAGATTTCCTGGAGTAAAAAAAATTACTTGTATATTTTTTTAAAAATATATTAATGTTTTAGATAAGAAAGAACTATTGAAAAGGCAGAAGCATTTGTTGACTGTTCTTGAATGGACCTGGAGATGTTCTTGTACCCTTCTTGTACTGTTCTGTATCCATCAGTGAACAGGTGATAAAAGAGTTACAAATTTCTCTATTTAGAAGGAGCTTTCATCTCCTGAAGAAAAATGAGAAGTTACTTCGAGAACTCAGAAATTTGGACTCAAGACAATGGTAAATTCTTTTAATGGCCACCTACTTATTTAATGTACTTGTACTTAAATGGCTCTAATTGCTTGGATATGAGAGTTGAACTCATTTTTAAAATAGTTTTGTAAATTATTCATATATTTTGCACTATAGTGTAGTTATTGGTGTTATATTGAAGCTACATTGGTGTTATTTGTAAACAGAAACTCTACAAGTAGAACATCATGAGATAGAACAAACTTCAAAATAACTTAAAATTATGAACATTTGTATGCATTACATGGAATAGTTTTAAAACTTTGATATATCAAAGTCTTCACATTTTAAGCTTCAACTAATTGTTTAGTTGTTTTCCAGTGATGTTAGTATTTGAAGACATGGAATTCTAGTTGGAGTTGTAGCACAGAATTAAAAACTTTGATTTGTTTTGTAGAAGTTGAAATAAAACCCAGTGGAGGTTTTAGAAGTGTGAGAAACCACCTTCAGTTGCTCCAGTGTCTAACAGCAAGGTGTGAATGGAAGATATTGTACTTAAAGATTCTTCATTCAGTTGCATAAGCTGCATTTGCCACAGCATTCACAAGGCACTGTTGTTAATGGGCAGTGCAGTGTCGATAAATGTGTTACTGGTTTTGCTCATTTCAGAAGCCCAGCAATTGGTACTGCCAGCACTATCCTACATCTTAGAAGTGATGGAATGGGTAAATGCTGTTCACGTATAGCAAAACTTTAGGCTCTAGAGAAGACCAGACTAGAAAAGACAGAACATGAATATGGAAATATAGAAGGTATTCAAAAAGAAGCTATATAGTTGTACTTCCACTATCTTTTTGGTGTTTTAAAAGCCATGCTCTGTGTGTACTGTTTGCATATTTTGGTTTCATATTAGTAAAGGCACTGTCATGCAATGACCATTTTCTGTTTTACAGCCGAGAGACACACAAGATTGCAGTGTTTTATGTTGCTGAGGGACAAGAAGATAAACACTCCATTCTTACAAATACTGGGGGAAGTCAAGCCTATGAGGATTTTGTAGCTGGTCTTGGCTGGGAGGTATTTATAAAAATGTTTTTATCCTAAGTTTGTTTACAGAGAAAAATTGCAGATCGCTTCAGATATGGCTCTGTAGCATTACAAGTACTGAAATACACTGGTTTGCAAGTAGGATGTAGAGAAGAATTCTGGTTTTAATTTCATTAGCAATACTAGCTATTTAATTTTAAGCTCTTTCAATTTAAGGTTTGTGCAGGCAGAGATGATTCTTTAATGTGCAATCCTGTACTTGGCTTTCATGGACTGATTAGGAGGCATCTTGATTTCCATGTAGGTCTGTAAAGTGTTAAGTCCATTGAAATTTGAGATGTGCTCAAAGTTGGGAATCCAAAAAATAAAAATGTGCAGCTTCTCTCATGCTCCCTTCTTCCTGCCTTCCACTGCAGGCATGTATCTCTTCATACATTCCTCCCCATGTCTCTTCCAGCAGTCAGAAACACTGTGATGAACCCCATCATCTGTATGTACCTGCAGCTCTTTAGTCGCTAGTTAGATACTGTTATGAGGATTTCCTTTTTTGCATCCTTTCTTTCTGACCACACAGGATTAACTTCCATTGTAAAGTTCAACTCATCGCTGGCCCAGAGAAGTACAGGAGTTACTCCTGCTCCTGGCTGGCTGCAGAGGAAACTGCAGGTTTTCTGTTCTTGTGATTTGTGTTCATCAGGAGTGTCCATATGAGTGTCCATCTTTTGTTCTTTTTCTTACTCCTTAGGTATATGAGAGCATTACTAGATTAGCAGTGTGGATAATGACTCTGACTTTTCCACAGGAACAGAGGAAAACTGCTAGAAGTCTACTGACACAAACATAGATGTTTATTTCCCACATTCCTGGTTCTTCAGGAGAAAAAAAAAAATCATCACATTAGTGTCTTCAAATATCCTTCTTTAGTGGGTTAATTCTCTTAGCCTGGATCCTTTATTAACAGAAAAGCAAATATATCCCATGTGGGCAGATGTTAAATGTATTCACATCTGAGATACAGCTTTCTTTCAGCACTGTTCTAAGAGTAAAATAGCACACTAAACATGCTTATTTATTTCAGTGCCAAACTGTTTCTAAGACTTAGAAACTTATTTACGAATTATCAGTTAGTTTCCTGTGATTTTTTTTCATATTCACAGAATGAAAATTTCTCAAGAAAATATATGGAATGTATCAAGACAGTTTAAAATTGTCTGGCACTCACGCAGGGTTTCTTCAGAGCTCAGGTCAAGGCTGATGTAGTATCACAGAGTTTTTAAAAATTCAAAAAGCACGTATAAGTGACTTCAGTCAACTGATCAGGAAATAGTGTAGTAAATATTCATTTACACAACCTTTCCTTTTCTCTGACCTTGTATTCCCGGCAGCATCTGTGGTGACTGTGGAATATAGAATGGCACTGCACTGCAGTTGATTTCCAGCCTAGCCAGCGAGTCTGAGCTCTTAGAAAAGCATAACTGTACTATTGTGACAATGGCCTTCACTTTTAAAAATTCAGTTGAAAGTCCATTTCAAAGTGTAAAGAATGTATTTATCACTTGATTTTTTTTTTTTTTTTTCCTCCTAATGCTTCCTGGGCATTACTTCTAGGTAAATCTCACAAACCATTGTGGCTTTATGGGAGGACTGCAAAAAAACAAAAGCACTGGACTGACCACTCCATATTTTGCTACCTCAACAGTAGAAGTAATGTTCCATGTGTCAACAAGAATGCCTTCTGATTCAGATGACTCTTTAACAAAAAAGGTAAGTGTTTCTGCATAACAGATTTACTTTTGATAATAACCCAGAAAAAGAGAGTCAAAGAAAATCAAGTAACTTTTTCGAAAGAACCATAAAATATCGTAACACCTTTACCTGCTGATAGTTGGTATTTTACTGAGGTAGGTTAAGCGATATAAATTATTCTCTACCAATTTCTAATTTTACCATGCTGTTGATTTTTGCCATCACTGCAACTGCTGACAGGATCACATGTATAGTGGTGAAAAATGCAGGGAGGTAATGGTTTATGTAGAAGAAAAAGCATTACAACTGAATGATGTTTTAGTACTTTGAGATTTCAAACATCAATTAATAAATACGCAGTGAGTACTTTCCAAGATGAGTTTTTACTCACCTAAGAGTCACGTGCTGGCTATTAACATAATTTATCCTTTAATAAAAGTTAAAAATAAAGAATTCGACAATGTTTATTGTATATAAGGTGTTTTGCCTTGGAGCAGACACAGATGCTCACCAGTGTTACGATCTCTTAGCCACGTTAAGGAAAAAATGGTTTGCTGTATTGGTATTTTTTCTTTAGAATTTAATAAATTCCGCATTAGTGATAGTAAGTTACAGTCTTGAACGTGTGTCCTATTATAAATGAATGATTGGCTACCATTAGACTGTCCCCTGTCCTATGCACATACATCTTCAGATGTGCTAATCCATTCAGTGGACACGTTAATGAGCACTGGTTGAAGTGTAATATTGGAGGAACTGAAGCTGGTTGACCTCGGCATAGAGTTTAATACTTGTAATTAAATTAGACAGTAGACAGTTAGTAAAGAGAGAAATAGCCATGCCTCTGGCAAGCTTCAATTATTAATGACTTTTTTGTTCTTTGTGTTCAACTTGAAGAAAAAAATATTATTGTTATTAGTATAGACTGACTATGAGTTCTAACTTCTCACTGTCGCATCTTAGGTTGATTTGTTTGGTGGGGTTTTTTTTAAATTAAAAAATGTTTTTCCTTGTATGCCTACAGTGCTGGTTCCTTTCTGTTCTTTATTTCCCGAAGTAGAGCCACAGTAATACTTATTACTGTTAAATGATTTATAATATTAACACTTGTTAAATGATTTATAAAAGTGGTTTAATAGCAAAATAACTAACTTTAAAATAAGATTGTTGCTATTGTTCTAGTATAGAACAGTGTATATATATCTTTTTCTAAGTTGACTGGCTTCTGTGTTTCTTAAACAGAAACTTGGGTTTATAAAAGATTGTAATTATCCTTACAATGTTTGTTTATAATCTTTTTGAATTAGAGCATTAAAAAGTGTTGACAAGGGGGAAGATGGGTCACAGTGAAAATTAGTTAATAATAAATAATTTGGAAATGCTGTGGACTTCATCAGAACACACATGTCTGTTTCCAGGAGCACCTTAAATCTACATAAGCTGTTCCTGCCAGTCAAGGTTCAGTGCTGGTCCAGGCCTCCTGTGATTTAGCTTGGGAAAATGGTGTCAGCTGGACTTTCTAGCAACTCCAGCTTGCCCCAGGCCTATTTCTCTCCTCCTTTACCCACAATTTCACTCATC
Source organism: Strix uralensis (assembly GCF_047716275.1). Taxonomy (NCBI): domain Eukaryota; kingdom Metazoa; phylum Chordata; class Aves; order Strigiformes; family Strigidae; genus Strix; species Strix uralensis. The sequence continues at coordinate 105,011,192 of NC_133975.1, read as the reverse complement.
AGTGTGAATTCACTCATTCGGAATATTTGAGGTCTGCATAGATATGTAGAGTGTATCAAAACATTTGGATTAGATTTGTAGCACAGCTACTGATGGACTGTTTAATCAAGCTACTTTATATCTGTGTGACTTTCTTTCCTGTTCTTCCTTGGTGTGTGGTTTTTGTTCTTCTTTTTAAGCAAGTTTCCCCATGAATGGAGGCTTGTGAGCCTGCCTCCTCCCTTCCCTAACATCTTTTGGCCCATTTCAATTGATTTGAATAGAAGCATTTTTCAAAGCTGTTATTTTCACATATGTTTAATGAAGGATAGGCTAAGTAAAGAGATAGAGTGAGGTAGTTCTCCTACTCAGCAGGTAAAGACCGCATGAGAAGAAGCATTAAACACCAAGGAACCAGCACCAGAGAGAGATGCTCTGAAAGTCGTTCCAAACTTGAGAAAAGCATCAGCTGAAGTTTGTGTCTTGGGAGAAGCGAGGAAGTGATATGAGGAGACATGAGTAGGCAAACAGGCTTCATTCTTTTACTAGTTCTGTAACTACTCACACTGCTTAGACTGAACACATCAGCAAAATGAATGTGTTTTATGAGATGCTGTCCAGCTCACACACTATAGGGGACCTCAGAATCATTTGAGAGCTATGTGTCTGCTAACAATTGTAGTTGTTCTGAGTGCATGCACTGTTCATGACCTCCAGAGAAACTTGAGTTTTGAGCTTCTCAACAGGTCTTTCATGTGCTTTCTTTGTCTATTTCATTCAATGGGAGAAAAACAAGCAAACTTGCAGCAGTTGTCTTAGAACTGCTGCTGGTTTTTATATTGTAAATGTGCCTAGAGGTGCATGATAGGTTCATCTTATAAATGGAAATTAAATTAAATTAAAACAAAACTTCTTCCTGCCAGTCGAGTCACTGCAAAATCAAGATTCTGCTGTTTCAGAGGCTAAGCCAATTTTAAACTTATTTTCCATCAGTCTTACAGAGTAGTAAATAAAACTTTTAACTGTCTTGGATACCTCTGAAGCATTTGTTTCTGAAGACATGAACAAGAACAAGAAAAGACATGAATTCAGGGAGAACAGATGAAAATCTTCTGAATGTGTAAAAGAACTTAACATTGAAATGCATATATAGAATAGGTATTTAATTTGCAAATAGTAAGTTAAAGATTTAATGCTGATAATGCAATCCATTTTGGTTTTCTTAAAGGTTAGAGTAACAAGTATTTATACTACCCTTACAAGAAAAAACTTGCAAAGAAAATATCACAATTAAATGAAACTGTGAAGATTCTCAGTTCACAGAGTGAGAAAGCTCCTGTATGTGCCTCTACAGTTTATCTCCTGTCTAGCTCCTCCTTCCTTAGCCTTATAAAGGAGTGAAGTCGTTGTAGGTGAGAGTATTATACACAAGATATGTAAATAAAAGTAGTAATATTGTTAATGATTAGAATACTAATTCTTCTTGGACTTTGGGTGTATTACATGACTCTAGGTTATGTGTGACATCTTCCTAACCACGTAAAAGGTTATAGCTCCCAGTATTTATAGTTAGCTTTTTTATTATGGTATTAACATGTATTGGGAACTTGAAGGTTTATAGATGTAAATTACTAGTACAATATTTTTTTTGAGTTACAAATAAATACACATGCTGCTTTAAAAAAAACCACACCGCACACACCATAGTTGTTGAAACAAAGTTTTGTGAAAAATTCAACTAGAGGGTAGATATGCTGCAGAGAGCATTGCTGCTTACATTTAATGGGCAAAAGTAGCTGCATTAAGCCATTACTTCAGACGTTTCTGCTCCTTCTGTTCTTTTTGTAATGAACACTTTCCTTTTTGAAGAAGAAAAAAGTTGGGGCTAACTGTTGTATCATAAGAAAATATAATAGCCTTTTTTGTCCCTCCTTTAGGTAAGTGGGTATTAGAAATTACAGTAATTTTGGCAAGAGTTCAAGGGTTAATGCAACAGATAAATAAAAGGAATTTTCTGTAAATTGAGCCCTGCATTATTTCACTTGTCTTGCCTTTCCAAAGCTAACTCATTTAATTTTAAAAAGTAAATACTTAAATTCTTCCTGACAGTGTGCTTTGCTTTTACTATCGTTTATTACTTCAATTATACTTGGTATCACTTAGAACAATCTGCCATTTGGAAATTTCAGTATAGCCTGCAGCTTAGTATTAAGTCTGGCTGCTATTGTAACATGTACAGCATATGACACTAATGTATCAAAATTAGATTTGATCATCCCTCCTGGTTATATTTATTTCACGTTTCTTTTGTATTCAGTTAACATAAATGTATTAGGAGAGCTGACACATGATGATGGCTATAGAGTAAGAATATTTTAAAGTATTTTGAGTTAAATTTGAAATTTCAGGTAACCTAACAGTCGGTCATTTTTATATATTTGTTTTAATGGAGTAGAGTTTCAAAGCAAACCTAAAAAAAATCTGTTTGTGTCTGACATCTCCTCAGGGCTGTCTTCCCGACAGCTCAAGTTTAAAATAGCTAAAACAGAGCTCTTAATCTCTTTCTCATTGCCACCTTTCAGGATCACCACGGATAACATGACCATTGTGCCTGTCACTTGTGCCCATAGCCTGAAATCATCTTTAATTTGGTCCACTTTCTGCATTCTTGCATTCAGTCTGTGCTCAAGACTGTTCTTTTTTCTACATAACATTGCTTCTAACATAGCCTTTCCATACACAAAGTTAAAATTTATTGACTATATCCTAAACTGTTTTGATTGTTGAACCTTCCCTTCTCTGGCCTTGACGCTTTCATTCTTGAAGAATGCTGCTAAAAAAGACATTCTTCTAATCTTTAGCACCTTTTTACAGTTTCTTTGCATTTTTCCATCTCCATTTTGTGTCTTGCCTTATGCTTAGATAATAAACACTCTAGAACAGTTTGATCTGCATTTACGCAGTATAGAATATTGGTGTATAACCTATAGTTCCAGGTGTTTCAGCTATACTGTATTACTGGTTACTTGAATATAACATTATTTTAGAGATTTTTATTATTTATATTATTGCTGTGCCTTACATCTTTAATAAGGATTTGCACTTTGTTTTGCTTACTGTGATTTATGCACATACAAAGTTGTAAATTTACGAGGACGGGGTCAGGAAATGAATGTGAAGATGTAGTGGCTTATACAACTGGTGGTGAATTTTGAGTAACACTGACACTGATTTCAGTCTTGGCACCTGTATGTTCTGTGTGCACCAAATCTGATTCTGTTAGATAACATTGGGACCACACCTTTTTCTTGGGAAACCATGTTGCTGTTGGTCTTTTAGGTTTCAGTGAGCAGTGGTGGTTGTAGCTCAGTATCTTTGTCCCACTTTTGTGCAGGACACTGAATTCTGGGATGCTTCCAATTCAATACAAAGACATAAAGAATCCAGATTAAAGTTGAAAGAGGTCAGACTCTGGTTCTTCTGTGGTGTAATAATTACAGTGAATGATGGATTCTCCAAATGTTTGCTGTGCTTGCAGGAGAGCTTTGTCATGGAGCACTGCTCAATTACAAGGTCCTTCAATAGGGTACTGAAAAATGAAGATGGAAAACTGAAATTCTTTCTAAAAAGTTTATGCAAAACCTAGCAGACCTTGGAAAGCTTTTCAAGACAATTTCAGGTGTTGGATCTCTTCCATGAGTCAGGTGTTTTTGATGAGTCAAATTACCACCATTCAAGCTTTCTTATAAGCTTTGCTTTCTGACCAGCGTGAGGACATCTGAAAGAAGCAATAAGGAGCACTATGTTAGTGCCAGAGCTGCCTCTGATCTACTCTTGAAAAAGGAACAGAATGACTTATCCAGAACTTAATTATTCTTCAAACATAAAGATGAAATCAGGAACACCCAATCTTGTTTACTTGTCTATTATTTTTGTCAGTCTTCTACCTCCTATAATGGAAACAAGGCATTGATCATAGTTTACATCTTGTTAAAAATTCCCATTCGCAGTTTATAGCATCGTCCACCTATTTGCACCATCTGATTTTGACTCTCAATCCATTGTATCACAGAATCATCTAGGTTGGAAAAGACCTTGAAGATCATCCAGTCCAACCATTAACCTAACACTGACAGTTCTCAACTACACCATATCCCTTAGCACTATGTCAACCTGACTCTTAAACACCTCCAGGGATGGGGACTCCACCAGCGCCCTGGGCAGCCCATTCCAACGCCTAACAATCCGTTCTATAAAGAAATGCTTCCTAATATCCAGTCTAAACCTTCCCTGGTGCAACTTGAGGCCATTCCCTCTTGCCCTATTGCTTGTTACTTCATCAAAGAGACTCATCCCCAGCTCTATGCAACTTCCTTTCAGGTAGTTGTATGTCACAGAGATGCCATTCTACACTTTACTCAAACCGGATCTTTGCCAAACTGTTCTTGGTAGTAATTGTGAGGTAAAGTACACCTGACAGGACTTGGAACTCCTTAGAATAATCTGATTAGTTTTCCTTTTCCTCTGAAGAAGTTAGTGCTTTTAGCCTGGAATGTATCCTCACACCTCTGTGGGTGTATAAAGCAAACTTAGAAATTGGAGAGAAAAGTCACTAACGGCTTCAGTACACTTGGCATCCAAAAATGTGTCCCTTTTCAGTAGTCAACCTCCTGAAATAACCACACAATACATTTTTATCACACCAAAATCTGTGTCAGTCTGATGTCGAAGCATGCATCAGTAGTGATGCTCTGTCTGGGTAGCTTTCACAGAAGTGCAAGAACTGATGTCCTGTCTGATTAACTGCAGGTATCAGTAACAGGTACACAGGGGCAACCTTTGATAAATGAAATTCAGAGGCAGTGATGCCCTCCAGAAGCTGCACTATCTAAACTCTCTATGTCTTGTATTTTAAAGCCATTTATTTGGCATGTGCACTGCCACCATCCCTTGTTTCTAACAGTGTATAAGTTTGTCATCTTTGAGTCCAAAGATGGTAAGTAAAGGAGGGCTAATTCTTGTAGTAAATAGTTCAGTATTGCTGTGATGCAGTGATGTGCAGTGATGGGTGCATCAGTCCTAGTTCTGCTTTTTGGCTCTCAGTTCAATGAGTTCAGTCAGTGCATCAATGGCCATCCCTCAGTCTAGGATCATGTAGTTTTTTCATGTTCCCCAAGAATTCATCTCTAAACTAATTTGCCTCTTGCTTTCTTTTTGATTAGGTAGCCTCATCCTCCCTGAGCTTTTCTCTTGCTTCTAAGTGCGGGCCTGTCAGTCCCGCATACCCTTCTGTCATTGTCATATTTCGACATATAGTTTGACTGTCACTTCATCAAGGAAGGTAGGAGAGGCCCTCAGAACAATTCCATGGTTAGTTGTCTTTTACAGCGTTAGTCATTGTTAAGTGTCATCCAGGGTTTCTGCAGCTGGTGTTTGCATGTTGCACATCAGTCATTCAGGTTGCTGCCTGGTTTTGTTCTAATCTAGTCAAATAAAACTCAGCATAGTGAATGTTGTTATAACCAGTTCTTTTGTTGGGGTGGATTTATGGTTAACACAAGAGAATCCCTAAGTAAGTGTTGTTCAAAATAATTCAGCCATCCACAAAAGAGTCAAGAACAGCTCGCTTCAAAGAACTGCAGTCATTGTAGATTAGGTGTACGTATGATCTGGTCCAGGCAAAACAAATGACTTGTTGAGCATCAGACAAGATGTGTAGGGTATTGATGCCATCTGTCCTTTACCCAGTCCAACACTGAAAAAAAATCCTTTTCTTATAGCAATACAACCCTGTTTTTCAGTCTGATACAATTTAAAGCTAGCAGAGAAGAACAGAAGCAGCTTCTTTTTTTCCTTTTTCTTTTTTTTTTTTTAAAAAAAAAAGTCTGCTGCTGACAGCCAGTATAAGACTACAGATAAGATGAAGGTAGCATTCCAGGAGATTCTGTAATATAAACAAGTGAATACTTGCAATGAAATTTCTCTGATGACTGTGTTTATGTTTTGCTTTTATTTAAAGTGCAGTTATGTTCTGAAAATGAGTACAGAAAATTGCTGCCTTTTTATATACGATAACTTCTTGTAAGTGCTCAGATTAGTATCTGCATGTTACCTGTTAACAGCAGTTCACAGTGTTGTCCTTTGAATAACAATAAGGCAGTTGACAAATTCTACCTACCTAAAGCTGTGCAAACAAACTGAAAACTCTGGGTAAAGACAATTGTCAGCTATAATTGGTGATGCACAAGGAGGAAAACATGAGATTCCAGCTTGAATTTTCAGAAATGGCCCTTACTGGAAAGAAACTCACATTTAATAATCTGAATATATTTGATCAGTATACTTAAAACCTCTCTCTGTGATGTTAACATTTATTTATCAGATGGTAATGTTTAGCGGAAGGAGCATTTTGGAGTTTCAGTGCAGATAATTCCAAAGTGTTCAAGATATTCCTTAATCTGGTTATATGATTACAACTGAGGATACAGCATTGATTTTGAGGAACCCATTTGGGCATTCTGAGCCAAATCAGGAGCCTTTTTTTGCAGGTGGGGTGTTATTTTTACAAAGGTATACAGGTTTCATGGGAAATGAACATTTAGTTTAGTTAATCTAGGGGCTATGAAAAATGCAGTAGCTATTCTCCTTTAAAAGCTTTTTGTTTGTAGTAGCCTGTTTGGAATTTGGCTAGAATGATGAGGGTAAAGACTGCTCGGATACATAGCTTTTAAACAGATGTTTATTCATATACTTTAAAAGTTCATATAGAATTTAGTAATTCACTGCCTATCAGTGATGGCAATCTTGAAAGCATTTTAGTAAATCAGATTGAATCATCCTGCATTCTTGAGATAACATCAACAAAATTTTAACTTTCAGTAGAAAACAGATATTGACATCTGTTAATTTAACTAGACATTGGCACCAATCTGTAAAAATCTATAGCACAAACTAATACTGTCATTGAAATTGTAAGAGAACTACAGTGTAATTTGGTTATTTTATTAATTTTTCTGTATTTCTTTTTAATGGGTTTCTCCTTTTGAAATATGAGCATTTAGTATAGCTGTATGACTATAGAAGTATTTAAACTGATGGGTTTTTATTCCTGCTTCTCCAGCTAAGACATTTAGGAAATGATGAAGTACACATTGTCTGGTCAGAGCATACTCGAGATTATAGAAGAGGAATAATTCCAACAGAATTTGGTGATGTTCTTATAGTTATCTATCCCATGAAAAACCATATGTTCAGTATCCAGATCATGAAAAAGCCTGAGGTAAGGGGTTTTTTTCTTTTGTGCTTCCTTCATATGTTTCATATGAACTGCGTTTTGTTTAGAATCTGAATTTTTGGTATAATAGATTGATCCAACAAGGCAGTGCGTCTTTAACATTGACAATTGCAGTGGTGGTAGGAGGAAGAGGAAGAGCTCAGTGAATACAATGCATAGTAAAATTAGTAACTTGAAATTGCAAAGGCCTGATCCTGTCAAGCATATCTGCTAACATCATAAACTGAAAACAAAGCTAGAATATTCTGCATAATCATTTAAATATCAAGATAAACTTGGCAAACTTTTTTCTCAAATCTGATACCTGACTATGGTAGTTGAATAATAGCCTGCTTCAGCTTTCTCCATCCATGTCGTATTCCCCCTTCTTTTTCCCAAAGCTAGTTGTTACTTTCTCCTTGACTCCACACAAGAATTTGGAGATTAATTTGGCAAAGCTAGACCATTCACCTGTTAGGCATATGAACACACACTCTGATGACTGTTCCTCAAATGTCTGTGCTGGCCCTGTTCTTAAAACAGTGGTTTAGGGTAGTGAACACTGACTGAGTAAAAGTAGTCATGAGTGTTTGTACTGCATGGTTTCTGTGTGTGATGTCACTTGCCGTGAATTTCTATACTTTAAATATTAAAATTCTTTCTAGAAGCACTAATATTAATAAATGAAGTATGGCAGAAATCGGATTCCCTCTCTATGATGACTGCCTCTATCTGATGATAGGCATGAAATGATACCCAGTATATGGTCTTGTTGTTACTGGGTGACTTATTTTTTTAATTAATAAGTATATTCTTTCTTTTACTACTTTAAGTACAAACAGTTGTATTATTGGAAGTGTGCAGGTTAAGAAGGGAAAAAGAAACCTGCTGAGAGCAGGGATTGCTGTTAGTCCAACAAGAAGTCCTTGTGTGTGAAAAAAGAAGTGCCTTCCATCAGATTTCAGTATTCTCAAAACTACATTAAGTGACTGATGGCAAAAATAATACAGGGATCTAAAATTCTTTTGCAACGTTGGTTTCATCTTAGCAGGAAGAATATTTAGTGTACACTCTGCTCCATTTGCTGACCTGATGCATAAGCTTTGCTCTTCTTTACATGCTTTATGCTTGCAGCTTCAGAACTTTATTCACATGTACAGGAAATGAAGATACTTAATAGAGTTTTAATTTCTTTTTTTTTTTAAATTACAAAATCATTATTGATTAGAGAAGAATATAATGTCAAAATATAAGATCCATCTGTTCTGTAAACCTTTTGGGTGCTATCTATACTAAACATCAGGGTTTTCTACTGATCTCACAAATAAGGCTTTACACTTAGGGTCCAAAGAGGCCAAACTTTGACCACAGATTTCTCCTGTAAAGGGCTTACAGTCCATTTGTATAGATAACATAGAAAGGAAGAACAAATAGGAGAAGAAAATAAAATGGAAGGTGAGGGTCGGTTCACCAGTAATTGTGTGACAGTTGCACGTTGTGTTGGTCCTTATGGACATGTTATATCTAAAGCCATGATAAATATTATTTTTAAATTTGGGTAATTATTCCTTTTGCGTACTACCACCTACAATATTGTCATCTAGCCTTTCAACCTCATAAACATCATATGCATGACTGTTCCTAGGATTTTGGCAGCAAATGTTGTAAATAAGCTTTGAGGAGACATAGTATTCAAATGGTTGCTTAATTTCTTCAAATGCTGTGTTATCTGTTACCAAGGATATCAAGCAGTTACATGGCTATATATTTCTGCAAGAGAAAAGGTCTGTCATGGAGCACAATAACTGGTCTGATTATCTAGCAATGAGGAGGGAAAAAAAAGATATATTTGAGTGCTCTATTGTTAATGTTGATTGCTAATTGTTACAGCTAAGATCTTGCTTTATGTTGAATTTCTTAATTTTTTATTCAGGTTCCATTTTTTGGTCCACTCTTTGATGGTGCTATTGTGAATGGAAAAATTCTTCCTATTATGGTTCGTGCAACAGCTATAAATGCAAGCCGTGCATTGAAATCATTAATCCCATTATACCAAAACTTGTATCCTTTCACTCAAGTGTTTTCCAAGGCATATACATTCCCTTGCAGTTCTACAGATATGATCTTCATGTTTTCTGTCATCTTATATTTTTGTCGGATTAATATAGGGAAAATAATTTCTTTTTTTTTATGGTGATGGTGCCTTTAGGAAACTTAAACACATAGAAGAGTATTCAGTGAAGACCAGCTTTTCTTAATTAGGTGAAGAATAGATTCAGTGCTGAAAAATTGCCCGTTTCTAATGTTAATAAAAATTTTTGTTAACAAAATTATTTTAATTATTATTTTGTGAGTAGACTTTCTAAAACAGCAATGTTATGGTGTTAATAATCTTTCTTTCCTTAAACATGTTAAGTATACATCCAGTATTAATGTGACCTAGTTTTGTTTTCTAGTTCCAAGAAGGATGTGAATGCTTCTTGCCTTCAAGATGAGAAATTTGTTACATTTATGTCATACAGATTTTGTTATTCAGCTCAGAATACAAGGTTGTTGTCAAAATGATGTTAGTGTCTTTGTAAAGATGTCAGAAAAGGCTATCTCTTTTTTTTTGTTGTTGGAACTGAAATTGTAGTTTTTTGAAAGAGCTGCTCTTGGAAGAATAGATTTACCAACCAGAAATGTAAAAACATAAGGTAAGTCAGTCACTTATACTTCTCCCCTTCTTAAGATTGAGTTCTGTTATATACCTGTTATATATTCTGTTAGTTAAATATAAAAGAACGTACTATCTTTTAATGTCATAAATTGACAGATAAGTTTAAATTTAGATCTAGAAGAAATTCTGTGCTTAATTTCCACCCAAGCTGTAGATACTTGTATTTGTCATGTGACAGATTGTTGCTAAAATACTCTGTTTTTTCAAAGGCTGACTGTTAATACTTACAGAGTTTTGGATTAGATATGATGAAGTGAATTTACAGATGAATGATGGATGGTGTTTGATGTGATCACATTAAATGATGTTTGTGCCATTTCTGTAGAAGACAGATGTTGATTCATTGTATTTTTGTGTTTGGAAAGGTCTGATCTTTTTGTCATTTCTCAAGTGGCATAATCAAAGAATTTAAAATGTATTATCATCATTATATCATGAAAAGTGAGGGCTTATAGCATTATATTGATGTATAGTGATGAGCAATTTGAAAACAGATTACTTTGAAATAGCAGACTTTCAGTACCAAAATACACAACAAACTTGTATGTTTAAACCTCTTTACAGAATATGGAAGTTGTAATAAATTCCTTGGACATAGCTTGCCAGCTCAATGCCTAGGAATTGTCCAGTTCCTAAGAGCTGTGTATTGCACATTCACTTTAGAATCACAGAATCATCTATGTTGGAAAAGACATTGAAGATCATCAAGTCCAACCATTAACCTAACACTGACCGTTCCCAACTACACCATATCCCTCAGCGCTGGGTCAGCCCGACTCTTAAACCCCTTCAGGGATGGGGACTCCACCACTGCCCTGGGCAGCCCATTCCAACACCTAACAACCCGTTCTGTAAAGAAATACTTCCTAATATCCAGTCTAAACCTTCCCTGGTGCAACTTGAGGCCATTACCTGTTGTCCTATCACTTGTTACTAAATTCAGTTCTCCAAATAATACTTTTTATATGCATCAAAGCACTGCATGTCATTTATGACATAATGTGGCCTCCGTTAAAATGTTGATATTTGTCTCCTAATATGGTTAGCATGATAACTGGAAAGCATTACATATATTTAATATTAGTATTGGTTGGTGGGTTTTGTATCATCACTTGGTAAGCTTATGAAACACCAGTTGATTGGGCACTGATATTAAAGGGCAGCTTTGTTAAGTAGTTGGTGGAATTCTTTTTCTACCTGGCTTGGAGTATCTTATATTCGGTGCTTTGTATAATACTTTAAAAATTAAAATGGGGGTGTGGGCAGTTGTTTAAAAGCTGTTTGCGTGGCGTGAAATTAGAAAAAACTCTACAAACTTCCCTGGCTTGAATTAGGCTATGGTAGAGTCAGTTGTGTCAGTGGAGAACAGCAAAAAAATGTTAAACTTCAAAGTTTGGCCTGGCTCTCAGTGGTTTAAAAAACGCTTGATTAAAAACATCATGGACATGCTCTTGGTGTTTAACCCATGGCCAGATTTGAGGTCAAGAAGGAATTTCCCTCATACAAGAATGGCAAAGACTGGTGGGTGTTTCCTGTAACATGGACATGGTCTGTTAACTAGGAATATTTGAAAATTGAATCTAATTATGTTTCTGCAATAGCAGGGAATTGAAGACATCAGGGATTGACTTTAGTGTCTCCCACTTTTTTCCTCTGGCATATTTTAGCTGTGGCTGTAGCACTTCACTACTGGCTTTTAAGTTTGTTGTGTACAGAAGGGTTGTGGGGGCAGGAGTATTTTATAGTCTGTGGTTAAATAGCTTTTCTGGAGACCCTGCCAGAGTTAATGTCTTTTGTGGAAAACAGGACTCATTGATCAAGGTGGTCTTTCCTTGTGTTGGAGTGTTGCTGGAGCAAAGAAAAAGAGGGCTCAGAGTGGTGAAAACAATACATTCAAAGAGGGAGGAAAAAAGGAACAGAAGAGCTATTGCTTAGAAGGTACACCAAAAGGAAAGACCCAGCTGGAAAAGTGAAGCTGATAATCAAGGCTTCCCACACGTCCAGGACCATAATGGTGTCAGTGAAAGAGAATTCTGAAGTGATGAGCTCGAAATTAATTTTTGTTTACCTATGAGTATCTAATATACTGGAGCAGTGTTAGCTTATTAGGAACTTTGATGATGATTAGTAGAAATACAGTTGAATGTGGATCTTGAGGGAACAAGAATATTGAGACTTCTGTCAAACAGAAGTATAGGGCTTGAAGTGTGTTCTGTATTAGCTCTCTTTCTACTGTAGTAGACCAGCAGAAATAGTTAATTCCAAAGCCAGCATCAGTGTATGGATGTCTCCATGTTGTTGATGTGTTGGTTCATTTCACTGTGCTGTATAATACTTGGTGGGCACCTTTTGACTCAGCGTGGAGTTGGTGATATATATGTAGGTCTGTGCTTATCTCTTTTTGGGGAATATTTACAATGTTACGTTGTAGATCTTTGCAGTGATGGATCATGGTAAGCTCTTAATTAAACTAGGACTGTGTTGATTTGCTTGCGTATGGGATGTGAAGAAAGTGGCACTGAGTTTGGCCCTCCTACTTTCGAGGCTTATCCATCCTCTGAGTTAGTGCATTTTCTGAGTGCGGACCTGACAAAAAATCAGCTGTCATTTGTAATCAGCAGGGATATTCAGTCCTCTTCATGTAACTTGATTGCAACTTTTTCCTTATTGCGCTAGTCTGTTAATCACGATGTGGCAATGGGTAGTACGTGTGAATAGTATAATAACGGTTGCATGGATACAGGAAATTCTGCTCATCTCCCTTTTATAGTCTGCCCCAACTTTGAGCATGTATTGTACAGTCTGAAGTAGCTTTCTGAGATTGACATATTCTGTCAATCATCTTTGTCTTTCTGGTATTATTTTGACCCTTCTGATAGCAAACTTAGACAGGAAAACACTTTGAGGATTTGATTTTGTTAATGAGTTTTAAAGGTTTCATCTGCTCTGTGTTTTTATTCTTTGCTTCGAATACTATAACGATATGTTTGCTTACTGTAGTATTTTAAGATTAAAAATGTACTAAATTTATCAGCAAACATGAGTCGCACATGGCAGGTCTCCTGCTTTAACTTGATGCTTGACATACTCATTGCTGCAACTGCGTGGAGAGAATACTGCCATTTTGGGTGGAGTTTCTCCACTGATTTGTGGAATTTGCTTTAGTTTTCCCTTCACAGATTCTGCAGTCCCTCACAATCTTTTGGTGGCCTAGCTTTCTTGTAACAGTACCCCCTCACCAACAGGTGGCATACATGCACAGTAGCAGGTGACACACACAAAATACTTGTATTGTCTTGCTAATGAAGCAGCAGTACCCCCTTTTCTGTGGCATAGTTGATGTGTTTCTTCTTCTCATTGCATTTGTCGTTGTCTTAAGAAGTACCTGCTTATCTCCTGAATGCACTCCAGCTGCCCATATGCTAGGAAAACTTGTAAGACTCATAACTGCAGGTGTAGTAATGGGACTGAATGTTGAGAACAATCATTTTCACTATAATGTAGAATAAGGAGGCCAATATTTAGGGGATTGTTAAATACTCTTTATTTACTAAATTGCATTGAAATTCCTGATAGGAATAGTTTTATTCATGGCTTGCATCTCAGAGCAAGCACTTTGTCACATTCTGAATTCGGAATATACAATGTGTAGTAAATGGATCAGTACTAAGTATTTTGAACAATAGAAAGAGTGGGTTCATATAAAATTTTACTTAAACTTCATGAATAAACAACAGGTGTTAGCCAGATGCCAAGAGATACACAAAGATAATGTTCTTTACTTAGCATAGTAGGCATCTCCAGTGGTCCAACTTGTTAAAATTATTGCAACAAAACAGGAAAAAGACTAGAAACCTTGTGGGACTGAAATTCCAGTTGTGAAACAACTAGTGTTACTTTTTGCACTTTGTACACAAATTTTGGAGTGTTTCCTCTGTATTAAAAACTCAGAGCTGAGAAGAAGGTTTCTTGCTTGATGCGATACTCAACTTCTCCAAGAAAGGTTTTTATTGAAACTTGGTAGTATTGCTGTTTGTTGTGCCTGCTTGACCATCATCTGCCTCAGGATAGAATTGCAGACATTGGAAAGTTTATCTTCAAAAAGAAAGCGTTCGTTATTAATGACATACAGTGAGCAAAGAGTATTCTTCAGATTCTCTGGCCATATTTGTCTCATTTAATTAAGAATATTTGTTTGATTTACATTTTCAAACTGGAATTTGTGAAGATTTTGGAGGTATTCACTAATACAGAAACTTAGAAGTTAAAGCTGTAAAGCACTGATTTTGGCAATGCCAGTTTCCCTTCCTCTTAAGTCCAGTAAGTTTTCTATCTTAGAGATGCATGAGCATCTGTAAGAAAAAAATGAATACAGGGATACTGCATCAATGATAATTGTGTGTCAAATGGAAAAGGCATAAAGGGTGCTCTCTCTCCTTAAAGCTGTATCGTTAATTCATTTTTCACAGTGCCACTAATTAATTTTGGTATAGTGAAAGAACTAATGCATGCCATTATAATTGCTCTTTTACTATGTTCTGGTTTAGAATTTTTTTGAACTGCTATATGTGAAAATTCTCGGCAAACTTTGCTGTATTTCTGGCAATACAATTTTGACACACAGGACATTTAATAAGGTTGTAACATACCTGTTACTGATTTTTCTGTCATCATAGCTGAGAAGAAACAGATATTAAAAATAATGCTTGATACACTTTTTAGATACTCATCTCTATGCTTTACAACAAATAATTGAAAATTTCAGGATTTCAGTGAATATTTATCCCATCCCTGCATCATACCATTGTTGCCTTATCTGATATGAGTTCAAGTAAGAGCCATGGATGAGTTCATCATATGACCCCTGCTGTTTTTTCCAGAATAAAATAGAGTTATTTCTAAAATCTGTTTTACTGTTTAGCAACGGAAATTGTTTTCCAAGTTCAAGCAAGAGTCATAAGGTAGAGAATATGATGTTCAGTCTTTCCTGTGCTTTGATTTGCTTAGTTTTGCTGTTCTTCCAAATTCTAGTTCTGCTGACAACTCACTTGATCTTTTAATAATTCAAAATATGATTCATTAAATGCCTGCATACAATGGTATAACACAAAACCCAAAAGATTTCCAAGGCATTTATAAGTATCTGATTGTTTTAATGGACTGTTCAGGTATTTCAGTTTCAAGGAACCATGTGTAACAGTCTCTCCGTGCATTATAAGAAGACCTAAATACAAGAGGAAAGCTTTATATCTCTATATAGTCATGCATGTGTGTAAATTTGCGCATGTGTGTGTGTGTGTCTACTTGTTAGGTATGCAATGACAGTAATAGCTACTTCTATTATCTTTATATAATTTTTCCTCTGAACTAATACATCCAATTAATGTGTTTTCCTTTGATATCACAAGTATATTTGAACAATAAGAGACTGTTGTAAGGAAAATTCCAAGGGAAATACCAGGAAGATTTGTTTTCTTGTAAACCATGGATGGCTAAAGTACTCAGAATGGCAAACCACTAATGTGAAAAAACCAAAATGAGCAGTATTTAAATAACTGCTGCATTTAAGAATGTTCATATTCAAGATTAGTGTTTTAATATGTTATACAGAAATTTGGTACAGTTTGAAATATCTCATGTAAAGGAATTGTATACATGATGGCAATGCAATGTAATATAATAATCTAAAACATCTTTTGTATTGATACCATCACCCTGAAGCTTGCCCAATTAAAAAAAGGCCAAATGAAAAAATAGCTAAGATTCCAAAGCATAAATTGTGCTATTTATGTTTGTTAAGTATGGTTTGAAATCCTGTCTTAGGGACATCTTACCTAACTATAATGCTGCTCAGTAAATGAGAAGAGTATTGATTGGCATATGCTGCTTAAATCGATCACCTTGACAGCCAGAATTACAGTAATCTGTCAGTATTAATGACTGTCTTTCAAGCCTTGATACCTCTCCTTCGCTTGTCTCGTCTTGCCTCACTTCTGTTTGAAGTGCATTTTCTTGCAACCTCTGGTTTTGTCAGGGTAGGTACTTTTGTAGTGGTTTTTTGTCCCCTGAGTCCAATTTATTGGCTTGATCATGCAATTAGAGTTAAAATGCAACACCAGGGAGCAAAAGTAGGCAGTGTTCCGAGTAACAATTGGACCTCAGAGGTAGTGCAAGCCTGTTCTCAGCCATCATTTATTAGTTACCTGTTGAAAGAACAGGATTGTTTTGCAATGAATAATTCCAAAGCATCACTTTAAATGCCTTTGATTTTAGCCACTAGAGACAACTGATTGAACCAACATTTGTGACAGGTTTTTAAACTCTTGCCTTAGTGTTTGTCATATAGACGCTTCAGATAACTGCTGGAGAAATACTTGCAGATGTGTATACGAAGCTGCTGTTTTTACGACATTTTCACGTAGACATACACATTATTTCCATCAGTTTTCATGCATTTTTAATATGAGTAAATGGAAGTGTGAAACTTGAAAGCTGTGTTGTACTGTAGTATATTTTAATGAATATAGTCTGTGAGGTTTTTTTAGCAAAACACACATACATACTTTTCTTTAGCAGCAGTTCTGGATTTGTACGTGTTCATGTAAACATTTTCTTCAGTAACTGCCCTGCTTCTAATCCCACGGAACCTGCCTTCTCTACCCCAGGTAGCTCTTCTGTCTCTACCTCTTCTTAAGAGCTGCCTGCAGATATGAACTAGGATGCTGGGAGTACTTGTTAAAGAGGTATAGTGTAAGCACATGGGTTAAAAGTAGTAATGTCATCACAAGATATCTATAACTTGTTTTTTAATTAGTAGTACAGCTTTATTTATTAGTTACTCTTCCCTAATGAAATGCATGAGACTTTCTTGAAAGTGGTAAAGAAACAAAATATCAAATGAGACAAAACTGATTGGCTCTAGTAATACAATTTTCTAGTAATAATTGCACTTATAAAGAGCTGAGTGCTCCATTGCTATTGTAGACAGTTATGGGGGAGACTCAAATCTTTTTGTACTGTTAAGAAAAATATATTCTTTTTTTTTTACATTTTTTCATTATTTGAATTCACCCATCTGAAGGGGGGTATTGGTTCAACTGATTTCTGTATAAAATATGGGTAGGCTTGTGCCAGTGGCATTCTGTTTTAGAATAAAAGGATATCAGTGGGCTACCCTGAAAAGCAGTGAAGTACTTTATCAGCCTCCTAGAACTTGTGAATTTGAATCTGCCAGTACAGCTCGCTTGAGGGAGGGGAGTTCTTTGTTACTGCATCTTTTAAGGTAGGAAATTTTTGAATGTTGTAAGCTGGAAGTTAGTAGAGCAATCACTCTTTCATTATAAAATGTGTCTTAAATGTGTATAGATCCCTCTTTTAAACAAAAATTTGCAGGGAGAAGGCTAGGAGTCCTTAATCCAGAATGAAAAACATAAATTAGTTCACTCTTAGGCAGAGTTGATTGCCTTGTACGTAACACAAAATGACAGGTTTTTTGTTAATACCTACTTAACCTTATTAATTAATTAAACATTTTTGGTAACAAAAGCCCTTTGTTAAAATGTTAAGACTCTTGCCCCCTTAAGGTGGTAAAATTCATACAGATTTCTTTGATAGCTCTCAGAAGTCTATGAATAAAAGCAGGGAAGATTAAAGAGGTTTTTCCTGACATTTCTAAGATTTAAGTTTTTAAACTGTTTAAGCCCCATTTTTATGTTGCAAAACACAGCATTGTTTATTGATGTAATCCTTTTCGAGTCATAAATTCACCCCTAATAACAGATAAGTGACTTGCACATGACATGAAAGATTTGTATCTTAAAACACTAAAAACTGTGTATATAAAGAATGTGTATGGTTGATTCTGGTGTATAAATTGGTGGGAAATGTGAGATCATTTGTAACAAGGAAAACTGATCAACAGTAATGTCTGAGAGACAGAGTGATGTTTTCGGGCGAGTTGAATAAGATATTGGCAAACTGTTTCTGCATCATTCTGCATATGGTAATCAAGACAGTTGGGGCATGCTTTCCAGTGCCAACAGAGGGATTAGAAGATGATAGGTACCAAAAAAAAAATAGGAGATTAATAGAAAATAGCACTCTGATTGTCTTTGTTCTCTGACAGGTCTGTATTTCAGTTACTGGAAAAAGGGGTTTAATACCTGTCAGTATATGGAAATATCTAGCTGGAGATGGAATGTATTTCATGTAACAATATTCACTAATTAAACAGGTCAAAATTATAGCTAAAAAGGGTGTATGTATATAGTTTATTCTGTATGTGCAACATAATAGAAAAATGGAATAAACTAACATAAAGCAAGGATTAAAAGTTAGTATTACAGTAATTGGAATTACCATATGGTAGTCAGAAGGATATGAGTCCTAATCATAGCCTGGCCAATCAAATTAATCTCAATATACTTTCTAGACATTGAGAAAATAGTTTAATTGCTGATTAACTGCTCCTGAATTTGTGGGTCACAAATATATCTATCTCCTTCTGAATGCTTCTCCTCCCAAACACAGAAGAATGCAGGCTATTAGAAAATCTTTTAATTTCTGCTTGCCAAACCATAGTTACCGTCCATCTGTTCTTGCCAATTGTGGAAAAAGGTCAGTTTTCAGCAAAGCCATGCATTTCACAGAAGGTATGTGAAGTGAAATTTCACAGGGGACATGATGGATCCTGATTCTTAGTGATAAACCTTTGGGGCCAGCAGGGTTGGCATATGGTTCAGCATGATATGAAGGCTTGGGTTCCCTGGCTTCACTTCTTTGGCGTGGAACTGATAAAACCTGGCTCTTAAGTATTGTTTCGCTGGACACCAATCATGGGCAGCAGGAACTGCCCATTTAACTCTCTGTGGGAAGGAAGCCCAGGCTGTGTTCACAATAGTACCATTGTAGTGCTGCAAACTGCTCTCAACAGCTTGACAGCACTAGGGAGGGAGGGTGAAGGGGCTGCATTACTAATTGCCCTTCAAAATAAAGAAAAAGGGGAAGTAACTGAAAATTAATATTTGTTTTCTTCATTTAAATAGAAGAAGCCTGTCTTCGAGTTTTAAAAATTGTTTTAAAAATCAAATTTACTGCCCTCTGAAGAGACTTATAAGTAGATTATCTCGTACCAGTACTGCAGCAATCCAGGGTAGCAAGGAAACATCCTCTTCAACTAAAAAAGAAAAAAAGAAAGGTAGTTGTAAAGTTTATTAAAGTACGGATTGGAATTCATAACAAAATTTATCATGTGAGAAGGTTTCTTTGTTACTTTGTAGTGTGGAATTGCAAATTAATATGTGTCTTTATGTGCACGTCTTTTTGCTGGACAATATTTAATGTTAATGTGATTTCATATTTGTGTAGTTTTACAGTTTGTAGTGATGTCTTCATGAAAGGCATTTTCCTTGCTGTTTCTCTCATCAATGAACATGTCTATATATGTAAAGAAAGTGTTTAAGATAGAAATTTAAACATTTGAATGTATGAACAGTGGGCTTAGGCATTCATGCTAATATCAGAGAGCAAAAAGCCAGCTTGCTTCTGTGTTTTTACACTTTTGCTTCTCTATTTTTAGACTCATCATTGTTAATTACTTGAGTTAAAATTGATGTAAAACTGAGTGTCAGAGTGGGGATAAATTCCCCCTCACAAAATCTGGAGTTAGTATGCAGGGCTGCAGTTCCCCCTGGCCTGTACTATTCCACATTATTTGTGGGCTGAAGTGATGACTGCAACACCTTAGCATCTCTCATTGGCACTTTTGGTGCAACATCCTTTAATAAACTTCAGTCCCTTGGCCTGTTGGCCCTGTGCCTCCCCTGCTGCCTCCTGCAAACTCGCTGCTGCCAGGTGAGCGGCTGCCTGCGAGCTGTTCTGTCTGCCGGCAGGAACATTGCTCCAAAGAGGACCTGAAGTAGCAGCAGCTGTAATGGGCTTCAAAACAATTAGCACAACATACCTTGTAGGGTCATTGATTCCTGTCTTGGATACATTAGTAAGACAAATCCTCCCTGGAAGTTGGAGTAGGAATTCTGCCTGCATAACAGCTTCAGCACGGTTTCCTTCACTGTTTTGCTTTCACCTCTGTAGCCTGTTACTAAAACATGGATGAGCGGGGTATTTGTAAATACTGTATTAGTCTTCTAACGACACAGCCAGTAAAGTTAATGAGTAATCTGTTACAGTGTTGAGGTATTTATCCTTCCGATACTGCTAGCTATTTGATCTTACTATCTTTTTAATTTCATGCTAAAATGCAGTTCAGGGCTTGCAAAACCAACCATACCAATAAATGGTACCGAAACTGAGACTTTCTACTATATGTTTGTGTTAATATGCTCCTGCTATATTTCAAACAGATAATTCATTGAATGCCCATTCTTCCTCTTACTGCAGAGTAGATTATATTTAAGTCAAGATTAATGGATAGATTCTGATGTTAAAACCCAGTCTCTGAGCCTGTTGTTCCCTAGAGGCATATAGTGCATTAGTTTAAGCCAATATGCTGCTTATCGTAGATACTATGACACTGTCTTAAATGACAGTTTACTGTACTTTGTTACTGCTTACTCTGGTAATAAAATCACTATATTGTGTTCTTGATAATTACAATATTAAATAGAAACTTAATTGGATTACTGCACATTTAGATACAGATAGTTCTTAAGTAATTGTCCACTGTAAAATTTCTGATACTCATTTTTTCCTCTCAGGAGGTATATTCTGTCAGTGTCTAAGCTTAATACTTAGTTCAGTCACCTTAGCTGAAAAAGTGCTGAAAAGAGATTTGCAGTGGGATTTTTTGGTGCAAAGGAATATCTTTTATCATACAGTTTTCACTTGAACCTTGTTTTTTAAAAATCCTTCAGTAAGATGCTTTCATTTGCCAAAGTCCCTAAAGTCCTCTGGGTTCTACAGAGTTGAAGAATTCCATAAGTATTGTTAATTCAGATTTTTTTCCCTTAACTTTGAAATTGTTAGAAATCTGAGCATCAGTTTTGTGATTTTTGCTGCCTAAGCAGATGATCAGAATTAGAATTAATTCATTTCAGTAAGTATATATTTTTATATGGTTATCTTAAAAAACTCAACTTTTTTATATAGTTTTAATTCTGAAGAATATTTATACTAAAATTAAAATTCATGTTAAGTCCATTCCACTCGCACTTTAATTCTACATATCTTTATAAGTGCCTTTTATAAAGGAGCTTGGTGCAGAGTGGTTACATTTTTCATTTCATAATTGAGTGTTTTTAAGTGGTTAAGTATAGTCCAAATTTTATCCAATTCTAGCTTGTGTTAATGGTGCTACACTCACACTGCCTTAGCACCTGTTATGGATTTTGAGTCATCTGGCAGCCCGTGGGACTTAGATAAAGAAGTACCAGGTGTCCTGCCTGTCTCTTAATTGAGACGCAATGTAAACAATATAGACTTGGCAATATGGTTATAGGAATGGATTAAAGCCCAGCTTTGTCTGCGCTGATGAATCACAGCTTTTTCTTCCTAGATGATGTTATAAACCACTGAAGAATTTAGTTAGCTGTAAGATCTGGTGGAACAACATAAAAATAAACAATATATCAAGGATTTTCCTAGAAGGACAGTGTTGCAGAATGTTAAATATATTGGGTTTTCCAATGAAAATGTAAGCATCAATTACAATTTTTTGCAGTAACTTAGCAATTTTGAAAGTGCTCACACTGTAAAAATTGAAGATTCTTATATAATTCAGATTAAGTCAATGCCTTTCAATATATAATGGTAGTAAACTAGGCAGAAAGCAATAGCATTAACTTGGAAACACTCAGTGGCTGCAACTTCAGCCTATGCTTACCTTGCAGGACTTTTAACCGTTTAACCAGAGGGTAGATATACTGGAAGTAATCTCCTTTAGCTGTAAGATTAGTAAAGAAAAAAGCCTCTAAACGGCAAATGTATGTGTTGCCTGGTAACTTTTAATTTATCTCAGATTTATTGAACTTTTAGTAGTGTAAAAAAAAGAAAAGTAATTTTCATTATATTCATTTAAAGAATGATGCAGCTACATGCGTTGGAAACAAATTGCAAGATCTGGAATGATGGGATTAATTTGTATGGATTTATCTCTTACATATTCCCTTATTTCTTCATGAAGAAATACGCCTCAGAAATTGACTCAGAAAGCAGTCAGTTACAACTTGGGTTGAAAAAGATTTTTATTAAACATGTTAGATAGTACATTTTATGTTTGCTTAAGTTTTAGTCGTAGTCTGGTACTTGCTTTTCGTATCTATTTTCATTTTTTTAATGATACATTAATTAGTAGATTGTCATATACATTGCTACTTAAAATTAGTGATTTGGAATAATTAACACTGAATCTCTTCTGCAGTTTTAAAACGTTTTCACAAAATGCAACATAAAAGTTTACTTTTAAAATATAGCTTTGAATCCTTTGAGTTTTATGTTCCATTTTAATGAGTAAGAAAATATATTGTTACATTTTATTGCAAAAATGCTGTCACTAGTTTTGAAAATATGGTTTCAGTAGAGAAAAAAATCACTGTGGATGACTATAAAATTTTTAATTCTTTCACCTGTTTAGTAGTGTCAAGCATAGTAATTTTTTTTCTTCTCTTTCACCAAAAAAACTTGCATCAGTTATGAGGAGAATCAACTGAAATCTGCTTTATGAATCATAAGTGTAGTGGCTAAGTTCCAATTGCATATGCAGAAGCTGCTTTAATTTACAGCATAGCTGTGTGAACAGATGCACAGAGCAAAATATTTATATGCCATTTTCAATATTGGCAGTATTTAAGAAACAGAAAAGAGCCCAGGCTGACTTTGAGATATCAACTTGAGTTGAGT
Source organism: Strix uralensis (assembly GCF_047716275.1). Taxonomy (NCBI): domain Eukaryota; kingdom Metazoa; phylum Chordata; class Aves; order Strigiformes; family Strigidae; genus Strix; species Strix uralensis. Next base: position 104,988,366 of record NC_133975.1, on the reverse strand, counting down.
AAACACAAGTTGCAGCTGGAAAAAAACATCTCTTTATTTGTATACTGTGCAAACTAGATGTGGAAATCACTGAAATGCAGTAAGGAACACCATGATGCCATTTCTACAGAGTCACTTTTCAGAATATAAGAGAACTTTAACTATTCCTCTCAGTGTGGCCAGTTGATACTGATCACCCACCTACATACAAAACACGGCTAGTTGCAGGGCTTCCAACGCTGGATCAATAGCAGCCTGACTTACATCCTTAATTCAAAGAGCCAACAAAGAGTACAAATTGCTGTGACTCAGTATGAGTTCAGCTGGTTTGACAACCACTGCACAATCTCTTCTTTCAGAGTGAGATTTCCCAGAAAAAACGACTATTTCTGTGATGTGTGGGTTTTGTCCTGTCTTCCTTTAGAAGCCAAATTCTTCTATAGCTAACTTTTCCTTTCAGCCTCTGTAAAACCTTGGTCGTAACCTGTACTTGTTATCTTTTACGGGAGGCAACCCTCCTTTCACTTTTTCATGTCAGGAATTGTAATTTACTAGGAAAAATCTGCCCAATAAAATGGATGCTTTCATCATTTTAAGTACCTCAAACTGTATCAATTAATTCTCCAGGGTTTCCACATCTTTTCAGGCCAGGGAGCAAGACTTAAAATCTCCTACCAGCATATGCCATTCACCGTGCCTAACTGTTTTTTTGCTTCCTTTGGTCTTTAGTATCCTGGGAGTGTTTTTGTATGTTGACAATAATACAGATTTGGCTTTTCTCTAGAAAAGAGGAGGTGTGCTTTAAATTTGCTGAGCAGGCAAATGTGGTAAATGAGAGTTCCATCTTATGTAGCTTTTCTTAAAACACTGTTAATCTCTTTTATATAAATAGTGTATACATGCAATTAAAAAACCTCTTGCAGGTGTCCATTGATCCTACAAGCAAGTATCTCTGGGTGGAGGATTTTCATTTTCCAGTTAAGAATGGAGTAGTGCTTTGGTTTCTGCTTGTCTAAATTATTTTCCAAATGCCTGACTGACAAAGTAGTACTCTCCACAATCATATCAATATATATTGGGTTCTTAGATGACTTTGCTAACAGCTGGAACTGCCAGGGATGCAGCTGTACATGTATTTCTGGCAGTAGTTTGTAATTTAACCTGAAAGAGTCCATCTTGCTATTTAGAAGTGCATTCTCTGGCTTTTTAGTAGGAGGTATGTCTAGGCAATCATCAAAACCACCTCTTTTTCCTACCACCAGAATCAAAGAATCTCAGGTACTACATACCGTCAGTATTGTAATCACATATTCCAATATGCAGTTATACTGTGATATACTACACAGATGTGCACATATATATAAATACATAAGCATCAGGAGGGAAGATTTATAAATAAAACTTTCATGGAAGTGTCTCATTAATTTTTGTTCAGTTTTTCTGAATGAGAGACACAGTAATGGAAAACTTCAGTGAAGAGCCCACATTTTTACTCCCTTTCACAAAGGGAGTCCTTTTGTTATAATTCTGGTTGGGTTTTTTCTTTTTCTTTTCCTAAAAAAAAGAAAAAAAGTTGTGTTATCAGTCTGCTGGACTTGACCAGCCCATTGGTAGGGATGTAGCAATGCCTGCAGATTGTTGAGCTTACAACTTGGAACTTCATAGTTCTAGGGTGTTTCCTGAACTATAGTGATCTTGATGCATTTTAAATCATCCAGACATCATCTTGAAGTCATCTACTAAAATGGAAGCTGAGCCATAACATTTTATTAGGATATCTGAATGACAGATACTTTGACTTTTGGAAAAATACAGAGTTTCTGCCATTGATGACTTCAGGTGCTTTACAAATGCATTCCTTTTAAATTTTGTTGAACAAATGAAATACTGATCTGACATTACAGATATTTCCATCACTGTTTTAGTGCATTAATGAACTGTGCATCTCTTCAGCCCTTTTGTAAGTTTCTGTCGTTGAGTAGGTTCCCCAGCATAATCCTTCCCTCCAGAAGCTGCTGAGGAAATCTGTCATGATAAAACATTTTCTGTATTTTTTTTTTTCCAAAAGTCTTGAGAGCATATAACTACTCTGTTGATCTGACTCAGGTTCCTCCTGACTGGCCTTATAGGTGCCTGAGTCTAAAATATAGATGATAAGAATCTCCACACAGCCAATGCTGAGTCCTGGATGCTTCTGAAGTTCTCAGGTATCTAAAGCTTTCACTGCCAGCCTTCCCTAGAGATCTGCCCACTTCAGCACACACTAGAGCTGCCTAAGTACTTGCTTTATCCTGAATAGCCAAATTCCCAGTTCGTGCCTCTCTTTATCCAATGAGTAGGTAGGTATTTATTTGCTCATCTGACCTGCAAGGCAGCAGTGCTAAGCGTTTTGAAGGTATACTCGCTGGATTAGAGCCCACACAAGCACAACAGGAGGTAACTCCCTAGTTATGTCAATCAGCCAGAAAATGAGAGCACGGTTTCCAATTTTGAGGCCACATCTCCTGCGTCTTACAAAACTGTTCTAACCGTTGGGACTGAGGACATTTTGTAATCAGGCACACACCGTTCACTGATGAAATTGCTCTTCATTATATAAAATAAGATCCTCTCTGAATCACAGGGAGAGTACATGCTCATCTGTATAGCCTAATGGTTGTGGTACTTTCCTGGGAGAGGAGAGTCCCTGGATTCCAGTCCCTGCTCAGGAAGTGTTTGTTATCAAATGATCTTTGGAGCAGGTTCTGGAATTCTTCTCCAGCCCTTTTGTGAATCTAGCACTTAGATGGTCTGGTAATAAATAGATTACAGAATTGTAAAGTGCCATATCCTTAATTAAGGTCTTGGAATTTTTACTCCATGTTGAAACTGCTTTTTCTTTATTTTTTCATCCTCAGGTTAATGACGTTTTAGGATTGGTATTCCCTATATGATTGTGACATAGTAGCCATGCATCCACTCTTCTTTAACTGCAAAATACTAGGTAGATTTATTGTAATGCATTTTATTCAGTTCTAACACTGAGAGGTGTGAATAAGAAGAATGGAAAGAAAACATGTAGTCAGAATAACATAATAAATCTATGAAAATTACTGTGAGGAGATTAATTCAACAGAAGGACTCGAAAGATGGAGATGGTAGAAAGGGCTGAGCAATGGGAAGTATGGGATTTTGTGAAGATTGCATGGTTAAAATTACAGGAAAGGAAAAATAAAGACTAAACAACTAGAGATGTGGGACAATGTAGCAAACAGTCTTCCTCACCAAACTGAAGGCTGACAAAGCCATGGATAAAAAAAAAAAAAAAAAAAGCCAGTGTGAGGGAATTGTTTTGGCTATAAAGGAAAAAGATTAAGATGGTGGATGAAGATGTAAGGAGGAGAGCTGTTTTGCTTGTATTATTGTGACACATGTATATCCTTAGCATAGACCCCAGTCTCATTTTACTGAGGTGACATACAGCACAAGACAGATGATGTTTTTCCCCCAGAAGTAAAAAAGCCAAGTATAAAATCAAAGATAACAAATGAAGGCAGATACAAAACTCAGGGAAATGTGAAACAATAGTAGACAGCATGAATAGTTGTGTGACCTACACAGCAACAGATTTAAGTCTTCCAAGATGTTTTCCTTGTTTCTTTTTCTATAAACATCATAGCAAAGGGGAGAGTTTGAGGGGGAATTGTTTTGTGGACGCTTACAGAGACTTGGTGCTAGGGCTAAGAAGCCACATGGAAAAAAATACAAAAGTATCCGACTAAAAATGTCAGGGTGAGTGAGAGTGACCATATGCATTAACTGACTGGAGTCAAGAGTAGTTTTGATAAAATGGATCGAATAGGCATGGACAGTCAAAATAAGTACCCTGCATTTGTGCTAGGGAGTGGCAGACTGATGGCGATACCTGAAGAGAATCTTCTGAGAAAGTATGATGAAGTCATTAGATTTTTTTTGTTACACTTTTTGCAGATTATATTTCTGCAGGTTTTTAGCTGACACATTTGGGTGAGTGCCTCCATAATTAATGTATATCTTACCTTTTTATCCATTCTCTGTTGTTCCAGTTAAGCACCTTCTTCAGAAGCAGAAAGTTCACAACACTGTTGTTTAAGTGTTTATTCACTCTCTGTGCCAGAGTCTTTCTCCATTGGTTTGTCTGCACATCCTTCCCATTCCATCTTAATTGCTGATGCCAGTGGCAACATCCATTCGCAGTAAGAATACAACTTGCATTGCCCTATTACTACTAGTCATTGAGTTTGTATGTGCTACTCAATTTGTAGGTGCTAATAACTCTTCCCTAGAGAGCAGCGTTTTAAAGAAATAAATGTCTAGCCTATTAGAGGCAATGTAGAAATAAACTACCGTGGCTTTATGGTCACTCTTGCAGATAGTTGCATTCAAATACAGCATAGAACTAGATTACGTCATACAAAGCATACAAATCTGGAGTTCTAAAATACTAGAATGTTCTTGGAGTATAAGTGAATAGAAGATAAAATAATCCCAATCTCAGCTACTCGATCTCTAATACAGAAAAGGAGTTCTTCTGAGGAGTTTGTCATTTCTTAGTGCAGAATAGAGCAAGCTTTGGACTTGGCGTTCGCATAAGATTTTTGTTTTGTTTTCAAGCGGATTCTGTTTTTGACAAGCTACAGATGGGTTTGTGGATTGTTAGGACGAGCAGCAACGTGCCTAGCTGAATTACTTTTCTCTGAGTGTACTAAGTGTATATTTGAATTAGACTTCTAGAACTGATAGAAGCATGTCCTTTCCACTGTGTAATGAAAACATCATTATCCTCTTCAGTCAGCATCTGTGTCAAGACTACTTTATTTGGTTAGGAGATAGGTACCTAGATAGGAGAATGGGAATGTGCTTGTCACGTTCAAAGCAGTAACTTTCCTTCATTTTTGCCTTATTTGTGTATAAGCTTTGGATATAATAGGATAAACTAAAAGGTTTCCTTTAGAGACCTCTGAAAGTAGAGCATTTTAAAAGCAGGTAGGTGTCTCCACCCTACTTTTTCATGAAACATTTTACCCATTCAAGCAGACTTTTAAAAACAGCTTGTTTTGATAGCAGCCTGTTCTCCTGTGGGCCTTCAGCCTTTGCTTCCTGGCAGCACCTTTGGTGCGAAAAGAGAGTGATCAATTGGGAGACTATCAGTGCCAGCATGCATAGAGCGATAAGTTAACACACCACTGGGAATTTCTAGGGCCCACCAAGATACTTCACTTCTAATGTGCTAACAAGCTCATTTTTCTACCTCTTGCCTCTTCAGTTATTTTTTTTTCTCAGAAGAGCTTAGAAGTTGAGTGCATCAGGCATAATGAAAAGCTCTGTAGGAGGGAGAAGCAATAACCCCATTTTTCCCTTTTCAGCCAAATAGAAAATTAGTTTCTGGTAATACACAAAGGCCAGTATTTTTTGTGCAAGGGGCACTGCTGTGAATCAAAGGACTCTATTAACTGCAGAAAATTCAGCAGCTGTGAATCTCCCCCAATGAAAAAAGTGCTTTTCAACAAGTTGTGAGATATGTAGTATTATTTAGACTTCAACCATCAGATTCATCCTCTACCACTTATACATAGCCTCTTAAAAACTCTACTATATTACTCTCCTCTGTTAAGACTCAATACTGTGTTTATCCCCCAACCTAAGAACCATTACAATGAGAGATTTATATATTTTCTTTTGTCCCAGTGCTTCTATTATAGCTTCTCCAGACTGAGACTTCTGCTGAGGTTCAGCTGTCTTGGGATCCAGAAAGAATTTGGAACAGGGTTTTGGAGGGAAAATTATTTCCCAGTTTCGCTGTGTAACTAAGTTGTGGTCTAAGGAAATATGTTGAAGATCATTTTATTCACTAGAAGTTGTTTTCAGATAATATATTCTCTATACATTTTTTCATAGTTAGATATACTGCAAAATCTACTGTAAATATTGTAGAGAAAATAACTGCAGAAAGGTTTCATAGGAAAAGTTCTGTAATCATTGTAGTTTTATAAGATAAGATGAAGGATATTCTTTCCAGCTTTAATTTGGGGCTGAGAATTTTACTGCTTATCATAACTGACAATAATATTGTTATTTATTTTAAATGTTAGCTACTTGTTATTAAAAACGCTTGTCACTTGTAACGCAGTTTTTATGTTTCCATTGCTAAACAATGTGTGCAAGATGGTGAAACTGAGTCCAAAGGTAGTTTCCTCACTGTCCCTATTCCCCCTGAAAAGAGCAGCAAATCTGAAATGAGAACCCAGCACCTTCAGGAAAATGATTCTGAGTGCATTCCTCCACAGCATGCTGCTTTGTTTGGAATTTTTTTAGGAAAACAGAACCATGTGAGGAGAAAATGATCTCACTGTCTACAAATAAAATATGAAAAAAAAGTGTGCACAAGCATAAATGCCAGGGAATATTTCTGATCATTTCATGGTTCTGTAAGATAACTGGAGAAGGTCTTTCTCATTCAGCATATTGAGTCCAGCTGGAGGACTTTGAAAGTTGTGAGAGAAAAGGTTAACTGATTTCTCAGTTCAAGAACTATACGACATGAAGTCAGCATGGTAGTTTTTCTTGATAATTGTATGTTGCTGCCTGCTGCTCTACATTTTGACAGCCATTTCCATAGTTGCTTTCATGAACAGCAGAAATATTCTCTCTTTTTCTCGCTCTGTCTGTGCTAACAGCACAATCAGGCCTGCTGGAACAAGAAGCCTGGAGAGGGTTCTTCAAAAGCAACAACACTTCAAGATACCGGTCTCTTGTCAATAATATCAGAGAAGGCGAACACATGGAAAAGGAAGAAGTACAGTATTTTGCTGTCATGCCCTGCCGACACCCTGTTAGCCAGTATTTAAGGGTCCTGCGGATTCTTTACAAATATTCTTGCTTGTTTTAGCAGCATAATTGACAAGATGTTTTTCCCAATACTCAAATTTTGCTTTGTATTTATCTTAACTGCGTGTGTGTTTAGGGATTATGGAAGCAGTTTGTTATGGAAAAGTGCCAGATCATTTATTTTGTTAAATGCTAAGGTTGTTTTTCATGCCATACCTCTTAAAAATTGTAAAGTTTTTTTATTTAATTGTGACCAGAGTACAGTCAAATCAGTTACTTAAAAGAAAGTATTTAAGTTGCTGGTTTTTGAAAAATATTTCAAACAGTTCTGCATCAGACATGAAAAAACGATAGTTGAACTGTAAGGTTTACATTAATCATGTTTATCTTACATTTCATATTACTTAAGTCCATCAGATGATATCATAGTTACGTAAGGAATTAAAAATAAGTGTGTATGGTCACTGAAATACATGATATGTATTTAACAAAAACAAGAATTCTGAATTACTAGGCACTGTTATTTAGCAGTTACAGAACGTGATATAAATTCATCCTTAATTCTTGGCTAAACCAGTTATGAGGAGAGAGCACGATACCTGCAAACAATTGTTCAGCATCATCTAGAGCCTACAACATTTGAGGATTTTGCTGCTCAGGTTTTCTGTCCAGCACCTTACCATCATTTGCCCTCAGAGACAGGTAAGAAGTACAGTAAAGAACTGTTTTTATACAATCTTACTTGAAATGCAGTATCCTTACTTATAAAGACTACAAATTCAGACCTTCGCACATCATTAAGAGTTACCATTAATTTGAGAGACTATACGTACATATTTGAGAACCTGAGCAAAGTTGTCTTTAAATCTTTATTCTGTTGCCTGGCATCATGAGCCAATGCCTGGCATTAAGAATTGGCAAGCTGCTTTAATATAGCAACCAGACCCTGTATTTTTACAGTGAATTTAATCACATTCCCCTGTATAAAGTCTCCGTGGAAGTGTTGGGACTCCTTCATGTAGGCTAGTTCAGGTACATACATTCTTTAATCTAAGTACACCTTCCTCATAAGAAAGTTTTAAGGCTCACTACATTTTTAGAATGCAAAGTTTTAAATTGGAAATCAGAGAGCCTTGCAATCATCAATTTTGTTTCCAGGTTATTAGCTGCAAAGTTGGTTTTAAGGTCATTTTTGCTTTCCAGTAAAATACCTGTTTTATAAGAGGATACTGCATTTTCAGTTACTAATGAGAAAATCGGTAAAAGAAATGAGTAACTCAAGGCCTTCCTGTTCTGAAATTTCTTGAACCCCTTATGATTATTTCATTATTTTATTTCCCCTCTTTTTAGATCATTAAATATCAGTTCTGTTTATCTGAAGGTAAGACAAAGTGTCCAAAAACCCCCTTTGTTCCTCTTAACTTTTACTAGAGCACTAAGCTTGTAACCAATTGTATGCAAACTTTCCTTGTTGCCCTTGTTCACACTAAAAAGAATTTCACACTGATTGAGAAATGACCACTACATCTTCTTAAAGTTTTAGTCTTTTACTAACCTCAGGTCTGCATGAAGCACTAACACTGGTTCTGGGATTAAGGTAACTAATGATAGAGAGAGTTGTTGAATGAGTAACACTTTATTGTGTTGACCTTTGTTTCTCAGCATGAACAAGTAGTACTGGATGGCAGTGATGTGTTTTGTACCCTGTACTGTCTTTCATTGATGTTGTAAGACATTCTGCAGTGATAACATAGGAGAGAAGGAGAAGAAGAATGTGTAACACTTGAAATTCCTTGTTCAGAAACCTTTATTTAATGATGAATAAATCAAAATGCTTCTGTGGAAAAGCTGTAAATCTAAATAAAATAAACTTTCTAAGAATAATTTGGCAAGTTGTTATCTCAAAATTTGTTTCTCAATTGCAAAAACGTGCAGAAATAAATTCTAAAATTACAGAAGAGTTGTGATAGGACTACAGAAAGAATGACTGAGAGATGTTAAAATGTTGAGACTCCTTTGCTTGAAAGTATAAACCGTAAGTAGAAATGAGGTGCAGTTTCAAAGTATAGTTAGTAGTATAGTTATGCTAGTGCAAATAGTCAAGACCAAAGGGAAACAAAATTAAAAGTAATTTTAAACTAATTAAGTAAGTATAAAAAATAGTAACATAATTTAATGTATGAAAACATTCAAATAGGAAAAATCTGTAATTAGAAACATTAAAAACAGTAACCAGGGATACCAGTCCTTGCCACATTTCCTACCTAATGCACTCAGTAAGTATACAACACCAGCCACTTTTGTATGGCTAATATATATTCTATATTCTAGTGTACTTGTATCAGTTCTGCCTATTCACTTTCAGAAATCTCATTCCAGGCTAAATCGTTCTGCCCTCTTCCTCTAGCTCATTCTTTCAGGGTGAAGCAAAGTTGCTTTTCTGTATTAGTTTGGTGCATTGGAGAATACTGCTCTATAGCCACAATTCCTGTATTCCTTTAAAAATTGTCCTAGTCATACTTGGTAGTCTCTAACGTGATCTGGAAAAAGATTACTATTTTTAGAAACTTTGTTTTAGACTTAACCTTTCTATCAGATATAATAATTTTCTGCCGGAATCTCATTAATAGGAGCTTCTGATATATTTCACATCTGCATGTATGCTTGTTTGTGTTTACATACCATGAAACATGCTGTCCTGTCCTGAGGGCCCCATTCTTCTGGACCTTGCGCTGCGCAGTGGAACTGACCGACACATCAGTCAGGAGCAGCCAGGAGCTTCCTAGGATGGATATGCAGCACAGTGTGACCTGGCATCAGAGTCAAACAACCTGTCCCCAGACCTGCCTGACTCTGAGCTTTCATTTCAGCCCAGGGAACCTGGGGATGCTCTGGCAATCCTGCTTGCAGCCTGGGGGCTGACCCATGTTTGATCAGGGGCTCCTGGGGCTCTGATACTCAGCTCCGGGACAGAGTGCCTGGAATAGCAGCACACTATCTGCCTCCAGACTGACTCTAGAGGGCACAAATTCTAAAGCCTGAGGCAGGTATAAATTAACACTGCAGTCATCTGCCAGAAAGGTTACCCCAGAGCTTTGGGTTAGCCTGGAAACCACAGGTTTCCAGTTCTAGTGAAGGCAGACCTGTGAGCAAGGTGGCTACCGATGACCCAGAACTTTGACGGACTGTGAGCCCAAGAAAAGAGTCCACCAGATGTGCTATTAAAAAAATAGATACCCCTAAGTTTCCAGGGTCCCTACAACAGACAGATTTCTTGAAAGATAGGTATGGAGCTCTGAATTGTGCCAGGATTGCACATAGGAGTGGCACTGGAGTCCTGCCTGGCAATCCACACACATTCATCACCCCCAAGATGACTCAGACAAAACCTTGCAGGCTCTCTGCCAGATGTGTCCATGTCATCTGAAAATTTCTGGCCAGCTTCTAAAAATACATCAAAATTATTGTTTTAGATACAAAATATTTCATTTATGCCAGGCTTTTTTAAAGAAAAATAATTAACCAGAAGGAACTAGAAAAAATTTCCACATTTTTGATATTATAGACTTGATTCTTTAATTGGATTGTGATCTTTAAGATTACAATTGCTGAATGTGTTTAATTTTTATAAAATATATACAATTTCTTCTTCTAAGAAAGATCTGTAGAAACTGTGAAGCTGCTACAGTCCATCACCAGGTGTTGTAATTTTGTTGTTGTTGTGATCCCGTTGGCCGGTTTCAGCATGCCATTTTTTTCATTTGAGCTATGATAATCAGAGCAAATAGAGAACATGCCATTTGGTAGCAAACTCTATTTCCTCAGATCGACATATTTTACCAAAGGTTCAGCCCTCGGCAAAAACTGTTTCCTTCCTTAGAGTGGTTGCTCTTCAATACAGAGTGATTGTGGCTGCTGCTGTTTTATCTAGATACTTAGTTTGCCCTGTCAAAATATCTGACAAGTCCACCTTCCCATGTTTAGGAACCTGACTAGTGTAGTGGATGTGTACATTTAAAAAAATTGAGATTTACTTGCTCTTAATCACAGAACATAATTCAGTTGCCTCTGTATTTTTTACTTTGTGCTGACTCTGTTAAATAGAGTAACTGCAAATGCTCTGTTAAATAGAGTAACTCCTCCTATACTATTGAGTAAACCAGATTTCTGCAACACCAGAACAGGTTGAGGGAACTGTCAATGGTAAGCTCAATTATATTGAAGGGCTTATTGACCCCATGATGCTAAGATTCTGAGCTTTAAAATGTACTGATGTCTTGATTTGGTTCTGTATCTTCTTTTTTTCCCCTCTCTTCCCATTAAAAGTAGTACCTCACTCAGTACAGTAAACCTTATAAAGAATGGGCCTCTCTACATTAGTCATAGTATTTCCCTTGTGATAGAAGCATCAGACTTTTTGATCCCAACAATCGTTCCTATATTTTCAAGCCTGTGTTCAGAACGGTTCTGCTGCCCCACTCCCAAAGTAAGTGGGGATGCCATCATACAGACAGGGAAGCAGGGGGATGTAGAAGTAATCATGCTTCAGCCTTGCCCAAGAAAAGCTCAGATTCAACAGCCTGCATCTTAATCTCTTCTGCTGCTTGCTTGCTGTGTAACTTTGAACTGAGAATCTCTTTGGCCTTGTATTACCCTTCGTGAGTGAGAATGATGGTGCTTTTCTCACTGTAGAAGGGTCTAAGCAACACTTGGTGATGGTGGTTGAAATTTGTGATGGAAGCAAAGCTGAAATACAGAAATGAGGGCTGTATGAGGACAGCAGGGCTGGGAAGAGTTTCTCGTTATCCCTTCTCCAGACCAAATTTAGGAAGAAATTTTTTTCATTCTGAATCAGAGCAAAACCTCGAAACTTACTGAAACCTTTATACATTTCTGAACTATTGTCCTTAAGTCAACCACTTGAGTGATAGTAAGCTGAGGATCCTCAGCACTTTGAGGCAGTAAATTCCATGTGGACTGCTAGAAACCCAAACAGGTCAACTCTCTACATTTAAGGAAATGAGTCCACTGAAAAAATAGAGTATGATTGTCCAATTAAAAAGCATCCCATGCATTTCCTAGTTTTTGAATGTTTGACTTTATGAATTTATTGTCTTGTGTAATTCCTTCCATTTTTTGTTTTAAGGTATAGGGCAAAAGAGAAATTCTGTAACACTGATTAACAGCCACGATTCATAAGCAAAACTGCAAACTCTAGATCCACCACCACCTCCTGCAGACTGAGACAGGGCAATAACTGGTAGTAATGGTAAGCTGTCTTACCTGAATCTCCACTAGTGGAAAAATTGGGAATTTTTGCCAGTGGGTTTCACAGATACTAGTTGACAGAGAGGAATAGGTTTACCCAACACTCATGTTTCCAGACAGGTTCTGAAGAGCATTCTTCACTGGACATGGGCTCTGCTGTTCTTTTGCCATAAGCTTAATCTTTTTTCCTGTGTTCTTTCTCACGTCTAGCTCTTAGTTCTTTCTCTCCTACCCAGTTCCAGTTTCCCAGGTCTTTAGACCATCTCTTCCTCACCTTCTCATCTTGCTTTGCAGCTGCTTTTGCAGTCTTTCTCTCTGCATCTGCTTCTCTCACTTTCTTTCCTCATTTCCCAAAATTAGTGAGAGGCTTAATTGACTTGACTCTAGCAAGGCTCTAGATTTGACCAGATTTGGACAGAAATTTCTAAGAGTGGCAAAGGGCACAAGCTGTACAAAAATGATTGCCCTCTTCCCTGGAGGTCAGGTGAGGGGTGCTGAAGTGTCTTAAAAGACCATCAAAGTTTACCAACATGCACAAATGATATTTTCCTCTGTGGTCATTGTCAGAGACGGCACTCGGGAAAATGTTGATCCAGACAACAAGGTGTGATAAAGCCAGAAGCACTGAGAGTAGTCTTACCATGCAGCACCCTGTCCTAACGTCAGCTCCCTGTCAGGCTTCTGCCCAATGAATGTTTCACCTCTTTGAAAGTCAGAACTGGCGAGAGATATGAGTCATGGCAATGAGTGTGTTATGATACCTCCGCATTCCTCCACCTCACCTCACTTCAGAGTCAGTCTGTGTGTAGTTAGGATTCCATTTTACATTTAAATAGTTGATTTCTGAGTCAAATAACCAACATACTATTACTAGAAGATCCTAAAATTTTCAAATGGAGTGTGAAGACATTGCATTTCAACTTTGTTGATCCACCTCCTTGTTCAGAAGCAATTGAAACGTCTTTACGTTATGGCCCCAAAATATCATAGCTCATCAGGCTATGATATTTGTCACTTGTCAAGCCTAAGAGATGAAAAATATGGATCACTTCTTGACATTTTTCAACCCCTTAAAAATCCTAACACTCTGTTTATTTTATAGAACCTTCTGGTTCTAGGTCAATTGTCAATAAAGCCTTCTTATTTAACCCTATTTTTACATTTTGGATAACTAGATAATTCATTGTGTAGAGAGATAAAGATAATAACATTCTACACTGAAGATTTTAAAACTCTGAGGGGGAAACAAAACCTACAAAATCTCTATATATTACATTTAATATCCACATGTGTGTATGTGCGTATGTGTGTATATATAGATATATATGCTTATCTAAAATCGAAAGAAATTCAGTTACTGATCAGTCTGTTGACTGCTGTCAGACTTTATATTTTAAGTGCCATTATTCTTCACTCTTCTGGTGTGATATGTTCAGATGTGAAAATCACTTTACGTGACTTCTGTTCTTCAATAGCTCTAAGTCAGTTTCTTAAAAAAATGGGATTACATGTGAATCTGTGCTTCTGTCTGCAGGAATTGGAAACAAAATTTTAAAATACAACAGGAATAATACCTTAATTGTAATAACAGGGGGTTGTAAGTTTTTCTTTATCCAACTGGTGATAAAATTTCACACTAGGATTTGACTCTTTGATGCAGACTCACTAGTTTAAATACTCCTGTTTTTTCTTCTTTACGTGATTTCAGGAGTCTCATGTTGAGACTGGCTATAGTTTTAGCATACTTGATACTGTGAAACGGCTGGGGAGCAGAAGCCATATATTGAGTTGCCATTTGTTTTTGCTTCTCAATTGTGTGTATGTGTGTGAGTATTTAACTGTTTTCACAGAGTTTAAGACAATGTTTAGGTTGTATCTCAGTTGCTATGAATAAGGTTGCTGGATCTGGATAATGTTATAGAATTATTTTCTTTCTCTCTCTCTTCCTTTTTTTTTCTTGTAATGCTTAGTTGGTAAGTATGACGCCGGATTTCAGAGCTGTTGCTTCATTGCACATAACTAACTCATCACTCTCTTTAACCTGTAGCATGAGCAGCAATTGCATAATGAAATTCGAAATTCCGTTTTCTGTGCTCATCTGTTAATACCCTTCAATCTCTGCGGTTCGTGTCTCATGTCTCACACCTGTTATCTTTTATCTTTTCTCCTCCCCCTTCCTCACTTCTTTCCACTCCTCCTTCCTCATCACTTCTTCATTCTCAACAAAGAAAGAAATGCTGTGATATTTCTTCTCCTTCCAAAACCTCCACTAGAAAGCATTGGCCACATCAAGGTAAAGGGCAAAGGCTTGAAACGGAAGGTCTTTCACGCTAGCTGTGAATGGTATGCTGTGCAAAACAACAATGGTTATTTTCTGTTCTCTAACTTCCACCATTTGAAATGCTTTAATTCCTTGTAAAATTAGAACAAGATAGAATTTCAGAAAATGAGAGTGCATGTTTCCCTGCCTGCTTTTTTCTATAAGGCACAATGAGTCAGGCATTATCATGCTTTTCCAGATTGTTTGGCAATGTGAAGTACCTAGTTCATGAACAGAATTACTGTCACCAGCTGGGGAACAAATAACAGCCCTTTCTCCTCCCTGTCACTTCGATGGGTTGTGTCAGTTTGAAAAAGATAGAAAGTACCGTGCTGTCCCTCTGGAGCAGGCAGGTGATGGACCAGGCGAGGAGGATGACCAAGTCACTAAATCACAGAGGTTTATGACAATATGTTTTAAATGTACTCTTAGGCTTCTTACGTGATGACCTCGTTTGATTTTAGAGGAGTCTTTCAAAATAAATCATGATCAGTTTTGAATGGTTTTTGCACCCCTTATATATGAAATATCTACTGAGGGAGAGAGGTCTTCAGTTCTGATTATTGCATTATTATTTTAAAGAATTACCAGTAATGCCATGATGTGGAATAAATAGCAAATGATTTCTGGCTTACTGAAGTCAGCAGGGGTTTCCCCATTGACTTCTGCAGGACTAAGCTTCTGTCCGTACTTTATATGGGTCAGAAGCGATCAGTGGTGACTGAGGTAGTTGAGTTCAATCAGGCTGTCAGTCTCTGTAAATGGCTAATTAAAATGCAGTTTAGTTTTGTGGATGTGAGATCATGGTGTTAATTTTCTGTACATGGAAAGGAGAACATAATTTTCTCCTTTTCCTTTTGTATCTCTATGGAAGATTTGGAGAAGGGCTGTTTGTAGGGAAGAGCCTTGTCCTCTTGCAGTGAGGACTCAGGGCCCACTGGAGCATAGCTCTGGGCACTGCGCTAGTGAACTACATACCGTTGTCTCAAATTCATCTTGTTCCTTTTACAAAGAAACATGAACGTATAGTGCATCCAGTTAGTATGATCTGTTCAAGCTTCTGCCTTGTGGGCCCTGTAAGAATTTGCCTTTTGAAGTTGGGATGGGAGAAGATGTTTTGCTCTCCCAGTTGGCCCCCGCTTCACCTCTTCGGCTGCATTCCTAGAGCTCCCTTCATGCGCAAAGAGCTGTTAACCTTCGTGTTCTCATTAAAGACTGAATTCTTCTGGGTTGTGGTTTGAATAACGACTCCCCATCCCTGCGAGGGAACTGGAGGTGTTCGTTCTCCCCGTTAGTGGGAGAACGTCGCCCGCTTCAGTGCTGCCTCAATTGCCAAGGGCGAGGGGGTTCTGCAGTCCCATAGCTCAGTGGTTTCTGGCATCCTCTTTTCTCTAGAGGTGGATTTGTGGCAGTTGCTAGCTCCACGTGCAGTACCATCACCCACAGCTGGTAAAGGGCTAGGAGATGCTGTGGGAGTGACAGCAGCACTGAAATTCCTCTCTGCCCCTTGTGAATAGACCCCGCACTGCGAGTGCGGAAGGCAGCACTGACCCGTCTGGTTCTTGCTGTCCTCTGCAGGCTTCTGCCCAGAGACTCAGCCGGGAGAAACTCCAGCAGCAGCAACAGCACAGGTGGATGGAACAGACTTAGCCTCTCCAATGTCTCCTCGGACTAGCAAGAGCCGCATGTCCATGAAACTGCGCCGCTCCTCTGGCTCGGCCAACAAGTCCTAAGTGGCGAGATGGCTGCAGCTTTCTAGTGAACAGCGATCGGCCACTCTTCCCGCAGCCACTCGCCACTTTCCGTTAGAGGATAATGTCTCTAGTGTGTGTGTGCCCATCCCCTGCATACCCCTTTTGTGTATGTTTATTTTAAACAGTAACACTGGAATTTTACTTTAATATTTTAGCTTTTGGTTTTTTATTAAACTCTAGGCTGCCTTTTTTTTTTCCTTTTTTTTTTTCTTTCTTTTTTTTTTTTTGCAGTGCAGTTTGTCCTCTGCACCTTTTACCTTCCTGGATGATTAAAATATCTAACGGTAGTCATTTTTAACTCTGGTTGATCTTGAGTCATGTATGGAATTGGAGACTGCAGTTTGATTACACTATATTTATTGTGCCCCATTGCAATTTTCTCTGTAACAAAGAAAGAAATATGTACAATTTGAAAATGAATGTACAATTTTAAATTGAAGTTGCATTTGTAAAGTCTTTGTCAGATGTCACAATGTTAATGCACAGGATGTGTACAGATTATTTATGTTAAGAATAAAACAGTTCAACGGCCTTTCAAGCATTACAGAGTCCAAACAAAGTAACTTGCTCGTAGCACCGACTCTTTCTTCACAAAGCAACGTATCCTTTCATAACTGTGCAGGTGATGCCATAATCTATGCCAGAAAAAAAATCACTGTGCTGAAATTCTACTTATGCTTGGCTTCCAAATATTTTTATAATGTTTGCTTTTCCAAGTGGTATCAATAGTAAATGCCATCAAGTTTCATGGGTTTTAGCCTTTATCACCAGGCTGCTGGGGCTAGATGTATATTCTTGTTTCATATATTTAAAAAAAAAAAAAAAAAAAGCACTTTCCTGATAGAAATTAATTGCTCTGATGATGTGTACTAGAGAAGAAAAGGGAACATCTTCTGGGAGCCTAACCTGAAATGCTGACAATTCCAACCCTGTGAGTGCAGATTAGTACACGCATTCCACCCACTCAGAGATATTTTCCTACAGAAGATGAAATGCTCACATTTTGAGTCTGGCAAACAACAAAATGCTGTTAACAAAATGTAGCATGACATCAGTACTAACTGCATGTGTAAATACAACATATGGGCAACAATAAAAAGATAAATTATGTATTGTCATTCATGTAGTATCTACAAATTTGTAATGGTTGAAGAGAAGACATGCTATTTAATAATACAATAAAATTATTCTTACCACCTTTTGTATATTAGTCATTCACCTCAGTGATTAGACTCTTACTCCAGTTTATAGAAGAACAGCGTATTACGTGTGGAGCAGTTAAGCGCGATACACGGCTTAGTTTCCATTTGTATTAAAAAGTACACACAAGTTCTTAGGAGCTCTTTCCCAACCCATCGCAAGAACACCGTACTGAAAACTTTTCCCCAGACCTAGCAGATACAGTACACGTAGCTCCACAGGTAACACAAAGCGCAGGACATTCCCTCCTGCAGGCTGGGTGTTCGAGTGCTAATTGTAGAAGCAGCTAATAATCGTCAGGTTTGTGTGGTCCGGAGCCTTTTGTCTTTGCACAAGTGGAGAAAGGAGAATGACAATTTAAAAACACATAGTGATCTTCTCCAAGGGAGAACTCATTTCCTTGCATAAATGGGCATTTTTACCTAAGTCTGTTACCAACAAATGATGGAAAAATGCACAAATTAAAATAATATGCTTTATTTCTAGCATGAGAGAAGAGCGAGCTGTGAGTTTAGCCTCCTTCGTCAGACAGCATCTTAGCTGCTTTAGGTTATATTGTAGTCTGTGAAGCACATTTAAAATAAAGCACTTATTGCTGGCTTTCAGCCTTTGGGCGTAATACATGTGAATCTTTTGTTGTAACAAAATATAAAACTATAGAAATAATTGCTTTAGAAGATGCTAATCAAAAGCCTGAAATATTTTGCATGCTCATTTCAGAGAGGGTGTCAGAACAAAGACTAAGGCTGGGATCAAGTCGGTTCTTCAGAAATCACCAGCTGACCCACTTTGCCCTGCTGAATTCAAGAAAGGCGTGAGCTTTGTTTTAAATCCTTTATTGAATTTGCTTGCCCTTATTTTTGGCCTCATCTGCTATCACATTTAGAAACAAGCACTCATGTGTGGAAATAAATAAATAAATAAATAAATAAATAAACACCAGCTGAAGTGTCAGCAGCTGGTAAATTCGACAGTATTTCAAAGCATTTGGCCAGACCACCGTTAAAGCCAGGGAACACACACCACGGGTTGCTTTGCTAAAGGTAGATCTCGTTAGGGAGGAGGAAGGTAGCCTGTCGTCTGTGCTTTAGCAACACACCAAAAGACTGTTTCATGATCTAATTTCAGCTGTTCACAAGACTTGGAGGAGCTCACATCAACAGCGCGGCTCACGGGGGAGAGGGGTTGGAGGCCGCCCGGGAAGGCCGGCTGCGTCAGGGACCCTCTGCCTGCCCGCGACGCCGGGGCTGGCAGGGCCGCACGCTGCCTGGCCTGGCGAGACCCAGCCGCGCTTCTTGCCATTGTCCGTGCCGCGCTAACAAGCCACTAACAGAGCGGGTTTCCAAATGGGCAGCTGCCAGAGACACGCGTTTTCCCTACCGCAGGGTCACGAGAGTACAGGAACACAGAGCAAGCGGGAGGTGCGTCCTTAGCTACAGAAGATCAACACCTCGTATTTTAATTAAGCAGACAGCACGAATCATTTTCCATACGTTTTGCTAGCTATTATATGACTTGACATTGACTTAATATGAACATTCACCTTCTCGACTATCTTAGTACAGCAAACGAAACACCTCACAATAACTTAAATGTGGAAGCTCGGGGGCTAAGGCTATACAAACAGGGTCACTAAGATCAGGCTCCTTTTCTCACGAAAAATAACTCCTCTCTTTAAATATCGTATATACAGCTGTACTTCTAACCGAGAGCAGCTATGGCAGATGCACTTTCGGTGGGCCGACACCCGCCGCCCCGGCACCGTCCGCCTCCCGGCAGGTGCCGGCGGGGCCCGGCTCCTTGGGGCCGCCGCCAGCCCGGGGCAGAGCCCCCCGCCGAGCGGGCCTCGGGGCCAGCATAGCTGCTCGCCCGCAGGCCGGGGAGGGAGAGGGGGCGCGGGGAGGGGGGCGCGGCGGAGCTCCGCGGACGGCTCCTCCGCCTCCGTAGCCGTGAGTACCGCGACTTTCCATAGGAATTACAGCGTGGACAGGACTCGCTCGGCTCGCCCGGGCTCCCGGAGCAATCCCATCGCGGGGGGCCGCGCGCCTAGCAGCCGGGCCGGACGGGCACCTGGAGCAGCAGGACCTGCCTGCTCTCCGCCGGGTGGCACTTGCTGGCGTGCCGCGCCAGCCCGGGCGCGCTGAAGAAGGTGGCGGGGCAGTGCTTGCAGGGGAAGCCCTGCCGCTCGCCGCCCGCCGCGCCGCCCTCGGGGGGCCCGGCCGGCGGCGGCAGCAGCAGCTCCTCCCGCACGGCGTGCCACAGCCGGTGCTTGTCCCTGATGTCCGCCGAGGGGAAGCGGGCGCCGCAGAGGTGGCAGGCGAAGGCGAGCTGCCCGCGCTCCGGCGGGCCGTAGGCGGCGGGCCGCGCCGCCCCGTGGGTGCCCAGGTGCTTGCGGAGATAGGCCTGCCGCCGGAACCGCTTCTGGCAGCAGGGGCAGGCGAACGCCTCCCCGCCGGGGCCGGGGCCGGGGCCGGGAGCGGGAGCGGGGCCGGGGGGGGCCGGGGCGCCGCCGGCGCTGTCCGCGCCGCCGCGGTGCTGACGGGGCGGCGGCGGCTGGGGCGGGGGCGCGGCGGGGCCGCGGGGCCGCCGCTCGGGGCTGTTCTCCTTGCCCGGCGGGGCGGCGGCGGCGCCGTCGGCGCTGGGGCCGGGCCGCGGCTTGTGCCAGCGGCGGTGCGAGGCCAGGTTGGCGGGGCAGCTGAAGATCTTGTGGCACTCGGGGCAGCGGTACTCGACGCGCACGATGCGGGAGCAGCGGTGCTGGGCCAGCGCCAGCGGGTCCGCGTACTGCTCCTTGCACAGCTGGCAGATGAACTCGCCCAGCGGCGTGCGCCCCGCCGGCGGCCCCGGCCCCGGCCGGCCCTCGGGCCCCTCCTCCTTGATGCGCAGCCCCAGCACGGGCGAGGTGGTCACCTCGTCGGCGAAGCTTAGCTTCCGCGTGGCCTTGGCCTTCTTGGCCGGCGCCTTGGTCCGCGACGGCCGCTTCAGCGCGGGGACCGGCGGCGGCGGCGGCGGGGCGGGCAGCGGTGTGCGGGGCTGCAGCAGCAGCTTCTCGGCGGGCGGGAAGGAGGCGGCCAGCGGGAAGGACTCGGCGGAGGCGGGGGAGCTGAGGCACCGCTCGAAGAGAGCCGCCCGCGGCCCCGCGGCGCTGCAGGGACCCGCCGACCCCCAGGCGGGCGGCCCCTCCGGCGGGGCGAGCCCGGGGCCGCCGCAGCCGCCACCGGGGGGCCACGTCGCGGGGCAAGCGGCGGCGACGGCGCCCTCCTCCTCCTCGCCCTCCTCCTCCTCCTCCGCCCCCTGCCTGGCGGCGGGGCTGTCCCCGGCGGCGGGCGGCGGCGGCGGCGGCGGCGGGGCGGGCGGCGGGTCCCGGTCCGGGTCCCGCTCCCGCGGGCGCGCCCGGTAGGATCCGCCGGGGCGCCGGCTGCGCTTGACGAGGAAGCCGCGCGGCATGGCGGGGCGGGGCGGCAGGAGCGCGGCGGCACCGGCCCGCCCGGCCTTTATACCCCCGGCGCCCGCTCCCGCCCGGGCGTCATCCTCCCTCCGGCGGCGGCGGCCAATGAGGAGTTGGGGCCGGCGCTGGCGGCGGCGGGAGGCGGCGGCGGCGGCGGCCGGGCCGGGCCGGGGCTCCCCGCGGCTCCCCGCTGCCGGGGCGGGTGCGCTCGGGCTGCGGGGACGGGCAGGGTGTCCCCGGGAGCGCACCCCGCGGCGCCCTGCGGGACTGAGTGAGGTGTGGGGCCGGGAGCGGAGGTCCGAGACGGGAGAGACCCGGGCCAGGGCTTGGCCGCAGCCCCTCGGCCGAGGGGCCGGGCAGGGCTCCGGCAGCAGCATCCGTCGGGGGTGCTTGTGGCAGGAGCCTTCACCCGCGGCTGGGGCCGGGCCGGGCCGCGTAGCCCTACGTGTCTCCCTCTGAAGGGAGCGGGAGTCTGCTCCGTCCTTCAGCACCGCCACATCGAGAGTTTTCCCACACGCAGCCAGAAAGATCTTGTGTTAAGGTGAGTTCCCAGTGCAAGAGCAGAATGGCCACTGCTCCCCGAAATGCTGAACACTGGGCCGTGGAACGGCTGTGGGCCCTTGGCAGCTTCACCCGTGGCAGCCTCCCGAGCCCAGGGGAGGCAAAACCGAGCTGGGGTGCAACGAACTGCAAAAGCGCCCAAACCTCCCCGCGCCCACCGCCCCGACGCCATTCCTGGCCCGTCCGTGGCTGCCGTGAGCCTAGTGGCAGGCAGTGCATCCCCGGAGCAGGGCAATGGTTGCGTTTGCTAAACCACTCATCGCCGTTTTGGAAAGGCTGTGGTTTCAGTGGGGGATGATGCGCGCTTGCAGCGGGTTGTCAGCAGCCCCCCGCCGCGTGTGACCAGCATCTACCTGTTGGATCTCGCCTTTATCCGAGCCCGGTTTTGGAGGCAGGAGGGTGTGATCCCGCCCGGAGACCCACTGCTCGCAGTATACACAAGATGGCGTGCCATTGAAAAGGAACGCGCTAAAGCCGCTCCATCCCTTGCCCAGGGACAGGCATCCCTTGCCACGGGAGTGCGGTCGGACTCACCGACCCGGGGGCATCCCCTAGCTGCAGAAGTTACAGAGCGCCGGGAGAAAGGGAGAACCACCGGGAGAAAGGGAGAACCAGCACCTCTAGGTCAAGGGGCTTTCCAGAAGTGGCAAGAAAGATTTGAAGCCTTCAGGCAGGAACAGAATTTGCCCCACCTGCTCCAAACGCTGAACCACTTGTCTGTGTAAGTGCTCTGATTATATTTGTTTAGCAAAGTCCTAATCATTTTTTATATTACTCTCCCATTTTCCTCCGTTTTCATGGTTGCACTGAATTTCAGATTAGATTATAAACTGTGCGGGCTATAGATCACCCTTTGTTACTATAAACCACTGTAACTGGGACCGAAGAGCCATGCAACTAGGTCACTGCAACTGACTTATCTGCATGATTTTTGGCTAATATTTGGGTTGACCTTTGTAACTGTGTAGTGCTAGGGCCTGAATAATAGGCCCTGAAACAAAGTTGACCTCTACATGAACCTCACAACCAAATGTTATCCATTATTAGTATCTGCTAATTAGTAAAATCTGTATTACCATTAGCATTTATTAATTAGTATCTGATCATTAACGAAATATGTATGCTCACTAGTGAAAGATGTAGCTTAGGCAAAATGTAATCAGTAGGGGAGGATGAAATGTCGTGAGAATGTGTATCCAGCTTCCCTTGTTTAGCCTTGTTCAAGGCTGAGAACCCAAGTGTTTGGCCTTGTTAGAAACTCCCTTGGTTCTCCCCCCCGAGCCCTGGCCAGGCTTTGGGTGGAATCCAACAGGAGAATGAAACCTGCTCAAAGAAAGGTGCAAGTCATTCTGACGTGCTGATTTTTGGTATATAAGGCTGGACCCTCTTGCCGCGACTTTGGAAGCCTCACCTACGGGTGGACGCATCGCGTAGGACTTCCCCCTTGCCGGGACAGGCTCTCCAAATCCTCGCTGCAACCGGGGCTGCCCAGCGCCTGCGGGTCTGGATGTTGGTAACGTATGCAAGTGGTGAGGTGTCTTTCTTAATCACTATTCTCCCCATCGTGTCGTAATGGTTAGGTGCATTACCTTGCTTGTTCTTATTTTCTATAATTAACTGTACATAGTAATAATTAAGTGTGCTATTCTGTATTTTCTTATTGCTTATTTTCTGTATCACTTGGTTATATCCTTTAATTATTAACAGTAAAATAAGCCTACTCTTTTCACTCTGGTGTCTGAGTTTAACTGGCATCCTCGATCAGCAGAACAAACTGAGACTTCCCAGCTACATTTCTCACTGAATAAGTGGATCTCTGGTTACAGATCCACTGTTTCACAGTGTTCCTCCAAGCGATATGTAAATAGTTCTTTCAGTTCCCCCTTGTAAGCAATGTTCCCATTAATGTTTCATTTGCTTTTGTCACAAGCAGTCAGTGGTAGGAATGGCCAGCTCAGCTTCTGTCCTGAGGGGTGAGGAACCCAATGATGCCTTTTCCTGTGTAGGAGCAGCAGGAGGTGAAGTGCCAGTTGGAAAGCAGGTGCACTGCGGGCATCTGCTGAGACTCCAAACAGTTTTCCAGTAAAAGCTGTAGGCTGGAGTTGCGTGAGGAAGTTTTCTCAGGCCCTCAGTGTCCTGGGTCTCAGATGGCCCAGAGGTCACGGGAAGACTGGAAAGAGGTACCTTAGAGTCTCCCCTCCCGGAGTCGCAGAGGTGGAATCACTGCTCCACCTCCCCACCCACTGCTCCTTCTGCTGCACTTCTCAGCTCTTCTGAGTGATTTGGTGAGAGTTTGTCTGCCCCGTGCTCCACAGTGCACTCGCTGTGCAGCCTTCTTGGAGCCTTCTCCACCTGCCTCCAGTTTATTATCAGTTTCTGAGGTGGGACCCAAACCTGCAGAACCCATCGTCCCATCATTGGTCTTACTGCAGCATGTGCCAGTGCCCATGGATCTTTAACAAAAACACTGGCAAAATTATCTTGGGATTGAAATTGTTGCAGCCACCTTGTGATTCCTTTGTCTCAATAACTGTATTGTTTTCTCTAGGCTGCCCCTGCCCCATAGTGGCTCCCAGTGCCCTGGCTCCCACTCACAAGGTTGTTGTAGATTATTTCCCCTCCCTCCTTGCATTCACAAGTGAGTTTAACCCTGGTGAATGGCATTACACCCGGCTCTCGCAGCTTCTGAGCTTTCCCAACAGTTACATGGGTTTGCCTTCTTGCTTTCAGCTTTTACTCCTTCCCAAAATTTTATAATTAGAAAATTCAGATAATTTATAAGGATATTTAACAATTTTGTGTGCACACACCCCCAAATCCTGTGGAAATTTGCTGGATTTTTCTCCCACTTGTTTATTAAATTCCATTAGTCCCATCGCATAACTGAGAGTGCAACCCTTAACCTATCTTCACGTCATAGAACAGGGGAACTTTATTTAAGGTCGAGGCTTTCCTAAGCAAGAAACTGAACAATGTCATTGCTCCTGACCATACGCTGCATTCCCTACAGTCTGATAAAATTGAGTTAGACTTGATCAAACATATCTGCCACTTATGCATGAGAGTCATCCTTAGATGACCTTAGATTAAGCAAAGGGTTAATCCCACAGTAAATAGAAATGAAACTTCTAGTGGAAAAGTGCAGTAGTTGGTGAGCGAAAAGGACACAGGCACTCCCGGAAAACTGGTAAGGGTGAGAATAAGAGGTCACAGTTCCTCCTCTTACGTCCTCGGACCATTCCCTCCTTTCTGGTTGGAGTTGAATGTTGGTGTGTGTAGGGAATGGAAACAAGAGTGGTACGGTGCTGCTCGGCCTCCCTTTTGGCTGAAGCTTCCCGTTTCATGTGAAGGGACTTCCACCTTTGTCCATAACTCTCCTGCTAAAATAAGCCTGGGAGACCCATTCAAGCCTTACCAAGATTCAGCAATCAGATTTAATGATGGCTGGATCAATCTCTTGAGGACCTTCCAAAGCAAGGACAGGCCTCAGGTCCCTGTGGATACCATCCCCTGTTGCAGCAGAGAGCTCCTGGTGCCTTCTGGAGGATGCTCCATCCAATTACCTCGGCTCGGCACTGGCAGCTCCTGAGCCAGGTCCTCCTCCTTCCCAGTGCCCACACACTGCCCGAGGACCATGATTTCCAGCTGCGAGGTAGGAATCCCACTGCTCCCAGCACCAGCCGTATCTCCAGCAGAGCCTGGAGGCCAGTGCTGGCTCCTTGCCAGACACCTGGGAGTCTGCACTGATGCTGGAGAGGAGGTGTAGCGCAGTCCCCAAATAAAATGTCATTAAGCAAGTGGGCAGCTGCATTTGATGTTTCTGAACAGTCTTGGGGCATAAACAGCAAGAGGAATGTATGAGAGCAATCCCGGCTGGGAGGGAGAAGGTCTCGGGTGAGGTCTGGTTCTCAGAGAAAAGCCTAAAAACTCTTCTGGGGGCTGAGGGGGCAGAAAGAAAAAGAGAAATGCCTTTGGCCACTTAATAAAAGAAAAAATAACCACAACTTTAAAAAATAAGAGTTAAAAATAAAATAGAAGAGAACTATAAGCGAAGGATTAAAGAACATTTCTCTCCTTCATGTTTCCCCTCCCCACCACAAAAAAAATTGTTGTGGTCGAGTTTTTTATATTTCAGAATTTCAAATAAAGTTGACTTTTAAATCTTCCCCCGACATCTGGTTTGTAATTAAAGGAGCAGTAAATAGGAGGGAGACAGAAGCTGCCTCAGAAGCCTGTCCTCGATACATGAATCGCCAGCAATATAGCTAGATGAGCGTTACCGCCCCCAGGCTCTAGCATTTACACAAACAAAATCCAGGCTGGTTTTGGTGGCAGCACAAGCCATTTTGTCTTCCCCCTAGAAGGAGGCTGCCAATTATCTTGCTGTGGTTGGGGATTTGATGCTGGTGACAGACATTGAAGGAAATATCTGCATTATGAGGATATGGATTGTCTAATATAACTGACCTTGGTGGTACCTTAATTGTGTTTTGTTTTACCTGAGGGCAATCTGCCTCAAGGGGAAAACAATGCTGACAGCTGCTGTGTTTTCTTCATTGCTCAAATATTAACAAAAAGCTTTCCGTAAGAGAAGGTAGGAAACACTGTTCTGTGAACGTACTCAGTCTAGAGGGATTTGAAGGAATTTTAAGACTCTACAAAAACATTCAGCCTTCCTCTTTTTTGTAAATGAAGTGATGCTGTTGGTGTTGCCATGCTGCCATCACAAAGCTGATATTGGGAGGACAGTGACGCCGTGGCTCCTGTCCCTACTCTGGAAGTGAGCAGCAGTGTAATGGCCAAATGAGCGTTCCTGCGTATTGGCTCTTCCCCACCTCTGTCTACCTTAGCCCGTCGTGGGGACACCAGGTCCTCTCCAGGGAGCAGCCCGACATTCCCAAACTCATACAAGTCATCCAGGACCTCAGTGGGACCATTATGACTTTCGTTATTTCATTACAGATTTCAGCTGGATTTCAGCTCAAACCCCACAGGCTGAAGCCATTTGCCATGACAAATTTGCCTGTAATGGAGTTATTTATTGATCTCACCATGTCATAAATAGGAAGCTTTGGCTTCCTTCAGCATGAGATACTCAGCAGTTTGTTTCCTACAAACATCATTATATGTTGTAATTCACTGAAAAAGATACTCCTTGTACAGAAAGGTCATGGTTATTAATTATATGAATAGCAATAGTGGCTTTCAGCGAGGCTGAGTCCCAGCTGCATTGCGTGCAGATGTACATGCAGATAGGTGGACAGCTCTGCATGAGAAGAGAGCAACAACTGAAGAGACAAGAGGAGGCAGCAGGAAGACGGGAGAAATGAAGCTTCTGTGTGGTGCCTATGCTGCACGCGGGGCTGGGAAGCTCCATGTCTGCCTCCAGTAAAGTCCAGGCATGACAGAGAAACCTGCGGTTTGCTTTATTTCCCAAAAGGGCTCAATCCAGGAGGCTTCTGGAGAGCAGAGAGCGGGACCAGATGAATCACAGCCACAAATACTTTGTTATGGCCACACTTCATCCTGCTCTTGTGCTGGTGCTGGAGCATGTCCAATCCTGCAGGGGTGTGGTGCAGGGAGCTGAGCCTTCAGGAAAATATTTACCTTTTTCTTCTCCCCCTGCCCCGTCCCAAATATTTTCATACCCCTGTGCCAAGGCCAGCTTCCTCCATAAAATACCTCTGGCTCAAAGGGGCAACAGGTGATTCCTCAGGGCTGTTGCCCAAGACCTTTTTCACATCCCCACTCTGTGGTGCGCTGTCTACTTCTCCCTCCATTTTCTTCAGGTCACACAGAATTCCCAGTTCCCTCTCCTGCCCGAGCTGCAAGTAGCTCCTGCCAGAAGGATGTATGTCACTGCAGCTTCGCTTGCCTATGCAAAGGAATGACAGGAATTATTAAGGAATGAGGTGTAGGTACATCCTGGCCACTGCAAAGCAGATGGCAGCATAGGAGCCATCATTGCCAGGAACAGCTGCAAAGGGGCAGATGGAGCACAAGGGACAGTGATAAGGAAAAACAGTGGCAGGGAATGGGAGAAATAGAGCAAACCAACACAGAAAGGTGGCTACAAACAGCTAGGCAGAGCAGCGCCCTAAAGAAGCAAGCAGGAAAACTGCATTACAAGGAGACAAAACACATCTGAGCTGGGTGCCTGCATCGCACAAAAACACCAAGGAAGGTGACAGCTCCCGAAAGAAAATGGTGATTCATCTCTGTGCAGGGAATATGGAGGAGAAGGGCAAAGGGAAGGCAGCCCTGAGCCAGAGACCTGCTGCTCTTTTCCAAAAGTGCACCTCCAGCTTCTGAGGTCAGTCATCCTGCTCATCCCCAAATGAGACCTGGTGAACACCTATCGTACACCAAGCTTTGGAGGGGCGAGGCTGCAACACTGGCTCTTGGCAAGGGCATCAGCCTGGAGACTCTGCCCATATTTGGTGGGTCAACACCCATGGGCAGCCTGGAGGAGTAACAACAAACTGCTCTGCTGGCTGACGAGGCTGGAAAAGGGAAAATGTGGCAACCAAAGCTCCTCTTCAGCTGCACTCTCCTCCCTGGGAACCAGCACCCGCCGCAGAGGTCAAGGGCAGTGGCGGCTGGAGGGTCTTCAGCAGAGCCCGAGGGGAAGAGCAACAGCAAGCCAAAACTATTACCTGTTGCAGACCAAAAAATCAAGCATGAATCCCATTGTTTTGAAAATATTTTTTCCAGTTAGGACTTAGCTCTGTTTACTCCAAAGTCAGACAAAACACAGGGGACTCAAAGCTAGCATCAAGCTCTGAGTACTGCAAACACAAGTGATCCCTAGGAGTTGCTGTACAGGATTCTCCAGATACATCTGTTTTGCTTCTTTCATGACATTTGATTAAAGTCTCCCTATCCTGACTATTAATTTAAGTGCTTGGAGGCGAGGCCCAAAGTTCACTTCCCCTCCCAAGTTCACCAGCTCTATCCTCCTCCTCCTCCTCCTCCAAATATGTTTTGCTATAAATTACTGGCACTGTTTCTGTTGATAGTCAACATAATCAAACATTTGTAAGCATGCTGTCTCTTCAATCTGTTCAGTTGATGCACTTTACCTGATCTTTCATTAAAGTAATCAAAACACTTGCTGTGCCGCGTCTAATGAATGTTGCATGTATGATTAAGTACTTTCATTCATATTGCAAGTTTGATTTAATGTAATCTGCCTTTCAGACAGCCATTAGCCTAGCTCCTGCGTGAATTCGATTAATTGGCTGAATTCTTCCAGATGTCCATTAAGTATTACAGGAATTTCTATGTAAAAACAGCAGGGACTGTCTAGCGGAGAAGCAAACAATGATATGTTATATTGCTGCCATGACTTACAAAAAGCTGGATTCATTTTCATTAATAAAACATCTGTACTCCTGCACAGCTATGCATCAAGATGCATTTATTTTATATGGTTATTTCTCTTATGACTATAAATAGACAGTTAAACAGAAGCACGGTATGTTCAGTTGGAAGATACACAAGCAGAACTGTATCAGAAATGAAAACAGCAATAAAGAATAGCAGAGTTAGGACTTAAAATAAGCATTGGGCATTGTAGCAAACAAGGCAGTGACTCCTATGGCTGTGTGGTATTTCTTAGCATAAAGGCATTTTTCTTTAGACTGTTACAAATCTGTAAAATGGTTGGCTCCTGGGTTGAAATGTCCTGTGCTTGGTTTATGTTTACAAGGCTCATGGCACCTTTAAGTAGGAGCAAAAATGCAGTTCAGCATTTTTAAATGGTACAGGTTAAAGAGAAAAATTACTATTACAGTGAACAAGTCTGATAAAGTTTCTCTTAATTCTCAAAATGGGGATTTTCTTTTTTCTTTTTTTTTAATACAATTGCACTTCAGAAAGAAGTCACTTTTTCCAAAAAAAAAGCAAAGCCCCCAGAAGCCAGTTTGGGTTTCAGTGCTGTGCCATGCAGGGGATGATAATAGTTCAGGGGACAGGGAGGAGGACTCCACACGCAGATGTAGCTCCCTTAACTTTCCCTGACCTTTCTAGATCCGAAAGCACCTTTCAAAGGACCATGTGAGATCTCAGGGCCCCCTTGCCCCTTTCATCCCTTCTTGCCCCACCTCAAATACCCTTCTCATCCCTGGGGAATGAGCACAGGGCCAGGAACCCCAGTGGGCAGACTGGAGAAGCCTGGCAGGAGTTTGACGCTGACCCTGCAGCCCTGAACTCAGCACAACTTCATTTTCCCAAACATGTTGCACATCTCCTCAAAGCCAGCAAGCTGTAGGGCTGTACCTGACACGAGGTCTACAGCACTGGGCTCTGCTGAGTCAGAGGCTGAGGAAGGCAGCAGAGCCGCTGTACTTTAGCAGCATTGCAGCTCTTCCCAGCGATGCTCGGGCAGGGAGCTCCAGCTCCCCGGGGCACTGCTCACCCAGGGGAACAGCCAAATCAGGATCTTCCCTCCCTTCCCCGGCTCAGTCTTTCCCTACTGCTGCTCAGCCTTAAAAATGTGTTTGGTCCTTGAAGTACCACTCCCATGCTGGGGAAGTTATTGCTGCTTTCCACCACATCAGGATTTTAGTGACCCCTGACCAAATTAGCAGGAGCTGGTACAAGCCAGTTCATTTTCAAAGGCTGTTTTGATAGATGCTCGACTTACAGGAGACATCTAAAAGAGTATTGTTCAGCAAAACTGGGGCTGTACAACAAAAGGAATTGGGATTTGCTAAACTGTAACTCCTGTTTTCTTCCAACAGCTCACATGGTCACAACACTAGCTAACACTTTGCTTGTTTATTTACATGTTCTCTTTTGGTTTCACTTCTTTCTCTATTTCTTGCTTTTGTTGCTGTGTTCTCTATTATCCCTCTGTAGCAAACATACCCATAAAAATCCAGTATTATTATATTATATTATCAATATTATCTGTATTCTGCTATGAAAAACACTTTAAAACAAATTTTGTACCATAGTTGTGCCGCAAGACCTTGCTCCAGTACCCATGTAACCTCACCAGCACCAGCCCTCCAGTACCATGTTTCCTCAGCACACCGCAGCTGCCTCAGCAGCGGCATCAGGAGAAACACTTCACCCCTATGAAACGTATCAGAAATCTGACTCTCAACACAACAAAAACAGTTCCTAGATTTTTGCACAGAAGAAAATGGTATAAATAACATATATAGGTGACCAATCTATGAATGAAATGCAGCAAAGCAAACCAAGCCTTTGTTAGTTACCCGTGCTGTATGTTTTTCACTGGAAAAGTCACATCTTCTTTTGAAGCCCGAGAGACTGAAAAATTAAATCAGGGGGCTTTGTTATTGATGTTTTTCTAATACAAATGTTTTGAAATCCCTGCCTTTCATGTGTCTCTTACAAATAAGCAGAAATGTGTGATGAATCATCTTCGCTTTTAATTCCTTTAATAGATTCTTATCTCACCCACTAACGTCTAAACAATTTTTGTTTCTGTAACAATCCCTTCCTCAGTGGTAAATATTGCTCTCAGACAACATCTTTTTTGGAGGTTCATTATGTTCATTCTGTGGCTGAGACTCATTATACTCAGTTATTTATTTAAAAGAACAAAATGACAGCAAATGCCTGCATTTATCATGTCTCTCTTTACACATTTATAAAATATATTTCAGCGAGAAGGCCCAGCCGCTCTCACAGTTTTGAGAAAACCAGCTGGCCTTCCTTCCTAGCCATCACTCCCCGAGAAAGGAATACTTAAAGGCGATGGTAGAGTATAACCTCACTTGCTAAATGAGACTCCGCTGACACTAATGGGAGATTTGGCAAAGACAGGAAAATAATGTATTAACTATTTGAATTTTTTCAATTATAAAATAAAAAACTTTGGGAATGATTATGAAGAAAGAAGCAAATGAAAATGCCACTATAAGGCATGGTGAAACGATATATGTGGAACCAGCCCCA
Organism: Strix uralensis; assembly: GCF_047716275.1. Lineage (NCBI taxonomy): Eukaryota > Metazoa > Chordata > Aves > Strigiformes > Strigidae > Strix > Strix uralensis. Next base: position 104,957,057 of record NC_133975.1, on the reverse strand, counting down.
GAAATACTTTGGATACCTAAGGACAGGTTTCAATCTTCCTGACTACCAAAGTGTCACCCTGAAGAGCTTGCCAAAAAAGGTTCACAATTTTTCCGCAGGAAAAAATCCTCGGCCCTTTATACTGATATTTCACTAATCCAGCATTCATGGAGTGGCTTCTGTTCATGTTATTCCCAACTCCTAAACCAAACCCCAAGTCCTACAGTAGCACCCACTTCTGTTATCACCCAACTACATCAGGCCCTCAGAAGAGAGGTGCTAGCTGGCCCACAGTCATAGCAAAAGGCTATTGAGATAGATACCTATATAGATTATAGTCAGCATAATTATAAAAACAGAGAGAGGCTCGGCCTCAGGGAGCTGTAAAATACATTTTTAACTAGACCATCGGTATAATAGAGACAAGATGAAAAACAAGAGAGGAGGGCAAAGGTTCGGCTGTGTGGCCGTTCTGGGAACTGACTGAAAAACAAGAACAAAGCTATTCAGAGCAGGTCATTAAAGAAAAAAAAAATCTAAACCAAGTCTAAAAGATAGGAAATAGAAATATGACACGGTAGTTTACAAAGCAGAGGTCAAAAAGACATCGGTAATTAATGATGAAAAGATAAAGAACCAAGCACTTAATTTCAAAAAAATAGTCGGGGAAGGCATAATGGTACTGTGAGTAGGAAAAAAGATTTTGCAGAAGTAAATGAAAATGAATAAGATCTCAATAGGGGGAAAATGGATAATTGAAAAAGTAGAAGAACTGTAAATTGCTGTAGAAATTCACCTGGAACATAAATCAGTTATTTAGGACTGAGGGTGAAATACAGTTTTGAATAGATCCATTTTTTCAAAGGGACCTCCAGGTGCACACCACCAATTTTGCTGTGATATTGTTCCACATCCAGTTTTTGTGCATGGAAAATACAGGTGAAAATGTCTACTCTGTTTGGAAGTTTAAAGACTACTTTCTGAAATGCAGACCAATGCATTTTACTTCTGTTTCATCAAGAGCTGCCTACTGGAAGGAAAGGAGTAGGAAGCACAAGCCCATAAAAAAAGAGAATAGCAGATGCTTTGAAACAGCAGATCCAACCCCATTAGTATCTTCCCACGTTTTCTATTTTGTTTTCTGAGCTTCAGCTTCAGATAAACAAAACTAGATAATGCAGACTGCAAAACAGCAGTGGACAGCCAAGACCCGTATAGCCTGTTATTCTCTGGAGTTGTAATGAAAGGAGTATACCTCAAGGGGAAAAAAAAAAAAAAAAAAAAGATGGGGTGAAGGTATGGTTTTCCCACAGTTGCTGGTGCAGGAGATTGTCCCACCACCTCCACTAGAAAAAGATGAGGAAGAGTGAATAATTTATATTACAGAATTGTTTCAGTTTATTTCCTTTTACTTTTCTCCAAGAACTGTATGACAAGACTCCTTTACAAAAACCCACAGTTGTGTTAAGTGTCATCTTAAGCAGGTCATATTTTTCAGAACAATCAAACCTAACCTGCCCCTCTCTTGGTTGAGTGTCCTGATGCTGGTATGCAGATCCCCGGTATGCAGGATGGCAGAGCCCTGCACAGAGGCACACAGGGCAGTGGAAAATTTATCTGCTCTTCAGAAGAAGCTGCCACACCGGAGGTTTGATGTATTATGTAGTAATGCACAAGCCCTTCCATCAGACAGTGACTGCTCCAGCCCTATCAGAAGGATTAATAACCACATCACCCCGGTACTGCAGAGCCAGCTCAGACACTGTAATTCCCAGGGGCTGGACCGCAACACTGAACTTTTACATGAAGAAGTAATCTGAGGTGCTGTGGACTGTAAAATATAGCAAGGCTCTTCTGGGAGAAGACTGGTGACAGATCCACCTGGTACAACTGTGGGTCTTGGCCAGTGAAGGAGGACATGCATGGTAACTGCTCTGTGTAAAGGTGACCTGGTTTAGCAGAAAAGACATAGTGCCGTCTCTCAAATACTGTTTTTCAGTAGCACATCTGTGTGTGGATCCAGGAAAAGAAGGAGAGCCCATGATATTCTGTGCTTCAACCTGGCAAAACTAAGAGTATATGTCCTGCCATCTCCAGAAACCAAGCAAAAGAAATCCTAACAGCTGTAGGTGTTGAGTGAATGCATAAAGCCCTTAAACACCTTAAGTCACCCCGGGTGCATCCCCCTCTGGACGCTGAGCCATAATCCCCAAGCAACCAGCACTCACAAGAGGCTTAATCCCTTTCAAAAATGGGATGAGCTGGGAGCTGTATCCTTTCAGGATTTACATAAAGCCCAGTGCACATGTCTTTCAGGAGGATGAGAGCTGCTTAGTATGTCCTGAATTCACATTTTTACAGCCATTTGGTTTATATCCATGTCTCTCTCCCCAGTGGGAAAACCTGAGTTATCAACACTGCCCTCAGCCCACCAGCACGCTGGGTTATGGGCTTCACAGCCGGCTCAGCTCAGCAGAAAGCACTTCTGGACCCCATGTCCTGAGTGCGACCCCTTCCCTGACACACACCACATCTCCTCATGGCCACCTCCCTGTGACCCCACCAAACACACATGGATTTTGTGTCCTCTAAAGGTACCGCAGCAGGAACGTGTAAGAGGATGCTCGAGTTGGAGGCAGTTGTGTGGGGAAGGACAACGGCTAACTGGTATCTCTTGTGAAAAGCAAGCCAAAGGATACTGGTGTGAGCCAGGGACACAATCTTATTTAACCTTGCCTTGTCCATTATTGGTCTTTTAATGTGCAATTCTTCTGTCGCACCCTTACCTTAAGGGTAATCTCCACTGCAGAACTCCACAGCTGTGTTCCACTGCTACAGAGCTACAATAAGCCATATTTCAATGGTGTCAGTATGGAAACTGCATCCACTGGAATGAAGTTTGCTTTCAAACAAAACTGTTTTCTGGTGAAGTTCTTCGTTCCTTTGAAAGGGAGAAGCAAGCCTGACATCAGCTTTCCTCACTTTAATTACTGTAAGTGTTTTCTTCATGCCAGCAATCTCCCATGGATGCAACAATCAATTCTCTGGACAAGGAGAGGCGAACAACTAACACATCTGAACTGAAAAGAGAAGAGAGGTATCAAATAGAGAAAAAACCCTACAATGAAAATTAGCCCAACATTTGCTTGTCAGTTGATATCCTTGCATCTTCCTTCTCCCATCAACTGTGTTTCCTTGTTCTTTTCTTACAAGCCCAACAGCTGCTTCATCTGCAAACTGGCAGATTCACAGAGCTCCCTTGGCTCTTCTTCAGCAGCACAAGGCACTTGCCTCTAGCTGCAAAGACTTTCTTTTATTTTGCCAGGGACACATTCCAGCATTATTAACTGGGGGTTTTCAATAAAAGTTTTAACCTTGCAACACTTTTCCAAATCTACACATCAACATGTACATTATAATCCTATTCCTTACATCACAGCACACAAAAACCCATAAGAATTGCAGATGTTAAAGAGCAGCTTGTTCTCTTTCCCTTCCTGCTCCAGTTACCGTTAAAGCAATTAGCTCTACTTCTGTGAAGGATGCTGAAAATACAAATTTGGCACTTGCATGTTATATACCTGATGCTACAATGATCAAAGTTCCCTAGGTCTGTCACCAGAGGCATTGCATAAAACCGATTCAATCAGCAGAGGAAGAGTGCAGGTGCACCCTTAGCAGCTAGACCTTACTGATTTTATGCAAACCTGGTAAATGGGGTAGAGTCAAAATCAACATTATTGTAATCTTAGAGAAAAACACAAAATGTCCTCATCTCACTTAACTGCTGCCTTGGTTGAACCACTGTCTGTGCTTGAGGATGTGCCTATGCTAGAAAAGCGGTATTTATTTTTCATCCCTTGTCCAGTTACACGCTACACCATGGAGTCCTGCAAATGCCTGGAATACTGAAACCATGCACAGGCCAAGTACCTGCTGCTGGACAACACTTCAGAATAGGCAAGACCTGAGAAAGTCAAAAGGCCCAGCATCTCCAAGCCCTTCTCCTAATCAGAGGGGGTAGAGATTCAGCCAGTCAGAGAACAAATACCTTCCAACCCCATTCCACCTTCAGCCTCACCACTGGGAGTCAATGGGCCCAAGGGGGTGTCCTCCAAGTGCTTTACCTCAGCAGCTCAAATACATGCCTAGTTCTTTGCTCAGGGACTTTGGTGCACGTAGAATTGAGGGAAAATCCTCCACGGATGTTTTTGTGGAGGAAAACGGGGCAAAGCATTAGCTTGATCAAGGTAATCAGAGTGAGAGCCAGAGACAGACCAGAGGTTTTATTCAGCACCAGACCTGCACAGCACCCTTGGTGTCACAGGCTGCAGCCTGTGCATGGTGCCCAAGGGGCATTGCTGGCCTCCATCCCAACCCCCTGGCTCTTAAGGACGAGTCACCCATGGAGCAGAGAAGGAGATAAAAAGGGAAAAATTGAGTGCTCATGTCTCAGCTTCAGGAGAGTTGGGGGTGTGTTTAGACTCCTCAGAAATACTGTGGCTAAAACACGCTTAGAGTGGACACAAGCTAGGGCACAGCCAGCAGGACACATACAGAGATATACAGAGCTCAGGACAGAAACACAGCCAGTAAATGAAAACAAAAGATGAGTGTACAATGAGTCTGTTTATCATTTCAAAATACTGTCATAGAAAAAGAAACACAAAAGAAGACAGATACTGTTTGTCTCCATCATCCCCCCCCTCCCCCTTAAAAAAAAAAAAAAAAGGGGGGGGGGGGGAAATTCTGTCTGGTCAATCAGTATCTTTCAGATTTATATGTTTTTGGAGGGGGGGGTCAGCAAACCAAAACACAAACATATACAAATTTTCATTTGGTTTGCAATACAGTTTTATGTCCCATAATACTTTCTATCAACCTTAAAGTCAAAATATTGCCAATAACAGAAGAGCTGGTGGGATCACTAGGAAGAATTTTGCGACAAGTGACTTCCTGCTAATAGCCCCTTACACACAATGTTGTGGAAGAGAAAGAGGTGAAAAACCACTGCTATAAGCACTATGGCCATTTAATCCTTAACATGGGAATGTATTTCTGCTCTTTTTCCCTCCCTAGATTCATTTTATGTTCCCATCAGAAGGTTAATTGTGTTAACAGGAGTTACGGCCACAGGGGAAAGATGTGATTGAATGCTGAGTGCAGTTTCAGCTGATAACCTCCGAGTGAGTGAAAGGGCACAAAAAGGGGTTGATCTCCTCTAAAGGGGTTGTCAGTCATTCAGGAAAAAATGCAGCTGTGGGAGAAACACCCTTATCTCCCAGGACACAAAGAAGAGAAGCTATCAAAATAATCTTGAAGCTACACTCATCCCGGACTCCTTCTCCTGTGTCTGTGGCTCTGACAGCAGAGTTAAATGCAAATGACTGGCTTGCTTTGTGCGCATGAACAAACAGACCCTGACTTGATGCACATTCTTGAAGACCAATTAGGTTGCATGAAAATGTGTAATTAACAACAATAGACCCCAAATAATTATACCTCTAAAAAGCTGGCATGAAATCTTGACATCTTTTAGCTTGACAGCACAAATCCTGTTTGCTGAATTGGGGACACGGTTGCATGCCAAGGTTTTAGGCAAGACCGGTCGTGAAATCTTTCCCATATATTTCAACTTAATCAAAAATGCCTATAGAGGCTCTGCATGAAAAACAAGGACTTCCCTCTCCATTGATCATTTTGGCCCATGTCTGAACTCGTCCTGCAAAATTACATAGGATTTATGGTAAGTAGCTTGAAGAAGAAGGGTTGGGCTTTTTTAAGATTAAATATTTCCATAAACTGCAGTTGATGAGAGTGGGTATTTGTGGAAAGGTCTGCACCCACAGAGACAGGACAAAGGGCTAAGGTATATTTCAGTGCTAGAATACGAGCAATGAAGTTTGTATCTGGTTTGTCCAAAGATGTACTGCAAACTCCAGAAACAGAAAGCCTTCTCCCTTGCAGTCCAGGACTACCTCAGAAATGTCTTGGGAGCACTCCAGAAATGGTGTTGTTACCCGTTGCATCACAGTTATCCTTCTCTACCTTGTCAGTGGAAGGGATGCTACAAGTCTAGAAACTGGCAGACCCTTCATGTTCAGACTCTGGTTCTGCTGCCTTTACAATGAAGATCCTTTTCTTACATGCAGAGCTAAAAATACATATGCTCATCCAGTTACAGCCATAATATAACAATGCAGTCTTGCAAGAGAAAAACAAGTAGATGGAAAAACGAATGTTCAGACTTCTGATTTAAAACTCACAAATATAAACCTGGCTATCTTTTTCCCCAAAGTTTCTAAGTGCAAAAAAGTTCTGTAATATTAACATCAACAGTACAACTTGAACAAAACAACTAAAATGCTTATTGACTTGGTAGCAGGGAAAGCCAGTTTGAAATATTTGATCCTAACACCAGCTAAGCAAGTGTGTGTAAAGTGTAAAGCCTGCACTTGTTGATTTCTGAGATAAAAATCAATAAAACTGTCCATAACCTATAACTCTTTGGTTTACCTCTCCATAGAGATCAAAAGAGAGTAATTAGATTTCTGCCTGACTAGCAGGGGTAGAAAACTGTTTCATTTTGGATCAAAACCTTCCCAGTGGATTACACCTTCTATCCACTGCCTATCAACACTTAACAATTGCTTCTGTATTTGACTTTGACAGAACTACCAGAATGTTACTATCTAATTTTCAGTGTAGTTGATAGAGGGTTTTGAAGCTTTATTCTAGTGTCAGATTTTAAAATTAATTCTTCCCACTTCGTATTTTACATTTTTACTCTGCCTGGTGTTTTGTAACAGCCATCCTTGCTAATACAATAAATAATTAAAAAACAAAACGACAATACCCATCCGACCTCTAATTTACAACAAGCAAAAAAACCTTAATCTATTATTGATGATCCAGCCTTGGATTCAGATATCACTCTAAACAAGCAGTTGGATTGTCTTTGTATTTCATATTCAAATGAGGTTGATGCTGTTGCATATATTTTCATCTGATGACATTTTAATATCACCAGATGCTATTGCCTGCCTAGGAGATAACTGCTTCAAATACAGCCTCCTTCCCCCTCTAAACACAGTGATATTAAGGGACATGCAGAAAGCAGGTCATGTTTTAAAATAACAGTTTTATAACACTCACTACTATCGCTGTATTCTCACATTTTAACAGCCCCAGAGTCTTTCTGTAATAATGGCTTTTTAAAGAGAAATGTCACTCTGCATTTTGATCTTCCTTAACTCAGCGGCTTTTTGAACAGGCTGAGAGCATGAAATATCAAATAACAAATAGCTCTCGCAACAACTTCACATGCTAGATAAAGATTAATCTATTGGAAAACATGTGACAGCTTAAGTTCAAGTTCCATGTAATGAGCTGTGTTGATGGACAGATGCAATAAATTCACGTCCTGATGCAGAGGACTTTGTCAGATGAAGTCCAGATCACAGACAGCCACCCGCAGCCTCCCAGCACCTCCTGGTCTACTCAGAGCGAGCATTTGGGGGCATTTTGCTTATTTACTTGCTTACAGGATTAAAAAACCTTCCCATACTCACAGCTCTGAGCATTTTAAAAATAAAAACTAACCTCATTTTAAAAAAAGAACTAGAACTTGCAGTATTTGAACCTGGCCACAATGTATATTTGTGCAAAAGTATTACGTAAGATTTGAGCTTACCCTAAGTGTATGCATTTAGACTGAAACTCCCTGTGAAGTGGAACATATTTTCACTGCATCTTGGACAGGACAGAACACCCCAACCCCTAAAAAGGAAGGTATGACTATTGGTTATTGTTTTGGCTACCTGTGGCTCCCCTGTCCTCAAACAAAACATCTGCATACAGACAGATGTGTGCTGTCTTGGAGGGCTTTATCTCTGTGGCACTATGTCCCGACACCAAGAAAACCTTCAAATGGTGGCAGAAGGCTGGAGTTAGGAGTGTATGTTCTGCCCCTCTTCTCCCAGTGACCACTACAGAGAAATCTATGAAAATGTCTATGTAAACAGGCTGTTTATGTACAGTCCACACAGGCTACAGAACTCCTCTCTCCTCTACAAAGGGAACTGAGGAGGGTGGTGGGAGGCAAGCAGATAGTCCAGGGTACCCTGCAATTTTCCAAGGCTTATGACCCTGGTCCTGGGCATGCCCCAAGACTTTCCAGTTTTGGATGATGAAATATTCCCTTGCTTGATCACAGGAGTCCAGAAGAGCAAGTGTCCAATTAGAGTTCATCAAATGAGACCACAAGGCAGAGAGCCCTAAGGTTCAGACCAGGAATTTACATTGCATGACAGCCTGGCATTATGCTGCAGGAGCTCATGTTCAGAAGCAAGATGGACATTTTCCTCTCTCTGAAAGACACACAAGCTAGAGCACAGAGACATGCCAACGTGGATGTACTACTACACTTCAGCTCATTCACATGGCCCCAGCTCAGGCAGGGGTTTTGGCACTGCACTCCCATGTGGGATTAATAGAGCCAGGACAGCTCCAGCATCTCTACTTAGGGAGCTTTTTCCACGGGGACAGTTTGGATGCATCCACTCTGCCATGCCTGAAATGGGGACAAATGTCAGTGCTCACCCCCAAAGGCAGAAAAAGGGCTATGCTCTGTGCTTGGTGATAACTGTGCTCAGCGTGCCCATAAGTAACATTGCCAAGCAGCAGGGAAATGCTCTATGTTTGTAAATTCATATACAAGATGGTACTATTTGCCCCACTTCCCCACTTGCTTTGTCCCTGCCCAGACTCACATCTGCTCTCCAAATCCCGACAGCATTTTCACTGCAGAGCCCAGTCACCGCAATGGGTGCTGTACATGCTGAAGCGTTGGTTCATACCCCTGAGCAGTGGATTCTGGTGGCTTTGAACAGGGATGTGATTGTTTGCAAAATGTGCAGTAAATACTGTAAACTTAAACACACACTATTGTGAGCCGTTGTTTTAACCTCAGGACTATCAACTCCTTTCCCTACACTCTTATCTGTTTTAAATCAGATTCAATTCTGTCTGTGGTTTTATTCTTCCTCTAGTGAAACATCTCTTTATCCAAAGTTTATCCTTCATCAGTGTCCATTAAATCCTGCTCACATGCATTAGAACTGAAGAGTTACATAGGTAGAAACAACTTTATGCTCAGGTCCACAGCACAATTTCCAAGTGGCAAAGCTGCTTTAAGATAGTCTGACCCTTCTTCGATGCAATTTACTGGTTCCACCCATTGGATCGATAAAACTACATGCAGAAATGCACCCTAAATTTCACCAGTAAAAAACTGACATAGGTCCTCAAAAAAAAAAAAAAATTTTGGAGAGTTACTGCATTGCCTTAAATAGATGTATTGTCAGAACAGCTTAGGTGGTTAAGCAGAATGAGGAACCCTTCAGCTACATTCACCACTCAAGAAATCATTACACAAAACAAACCTGCATTTTGCTGAGATGTAAATGTGCCAGAGAGATCCATTCCTTAACTGCACCCAAAAAACAAGCCTTCTGACCTTTTGGAGGACATCAAATAGACATTTGGGGGATAGGGGAAAAGGCAAAGCACTTGTCCTCATGCCTAGTTTTAAGCAGCAGATTACATGCTTTGCTGAACTGGGACTGGTGACTTAATTGTGAAATTATTTGTATTTTGTCCTATGGGAGGGATGATCATTTTATTAGGTAAGCTTAGCACCTAAGGAGGACAGTTAAATTATAAGTGGCACCGTCTTAACACAAAGCCATTGTTCACCTGACATCTCGGGAAAGGCGTTTGGGCACTTCATGTTCCCTCCATTGATTCCGATTTTCCCAGTGAGAGGACTATTCTGGTCTCCACTGCTGCTCCCCGTTCCTCCCCTGCCTCGTTCTTCTTTCTGCTCTGGGAATAAGGAAGCTTTCTGTCTTCATTAAAGTCACACCAGTCAAGAAGTACTCCCTTGACATGTAACAGGCTGAAACATAGCAGACTTTGAGGAGTTAGCAATGGCACCTTGTTCAATGGCGCACCTTGCTCTCTGGTCTCCCTTTGGACAGTGGGTGATTGCGTGATAGATACATACAGTTCCTATTCTGTGGGCACCAGGGATTGTACGGCTGTCTGCCTCAGCCTCACAGGCATAGGAATTGCACACAAGCTCTTTCCGGGCAGGCAGTGTTCTTAGACCTTTCTCTATAGATGTGAATTAGAAGATTAGCATCTTTTCTCTCCCCTTCTTTGCTATTAAATAGTCACACAAAAACTGAGCTGACAAATTGCTCTCTCTATGGTGTGGGACAAAGACAGACAATAGATCAACATCATTTACTATACTCAAATCCTATTAATCACAGATTAATGAGAGCATGTCTAGGGGGGGAGAAATTACCAGAATGTGGGCATATTGGCTTGTTACTCATGTAACATCTGCTGTTGCTTTACCTTTAGTGTCATGTCATCTTTTATCACATTGAAATAATGTTTGCTCCAGAAACATAATTAAGATAATGGGTCTTTCCTTTAACAATTACGGAGGTACAGTAGGATTATATTTCTTAGCCATTTGGTTTTTAAAAAATCTCTCTTAACTGCTTTCTGAATGTTTCTATTAGTCATTATGTGATTAACCAGGATGTATTTATAGGCATTAATAGAAACTTGTTGTTATCTTTATTATTATTAATTATCATTTTGTTCATTACTTCTCTGACAAATTACATGTTCAGAAGTAAAACTAGAGTTTAGCTTTAAGTTTTTAAATTTAAAGAATTCTTTCTCTTTTGGGAGTAATTATTACTAATTTTTCATCAATTCACATTACAAGAGTATCAGAGCATGATGTTTGTTTTGATAAACATGCAATTTTCTAACTGTCTCCTTAAAATTATTCTATAGCTCAACTGTTTATCAATTTGTTCCCCCATTTTCTTTTCTGACATTGCCATTGGTAAGGAATATTGTTCAGGTCAGCAGCCTAACATGTATATTCTTGGTACATTTAACTGTCTACCCTGGCTCAAAGCTCTTTTATAATTAATTCTTCTGTTTGCCTTTAAGACCTGAAATTTAAAGTTCTGGGCTTAAGTAATAAGTATTCTTCACGAGGCCTCCTAATGCCGTTATCCTCAATATGGGGGAAGCTGCTCCACGGATAAATAGCAAAGCAATTACAGCTGTGATAAACTGACAGATAAAGAGGGACTGCAGTCTACACGGGGGACGATGTGTTTTAAAAAATTACCCGGCCCTTGTTCTTCACGTCCCGAGTACTCACTGGTCGCTGCTGGAAGCGGCAGTGATCAGGGCGGGGCCCGGGTCGGGATTACGCGGTCATTACGCGGCGTTTCAGCACCGCGGGGCGGGACAGCTCCACCGGGCGCGGCCCGGGATTAGCCCCGGACCCGGACCCGCCCCCCGCGCTCGCCCCGCGCTCGCCCCGCGGTGCTGCCGCCTCCCCGCGCAGCCCGGTGGCGGGCAGCACAGCCCTCGCCTGAGCACCCAGCGTCTCCTGGAGAGGCGAGGACAGGTCGCAGCTCGGCACACAGAAGGTGGCCAACGGGCAATGTTAAGGCCCTTAATTTCCAGCCTTCCTTAGGACTTGGGCGCTCCGGCTCAGCATTGCCATAAATGCCTCTGCTCACTCGGGATCTGGAGACCTGCACCCTCTGCTTAAAGTAGGCATGGTAGTGACGTGTTTGGAAAACCAGAGAAAGAATTGTATGTTTCTGTAATGTATTACACCATGTTTTACACCCTCATACAACAGTTCAGCACATTCACCCAAGACACAGGAAAACAGACTCAATGCTTTTATCTGTCTGAGGAGAGCCCACCCTTCCCCTTTCTAAGAAAGTGTCACTCACCATCCGATGACAAAGTTAGCTGTATTGGGGCACTCTCCACTCCTTCTGTAGAAATTGGGTCACTGTTCTTGAATTATTTAAATACTTATGGATAAGGAGGGGAGAGGGAGATCAACTTTGTTGCTTGGTGGCTAAGACAACCAGAGGAAAATCTAGCCATCTGTTCCAGTCCCTGCTTCAAGAATGGCTCATACTTCTTCATCCCACAGTTGTCCTATATAGTACCTTATAGCAGGGCTGCCTACAGGAATATTTTGCCCAGACCATGAGGAATCTAGCACAAAATCCTCTATTTCTTACCCATCTCTGAGGGAGCAAGTTCAGCACAGCAGCCTGGTTCCACCTGAGACGATGGCACACAGAGACAGAGATGATTCAGTGCATCTTCTTCATCGAGATTAGTGGATCTCAGTAAATTGGGAAGTCCTACTTTTTAGCCCTTGGCTTGGGTAGTTAACTGGAAGCATGTACAGACAGATCTGAATCCTCCCAAACAGAGGATCCGCTGCTATCTCTCTCACCTACATCCCGCATGACTGACCTACCAGACATAAGACCAGTGATAAGGCTGCCAGCGCTCTTTGTATCTGGGAAAAGGGAAGAAAAAAAAAAAAAGAAAGTGAGTCCACTTGTGTTAAATGTGAAATCTGGCTTGAGGATTTCAGTACCCTCTGAGTACCTGGGGGCAGAGTCACCCTCCAGTGGGGAGAGTCCTGCTGAGGCCACAGGCTCTGATAGGGGAAAGCTTAGACATACAGCTGTTCTGCCCTGACAAGACCAAGGTCCTTCAAGGTATGGCCAGAAAGAAATCTTCAGGTATGTGGGACTTCAATGTCCACAACAGAGCCACCTTCAAAGCAGGGAGACTTCGGCTAGCAGCTGAGCAAAGTGGTCTAGAGGATTAGATTTGGATTTAGGCACCTCCTTTCTGCATAAATTCTGCATCCTTTTGTGGCTTTGGTCAGTAAAATGGGGATATATAGCCTTTCCAAGTGACTGTGAGGATAAAAGTATTCATGGTTTTGAGGTAATGGTGCTAAAATTCTGGTAATGGGGAGCTGGAGAGAGCTGAGGGCTGCTTACTCACACTGTGCTTCCTTTCTCAATAACTAATAGCATGTCTAGGCTTTGATGTTGATGGGTAGGCAGAAGAGTGGTCTTGATTAAAAGCATTAATTTACCTCTCTCAGATAACAGATTCATATACACAGGTCTAAATCAGGAGTAACTCCATCAAAATAAACATCCCTTGGGTAAAACAGGTGTAAAAGAGAAGAGAACCAGACTCTGCATCTAGCAGATATATGACAAGGTAAATGGGCGAACACAGGAAAGTGAATTATTGTTATTATATGTGCACGTTACATTCAGTACCATTAAAATCTAATGCTACAAAGAAAATACCTTTCAAGCTTGCAAAGTATAAGCAATAGGTGTTGTCAAGAACTCCTCAGAACCTGTGACTCTTTCCTCTGCATATGTTGCCTTCATTGCAGCATTGATGTAAGTCAGGAGTACCTTCATGGGCGGAAAACTGGCAGGATAAAAAAAATCCGGTCTGTTCACTCTAAAGAAATTAACTGAGACCCATTGACTCAAGAAAACCTTTAGAAAATTTGAATTACATCTTAAATGAACATTTAATTTCATAATTTGTCACCTTAGATAATAATGTTAAGAGATCTACGCTGGTACAAACCGTTGCGTTAATTACAGTAAAACCCATCAAATTAAATTCAGTTTCTGGAATCAATAGCATTTCTCCAAGTACCATCCCTAATGACGGCCATACCTTTCATTTGGAGTTTTATTAATGCATATGTTATATCTGTCACCTTCTTCAGTTGTGAGCAAACTCACTATATGTTAATTCACACCTGATAACAATCATTTTTCTTGTACTTACCTTCTAAACCTGATGATAGGATGTGTCAACACCTATAAGGTTTTTTGTTTTGTTTGGGGACTTTGTGCAAGTTTTGTTCTTTTTATTTTAAATTTGCTGCTAAATGACAGTTTCCAGTGATTTTAATTATAAGAACGGACAATAAAAATGAAGAGTAAAAAACTTCACTCTCTTTGCTGCAGTCTCCACTGTAACTTCTACACACGTTGGGAAGTAACAGAATCTGAGCAGATAATCTTTTAGAAGTTTTTATTTTAGAAATTTCTCTTCTCACTTCAAGGGAAAGCTCTCTCATGCTTCCTACACAGATAAACAATGCCAATAGTTATTTACACACACTTCCCCCCTCCTAATAACCTGCTTACTTTTTTAGACCCAATATTTCAGAAAATTCCCCATCGCACCAGCCTTCCTGTTTATCACATGTTTTCATGCTGCATCTCACCGTCAAAGCATCACCTCCTCCTACAGACACTCTCATGACAAACTGCCAGGACATGCAAAAGATTGCTGTGAGTGCATAACACCTCATGCTAATTTTCAGCATGTTTGATCTCTGCAGTCTTGCCTCCTTCTACCCACCACATCATCAATGAACTTTTCCAAAGCAACATAATCTTAATTACATTTTAACTTCATCACAGAGGGAAGCAATATCTTCATTAACTGTTGGGAGGCAATTTTCAGGTCGAGTTGCAGGTGTGATTTTTCATGGTGACTGTTTTTTTCAGGCAAGGCACAACTAAGGCAACATATTAGAAAAATACACTCTTTTCCTTAGCTCTCAGTTGTCCTTTAACAGATTATGAAACTGGTTAGGTATTTGTTGTTTGGGGTTTTTTTTATAAAAAAGCACCTTTCATGTGACAGTAACCAACTCTAGGAAGATAAGGTCAAGATGTCCCTCCTCATGTCACCAAATCTTAGCCACTTAAAAAATAGGTGTGTAATCTAAATCAGTTGGTTAAACACCTTCCATGCTCAGTGGAGAGACAGACACCTTCAGGGGCAACTCACCATAGCCTAAACCAGACCTTCTAGACAGTGTTTTTGGTCTCTCTGTGGCCCAGCAGGGACCACATGCAACTCAGTCTAGGCATGACAAGCCCACCTTTAATCTCCGTATTTTGTTCCATTTCATGGGTGTCCCAAAGGAAACTCCACTTAGTTTTACTGCAGACCAAAAAGCCTGTACAGGCATGAGTGACATTTGGTGTTCGTAACCCACCCCTGAACCCTAACCTCACCCCAAAGACCAGCAGTGCCACCGGTGAAGGACGACTGACTGCCTAAGAAGAGAGGGAGATGGGGAACGCTGACAAACATGACCCTGAAAGATAACCAAAAAATGTTACATTGGAGGTGGGAAGGCAGCTATTAAGGTAAGCGGAAGTGTTACCAGACTCAATCAAGGAACTGAAAATATTATGAGAGATGACAGGAACAAAGAACCTTTGTTGGCTTGTGAAAATTTGGAGGTTAAGGGACCAGAATCCAATCTACTACCATCGCTACCCATTGCTGCTTAACTTTGCAGCATTAGACACCACAAATAGTGCTCATCTGCCAGAAGACAGACTGTCTTTGTATCAGTTGCTGTCTGCTCAGATTTATCAGGCTGGCAACATGACAAGCTACCTGTATATGCATATCTGATCACAATGGAAGAATGATTATAGCAAAACATCCAATTTTGCAAGAATGTCCTTTACATGTACTTGCATGTAAAGCATTAGACAACATTCTGGCTACCAGTACTGTTGTCATCAAAACGCTTACTCTCATGTTATTTTTATATTGAAGTACCTAAATGACTGCATGGACACTGCTATAAACAAGATACATCCTTCAAAATATGTACCTATATATACTGTGATATAATCCTGTTTCCTGTGAAAAAGAAATTTAGAATTGTGCCCTGAAGTAGAAATTTTGCTAGATAATAAGTGGACCTGTCAGCCACACACAGCTTTATCTGACCTGAGGTGTGGTGAGGACAAACACTTCTACAACTAAGCACCAGGTGCCCTCAGTTAGCACCCAGAAACGAGGAGCCGTCTATGCCCTTCTGTTGAAAAATGTGGTTTCACCCAAGACATCCAGCATCGCACTGACAGGCTCTCAGGGACAGGGTCTCAAGCACTCAGCAGCCATCCACTGGTGTTCACCAGCTGCTCCTCTCTCTGCCCACGAGCTACTGCAGGCAGGAGGAAGAGGCAAGACTCTGCAGGCTGCCCTCTCCTTCACCCTCTGCTCCTCATTCGACTCTAGTCACCTTCCACTCTGTGATCTGAACAAGGGAGGGATCCTATGTTAAAAATAATTACTGTGTAGAGCAAGTATACCTCCCAGTACAGACAGGGGGGCAGCAGAATGCAAAATTTCAACAAGTTACAATCCTAAGATTACAAGGTTCCTTATTTTGACATTTTCTTCCCTCTAAGTACTTAACCTTGCAACCTTAATGCTGTTATTCTCATTTTCATTACTTTATTATCTGGTTCATTTTTTGCTTTCTGATACAACTAGAAGCATTGCCAAAGACTCATTCACAAAAAACTGGGGATTTTGTAACACTCTACCAAGAAGGCAGCCCAGAAAGGCCTGTGTAGCTTTATAGATATAAATATATTTTGTATTTTTAAAAAAAATATCCTGTTTGCTTGCTGAAAGCCCATCTAGCCTAGTATTTTGTCTCCTACAATGGCCAAAAGCAGATGCTTGGGGAAAAGTATAGGAACGGGAAGGCATAAAGTGATATTTCCTCTGAATATCCTCTCAACAGCCAGCAATCTTTGGCTCAGGCAATTCCTGAGTGGTGTCTTTGTATTTAATATATTTAATAGATTGGCTTTTCCATCCATTCACTTTTGACCTCTTGGAAACATTCAGCATCCTCAGGAGACTGTGAAAGATGGTGAAGGAATGGGAGTGCTTACCTGGGGAGAGGTGTGTCCAGGGCTTCTGGCCATGCTCCAGCAAGAGCTTGTCTTTCCCATGAAATAGCCACTGGATAGCCATGAGCAGGGACTGGAGCTGATACCACCTCTTCTGCATGAATGTTTTCCCAGTTGCTCTTTTTTCCACAACAAAAGGCATTTTGAAGAGTCTACATGAAGCAGCACCATGCCAAAGGCAAGGCATGTGAGACCCACTGTCCTGGGTGCTCCCAAGACACAGCAGGAGGAAGGGATGCCACACAGGTCCCCAGTGTGTCAACCACAGACCTGGTGAAAAAATGAGAGCAGAGGTTGTTTCCAGAGAAAGCACCAGCTGCCCCTGGTGTACCAAGCCCACTCCAGCAAGGCCCTGCAGGGTAATGGGTTCAGGATCCTGGAGAACCTTGGCACTGCATGGGGGCTGAAGCATTGGACTCTTGGCAGCTGAAGTCCTTTGCCACATGAAAGCGTGGCATTCATAGACCTCAGGCTGGGGTCAGACAGCCGCTGAGAGGCAGTTCTCATTGTCACAGCTTTGAACTGAAGCATCTGAGTTCTGCCCAAGTCCTGTGATTGCATCCCTCCTAGAGCTGGATGCACGTCATTGCTCTGCTGTTCCTGATGCTGGTGCTTTGCCTAAGTAAAAGCTAATGAAGAACCTTTAAAGCTGTTCCTACGAGACTTAATATAATAACAATATTTTAAAGATATAACATTAATGAACACAAATTAATCAATATAATTTAACTATTAACAGTACTACTTCAACTCACCAACAACATTTTATAGTACCCACAATAGCTTTTTAAGTGCAATAATCAGAATCACCTGCTTCCCCTGCCAGATATCAAGGAACAATACAATGTTTCCTTTTCTCCTCAGGAGACCCACATAATCTTTTCACATCTGCCCAAATCAATGAAGTATGCCACATGCTCTCCCCAAGTCTGAGGTGTTTCTGAAGGGGAAGAAGAAAACCAGATATGAAGAAGGATGCTCTACGCTTAGGGAGCTTTACTAGGGAGAGCTTTTGGCAATCCTTGCAAAATGACTTTTTCATGATGGCACATAGGCATGAAAATCAAAAAGAGGATTTGCACCCACAGTGGAGCTTGTGGGTTTGAGAGCTGGAGCTGCACTAAGACACTGATGAGCAGAGTGCAGCCACTCAATGTTTTCTAGCAGCTACTGCTGAAGGGACTGAGAGAGAGGGAGATGGCAGGAAAGTACGTGGAGGAAGTGAGGACAAGGGCAGTACTGGAGAATCTAAGTGACATTGCCAGCATGAGGGTCCCAAGATGGTCAAATGTGGATCAGCAATAGGTGGCATTCCCTCAACCTCTGCTCTGCCCACAGTCTTGCTTGTCTCAGAAGAGACTGTGAAGTCAGACTGAGTAAGGGCAGGGAGGTTTACTCTGAGACACGGTGACACAATGGCACAAGGCAATGATTTAATGCAAACAGACCTACAGGCTGGGGTCTGCAGGTCCAGCAGTCTTTGAGCGCAGTCCTCCCGAGTCTTTGAGCTGGTTAATGGTGTACAGTACGGGTTACAAACACCTGCATCGGGCTTTTTACCATTCACAGTCAATAGGCAGAGAGGAGCAGGCATGTAATGATGCTTGCCCAGAGTAACTCCAAATTTCTCAGGAAGGTGGGGCATAGGGCACCCCGTCCTTGGGCAGGGGACCCTGCAAGCAAGGCTCTCCCACCTCTGGGCTCAAGCCAGCGTGCTCTGTACTGCACTGAGCTCTTGCCATTAAGGATCTCTGCAATCCACTCGTTAATGGCATTTACATCGGATCTAAGAGGAGCTGGAGGATTTAGCTACTCGCTTCCAAGGGCCTTGAGATGTGGGATGTTTTTCAAAGGGTGTGAAAATCCCATGACCCTGAATACCTCTGGAAAGCTTGAAGGCCCTGCAAGTAGCTGTGGAGGAGCTTATTAGAAGGTTTATGTAGTGGCTAGAGAACATCTTTGGTTGTTATTTGTGAAGAGTTTCTTGCCCGAACAAGGTATTTTACCTCAGTTCTGATATGTTTAATGCTTTTTTCCCTAGAGATTTAAAGTATGATTATTTCACCAACTCTCCCCAGTTTCTGCCTGTTGCCTGTAACACTAGATAACAGCAAATCAGTGAAAGAGTCACACAGCCTGGCATGGACTTCCTCAAAGATGCATCAGGTGACTGGGAACAACCATGATGCTTCAGCATCCTAACTCACCCAAATACAGATTCCTGGAAACAGGCTTTTCAGCTGTGCCATGAATGCAGTGCCAAATGCCGGCAGACTTGGGCTGTGCCAAGCAGTGCCGTTATCGAACCAGAACACAGTGACGAACGATGACTTCACGTGTCCGAGGAGAGATCAAGCGTACTTCATAAAGACATACCTTGGGAGCCTAACGAAGGAAACACGACTGTATTTTTGCTGTAAAGTCACTGCTGTTTGCCCGGAGGCACGCTGCCATCTCCGCGGAATGGCCACGGAAGGCAGGACGAGTTTTGCGAGCTCGGTAACGGAGCCATCAGGCCCGGGCGCCACTAGAGGGAAACCCAGCACCACCCTCGGCCGCTCGCCCCGGGCTGCCGGGAGCGGGAAGGGCCGAGCGGCGGGAGCCGCCGGCGGGCACCGGCGGGCAGCCGCGCTCCGAGCGCCGGGGCTGCGGCCGCGGGGCCACCCGCACCCTGCCCCGCACCCTGCCCCTGCCCCCCGGCACTGCGCGGGCAGCGGGACCGGGGGTGCCGCACCGAACGTGCGATAGGAGCAAACAGGAAAGGGCGAGGGGGAAGTCATGTTAAAGTAGAAGGAGAAGAAAAATAAGTGTTATTTAAAATTAAAATTAGGCCTAATAAACTGAGGAGCGACTGCGGGGGGGGGGGGGGGGGGATGCTAAAGCTTCTGAGGGTACACGGGAGCTCCTCTCAGACCAGTGGGCACAGCTATTAATTTTAACTTAATTGTTAGCCAGAAACAGCTTCCTCCGGGTTCTCTTCATTTTACCAGTACGGAAATCTCCTCTGCCGGCACGAAAACCTTCACCCATTTAGCTCCCAGAAAGACACTCCTGTTCCAAACAGCTACTGAACTGTTTGCTACCAACAAGATAGCTATCAAAGGACAGAGCAATGACCCAAAAGTTCACGAGAATTATCATTATCATCATCATCATTGTAACATACTACACTTAGCTTCCAAAATAAACGTATTTCCTCCCCTGGATTTTGTCTTTAAAGAAAACAATGCCTGGTTCTTTACAATATCCATAAATGATCTAGTAAAGGGAGTGAAGAGCAAAGCAGCAAAGGCTGCAGCTGATGCAGAATCATTCACAAAACATTGAACTACAGCTGAGAAGGGCAGAAATATTTCATAATGTGATGTAGCAGAGCAATGAGAAGTCAGATTTTGCATTAAATTCCACATCAACAAATGCAGTACACAGCACCTGAGAGAAAAGATCTGTTTATACATGTTGCAGTCTTACTAGGTTTTTACTAGGAAACAAATTTCACTGCCACAGTGGATACCTGAGATCAGGGCTCCATGGTGGGCAAAACAGCAGAAATAATTATCAGACTTAATAGGAATAAATAGGGGGGGAAAGCAGAAAACATCATTTTACCTTTCTATAAATCCTTCTTAAATACAGTTTGCACCCTGTATCAAAGAGATATATAGGTTCTGTAAGAGGTGACTAGGTATGAAAAGGCTCCCATATGAGGAAAAACTAATCAGGTTAAAAGCAGGACTAGCTGAAGCTTGGAAACGAGAGGGTGGTAACAGCTCAGTAACATCACAGGTGGCTGAAAAAGGTGAAGAACAAGTCTCAGTCCCTGTTTCACATAACAGAAGTATTCCTTTTTCTCAATTAAAATACCACCTAGTAGTTTTAAAACAAACACCAGATAGTTTTGGTAGAGCTTTCTTTTCAGTGCATGTATAATTAAATCTCATTGTCACAGGATATTGTGGAGACCAAAGATGCAGAGAAGACCACCAAGGGATTAGATAAATTCACTGCAGCTAAATCCACAAGTAGCTGCTAAACACAGGTGCATGGGAAGCTCCTAAAGCTCTGAAAGCTGGATGCACAGCTTTCAGATATTTATCTGCTTATATTTTTTCATCCCTAGGTGTCTTCAGTTGGCCAGGTTCAGAGAGCAAGTGCTAGACTACATGACCTGGCACGGCGTAGCCAAGTGGGAAAGCTGGATAACAGCAAGGCTGTGATTTTCTGAAGTTCACATGAAACTTAAGTTGGAGCTCAGAACTGACTTCACACCTACAAAGCATCATATCAGGGATACAGCAACAAGTAATGGCAGGGGCAGTTTTCCTGCACGACTGTGTGCCAGAGTTTCACTTGCTGATCTGGAAATGAATCAGGCAGTAAAAGCGATTAGCAGTGGAAAGACACTAGACAGCCGTAATTATCTAAATGCCTTCCTATTAACCATGTGAGAAACTAAATCCTCACAATCACATTCGTTAGTAAATGCTAACGACAAACTAACTACATGAAGTTTCATTTGATTAGGTAGAAGAATTCTACTCCAATATGATTATGTTACACAGAATGACCTAAAAAAAATAAACCCAGCCTGCCTCAGAGAGCAAATGAATGCTAATACTAGCAGACAGGCAGAGAAGCCCTGTCCTTGTGGTACAAGGGCTGCTCCTGCTGCCCCCATGTGCTACCAACAGCATGACCAGGCTCTCTCAGCTGATGGCAAATGTTCCCAGCTCTCTGGGGCATCTCCTGCCCCCGATGCCGGACCTGCTGCTGATGCTGAGTGCAAGCAGGACCGAGCTGGTCCCGCTGCAGCACATCATGGTGATTCACTGCATATTAGCCCCATTTAGAAACCCCTGCAATGTCATAGCGAGAACAGATAGCGGGCAGCAGGAGAAATTCACCGTGTCTGTGTTGTTTTTCACCTGAGGGGAACAATGTGGTTCAATGGATGGGGCATCAACATGAGAGGCATGAGCCAGCCTGACTGCCCCTGACCTCACAGGCGCCGGGTTTTCGCCATCCCTGGCACCCCGTGTTGTGAAAGTGCGTCACTGGTCCCTACGCCGGACGCACTCACTCCTTCCTGCGTTTGCAGAGCACGAGGGGAGCTAACATAACGATTTCTACAGAGATGTGAAAATATCATGGCAGACGTCAGTTTTCAGGGCAGGCTGCCTTCTTAGTACCTTTGCTGATTCCTTTCTTGAAATACTGATAAAAAACAAGCTTTCCTGAATTCATCTCTTCTGAGCACCCACAGACACTAACTAAGAAGAGCAGGTCTGTTGGCAGCAAGGATGGAGGAGCTCACGGAGCCTTTGCAGGAAGACTGAGGGTAATTCCAGCACCAAGTTGAATCCCACTGGATCTATAATGTCCATCATTTCTAAATAACCAGGTACTGCAGTGGCAAGCATGATGCCAATGTCCAGACACAACAAAACAATGTCCATACATAATAAAATGGACCATGTATCACAGTCCATCCAGAGCACTTCAGAGAAGACCTGTGTGCCTCCAGAGACTAGGTACCACAGTGATGAGGACATGAGGAGAGAGTAAAAGCCTGCATCAGAGGGTCCGTTTCCAACATGAGTCACAGAGTGTGATTTGTTCTTGGCTGAGACCATAATTGTCATTTTTAAGCATGAGTTCCCTCCATACCCCTTTATTCTCAGGCAGATGACATGGATTTCCAGTGCTTGAGTGATTTTGCCCAGTCATCCAGTTTAGGAGATTCAGACCCCCATGAGACCCTTCAGGCAAGGAGATAGAAAGGAGAAGGCAGCCTCTCCTGAGAGGCCATACCACATTTCTGTGCAGGCACAAGTTCCTTCAAAGCCCATGAAAGCTGCTGCCTGCCCAGTCAAAAGACCCGTAGACATCATCTCACCGCTCTTCTTCTGCTCCTCAGCCTGACTGATGGACACTGCTTGTGCTGTTGGCAGCCCAGGGACAACACATGCACAGAGGCCACAGGGCAAGCAGGTGCCCAAGCACCCAGCTGCTCCACAGCCCCATCCTGTCACAACACTGCAGGTGAATTCTTTATACATAATCAAATAAAACAGAAGGTTATTAGATTTGAATTAGCATTCACTAACACAATTGATTGTGTGGATTTAGTCATCTAAATGGTCAATGCTAGGACATTTGGATAATTATTACTGTTTAGTGATATTTCTTCAGCTAATTGTTTTCATTGAATGACTCACTTTTTGATGATACAGCTGAAACTAGTGTGCAGCTGGGCTCACAAGGACAGGCTTTTATCTGCCCAATCAACCTCCCAGAAGCTCCATCCTTCCTGTAAGACAAGCACATTCAGGTCCCTATGGATGGTCCTTAGGAAGGGAACCTTTTGGGAACTGTTCCTGCCTCTGCCAGTGCATGCTTGATCATATGTGGGATGATTTCTTACAGCAGCTCACTCCAACAGGGTTAAAAAAACCTGAGCTAAAATAAGCTGAAGTGGGGTTTTACCAAACTCTGCTTGAGTGGGTGCCACCTGTGAGGGCAGCAGTGCAACAGCCCACGTAAATGAGATATTTCCTCCTCCACCCTCTTAAGCACACCCCACCCTTGGCTGCTCATTATGCTGCCCTCCTGCCCCCTCCTCCACAGAGGGGCTCAGCCCCACTCCCTCAAACCCAGGCTGAGCCCCAGCCCTGCAACAGTGCCCACCTACATGGGAGGGCTCGTGTAGTGGTCAAGCTTTGGGCATCTCCCCACCAGTGTCCCTCACCACATTGAGAGGGACACAGGTAAGGTTCTGCCTGCACAGCACCGTGCCAATGTAGAGAGCTCAGAACTGATGTTCAAGTTTTCCCACCTGGAGCTGTCTGGAAAAGCCCAAATGAGCAGACTGCTGCTCCGGCAACAAGAGTGTACCCACTCCTGCTTCCTTGTGATCCACAGCTTTCTCCTGGTACGAGGTCTCCCCAGATCTCAGTTGTGCTCCCAAAATCAGTAGCATCAAAGCAATGTTTATCAGAGACCTCTAGATGAGGCAGCTGAGGGAAGGTACTAAAGGATCCCAGGTCTGCAGGGGCAAAGAACTGCCAGCTGGTGAGGATACAGGAGGTAGCTGTTATGGCCATAGTGGGATGCTGGGCTTTGGGAGGCAGGGGATGCAGCCAAGAAAAGGGCTCATGTCTGTGGATGCAGGCAGAAGAAGAATTAAATAGTGTGACTGTCTAACGCTTGTTTTGAAGAGGGACTGATATGGCTTCTCTGCAGTGCCCTGGAGGAAATCATCCCACCCTGGCGAAAACATCCCCTCTCATCCCACTTCCCTCGTTGGCTTTCCCACAAATGTGTTTCAGAGCCTCCATGAATCTTCCTGTCTCAAGCATAAAACCAAACCCGTGGCCCTAAGTCTGTGTTGCCAGAGGTCAGGGTTTTCCCAAGCAAGTTCTATTTCTCCCTGCTCCGAAATGTGGTCTGGGAACAACTCGAGGATTACCTTTTCCCCATTTGTCCAGGGTTCCCGGACATCTAGGGAGGACCAGCACCGTGTGCCCTCGGGGCTATGCCGTGTGCAGGCCCTCCAGACGTCATCATGGCGCACGCACAGGACAGGGAGTTCACAGAAGAACTGAATTTACTGCCTGTGCACTAACCATCTGTCCAAGAAAGGCAGGAGCTTATCCCAGAGAGATATTTCTGTCTGGGAAACACCACAGCCATAAGTTAGTAAACAACGCCCACGAAATCTGAAGACATCAGAGCCCTAAAAGGCATACGCTAAATGGGAAATCATCCCAGGAACGGATGCAGCCTTGGAAAGAGATAAATTTAAACTCTGTCCAGGCTGGAAAATCTGCGTGCCGTCTCCATCTGCTCCTTCTTCCTCTCAATGCAGCTCCAGTAATGAATCACTGGCTCCGTCACCCTTTGAAAGATGCATTGTTGCTTCCAGTTCCCCTCTACTACTTGCAGCCTGGGTACCGCAGGACGGGCCACCCTCCCTCTGACTGCTGGCCCACGCCACAGGGCGGCACGGCTCCTCCCCTGGCTCCCACAAGTGGTGGTGGCCCCAAACTTGCTGCCAGCCATCACCTGCCCCAGGAGAGGTCATGCTCGGAGTAAGCAGTTGGCTGAAAAAAAATAAATGGGAATATGAGAGAATGAGAGCTGTGTGAGGCAATGAGGATTTTATTAATAATCTGGTCTGGAGAATCTGCATCTAGGCAATACCCGGAGCATGCAGAACATGGGATATTTGGAGTTCAGAAGAATATGCATTTAACACCCCTGAGCCTGCCTTTAGCCTCTCTCAGTCTGTAAATCAGAGCTCACCTAACACCCCTATAAATGCAGCCTAACTCTTTGCTGTCCCTTGGAGCTCTTCTCCTAGCTTGCTCTCCTGCAGAGAATAACTGAGCTACCCCAGGCACTGCAGCGCCACTCTCATCAACAGTCACTTGAATAGGTCGAGGAAGGATGGGCTGGACCAGAACATGGCACCAGAAGCACATCCAGCCCTGGGCACAGCCAATGTTCCAGCTCTGAGCACAGCTCATAGCCACTCCAGAAAAAAATGAGGTTAAAACATTGGGAACTTCCCAAGCAGAACCCCAGAGCACCATGATAGGCATTCTGCACTGAGATACTTAAAGCCAAGCCCCCCTTAGCACTACCTCAGCAGCAGCTGCTGCTGGCACCCGTTGCCAGCCTCAAGCAATCTGTGGGTGGCAGGCTGGGGTTACCCCTCCCAGAGCCATTCAGTCTGCTGGGCTTCGGGGCTCCGGAGGACTTTCACCAGGAGAAGGAGCAGAGAGCCTGCCCTCCTCCAAAGAGGGTGTGCACAGGAAGAACAAACGGGCCCTCGGGTGGCAGTCCCAGGGCTTTTTGAGGAAGCACCCAGCCCAAAGTTCACCTTCTGTTGGTTGGGGTTTTTTTCTCTCAGGGTTACGCTCTTAGTATTGTCTAGTATTTCCTGCTTCCTCCCCTGGCAGCTCCCCTGGTAGCTGAGACACGCAGCCACAGCACTCAGTGCATTAGCCCCTGTGTTTGCCACATCCGTCCCCAGGGAAATCCCTGGGCACACACGCAGTTCAGCTTCTAATTAAGGCTTGCCGTGTGCCTGTCTGCTGCGGCCGGCGACTGCTGCTCACAGAGAAGCAATGCGCTGGCTTTTTATGTTTATCCAGAGTGATTTGCGCCCACCAGCTTTAGGCACAGGGGTTGCATGGGAGCACGAGGAGGCTCAGAGCAAACTATTTGCGGAAACAAACAGCTCTCACTGCCCACGCGCAGCCTCCCGCTTGGACAGCACAGTGTAACTCAGATCAGGGCTTTAGTTTTCTCAAAATGTCATCTAGTTCCACAGGGGAATTTGTATCCAGGTCCAGTTTTGACCTTCTAGATCAGTAATCCAAGCAGAAAGGAGAGCAACTCCCTCCTTGGCAGGCCCCATTGGCTGCCCACACTCACCCTCTGCCAGGCAGAGCTCCCTCTCCCGAATGCTCACCGGATCGCCTTTCTGCACAGTCCCACCGTGCTGCTCTCTCCCCCTTTGCAAGATTCCTACTTACTGGGAAGAACTAGAGCCTGTAACATTACCAAATGTCACAGCAGCCTGCAGGGGGAAAGTCCCTTTTTAATTATTAGCAAGCTCCTGGTTCATATTTTTCCTGTCAGGTGCTTCCACTCTTATCTGCAATCACAGAGGGGGCTGTACTGGTGGGGAGCAGTGTTATTCATATTGCTGAAGGGAAAGTTGTACAAGCTCAAGCAACCTGCTTCTCTTCTCTTCCCCCAGCCCAAGTCTCTTCTTTCCTACATGAAACACATGTGGAAGCAAGCTTTGCTGCATCAGGCAGCGAGCATCAGCTTAAAGTTTTGCAAGCAACATGCTCTAACAAAACTTCCATGTGAAAAATGAGAATGACACCAGAGAAAACTTGTCTTCCCAGTGGTAGCTGATTTCTAGTGACTTGACCTATATTTACCCTTAAGGCATAACAATAAAAGCACTTTAAGTTGATATAGTACATCTCATCCCTAAGGATCCCCAGAAATGCAACCAACTGATATATAAACAGCCCACAGTTAATACAGAGAAATGCAGATCTTCCCAAGGATGCAATACATCAGTTTAAGAGATGCCAAAAATAAGCTGCAGTCTAAAAATAAAAACAGAGACTAGTGTAGCCAGCCAGTAATCTAGATCCATTAGACTCTGGCCAGGACACCCTAGTTAACTCCATTTCTGTATATGTGGAACACGGGTAGGATTTTAAATGCCCTAATTTGGACCTTGGCTTTACGTGCCAAAAATTAACCCCCTCACTGAATAGTGTATCAGCTCAAATAAGGTGGAGAAATGCTTCCTAGTGCATCCACCACACTGCTTTTTGGAGAATCTGACTGTCCCATAATAGCCTCCAGTGAAAAAGTTTGAGGAGGTACAGATACAGACTACATTGCACATGTAACACCATCATCCCTCATCCCGGCTACCAAAAATGGACTTTGCTTAACTTTCCTTCTTCTCATTTGGCCATTTAAAAAAAATATATCTTTCAAATTAGTAACAGTCATATTATTATTAGAAAGCAGGAGGGAAATATGTTTTTCTTGTTTACCACTGGACTAATAGTTTGGAGCTGCCTGGTTCTTATCTCTACAGCAGCTGTAAATGGGAGCCTGAGATATGCAGATTTTAATTGCAACTTGTTATGAGAATGACAATGTTAAATGTTCCCTGGTTTCCATCGCACTAGCAAAGTCTGTAGACTTTTGGAGCAATAAACCGGAGTCCTGTTCCAAAGGGGTATCTGCACATGACTGTACACATGCAGACAGCAGGTTTACTTCGCTGATCTGCTTTGCTTTTGGTTTTAACAGCCTGGGCCAAGATCCTGCTGGATGCTGTGAACTACATTTCCTGGTACGTTTACTGCGAGCCACGCATAGTCCTCGAGATTAAGTGGGAGGAAACAGTTAATAGGTATCTGCAGCAGCAATCACAAAAGGATGAAGTTGAGGGACCAACTCTGGTAAATCAACAGCACCACAGCGACAGCACTAGACGGTTCTCATGATTAGTGTGGCAATCAGGAAATTACAGTTTAATGTGTTTGCTGGAGGCAGCAGCACGAGAATCTTCCATATACTTTAAAAACTGATTAAAACCCTACTGCCCCTTTTCAGTATTCAGGCACGCAAAGCTGCTTCTCGGAGCCCTGCCAGCTGCTTTCTGCAAGGTAGTATGAAAACAAACATCTCATCCCTGCAGCCCCACAGCTCTGCCAATTGAGTACTTGGTGCACCCGGAGTGGAGGAGGCTTTTGCAAAATCTAGCCCTTAGGTATCAGGTGTAAAATCACCTCTTGTGGTTACAGATTTTTACACTGTTAAACTGACTTTTAGTTAGTCCCTTGGTCTTGAAGTGCCCACTGGACCAGGCAGCAGAGACTGCTAACATAATCCCAAATAAAAAAATGCAGAGAGCATTAATCTCCTCTCAAGCTGATGAGCATAAAACCCACTCCTGTGAAATTAATGCAGACATAGCAGAGGTATTAAACCAGAATACACAAGAAGACAAAGAGGGTTCAGTTTGGCACAGATGACTGAAGCGTTCATAAAGTTTTTCTCCTGTTTCAGCAGGGCTAACTCCTGTCCCTGGATAGGTCCAGCTGCTCCATCCCCTGGGGGCACGCCTGACCCTCCCAAAACTGCAACACCTGGGTGAGAGGCCTGGTAAGAAATCAAAGTTGTGATAAGCTCCACCCAATAGCCAAAAATCATATATCCAAAAGCTGAGTTTGTTTCTTTCTATTCTTCTCTTGTGGACCATGTAGAAAATCATATAGAAGAACTGCTAGAATGTGTTAATTTTCAAAAAAAAAGGACAGTACCTCAGTAGCACAAAAGCAGCATCAATGACCTCCACCCCCACCACTTTAAAACCTTTGCTTTGTACTATCTTCTACACGCCATCCCTTTAAGCAAATACTGTACAATGACCTTGCTGGCTCCGAGGAGCTACAGAGAAGACAGCAGCTTTATTAGTTTTAATGTTAATGAGGCTTCTGCTTGCCCCTGAATCTGCAGCTGGGTGCTACTTTACATGTGGATCAGGGTTTAGGGTTGAATCCCTTCTCAATCCGTGCTTTTGGCTGCTTAATACCCAGGGGTGCTGCCCCATGTCTGGGGCCCCCTGCGAGGCCCGGGGCCAGCTGCAGAGCAGCTGTAGGGCAGCAGCATCTCCCTGGGGCAGGAAGTGGGCTGGCCTCGGCGTGACTTTCCATCCAGAAAACATTTTCCATCTCCTTTCCACCACCTACAACTGGCTGCAGTACCGCCAAGTTAAAATGCACAGAAAAAAAAAAGCATTTCGTGTGCCTCCGAAAAGAGGTTTCTGCTGGCAAATGCTTGCTAAAAATAGCCCCACGTTTGCCAGTGAGAACAGCTGGAGGGCACTTGCAGAAGGAAGCAAAGAACTCGCTTTGCTGAACTCAGTTTCCAGCCATCACAGCAAAGACGGGAAGTTTTAAAGTTTAATTTCTGCGTGGTTCTAGCAAAACCCCAACCGGAGGCAGCGTGGTCCTGGCTGGGCTTGATTCCCCTGCTAGTCAGAGCAGGCTCTTGCTTTCCAACTCCCCTCCTCCCTTCTTTGCAAGGAAGCAGATAGGAGGAGATTCATTTGTTAAATAAATTTCCCCTGCCAATTTACATTAAAAAGGGGAAACTGTTTCAAGAATCTTGCAAAACTTATAACCCTTAACCTATGGAAAGAGTTGTATGGCTTTTTTCTAAACCTGCCCAAAAGCACCACTGGGTTGTCCCAGGCCAAG
The DNA here is from genome assembly GCF_047716275.1 of Strix uralensis. Classification (NCBI taxonomy): domain Eukaryota; kingdom Metazoa; phylum Chordata; class Aves; order Strigiformes; family Strigidae; genus Strix; species Strix uralensis. The sequence continues at coordinate 104,927,557 of NC_133975.1, read as the reverse complement.
TGACAAATAACAGAAAAAAAGTCCAGGAATGGCACAGCTGGGCTGAAAATCAGGAACATCTGCTCACAGAGAGTCAGGCATTCACCCTCTTCTCTGGCTCCCCCTTTCATCACTGGATTTTCTCATAAGTTCTTGTTCAAAGGGATGTCATCCCATGGGAAAACAACAAAAGGAAAAATGCACAGACACTGTTACTCAGCAAGGCCAGCAATAGTTGCAAGAGCAGAAAAATTCTTCATGGGAATCCCCCACATCTGAGAAGTAGAAGCAAAAATTCACCAGGGAAAAATTCAGCGCTGTCAGCCCTGCAGATCATGCCTTTTATCCATGTGGGAGCCTGCATTTATCCAGTTCTCATTACCCGTGGATGGCATGACAGCAGTAAAAAGGAGCAGAGAAGAATCATTAGGCATGGCCAGAGAAAGTAAGAATAATGGCAGAAGATGTAATTTCTTCTTTAAAAGGTTTGTTCCGTTACAGATATGTAACTTTTGAAAGAGGCCTGTTTAGTCCTGGACCAGAACTGGATGTACAGGAGTGGCGCAGAATTCTTCTGTTCATTCCTGATCCTGCTGCACTGAAACAGAGTGAAAACTTCCACAGCAGAGATGCAAAATCCTCTAAATGCTGAGGCAGCACCTGCACACCTGCAGGTTCTGGGACACTGTAACACCAGTCATGTGCACAACTACCTGAATCTCTCCAAAAAGTGATACCCCTCCCTGCCAAGCAACAGCAGGGCAGACCTGCAGTTGCCACCTCAGCATTGCTCTGGGTGATGTCTGGTTCCCTGAACTTTTCGTGTGACCTCGCTACCCTAGGCTGGCTACAAAGCCTGGGAGTCCCTCTCACCAGCCCTCAAAGGGGTCCTCACAGGGTCAGGGGTCTGCCGCTCTGCCGCTGTCTTGCCACACTGCACCTCGTGGGTGATGGAGCTTCTCTGTGTATGATCACCACCGCTTCGTACACCTACAGACTGGCCTTCTGGCCCAGACATCCCACAGCCCCTCTTACCAAACAGCGAGCTGGTGAAAAGTCGGGGGGGGGGGGGGGGGGGGGGGGGGGGGCTGCAGGGTGCCACCAAGACCAGCAGCGCCCTTTAGGTGCGGGTGGTCCCCACCACGCAAGGGAAGCCCAGCACAAAGAACCCCGTGGTGTGTAAGGGGACGCTGCAGCCTGCAAGGGGACCCCCACGGCTGTGGGCACACCCGCTGCCCCGTCGGGGAAGGGGCACCGGGAGCCCCACGACCGTGCAGAGCAGGGAAAGCCCCCCGGGAAAGCCGGCAAGGGGCAGCCGCCCGGGGCGCAGCAGGGAAGTACCGACGGGGACGCCGGGGAGGCGAGTACTTCCCCCCCTCGACGTGGAAAAACGCCAAGTCCCCTCCTGGGCCGGCCCCTTCCCACCCCTCGGAGGGGCGTTGGAGGGGAGGGAAGGGGCCGGCCCGAGCCGATCCGCCCTCCCTGCCAGCGCCGCCGGCGCCGAGCAGGACCAGACCCGTCTGTCGGGCTTTGAGTGGCTGGAAATTCCCGTCCTCGGCGGCTCCTCCCCCGCAGAAATCCCCTCGCCGGGGTGTATATGCGAAGCGCCGCCGCCGCCGCCGCTCACTCGCAGCGAGCCGAAGCTCCGCCGCCATGATCAGCGCCCGCTGCCCCGTCGAGCCGCCGGTAATGGAGGGCTACGAGCAACCGAAGAAAGAGCGTCAAGGCGGGTTCCCGCTCGACGATCGGCACGACAGCGGCCTGGACTCCATGAAGGAGGAGGAGTACCGGCAGCTGGTGAAGGAGCTGGAGGACATACGCCTGCAGCCCCGCGAGCCGCCCGCCTGGGCGCAGCAGCTGACGGAGGACGGGGACACGTAAGTGGGGGTCGAAAAAGGGAGCGTTGGGGGGGGAGGACGGGACGGACAGACGGACACGGCGGGACCGTGGCGCGGTGAGGACGGGACAGGATGTGCTGCCGGCGGGGAGGCGCCGGGCTGGGCCGCGCCGCGGCGGGGAGGGAGGGCGGGAAGCGCGGGGGGGAGGACGGAAAGTCCCTGGAGGGGCGCCAGGGAGAGGCGGCTCCGCGGCCGGCGGAAAGCCCCGGCCGCCGAAAGCCCCGGCTTGCGACACCGCCCGTGACCCTGCCCCGAGCCCGCCTGGCCCCGCTGCCCCGCGGGGTCGGGGGTGGGGTGGCTGACGTGGGATTTGGGGGTTTGAACGCGGGTCGGTTAAAAGATTTATTTGTCTTGAGTCTTTATGTAATTATTTATTCGTTTTCCTGCAGTTTTCTCCACTTGGCGATTATTCACGAGGAAAAAGCCCTGAGCCTGGAGGTGATCCGGCAGGCGGCCGGGGACCGCGCTTTCCTGAACTTCCAGAACAACCTCAGCCAGGTACTTTCACCTCTGCAGCCCCCAATCCGGATCAGCCTTTGCCACCCCCACAAAAGCCCTCAGGGGAATTCCTCCCCAAAAAGTCCTTTTTTAATCTTTTTTCCTTTTTAATTGATGGAATTAACTAAATCAAAGCCTACATTCAGGAAAGTCCCCAGCTGGCTCCAGCCAGTGTTAGTACGCTTCCTCTCCCCGGAGAGTGACATTTAATGCCTGCATTTTTCAAATATGATGCAATGGGTTGCATCCCTCTTTATTGGGATGTTAATGATACCCTTCATATGGATTGACTGTTTGGTATCCAGAGAGCCCTAAGTTCATCACTTCCAGACGAAAGGGCAACTATACAATATGTTGGGAAGCATAAAGAACTGAGTTAATGGGGTGTGTTTTTAATTGGGGTCACAAATCACCGAGCAGTCAAGGGGTCTGTTTGTCCAGATGTTGCTGCCAAGTTTGCGGTGTAGCTTACAGGTCTGCATTTTCTGTTTTGCCTGCAGACTCCTCTTCACTTGGCAGCGATCACTGATCAGCCTGAAATTGCCGAGCACCTTCTGAAGGCTGGATGCGACCTGGAAATCAGGGACTTCCGAGGAAACACCCCCCTGCACATTGCCTGCCATCAGGGCTCGCTCAGGACCGTCAGCGTCCTTACGCAGTACTGCCAGCAGCACCACCTCCTCGCTGTCCTGCAAGCCACCAACTACAATGGTACGAGCACGCTACTGTACATCGATGTCTGTGTGATGTACAGAGAGTAGGGTTGATGTCCTTTAGAGCTCAGAGATCTCTGGAGAGGTGGAGAAGGAGCGTTATACCCATTTGAGAGTTGAGCCCAAAGCACACAGCAGTGTCTGACTTCTTTAAAATGTCACTGTCTTGTAGGCCTCCTCACTGTTGATTATTGGCTCTCGTGGCTTTGAATTTTGCATTTTTAATGAGTAATTTTGTAGTGCTCCTTTTTTTTTTTTTTGTTACAATAAGTTGCACTGGAGTAAAGCCTCCAAGAAATCTTTCCAAAATCCAACCCTGTTATTTGTACTTACTGGAAGCTGGAAAGCTCTTCTGGAAAACACTCTTTTGCTGTGGATGAATTGCAAACTTAGACATCATCCTGTCCTATCATCTTGACTTTAACTGAATGATAGGGCATTAGGTTAGACTTACTCAAATTTTGCCTTAATTTTTGTTTTGCAGGACATACATGTCTCCATTTGGCATCTATTCAAGGATACCTGGCTATTGTCGAATACTTGCTGTCCTTGGGAGCAGATGTAAATGCTCAGGTATGTAGTGTATACCATGAATTTAACTGATCAGGGCTGTGTAGTCATAAGAATCAACAGGTCTGGCACCAGCTCTGGCTCTCCTAACATGCCAAACATTGTGTTACTTTCACACAGGAGCCGTGCAACGGCAGAACGGCACTACATTTGGCTGTCGACCTGCAGAATTCAGACCTGGTGTCGCTTCTGGTGAAACATGGGGCGGATGTGAACAAAGTGACCTACCAGGGCTATTCCCCTTATCAGCTCACATGGGGAAGAGACAACTCCAGCATACAGGAACAGCTGAAGCTGCTGACCACAGCCGACCTGCAGATGTTGCCAGAAAGTGAGGACGAGGAGAGCAGTGAATCGGAGGCTGAATTCACGGAGGATGAAGTAAGTAGCTATTTTCACCTTTTCAGGAGAAGGGGAAAGTTCCGCCCTTCGTAGGGGTTTTTTTGTTGGTACTGCTCTGATGACATATTCCAGTGACCTCTCACCTATATAACTGACAGGTATACATAGCCCATAAAGTAAGGTTATGCGATCAACCATCAGCAAGACGGCAGTTGGGGCAAGCATATCTATAGAATAAGAATAAAACGTAAGAAATAACATGAGGGAACAGAGGTTAACTTCATGCAACGTGGTTGTTCCTGACACGTACAGAACCTCCTGAGATAAATTTCAAGTTAATGGGTGGTTTTCTCCTCCCCAGCATTTGTTTTTGTAACATTCTCAGTGCTTTTAAATGGCAAATGTAACCATTTTAGTGTAGAAATTTTATACGCTACCAAAGTCAGGGCATGCAGAATTTGGCAGTTATCCCAGAGTGGATATGATACTCTCAGTAAGAGTTTTGTATTAACAGCCTTTTGTTTTTTCTTGCAGCTTATGTATGATGACTGCCTTATTGGAGGACGACAGCTGGCATTTTAAAGCAGAGCTTTCTGTGAAAAGTGACTGTGTACATATGTTTAAAAAAAGGACTGACTTTCTTCATTTAAAAAGAAAGTCGCAATTTGGAGGGAAAAAAACAGGAGGGAAATACTACACTGCCCATCAAGGAGCATGTAATTGTAACAGGACGGTTCCAGGTTCTGGCCTGTTTAAATGCAGGAGAGGGATGTGTAACACCAGTAGAGATCTGTGATCATGCACATTACCTGATAAAGAGCCACATAGCCACTCTTCTCAACTCTACAGAGGTAACAGACTGCACATCCAACCTGCTGGTTACAGAGAGCTATCTTGTGGCATTAAGTACCATGAGGAACACGTGTCCTTTCGTGGCAAGCCAGGCTCATATCAACACCCCATCTTCTCGGAGACTGTGTGTTAATTTGTGTTGCGCTGGTGGTGTTCCCTGGCCTTACTGACCAACCTCAGCTGCTCTTGGTGCGGCATCCCAGGCAGAGGAGTCAAACCAAGGGACTGGTGACCTCCTGGCTGCCAGGAGAAAGTAGCAATAATGTTGACTGTGGGCATTGGAAACAGTGTGTTTCACACCGTGTGTGTCATAATTGCTACACTTTTTAGCAATTGTATATTGTGTAAATACTGTACATTTTTTGTTTATAATTATTTTGGTACATGTGAGATATGTATTTATTAAAAAAGTCAGATTACTGTATCTGGTCTGTGAAATGGTTCATTGCCCACCTCGTCGTCTGGAGATAAGTGGGAATCCACCTGGTTTGCTTTTTAAGAAACATTTAACACCTAGTAGACGAATGGGGTCACAGGCTCAGGGGTTTTAGGTGGTTCACCTCGGCAGCAGTAGGACATCTAAGCAGCTCACAGCTCTCAGCCCTTCTGCTGCAGCTAATTTTGGAAGCAGACGTAGGTGTAATTTCCTGCGCCCGTTGCGGCAGGCAGGCCAGGGGGGCTGGGATTCCCCCTCTGTCACCCAAGCACCAGGCTGCCCGGCTGCTAGAGAGGGGGTTTTGAGATCGTCTAGCAGCACCCACCCATCCGCCCTCATGGCACCTTTTGTTCCAGCTCTGATACCCAGCAGCTCTTGCCGGGACTTGCCAGGGGAGGCTGGAGGTTTGCAGAGCAGCCCCGTGCCTGCTCACCCTCTCATTTATCACTCAGCCCAGATCCGGTTTGAACTTGGACACCTTCGGATTTTCCAAAGGGGATTTCCGCGGGAAGAAGGAGCACATGCCCGGGAACACAGGCTGCTGCCTTCTACCCCTGAAATTCAGGCGTGGGGCCTCCCCTGCTCCCCTCTGCAGGAGCTACAGCTCTCATTGTCTAATTCACAGTGGTGGAGGATGTGGCTTTAACTTGCTTCAGTTACTCCTGTGTGTTTCTCTCCAGCATTCAGGCAGAATCACTTTGCTCAAATTCTCACCTGCACCTGATTATCTGTTGGCAGTGTGTCGCAGTGCAGGACTAATTTTAGCCCATTGTGTGACCACATAAAGGATGGGTTGAGTGAAGGGTGACCATGTCCTGTTCCAGCTGTGCCATAACCCCGTGGATGGGGACGGAGTGCAGCAGAGCTTCTGATGCAGGACCAAGCTCTGCCAAGAGTGTTGGCCAGGGGACTTCTGTGCTTGCTGGTGCCCAGCCGGGCCCAGGCCACCGCAGAAGGCCATGGTTCCAGATTGCACAGGGACACCCATTCCCTTTTCAGCCCTGCTCTTCCCCAGGGGTTCCTGATACATGACCTGCTCTAAGGAGGGCTCTCTGGTATGAGGAAGAGCACCACAGCTGGCTGGGTGCTTCCTAATTTGCATGGGAGCCAAAGGCCGTTGTGGAAAGGATTATTATAAAATTGTCATCCTGAGTCATTTTTATATCCCTTCCACTCTCATTGCATGAGCACAGCTCAGGTGTATGCACTGAAACTTCCTTCTGGCAGAGAGGGCTGTGCCTGCATTGCAAACCTGCAAAGTTTTCCAGGTATGGGGCTGGGTGAGAATCTGCCAAACCCTTCTTCTTCTTGGGGACTCACCCTGCACTCTTGAACAACTGCTAAATCTGAGCTGGGGATGGGGACTGGGGGGGTTTGTCCACCTGCTGTTACACGTTTTTTGCCAGCAAAGAATCCCAAGTGACTTTCAGCCTTTCTTGACTAAACACGATGTCGCCACGGTTGAAAATAGAAAAGGCAGTGTTCCTCTCATTAGCCACGCTCAGGTTCCTCCTTGCAAAATAGGAGCTGGAAATGCTGTCAAGGCCCTGCAGAGTCATTCACCAGCTATAGATATCAGTGTTCTGGAAGTGCTCTGGTACACGGCTGGACCTGGTATGCAAATATTTAAATAGATACCATCTGAATGCAAATACTTTTTATTCGAAGGCCAGAGGGAGGGAGGAAAGTGCAGTTATCAGCAATACCAGATTGGTCAAGTAGTTTCAGAGGCAGTGGTACATTCTCTGCTGTCCATTGTAACATTCAAACAGTACCTTGGGAAGGTGCTGCTATAATCTTGCAAGAATTCTATAATGACTTAATAAATTAAGCAAATGCTTTACTGTACAAGGAAGTTTTGCAGCTAAACAAATCATTGCCCAGGTACCGCAGGCTGGTTATGCTACTGTTTGCCTCTGCCAGCCATGTGAAAGTAACCAAGTATCGTATGCAGAGGAACCACAGGTAAAGCAAGTAGGACGGAGATTAATGTGAGAATATGTGTTTGCTAGCAAAATAGGTTGGGGCATGTTGTGTATTTGTGCATTGCTAACGTGGGGCTATTCAGTGCAGAACTTTGCCTGTTCACTTGATGATATAACAAGATTGTCCACAGTAGGTCACCCCCCGCACCCCAGTTTCAAACACGTGCCCTTAACTGCTGCATGTCCAACCTGTCTCTGGCTTCTTCACGCCTATGCCTTTAGAAAGATCTTCTGAGAGTGGTTTTAGTGATAACCTGCCTTCATGCTACCTTCCTGACACTCTGGCAGATATGTTACATGCTTCCATTTGTAGGACTTGGAGCAAGAACTCCCTACACAACTGTTTTGCCAGCATCACTTTTTCCTTATTCAGTCACCACAGCTGCTATTAGCAGAGCATGCTAGCTTGCTGTTGCTTGTCCTCCTGCCAGTGCTTCCCTGTGCTGGCCCAGGGTTCAAAATTCTCTCCCAGCACCTTCGCCACCTGCCCTGGCTGGCTCAGCGAGCTTCAAGGGCAGCCATGCTGCTGCAGATCAAGGTCCTGTGAAGTTCAGTTTCAGTTTCCTGACTCTGACCCTCTCTCCATTAGCCTTCTTCCTCTCCTCAGCTCCTGCCACGTCTCTGTCCTCTGCTCTTACTGCTCTCAGCACCCATATCCACCTCTGCCTGCTGTTTTCACCCTTCCAGGGTGAGCACCTTTCTGCAGGTTTTCCCTCTCCCTTCTCCTGCAACACCAGCTCACCATGAACTTAATCATCCATCATGCTATTGCACAGCATGAGGCTGCATTTTTGTTTCCAGCCGTTCCCTGCTGCTCATTCTTGTAAATGTCATTGATAATCCCACAGGGATATTCCCCATACTTCCTTATATTGCACACAAAGAGTTGAACTCCCCATTTCCTTCCACACCTGCCTCTTCCTCCTCACACTCCAGCACCCTGCAGATCCCCCTTGCCCCACCCACCACCCAGGGGCCACCTTCAGTCCCTGCTCTCCTGCCTTTCAGCTCACTCAGCATCAGCCCTGGATTTCTCAAGAACCTTATGGTGGTGACAGATAAAATGCAGGCTGCCAGGGCGGCAATGGCACAGAACAGACCCCCACGGCCTGATTTTTACCCAGTAAATTTGGAACCCTTCTCTTCCATTCACTGCAGCTTTGGGAAGTGTTAAAAGCAAGGGCAAAAGGCAACCCTGCACCTAGGGACATGCACAGGGAGGCTGCGCCCTCCCACTGGCTCCAGTGCCAGCCTGACCTTTACAGTCGTGAGCAAAAACCTTTCACCATGCTCTGCTGCTCTCAGGTGATGGTGCAGCGTGCTCCTCTCACGCAGCTTGGGCTGTGTGGGCTGTTTGATGCATAGGTGTGGGTGTCTCAGCTCCATCAGCAGGGAAAGGTGACATGAGCAGCCCCAGGAGCTGCCTGCCCACCTGCCTGCTAATGGGCTTGGACATCATGAGGGGCCACAGTCCTAACTTGGAGGCCTTAATTCTTGCTGTCCTCATCATTCTTCAGTCTTTTAATGTGTGAAGGGGCTCCCTATTGACTGCTTAGCATTTTACACACCAAGAAGGACTATAGGGCCACACAGGGGCCAATGGACAGTGTTTACCAAGCATGTACCCTGCATCCAGCTTGTGGACACATCTAACCTGCCTGCCCCAGCAGGACTTGATGCACCAGAAGGCAGTGAGGCCACCAGGTCCCTTAATCTATCCTCAAAAGTGGCAGCCCCACTGCTGCTGGTTTTGCTACACAGCTTCAGTTCAGATTTGTATGAGCATGGTGGTTGAGTGAGGAAAGGAAAAGGTGGAACCAGCAACAAAACCTGAGGAAAGACACCATGGAGGAGGACAAGTATAATTTGTGACCTATTTTAATGGAAAATCTTCAATGGTGGTGAACTCTGGGCCAGGGAGGGGCCCAGCACAGATAATTTTTCTGCAGAAACTGAGATGTGGAAATAATTAAGCATCTGGTTGTTCCTAAAAGAAAGAATTGCAGAATGGAGTGCAGGGATGGCAGGGACAAAAGCCCTGGACAAAAGCCCACTCCCACTTCAGGGGGGTGGAGAATGGGATTTTCCAGCATTGCCATGCTTCCAGCAGCAGCATTTTGCTGGAGAGCGAGAGCTACACAGGACCCTGGGGGACGAGGGAGCAGGAAAGTCCTGTCCCCTCACACCAGCCAGGACAGCACCAGCAAGCACATGTCACAGGTCTGGCACCTCTCACCTCCCCATCAGACAGCTCTCTGAAGGGTTAAAATCAGGGCCAAAAGGCTCCCTTTAACCACTGACACATTTATCAGGCCATAATGTAAGAAGACAAGTCCAGAGGGGTTGAAACAGAAACTCCCCCCAACACCTAGGAGGTTTGACTGCCCTCCCTCCCCTTGCTCCAATGCTCAGATTTTCCCAGGACCATCTCCTTGTCCAGTTTTCCAAACAGGACTTTCCAGTCCCTGTCAGAAGAGAGCTGGGGTTTTCCCCACTCACTCTTTTCTGCAGTTTTACCTCTTCACAGCAGCCATGAGCCATGGCACCAGGCTCCATTGCCTCTCCAGCAGCGGGGGTACAGCCTCCTGCCTGCCCACCGCCAGCCCTGGGGGCTTCCCTCCTCCAAAGGAACAAGCCTGCACCCCTTAAATTTAAATCCTTTTCTCATTCCCAGTTTTAGCTAATTCAGATTCATTTTCCTGCACATCTTTCAAGGGAAACTCTTCATCCCTCCAGCTGAAAGAAAAAAAGAGCAAATGTGTGCAAAGTGCTGCAAGAAAGAGCCTTAAAACACAAATATTTTTAACACACTTGCACTCCATGAAGGGCGCACAGCTGCAATTACAGTGCAACACTTAGCTCAGTTAATTATTACCCCTGGATTTCAGTAGCTCGGAGGAGGGAGTTTCCCAAGGCTCTACAGAAGATCTCTGTGAGCGCTGCTGCTCCGCTTCAGCAACTCTCCTTGTTTGCTCCAGGGAGTGCCCAGGCGTTGAGTGAGACGCAGCCCCCGGGGAGGAGCACTGGCCGGTGTTAAAGGAGAGCCCATGGTGTTCACTCATGCAGAGTGGAAGGACGCACATGGTATTTTGCCGCTCTGTCTGGGAAAAGGACGTGCCATGTCTCAGTCAAAGCTCTGTGTGCATGCTGAGCCGAGAAGGACTGAGAGTCGGTAAGGATGGCTGCCTGGCCTGTGCAGCACGCAGAATGAAACCACCCTCTTCTTTTGTTTTTTTCTAATAGGATGGGTTTACATTCTGGCATGTGTCAAGGCTGATGCTTCTGGTTTTCATCTAAAAACTTAGACCTGACTTCTAGCAGCAGCTTCTCTGAGACGTTTTGTCCCAGCAAAGAAAACAAACAAGCCGTCCTCCAAGCTGCATGGAGGCTCCTTATCCTGGGCTGTGCGGAGGGCGGCTTGGGGAAAACCCTCTGGAGGAGGGGGATTCACACCACCCACTCACCCCTAAGCACACCTGACCTCCACCTCCTCTCAAACATCCCATGAAATTTCCTGAGATGTACTAAAACATCCAACATCGTCTGTCCATCCATCTGCCCCAGACCTCTCCATGCTCCCATCCTTGCAACCCTGACCCCCAGCAGCAGCCAGCAGAAATGCATGGTGCCAAGATGCTGGACTACCCCACGGCAGCGAGGGAAAGCTCGCAAACTGCCATGTCTCCTGCCTTGACAATCACTGTCACAAGACAGAGCTCAAACATGTGGAAACTGAAATAACTAGGCAGCAGTGTGGGAGGCTGGCAGGCTTTGCCTGCGGTCAGCTGGGTTTAAACAGGCAATCAAACAGCACGAAGGCATGTTCAGCAACTGTGAAATGGCAAGAAGGCAGAGGGGAAATTGTCAGCAGTGCCACTGGGGTGACTAGGTGAGACACCACCGGCAGCAGACACAGGTCCAGCAGGTCCCCCAGGTCCACTGCCGAGGTGGTCTCATCCCCTTCACAGCCCAGGTAGGACTTTTCACACAAAAATGCTTAGGCTTTCCCCATGATATCCTCCCCTCTGGCTCTGTCCCAGGGGAAGGGAGGTGAGCAGGTCCAGGAAAGGCTGGGACTTTTGGCTGGGATTGCCTTCTGCCCCTGGGTGATGGCATGCAAATCCAGTTTCCCTTCCCCATGCAGCTGACTCCTAAGGTGATCTGATCACCCACTTCCCTCTGTGAGCCGCTCTCTATCTGAGGGACTTGCAGAGTAAGGAAATGATAACTCTTCGTTTCCTTTTTCAGAGAAGTCCGGGCAAAGTGGGAAAAGGAAACGGCGCAGGTTACTTGGAAGTTGGCGTTCCTTCCATGAACAGTTTCAGGCGCATGGTGGCATGACCAAACCTTCCCAGGCATGGTGCTCTGGGAAGCCTCTTCCTTAAAACAGCTGTGCTGAGAGGCAGAAGACAAGAGAAATGAGCTGCATCCATGCACTGCACAAAATTAGAGAAGAGCGTCTCAGTAGAGCACATTGCAGCTCCGTGCCACAAGAATGACCACAGACATTTCTCACAAAAGACTGTGCAGAAGTGCGTGCAGAAGGTGTGAGCCTAGCATTCTGGGAATGAGTGCTAATATCTCTAAATTTTCTGATTTGAGTTTAAGAACAAGTGGAATAATTCAAAATGTTCTGGTTTTCAAAGGAAATGTATTGCTCTGCTTTGTTTCAGCTAGAAACAATGTATCATTTAAAAAAATTGGTATGATTAAAATTGTATTGAGAACTTTCTAACTGAAACAGATTACTTCTGTAGACTCAGGAAACAAGAATTTATTTCATTTTTTCTTACTCATTGGAAACTTCAGGTGTTTGCTTTCTCACTCACCTGAAAAATTTTTCTCCTAAGCTTTTGCAGTTGCAACATAGCAGAATTTCCTCTCCCACTCTTTTCCTTAGTCATGTGAACTGGGTATACCTCCGATCTGGGGCTTACTGTGTTGTCTCTGAAAAGCCAACCCCCAAATTTGCATCCAATTGCCATCAATATAATAGCTATTAAACTCCTCGTGCTTGCACAGGGGCAAGTCTTCAGTTAGCCTTACAGCTAGCAGCCTTCTATCAGGTCTGCTTGGCTGCCTCTCACTGTCACAGCACTCACCCCCCTCACACGTGTACCTCCTATTCCCTCTACCCATTGACTCCATCTTTTGGCTGCTCTAAATATACCAAGAAGAAAACTCAGTTCATGGGAGGTGATATTTTCAAAATTGATTCTGAGGGCACTCTTGTGCTGAAAGTTTTGGGGCTGTAAATCCATCTGTGGCAAGTGTACAGCTTCTGGTAGGTAAACTGATGCTGATTCTGACACCAACCAGTGTTGTGCTGTTGGACATTCTGCCCATGAGTTAGACCGTGTCTGGAGACTGATTCAGCCCAAGGTGTGAAGCCAACGCATATGACCCAGGGAGTGTTAGGTATTTCCCACGCAGATGCTTTCATTCAGCAATAACACAAACGCAGCTCAGTGTGTCCTCTTCCTGGAGGCAAGTCCCTTGCATTGTAAGCATATTCGTCATTAAATGCCACCTCACATGGCTTCTCAACATCACCATAAGGAAAATGTTATCTCTGCAGCCTTTCCGCTTCACTGAGTTTACAGCTGGGCCCTTGAACGGTGTCGATAGAAACTGCGTATTTCTTGTAAGCACAGGATAAAGACAGCTCCATGTAGCCCTATCAATCATTTTACTTAATGGCACATGAAATATCATCTTCATCTCCAATCCTCAGAGCATCTGAGTCCTGTCTCTGAGGATAGCAAAGAAATCACTTGGGAGTTGCCTCCCTTCAGGCAGTGGCAAGCCTCCTGCCTGAGCTGGGGTGCTCAGGCGAATGCTGCATTGGTGCAAATCCTGCTGCTGTGCAGGGTGCTGACACAGCACAAGTGATCCTGTCCCTCGGTGTCCCTTCCCCCACGTCTACCCGCTGGCACTGCAAGGAGACCAAGAGCTTTTGCCCCAGGCTGGCCCAGCGCAGAGGTGAATGATACAGCACTGCCAGGCCCCATCGCAAAGGGGGCTTTTAAGGGTGAACTAAAAGGCAAGTGTACCCTAATGATAGGGCAGAATTTTTTATCATGTTTCATCATCACTTAGCCCAAAGAGCAGTGCTGTGACACATGCAAAGTGGATGCTGTTTGCTCTTGGTGGCAGCTCGGTCCCCATCTGGGGCTGGCCATCGGGCACAAGTGCTCCTGACATCAGAGCCCGTGGTTGGAGCAGGAGGTGTCCCTGTCCCTGCCGCACTCCCGCGCCTGGCACCTCAAGCCCTATCCTTCTAGCTGTCAGGGACCTGTTAGCAAACCACAGGAGGAAGTCAAAGATAAGATGTGTGAGATCAGTGAAGCATGCAGAGCCCGGTCCTGCTTAACCTCAGTGTGTGGAAATCCAGAGTTCAGGGCATAACTCACCAGCAGTGGATGTAAACAGTCATGATAATCAGAAGAAAGCAAGCTTCAAAATGGAGAGCAAGTACTGCAAATGTCACCCTTTAAAGGGTTAAAGCAGAGAGGCGCCATGTGCTTTCAACCTCCACTGAAGCAACAGGAGCCCACCACCTCTGAACTGAGCCTCCAGGAGCTTGTCAGAAAGGAAAGTGCAAGCTGGCGCAGAGTGACTGAGCTGCTTTGCATGGGATTTCATTTTACCTTTTTTTATGAAGCAGTGGTGAGAAAAAGCAGCAGTGATGGTAAATGCAAATATCTGCAAGACATTAAGGCCTCGGCAGGGAACCTGCTCAGCTCTTTGGTCCCTGAGCACAGGGATAAGGGAGCTGCGTGATTGTGACTTATGATTGACATGGATCTTGCTGCAATGACTGACTTCTCTCCTGGCTGGGAAGTAAGTCCCTTTATCCCATCAACATCAGTTGGGGGTTTTTTTGGCTCCTACTCAGACATGATTGAACTATGTACTGAAGATCTGCTCTTAAAAGTGAGAGCTCGACACGCACAGCTGCCTTTGGCATTACAAGAAATGTAGAAGAAAGAGGAAATGATTTGAACTGTATGCATGTGGCATGAGCTGCAACAAACTGCAGATAGGATGATTCTTCTCATGTATTGTGGCAGCTACATCAGTGTCTCTCTCCCTCTCACTGCTGGCAGCTAAATTATTTCTTGCACAGCTGTAGTCATACACCTAATGAACTTGCTCCTGCATAAACGCAGAGCATCTCCCTTTTGCGGACTGGGAACCTGTTGGGCCCTGTCCCTGCACAGCACCTCACAGATCTCATGTGCAATGTCAGCTACACTGCTGGCACGGTTTCAAGAGTCCCCAGGAGGGTCCTTCATGAGAGCTGTGTGCTTCCAACATCTGCCAACTGGGGCTGCAGATGTCCCAGGAGAAAACCTCCCTGCGAGAAGCCAGAACAGAACAGGCTGATCAATACCAAAGGAATGAGGGAGAGGGAAGGAGATGTTTTTGCTAGCAAACAGCCAGCAATTTAAATTAGGAATTGCGATAACAGCAGTGAGTCTGACTGAATGTGGTATTAGCCTCTCAAAATATTTGTAGTATAAATGCTGCAAGTCCCCAGTGGGGAAAACTGAGGTACAGAATGTTGGTGTCTTATGCTGCAGCTCAGCCTGTTCCTTAAAAGCACCTAGGACAGTGAGAAAGTAAAACATCACCTCTCCTTAAAAGCACCTTCTGGTAACAGCAGTGGCACAGGCTGACAAAGGCTGGGACTGGCTCCATCTCTGGTGCTCACTGTGTGTGTCACGGTCAAAGCCACTGCCACCCTGTGCAGCTCTGCTGCTCCTCGCCTGGGCAGGCTACACGCGCACCTTAGGGCACTGCAAACCAGCAGACGCAAAATGCTGCTGTAGGACATGGAGTCACAGCCCGAACCGGGCTTGTGGCCCAGAGCATCTCTGACAGGGCTTTGGGCTGTAAGCTCCCCAGGGCAGGGACTGATTTTAAATAGGTGTTTGAGGAGCTCCCTGGAGAGTATATGCTACCAGTCCCCTCCTCTGTGCAACCACAAGGAATATGAACTGGTAAAACCAGCACCTACAGTGTTAAAGCAGTTGGTGCTTCCAGCTGCAAACGTACCCACTTTGATGTCTGCTGGGACAGCCAAGATTTGGGCTGTCGCCTGTGCACCAGGCCTCCCTCGGGTGCTTTAGGCTCTACTAAATTAGCAGATTTCCGTCAGCAGTGTGCAGTAAGGTATGGTAAAAGCTGGGGTGCTCGCCAAGCTGCTTTCCATCATTTACCAGCAGTCCTGGCTGACCAGGGAGGTCCCGTCAGATTGAAAATGTGACACCCATATATAAGAAGGGTTGGAAGGATGATCCGGGAAATTACAGGCCTGTCAGCTTGACTTCGGTGCCCGGGAAGCTGATGGAGCAGCTCATCCTGAGTACCATCTTACAACACGTGCGGGACAGCCAGATGATCAGGCCCAGTCAGCATGGGTTTATGAAAGGCAGGTCCTGCTTGACAAACCTGATCTTCTACGACAGGGCGACCCGCTTATTGGATGGGGGAAAGGCTGTGGATGTTGTCTACCTTGACTTCAGTAAGGCCTTTGACATTGTTTCCCACAGCATTCTCCTGGTGAAACTGGATGCTCGTGGCTTGGATGGGCACACGCTTTGCTGGGTAAAAAAATGGCTGGATGGCCGGGCCCAAAGAGTTGTGGTGAACGGAATTAAATCCAGTTGGCGGCCGGTCATGAGTGGTGTCCCCCAGGGCTCGGTTTTGGGGCCACTTCAGTTTAACATCTTTATTGACGATCTAGACAAGGGGATCGAGTGCACCCTCAGTAAGTTTGCGGATGACACCAAGTTGGGTGGGAGCGTTGATCGGCTCAAGGGTAGGGAGGCTCTGCAGAGAGATCTGGACAGGCTGGAGCGATGGGCCAAGGCCACCTGTAGGAGTTTCAATAAGGCCAAATGCCGGGTGCTGCACTTTGGCCACAACAACCCCCAGCAGCGCTACAGGCTGGGGGAGGAGTGGCTGGAGAGCTGCCAGTCAGAGAGGGACCTGGGGGTGTTGATTGACAGCCGGCTGAACATGAGCCAGCAGTGTGCCCAGGTGGCCAAGAAGGCCAATGGCATCCTGGCTTGTATCAGAAATAGCGTGGCCAGCAGGGACAGGGAAGTGATCTTACCCCTGTACTCGGCACTGGTGAGGCCGCACCTCAATTACTGTGTTCAGTTTTGGGCCCCTCACTACAAAAAGGACACTGAATTACTCGAGCGTGTCCAAAGAAGGGCAACGAAGCTGGTGAAGGGTCTGGAGCACATGTCGTACGAGGAGTGGCTGAGGGAACTGGGGTTGTTTAGTCTGGAGAAGAGGAGGCTGAGGGGAGACCTCATCGCCCTCTACAACTACCTGAAAGGAGGTTGCAGAGAGCTGGGGATGAGTCTCTTTAACCAAGTAACAAGCGATAGGACAAGAGGGAATGGCCTCAAATTGCGCCAGGGAAGGTTTAGACTGGATATTAGGAAGCATTTCTTTACAGAACGGGTTGTTAGGTGTTGGAATGGGCTGCCCAGGGCAGTGGTGGAGTCCCCATCCCTGGAGGTGTTGAAGAGTCGGGTCGACATAGCGCTGAGGGAAATGGTGTAGTTGGGATCTGTTAATGGTGGGTTGATGGTTGGACTAGATGATCTTCAAGGTCTTTTCCAACCTAGACCATTCTGTGATTCTGTGATTCTGTAAAAGGCTGTGGACTCCAGTAACCAGAGCTACGTGGAAATTCAGGAGGATTTCTTGCTGGGTGGGGGCTCTGCAGTGCCAGAGGGTTTCACCTTTGCTCAACCCTGCTGGCAGAGGCACTCTATGCAAATGCCATTCTCTAAGCTTTCACACACGGGACTTTCAAAAGGTTTGTGCTCTTCAGAAAAAAATTTATAGGATCAGATTTTCCTATGGCCCCTCAAGTCATTTTATTAATCACCGGGACCATTCTCAAACATCTTTCAACACTGAGAAATTCCACTTAATCACAGCCTGCACTGCTACCACCTTCTCAGCATCAGATGGAGAAAGAAATGATGCAGCAGGGACCTTAGTCACACTAACACTGCTTCAAGGCTGAGCTGGGGAATGGGACATGAATCATCTTTGCCTTTTCTTTATTTTAAGGGAAATAGAGAAGACAACTGCTGCTCTGAGAGTAAAATGCATAAAGCAGTGACAGGTCTTCCTGTTTCCTTCCCATCTCGGGTCCCTGCTGCGTGCTCCTTCCCTGCACTTAGCTGTATCTACTGAAAAAGCCCATCTCTCTTTCAGGCTACTCCTTGGAGATTTGTTTAACACATCTCAGCAAATGCAGAGCCACACAGAGCTGTTTTCTAGGACTGGCTGGCAGAATGAATTGCAGGATGTTTTCCAAACAAGCCGGTTCCTGCTTACAGAGGATTCTTCTGTGTGTACAGATGCATCAGGGCAGTGGGATGTGGTGCTGGGAGATAAAAGACCAGTTCCTTGGAAAGGCGTAAGTGTGGCAATGATAGGCATTGCATTGCCTCTCTTTTACAAGCCTGCCTGCTTGCTGGAGTCCACTGAGCATGTCCAGTGCCCAGGACACGGAGCAAGGAGATCCCTATGCCAGCAAAGGGGAATGCCAGGGCCAGAGGTGCACCTCCAGCCTCAGGCTGGCTAGCATGGCAAGGAGGAGGAGGTGAATCAGGATCAGAGGTCATGGCAGAGCTGTGCTGTGAAAAGTGCTCTCTGTGGCCTCTGCAGCCTCTCCTTTCATCCCCCTTATCCGAGGCAGACAGAAAGAAGCGCACCTTGGATAGCATGGGGCTCTGCAGACTGTCCCTTTCCTGTAGCGGGGTAAGTGAGAGAGGCTTGCTCACTCACCTGTAATACCGGGTAGCAGAAACCCTCTCTGCATAGAAGGAGAGAGCAGAGGGAAACAGCTGGAATATTTTACCTCTCTCTTCTTCTGGAAAATGCATAACCACAACTCCCCATGGGTGCAGCCTCTCAGGAGAGGAATAGATATCTTGCTAGAAGAATCCAGCATTTTTTATCTAGACATGCTTTGAGAAAGGCTTAGGCAACACTCGGCTAAAGAGCCTGGAGCTGAACTCCACGCTATCACTCCCTCCACAGCTTCAGCCTGTTCCTGCCCAACTAAACGCTAAGATCTTCTGGGGCAGGCAGCCCAGCGTTTCAGCCGTGGCTCCCTGCCAAAGCAACCAGGAGCTGAAGCCCTTGCCTCTGCAGCCAGGCACGCTGCAGGGCCTGCCTCTGCAAGCTGGCCAAAAGGGCTGGGTCCGACCGGGAGGCTTGGGCTCTGTGGCAAGGAAAAGCATGCAACTCAGTGCAAGCAAGCTGGGTCATGATTTGCTGCAAAAAACCCTCAGTGCATTGCTAGGGAGAAATCCCAGCAAGCTGCTTGGGTAGGCAGGGGTTGCCCTATTTCTGTTTGGGGTTTCCTGGCCTGAAATAAAGGTGCCTGTACTGAGAGAAGCTGCGTGCGTGCGGTAAGCTCAGCAGGTTGCGCGTGTGGGATCTCTGGCACACGAGCGACAGTCTACGCAGTACAGCCAGGGCACTTCAGCTGCACTTGTGCAATCGAGACTCCAGGATTTCCAAATACTCAGATGACTGGTCACAGCTGCTGTTTTGCTGGGGTTGCTTGATGTCAGCCAGCCAAAGTCCTCAGCTTCAGCACAGACAAAATTTCCAAGCGTGAAAAGTGAGCATGTCCAGGGAGGCTGCAGATAATCGCTTGCCAAGGATGGAGCTGTGCACTGCCCCATTGGCCCCTTCCACTTGCCCACGCACACGTGCCGGCAGACTGTTAGCATTCCTGGCTGCTCTGAGCCCTGGTCTGAACAGAAACTTGCCACTAATTCAGCAGCCAGGCCTGTGCATGGAGTAGTTTGTAATTAATTTTGGTACAGCTTGCTTTTCTGTTGCCACGAGTCTGCAGCCATCCAAACTCAAATGACATGTAAAGCAGGGAATCCCCCCGCCCCCAAACCTTTCTATCACCCTAATAAAGTCACCTCCCTGAACTGCGGGCCATCAAGCTAGTTCCAGCTCTTGGCAGGATGCCTGCAGAGACACATTTCAGCCACGTAGTAATGCCAGTGCTTGAAGACAGGCACCTACCCAGGCTCCTGAGCTACCTACAAGGAGACACAGATTCCAGGGTTTGCTTTGCTGTTTCGATCCCAATGCTCTCCCTCTTTCTCCCAGTACACTACCACCCTGGAGCTGCCAGCCGTGGTCAGTCCTGGCTTCTGACAGCCGGCGCTCTGGTCACACAAGCTCCTGTTGCAAAGTAGGTTTCTCAGCTCACTGAACTCTTGTGTTTTGTTTGATTAGATTTAGAAGTTTGAAGGGGATAAACAAGTCTGTTCCTAGAAGCCTTGACGCAGGAGCTGGCAACCTCTATGGGCCACCGGAGACAACTCTGCAGGAAGGTGGTGTCAGAAGTTACATGAGCAGGGAAGCCCCCAGCAGGCAATTTTGCAATAACATCCTCAGCATCCAGAACGTCATGACAGCTTCCAAGGTCGCTCCTCTTTGTTGGCCCCAGCACATCTCTCTGGCAGGCACACTGCAGTAGCTGCACGCGCTTGCTGAGTACTTGCGCAACGTGAGAATCAAAGCTGTGCTTGGGGCAATCTGAGCTCATGTTTTCTTATACTTATACTGCAAAACAGAGGCCTCATCCCCAGAGTTGAGCAAACCCATAATTTATGCTGGGGATGATCAGCCTTGGGCGCACACAGAGCCACTGAGGGTGCTGCTCATGTTGCTTGCCGCACTGCAATTTATTTGCTAGCCAGGCTATTTCAAGCTGTGTCAGAGACACTGGGTTACATGAAGAAAACAGCTCGTTGAGCAACAGGCTGAGTTTGACACTTAATAAGGCCACCACAGTCACCAACCCAGAGGTCTTTCCAGTCTGGTGTGTTGTCTTCAGCCATGACCAATGCTGGAAACACTGGGGTATAACCTCACCATCACTTGGGCTCCTAGGCAACTAGTAGTGCAGACCTGTGCAGGAGGATGTTTCTGCCCATGTCGGTGACTATCCTAACCACCTAGCAGCAGAAGAATTAAGAGCAGTATAAATCCAATCCCAGCTGGAGCTGGTGCTGCAAGGCCCATGGAAGTGTAATCTGAAGGGCCACAGAAATACAGCAGCTATTACATCCCAGCTTCAGGAAAAACTACTTGTTCTCCAGCAGCATAGAGGAACTTAGCACTTGGGCATGGATCCCAGAATAGATTTAAGACCCTAAATCAGGATGCTGGTAGGCTGTGAAGGCCTGTATACAAACCCACCATCTGGAAAGCCTGTGCTCAGCAGCTGCCTACGTCCTGCAATGTGTACGACTCACTAGTGGCTTCTCTTTGCTTGCCTTGGAAGTTCCTGATTAGCCAGGGGTCTGCATGGGTGCATGCCTCACCTGAGGACCCTTCAATGGGCATCGCAGGCACCTTCCTGGGAGGAAGGACTGCTAGATCTTCCTCCTGGCTGAGCAATCTCACACTCTTGCACATTCTGCTCCTGACACTACATCACTGCCCTGAATCCTTGGCGTTAGGGAATGAGATGAGACAGTGTGTCCCCTCTTCTTGCACTCTCTCCTGCCCATGGGCTGGGGCTTATCTTCTATGGAGATATGTCTGGCTGCACTTAAGCTGAGGGGAAAGAAACCCATTTCTCCAGTGGGTGCCCTAGATGGAAGTTTATTATGCTCACCTGGGAGACTGTTATGCATATTTCAGGAGGAAAAGAGAAAGGCTGTGAAAGGGCAGCAGTGTTCACACCAGACCCTAGGAAACAGCCAGCCCCAGCTGAGTCAAGAGTCTGGGTGTTAAGAGAGGCAGATCTTCAGGTAGAACTCAGTGTTTCCAGCTGACTAGCAGCTCTGTTTAACACAGGGATGGTTTGTTGGTTTTGGCCCCTCATGGAGTAGTGCAACACTAGGACAGGGTTCAGCCCCAATTTTGCTGGTGGAAGAGCTGATGACCCTGGTCTGCCTGGCCACCACAG
Source organism: Strix uralensis (assembly GCF_047716275.1). NCBI lineage: Eukaryota > Metazoa > Chordata > Aves > Strigiformes > Strigidae > Strix > Strix uralensis. Next base: position 104,906,294 of record NC_133975.1, on the reverse strand, counting down.
CGCCTGCATCATGGCTGACAGAGAGGATTGCATGAGCTTTCCCTTAGTTCAGTTCAGACAGAACCAGCCAGGGTGCCTTAGATGAGTTTGAATTAACCTATTTAGTTTTGCCCAAAGCAAACACAGGGAACTGCACTTTAATTACTCCACCAGCCATCTGAGGGGGAGCAACCTCCAGTGGGAAGGGTAGGTGAGAGCAGGGAGACTGAAAATCTCTTCCAGAGCTGGGTCCAGAGCAAGAAAAGTCTTTGTGGCCCAATGCATGCTGGAAACTCCTCCTAGAAATCCACCAAATTACCAGGGGGGGCAGCAGCAGCATCCCTTCCTAGCAGCAGACAAAAAGGCTTTCACTGAGCCCAGAGGAATGGAGAGGTGAAGCTTGTGCACTTTCTGTATAAAAAGGCAGAGAAGGCCCTGAAGGCTTATCGTGGGAATGAGCAGGAGAAGCTGGTAGGACTGCCTGCAAACACGTGGGAGCACAGAACAGGTTGGAGGTAGGAAAGGGTCCCCCTCAAGGGAGCAGCCAAGGCCGGGAGGACACCAGGGAAATGAATGTTGGACATGCTGGGAGATGGGGCTGCCATGAGAAACTGCCAGGCAAAATGGCAACTTGCATGACTAAGTGTCTGCCCTATTGAAATAGAGAAAATAGAGAAAATTAGGAGAAGAGTCTGCTGGCTCTTAGTTCTTCACCATGGTGCCTGGCAGCATCAACCTCCAGCCCCCACAGCCCCCCAGGCCACTGTGCATCAGGCAGGAGAGGAGATGAGCAGCACAGCTGTCCTGGTACACACATGTTGCATCTGCGCACGTATGAGGGCTCACCTTGAAAACAGGCCTGGCACCAGGAAGATGGGTGCCAAGCTCCAAGGCTGGCTGTCAGCCAGGGGAGCTGGAGCCCTTCTCAGCTGGCAAGGAGGCTGGGGAGAATGAGGTGGGGCACTGGAAATTATGCCAGGTGCTCCATGGAAACACAGTTAAACCCGCTGCTCTCACCTTGGGAAATTCCAGGTTCCTTACACAAATGAAATGTTCCTTTTGCAAACTTGTTTTGGTGGGGTTCCTGCCTACACCCAGGCTATATAAACAAAACCAGTGCTGAAAGTAAAAGTATCCGTACTGTGCTACATGCAGGACTCCCTTCGCTTCTTGCATTAATCATGGTGTGACAGCCACCCTCCACCACCTCAGTAACATGCTCCGTTAAATCTGAACGCTTTGAACATCTGCGATGTGAGCAGCACGTGCCATCACATGCGCAGGTCCTCTGAGAGATGGCTGACATTTCCCAAATCACCTGCTGACAGATAGATGTCTTGGTGACTCAGCTCTCATGATCTGCTGACACTCATCAAGGATAGTTTCGCCACTTCCATTCTAATTAGCTAAGCCAGCAAGGCATGTGTTTGAGCTGATCTTCCTTCTCTGCTTCATGGATGCTTTATGTCATAGCTGAGCTGTCAGTGCCCTTCTTTCTTCCATTTCCTTAGAAGGTAGAGAGCTACAGGGTGGATTTGCCTTGAAGTCACTGTAGCCAGTAATGTGGTACACTGAGCACAGGCACTGCAGAAGAGCTGTGAAAGGAAAGATCCAAACCCCTAAGTGGGAGAGGATCCCACTTTGGAGGAGCAAAAAGTAGATACTAGTGTGGAATTGCCTTGAGGCAGCCAGACTAAACCCTGGTTTGGATGGTAACTATATGACGTTACCCCACATCTGTAAGAACCAAGGAAAACTCAGTGAGGGCCAGGGTTGGGGGCAGAAACACAGAAACTTGCAGAAACTTTGAGCAATGGGGGAAGGCGATTGTCAAGCAACTGAAGCAGATTAGGGCAGAGAGATACAGATGAAGACATTGCCTGAAATCGCTATCCTCAAAGTAAAATTACCCTCGGATCAAGCTAATGCAATTTCTAGCTGGATGTACTGGATTTCAGTGCAAAGGGGCGTGCCACTCAGATGCCTTTTTTTTAGTGTTTTTTTCTCAGAAAGCAGAGTGTTTCCTGTGGTAACTTGCAAAGACGAACTCCTGTTCTTGGGTTTGGAAGGAAGACACTTTTCCGTGCACCCCAGGGAGAGTCCCTGACGAGACATGCTGGGGAGAAGGCAGGGCTCTCTGGTGGGCTCAGGAGCAGCCAGGAGGATTGTCTTTCTGTCCTCACACTCTTCTTCCTTTAGGGGTGCCTGGCTGCTGCAGGAGCTGGGGGAGAGGCTGCTGTTGTGGCTCCTGTGGAAGGTTGCGGCAGTGGAGCTGTGCCAGCGCTGGTGCCGAGCCACCCATTTGGCCTCACTGTGGTTTTCCGGGGAATCACCCAGACCAAAGCAAACACGGCGCACACCTGATGGGTCTTACTAAAGCATTTCTCACTTCTCTAACATAGGCAGGCAGTGTCCTCCGCCACTCTCAGGTCCAAGTCAGGATCAAGCCACCCCCCGGCCGGGGTGGCGATGCTGCCGTGGCTCACCATGCCAAGGTGTCCCCAGGCAGGTGGCGGGAAAATCCTGGACAGCACAATAGGGCACATAATGTGTCTTATGCCATTTTCTGGTTAATACCAATTTCCCTAGGGTTCTTCTCACCTACTTTCATAGTGATTCAAGTGGAAAACACTGTCAGGGCCTGACTTCCACTGAGTGTACAGACTCAGAGAGCCACACACTGATCAGAAGGTCAGTGACAATCAGTTGTATTTCCTGTCCTAGTCCTATTTAACCCCCCTGTAGCACTCTGCTGCTCTGAAGCACTGCAGGAGTGTAACTTTTGGTCCACCAGCATGGGTCCCCTAATCCAAGCATCACCTGGGGTCTCTCCCACTCCTGCTGATCATTTGCCCAGAGGAGGAAATGCTTGGGGATGTTTCCAGCAAGCCTGCAGGACTGGGGTGGAAAACACACACATCTAAAAGTCAGATTGGTTAATTAGGAAAAAAGGATGAAAACCATGCCCCCAGGAACTGCGGGACGGACATGCTGCGGCCCTTATGTAAAAAAAAAAGGCACATTCCTCCCATATTTTCGGCCAGTTTTGCCTTGCAGCTGAACACAGCAAGAGACCTACATGGTGACAGCACATCTCCCTGGGCACATTTTCCCTCCCTTTTTTCCACGTTTTTTCGTTTGTCTTTTTTTTCTTTTTTTTTCTTCTGCTTGGTTGTATGTGGCAACAGCTGCTTTAGGAGGAAAGCATTGCTCTGGCCTCAGCATCCACTGGTTCAGCTTACTCAGCTTCTCCTCAGGGGGATTTCTAGAGGAAGGTAATCGGCACTGTGGCTAAACCAGCTTCCCTTCAGCTGCCAGTAAATAACCCCCGACCTCCAGAAGAGGAGCAAATGAACTTCACCCGGGTGAATTATTTCACAGAGTCCATGGTAATGCCTGGTCCCTATCCCACTGATAGCAGGGGCAGGAGAATCAAGGTTTGCAGTCCAATGTGTTCATAGCCCCTAATTCTCCAGACGCTGGAGCTCATCAGGCTTGAGGGATTTGAAGGGATTTTCCTCTTTGTGAAAAACATATTTCTACTAAAGTTAAAAACTCTGTTAGTGCTGGTTGTACGGAACCTCTTCTCCATTTGAATATGGAGCCTGTTTTCCCTTGCTCCTTAACTGTTTAAGATCAGGAACATTTTGGCCAAAAAAAGTTAGAAAGTGGCTTTTAAAAGCTGCCTCTGCCTGGAGGCATTGTCTATTCTGACAAAACAGTTGCAGATAAAAGGAGGATCCCTCCCTCATTCTCATTCCAGAAGGGTCTCCCGGGGAGGTGAGTCTGCAGAGACTGTCATGAATGGAGCAGCACCCAGTCCTCACTCTGGCTCTCTCCTTTCCTTGCTCAGAGGACACCGTGTCGTTGTGTAATGACAAAGCCACTGTGTTTTGGGAAGAAGAAAAGAGGAAGGAAACTGTGCAAGACAGGGGTTTCCCAGACAGCAACACTGTCTTATACAGGGTACTTTGGAATGGAGGGGAAGTCTGGGAACAGGGAAACCAGGAGGGGGTAGTGGCACCTTTACTTCTCCTTGCTGAGCCAGTAATTCAGATCCCAGTTGAAGCTGTGGCAGTTTCCCCATCTCAGGCAGCCCACAGCAATCACCTGGCAGGCCCACGCAAACCAGGTGGGTAAGCTGCAAGATGCACACGAAGCACACAAACGACCTCCTGCCTCATTTACTTGTGGACCTGCTGACACTACAAAAGACTGCTGGCAGGGCTAGGACAGTTGCATGACCCCAGGGAAGGCAGGGCTGACCCACAAGCTCCATCCAGGCCCTGCCAGCCTGCAGCTGCTCCCCAGTAGCAAACATCGTGCCCACCAGTCCTTCCCAGCATCTCCTGCCCCACCATGCTGCAGGGCAGCTGGGATCGTGGAGTCCCCTCCCATCCCAGGTCCCTGCGGGGGGGGTGAAAGCGTGTCATGCTCCATGGCACGGAGGGAAGTGCAGGGTGGGGTGCGTACGTGCACGGGCACAGATAAGCTGCACTGTCCCCACACAGCCTGCAACACCTTGCCGCTCACACCCTCTGACTCTTAATTTGTCTTTTAGTTTGGTCCTAGCAGGCCTTTTTACAAAGCTTGTTGAAGAGGCCAACCCCCAAATTTAAACACTCATCTGAGATGCAGGAACTAACCCAGCAGGGAATTTTGCTGTGAAGCCATTATCTGCATTGTAGTATTTCAAGCACAATTAGGCTTGACCTACAGCCCATGGGTGGAAAGATGTTACTGCCCATCTGACCACAAGAGATAAAGGCATAGACCAGACTGCTCTAGTCTTAGCAGATGAAAACCCATTATTCACTGTTTGTAAAAAAAAAAAAAAAAAAAAAAAAGAAAAGAAAAGAAAAAAAAGAAAAAAGAAAAACCACACTGCCCCAGCTGCAAAGGCCATGATACCTCTCTGCACTGAGCAGATACCATTTGGCTCAGCTGCAGGAAATTCAAAGGCACTAGCAAAGAAAATCTTCAGAGGGGGGAAGGACTCTGAAGAGGCTGTGCACATTCACATAGATTTCTACTTTATTTACAGGACCTGCAATCAAGTTTGGTCCTGGGCTTGCAGAATATTTGGACGTGCTGCGGTGCAATTACTGAGCGTGGGAATTCCCTCCAGGGTGGAGCCCTGTGCTGTAGGTGTGGTACCAACAAAAACAAGCACAGGTTTTCACTGCTTCTTTCAGGGTGGGCCTCAGAGCGGCTGGGTGTGGGGAAAATTGCATTGAAATTTTTCTGCTGTTTACAGTTTAGTAGAAGAGTAATTAACTGCTAAGTGTATGGAAGTTGGAGGGGACAGGACTAGGACAAGCACCAGTTTGACAAATTTCAAACTTTCCTTATCCTGGTATTGTATAACTTACTTCCTGCAGAAATTGTTGGTTTTGTCTCCAAAAAAAACCCACTGATCTCTCAGATAAAAAAGTATGTCTGGGACCTGGGCATAAGGGTTTTAAAGACACCTGAAAACAAGAGCAGTTCATAGAAGTTGGTTGGTTTGCATGAGACTTCTCTCTAAACATGTTAAAAATGGTTGAAATAATCATAACTTATCATGAAGAAGAGGAAAGAAAGAAGGGTGGCAATATTTCCCACTGTTAGCAGTGGCAGAGGGCTCCTCCAAAGCCACCCGAGGTGTAACGCTGTGGCTGTATGGGAGCTAGCTAACCACCCGGCCCTGCAGAACTGCCTGCAGCAGGGTTAGCAGGCAGCTCAAAGCCTGGTGGGGACGCATCCACCCTGTTGCTATCATTGGCGAGACTGCACCACACGAGGATATTTTTAATCAAAATTTTAAAGCACAGATCCAGCTGAAACAAGCCAAGCAAGTTCTGCCGCAACTATGTTTAATCGCTGTTCTGAATCCTCTCCCAGAGCCTGTGGCACAAGGCTCACAGGAGCACGGTGGTGCTTGGGCTGGCTTCCTCTCTAGTTCAGCTATCCTCACATGACCCTGCTTACTGAGGACAACACTGTTTTCTTTCCCAGCTCTAAAAATCAACAGCTGTGCAAAACCAAGTGCCCAGATTTTGTTCACATTTATTGCAAATACTCAAGTTGTGTTAAATATGTATCTTTCACCATAGCCATACTTTAAGATTTTTGCTTTATTTTATTTATTTATTTTCAACAGACCTTCCAAAGGCAAATCAGAGCAGAACATTATGGGAGAGCAGGCAACAACTTATTAGCCAGCACAGCTAACCTGTCTCAGCAGCTCCACAGTATTTGGCCAGACTAGAGGGAGGGAGCACCAGCCCTTCCTTCCTTCACCAGCAGGAAAGGTTCCAGGCAGTAACCACAGGTCTTAAATCCAGCCCTTTCAACCATCCGTTTCGCACAAACTGAAAGATGCACATGCATAAAGAGTTTCACGCTCTTTGTATGGCTATGAATAAGTAGGTACATGCAGAGTGGACTGAAGTACCATCTGGAGGACTGTACTTCTACCGCTGGAGAGTGCCATGAGCTAGCAAAGTGCCTGAAGTTGGCAAAGAGCAATTGTTTATTCTCCTAGGTAACTATCCATCTCAAAATGGTTTAAAATACCAACACTATATAACCATGGCAACCCACAGTATGTGGCACAACCAAGTCAAGGGGTGTGCTTTTTGCACTCTGGCAGGTGATAAAACATCCTGTGCTAAACTGGGTCCTACCCTCCCTTTCCACATGATCTTGTCCTCTCCCTTTTACAAACACTGGAGTTCATGCAACCGTGTGGTGAGCCAGTGAGCTGAGCCCGATAAAAGTTAATCCTGCAGTGAAGAAGGAACAAGTACTGGCCCAGGTGGACTCCCTGAACTGGGTCAGCTTGCACTCACATGAATGCCATTGCTGGCACAAGGGATGGTGTGGGACCACACTGTGGGAGTGTCAGCTCTGTGCAGCTGTGGGGGATTTAATATGTTAAGGGTCAAATCATGTGTTACTGGTAAATGATTAAGAGGCAAGTCAGCATTGGCCTGTCAGCCCTGCACAGCTGTGGGAGATTCAATATTTAAGAGGCAAATGGACATTGGCTGGTGGAGCTTTTGTGCATGTTTGGAGAAGTGTTAGTCAGTCCTGCACTGGCTTGGAGAAGCGTCAGCTCTGCTCTGCACAGGCCCGGAGAAGCAGCAAGGTTTTGAGGAGAAACAGGCCTTGGAAGAGAGATAAGAAACTGCCAGGCAGTGCTAAGGTGGATGGAACTGTTTGTGGGAGAGAGGGTTGATGACTGTCTAGTTGGTGATTTGCTTATCGTGAAGTAGGAGCTAAGGTAGCGAGAGCATAAGTATGTACCATTGTAATAATAAAGGATCTTTCCTTCTGCACTTCAATGGAGAGTCCGTGCCTCGGGTGCCACACCACACAGCGACTGAAGGCAGCTGTTTCCGACTTGGGTCTGGTAAAGACACTGTGGACCCACGCCCTTGCCTGTTCACCCCAAGAGCCAAATGTCATGAACCTGAGCCTGGCAGCTGAAACAAGCCCCTTTGCCACTCTGCTCTTGCAGCACACCTTGGCCTTGCCAGCCCTTCTGAAACCACACTCCTGGCAGAGCTGGATTGCAGTAGGTGTCTATCCACGCAAAGCACAAGTGTTCAGGTATTGTGATGGTATGTGTTCTGATTTGCTATCACAGTGGGAAAGCATCACATACTTGTTATTATCTGCATTTGAAATAAGAGTTGTAACATCATTTTGCAAATATGTGCTTCATCAACAGAAGTTTCTCGGTCATCCTCCTGCTGAATGCATTGCACGTGCTTTCATATGTCGATAGGTCTAGAGAGCAGAAAAATCTATTTCATCTTCTTTTTCTCTATTAATAATTAAATCCTCCTCTTAAAATTGAAGGGGAAGGACCTTTGCTATTTCATTCCTGTAATATAGACCACTTGTAATGCTACTTATCACTAATTCTTTTTGTTATCTTCCTTTTCTGGACAACCTTAGGCCCTTTTTCAGACCATCAAAACCCTCACCTGGATGCCAGAACATTTACAACATCTGGGTTTGTTTTTTTTTTTTCTCATCGCAGACTTATTTTGCAGCCCATCTCTGTAACTCTTGCCCTTGAATTTATGGATCATTATTGCACTTTAGGCAGCTGTCCCCCATTGAACTACCTACACAAGAGCTCAGGTCTGTTTCCTGCGTTGGAGTGAGAAAGATGTAGGTGTCAGTGCAAAGTACTCAAAGTAGGAAAAAAAAAGTTAAAAAAATTACTTCCTGGTGGGTACTGTTGTCACCCAAGGGATATAACTATTTTTGTACTTACAAAGCTGATTTTATACACTATTTTATACTTTATTTACTTGGTTTGTTACTAGGTAAGAGAGGTTAGTAATGGAAACTTCTTCTGGAGTTAAGAACAGGGAATAATATCATCACCTAATCTTCTAATAAGTATTCAACAAACATATCATGTGCACAGACACCCACGAGGCAGAGCATCTGGGAGCTACAGGCTGAGAAATCCACTGGAGACTGAGGGTTCAGGCAATTTGCCACTACCTAGCAGCAAGTCAGGCAGCCTTCCCGGTCACCACTGAAAATCCTACTTCCTCTCCCATCCCTTGTGCTAACAGCCTCAACAGCAACCCTCCAACCTCCTTACAGGCACATCCTGTTACCTTCAGGGGCAGTGAGTAACTACGCTAACCTGGTAGCCTATTTTCAAGGTTCACCACATCCTTAGGTGAGAAATGTTTTTTTCTGTCAGCCAGGCATTTCCAAATACTGTTAACTGAAACTAGGCTAACATTTAATGCAAATAAATTTCTTCACAACACCCTAAAGGTATGCACAACTACAAGTGGTTTAAGGGACAGTGATGGAAACGAGAACAAAAGAAATGCTCCCCATCCCACTTGTGCTAAAACCCAATCCAAGGCAGCTGTCCCCTTTGTCAGCCAACTTGCTGCAGGTTTTCTTGACACCCTGTTGGAAGTTCTACCTTCCTAAGCGCCCTAAAGCTGCACTGCCCAGAGAGATCCCCTTGCCTGGCCAGCCATGCCAGCCTCCAGTTAGCCTTCTTTCTGGAATCTTCGACAGATTCAAAGCACTGATATCCCCCTCTTCCTGAGGAAAATATTTGCTTTCAAGGGAGGATTTTGATGGCCACTCCTACCAGATGCACCACTAGTTTAACCAGACCCTGCTTATGGGTCCTGTCCTGCACTGCCCCCTGTGCTGGTACTACTATTGCAGGACCAGGATCAAGGTTAAACCAGTGTCCAAAGTGAGTTAATACTACTACTTTGGATTGATTTTTGAAATTTTTTATTTTTTAAAATATAGATTTGTTTCCAAATCAGGTTCTCCGGGTAGCCCTGGAAATTGCTGTGCTACAGAATGGGTATAGGTGCCAAGGAACCGAGGAGGAGCTGCTGTAACAGCACTGTCCCCAAAGAAACCTTCTGCTGCTCAAATGAAGGCTTGTGTCACCTGCTGACAGAGGCAAATACCACTTGGGTGGACCAGGTGTCATCATATAGGTTTAAGACAAAGAGTAGTCAAGGGGATAATGAGCTAGGGATGCTCATGTTCCTTTGGCGATACAGGCTGTGGTTTCCACAGTGGCTTAAACCAGAGGCAGTGCAATGCCATTTCCCTCATCCCTCCTTTATGCCAGCACTACAGCCAATTTGATCCTACAGTTTAATCCTATTTTTGAGCCAATTCAAGTCACTAATCCAACAAAGAACTGAACCAAACAAAATAATGTTTTCCAGCAGTTTAATAAACAGAACAGCTCATCACAAATGTAAAGGGCTGAAGGAAGACGGTGGACATAGCTGGGATCAAAAGAGGGAGGAGAGCGAATGTACCTGCAAACATCACAGCAATATCAGATGTCACTGAAAGGCATCCCTATTCCTGATCATGCAATCCCAGTCCATGCACATTCATGCCATGTTTCTCCATCCACATCTGTCTCTCTAACCCGAGAGAGGGTTACTTTCTAGTTTAAGGAATCGCATAAAGGATGAAATACTTTATATTCACAACTTTCTATGCCCGCGGGTGTCAGAAGAGGCAGTTTTCTGGGAGAGAAACAGATATAGTCTGCTGGCAAAAAATTACAGCTTGGCTTGTGCATTCTAATGAGCATTGCATACTATGCTGCTAAAGCCTTAGCTAGGAAACTTTATTCCAGAGGTTTGTGGTTCAATGTATATATCGGCTAAGCCACAATGACTTGCCCAGCAAGGCCATGTAGTGCATCTGCAGCGCCAGGAAGCTCAGCTACAGCTGACAGGTTCCAAAAAGGACCAGGAGAAAAATATTAACCCAAAAAGCAGAAGCACACACTTCTTCCTAGATGACTCAATTCTGCCAAATGCAGTTAGCTGGATTTTGACTTAATGATACACTGAGTCTATTCATTCAGCAGGTTTAGTCAAGTACATTACAGTTCCCATATTTAACACTGCAGCACAGAATTTTCATAGATGGTGGTGACATACTAAGACTACTACTACAGAAAAGATTACTATGCTAAGAAAACATTGGTGAATAGCAACAAATACTGCTAATAACTGAGGTTTTTGACAGTCATTTAAGAAATGCAAGTTTATGTCTACAGACATAGCACAAAGGACAGGAGAAAGTGTTTCCTTTGGTTTTTTAAAATGTGAGAATCATGCTAAACAAAATCCAGACACTATTTTAAGCAGCTTTGAATAAGCACGTGATGATCCTTGTTTGAGTTTGGGCACGAGAGGTTTAAGTTCACTGTTCCAATGGATCCTGAATGACAGGATGTCTTGCATTGTTTCCAAATAGTTTGGGTTACAGCAAAACAAGAGAACAGAACAAATTGTTACTAGCAAGAACTGGCTGGAACAAGCTATGACAATTTAAGAACTTCCCCTCTGCAAAAAAAAAAAAAAAAAAAAAATCAACCATTACAAAATGAAAAGCAATGCCCCTACCGTTATTACCCTGGTAGTATAGGGTTTTTTCTAGAAGAAAACATGAATATTGTCATGGATACACTTCACAAAACTTGATCTCGTGAGCCAAAAAGACTGCTGTTTTGCAGAACTCAAAATAGCAGGCTTTCCTTCTGTGTCAGGAAAAAAAAAAAGGAAAGTTAATTTACTTTTTTTTTTCCTTCAGATGCCAGCAAGCTACAGATCAAGTTCTTTCATGTTACTTCCAACAATGTGTGCTGAATCAACCTATTTCTTATTTGGTACACCTGGACATTGGCTTAGTGAGAAACAGGACAGAGAAGGTAGAGTGCAGCATATTACTTCCTGTCATTAAAATGACTGTAATGTATCTACCTGTACTCACTCCACCTGAACTCACCATCTACCTCTCTGTGCTTAGACTGCCATCATTAGAGGCTTTACAGTGAAAAGGTGTGGTCTAACATTGTGCATTACAGGTTGATTCAGTACTACATGTTGCACTTAAGAAGTATCTGAAATCCTAGAGAGGTTCATTACTGCCTGCCTTAACGTCTTTTCTTTCCAGGATGAATACACAGACAGCTCCTGCTGACCCACAGACGATATATGTTAAGATTCCCTATTAAGTGATTTGTGTCTATAATACATGCCGTTACTGCTTCTGGGGTCCCCTTAGATGGGGGGCCCTGCTCATAAGAAATCCAGATGCTTTTCACAGTCCAGTAAATACTGGTTTACCTAAGCTGACTGCATGTAATTGGATTTGCATCCTTACACTCTACACCACAAATAAAGAGCACTAGGAATGTCACATGGACACAGTTACAAGGCTGTGCAGAGCCAGTCTGAGTTTAGTACAGGTAATATTGGTCTCTGTCTAGTATGCAAGTAAGACTTCATCCTATTCCTGCTTAATTACCCACGCATTCACGCTGTAACTGCATCTACCAGTCTTCAGCACTGGCACAACAAACCACAAATATATGGAGCCCATCTGGTATCACTCTTGATAAGCTCTACCCAAACCAGAAGTGTTAGGATCATATCATGCATACTCTAGTTTCTCGGCAAGGGCCAGGTTTGGAACAGCAGGTGATACCAGGTACAGCTCAACACCAGATATGGCTGGTACAGTTTGGTTGCAGGTGCTGTCTGCTCCAGGGTGGGAGGAATGTGATCACGTGTAATACATGGGATTTTCCCATTAGCTCAGGTATCTCCATCTGCATAGCTGCCTTAAACAAAAAGCTTTGACTGAAAAATTCCCATTGTTAGTATGAAAAGAGAACCATGAATTTTCACTACAGGACAAAATACTAGCAAAAATGGCATTTCAGTTGCCGCAATTTTGACTTTGCTTATAAAAGATACAACGTTCCCAGTTAATATATCGTAGACAATTTATTTCACCATCTCTGAACACAAGATGGGATGTTCTGCATTGCAAAAGTGTAAGGTATGAACACACACCCACTGCGCTCAGAACCACCACCTCAGTTATACAATCACATACAAGCTCGAAAATTTAGAATTAAAGGTGTTGAAGGGAGTTTTAATACTAAATACTATGCAAATGTGCTCTACTCATATGGCTCCCGGATTGTCATCTTTGTTTTTTTCAAGAAGTCATTAGTCAAGTTTTATATACATAATTAAAGCTGTTCAAGAACAAAATATCACTGGATTATATTTTATAACAGAGTAAATGATGACTTAAGACTACCCAAATTCCAGGTTGTTCTACAACTGGAGTATTAGGAAAAAAGGTCTTAGGACGTTTCAGAAACTCAGCTGTCACTTGGAACTTCACAGACCTTTCCAAATGCACCATTAGTATTTGTTCTGTCAATTGCTGCACAAAACCACACAGAATTCTCAGATAACCAACCCAAAACCAGTAGCAAGGGTTGCTTCATTTTATCATCCATACATTACGTGACATGAGGGAAGCTGAAATTTGCAGGCACTAATGGAAATTCAGGAAGCCTTGTAAAGTCAACAATGCACAGTACATTTGAATCTCCCCAACTCAGTTATCACATAAGGTTAGCATTATCTTTTATTAAAACCATCAAACACAGAATTGCATCTCCTTTACTACAATGAACTTGAAAAATGCACATTGAAGGGGCTTTAACTGTAAAGCAAAAAAAAAAAAATTAAGCAATCCCAGTTTCTGATGACTTATGAGGCCTTCTCCAAAGGTCTCAAAAAAAAAAATCAAAGATAATTTTGGAGTAATTAAAGCCAATATAGGAATAGCACAACAGAGGAATGAAGGTAAGGAGCTAAGTTGTATTAGCTTGGCATTCTTCCAAGACAATTCTCATGTCTATCCCACAGCTAAAATGCCTGGTAATCTTCCCTTTCTCCTCAGTGTCTCTGCCCTCACAACATCATCTCCCTTTTGGCTGCTGAGGCTGAAACCCCTTTAATTGCAGCAAAACAAGAATGCATTTTCCTTTACCTTGACTCAAGTTTTTGCAGTCTTCCTTCTCCTAACTCAGAACCTTTGAAGGAACAAGAGGAATTGCTTCCCAGAGACACTCTTATTGATGGACTTTGTCTGTGGGCCCCATCCAGCCCCAACATTGTTTCTGGCACTGCCCAAAGCCTCAAAACCAGGTAGGTGACAAAGAGCCAAAATCCCAAAGTACACTGCATATAGAATCTGTTCTCCTAAATAAATGTTAGCTTCAAAGCGGTTTAATTATAGCAGAAGTCTGTTAAATTCACTACGTGCACCCCAAATAAATCAGTCTAAAGGAATGCACTGGGAATGGCAGCTCAAGTTTTTTCCTTCAACTTTTGTCCTATATCCTCATACAAACCTGAGCTAATATTAAGATCTTATTTTCTTCTTAACTTCCCCACAGTAACAGTACAGTTAAGCCAGTAACGTTATAAGCCTTTCAACATCAGGGCAAGAGAATGCATGTAAACGTACAAGTTATCTCAAGATACACACACCACAATCTGATATAAAACTCTACACTAGGAGCCAAATAGCTTAGATGAAAAATACAATGCAGAGTATAAAATTTCTCTTAAAATACAACTAAAAGGCAAGCAATCATGACAAACATTCAAAGTCATCAAGCATTTCAGTGAAAATTTTATAGAACTGAGAGTTTAAAAAATTACATTAAAAGGAGACACCGAATATTTCAAAAACCTCTGTTTTATTTGTACAGAGTAAAATACATCATATAGTGAACATTGTTTTCCATCCATAATCGAAAGCCATTAAAGTGTTTTCTTTTCACCAAATATCCTAGGCAGAAGCACAGACAATGGAAACGGGAATGCTAATTAGTCTCTCTCTGCCAGAGCTACAAGGTGCACATCAATCTCTGCTTCTGTAAGGATCCTGAAAGAACAAAAAGAAATCTTAAATAGCTTAAATGATTCTTCCCCTTAAGCTCCAATATTACAACCTAATATCTACACAAGTAAGTTTTATACAATGCATCTTTCAGCCCTTTAAAGTGCTGCGGCCTGGGCCATAGGCTGACATTCCAATTCTTTTTAAAAAACAAAGGAAGAATCAAAGGCACTAGAGAGCAAAGTAGTAACAAATGGTAGAAAAAGAACAGGTAATTCCTCATGAGTAACGTATTTGCAAGCTGGGACCTGGTGAGAAGAATGGGTACGGTAATTAGTATGATTACTCCAAGGGGGACACAGGTTTTCATAGCCTTCTCCCTTTGCTTGTTATCCATCCTTTCTGAAAAGGACGTAAGATTGGTAAATGAAGTTTGGCAGAAAGCTAGCACTTGACCCTTAAGCAGCAGTAAAAAGGGGTAACACAGCTCCTGCGTGCTTTCTAAAAATGCTGTGTCGTTCTGTTGTCCTAAACACACACCACCAAACACAAAACCACCCATCATCACCATCTCAACTTTAAACACATCAGAAAGCACTCAAAAGACTGTACCTATAGGACCTAAAGGTTTGAAGCCTCTCTCCAATCGCCACCTACCAAGTAGCTAAAGCAGCAGAGGACTTTTCTTCCCCACTTAGCTGTTCCTCTCTTTTTTTTTTTTTTAAATTAAAAGAAAGCAATGAAAGACTAAGAAATAACTGAACTCCTCCGCAGCAAGCCAGACTTACCTCAATTTTAGGTAAAACACACCTAAAGAGTCCTTTTGCATTAAGAAAAAAGCCCCAAAACTTATTCTCCCACATTCCACGCATACTTCTGCAGCTATACATTGTGTTGTGAGGCAGCTGTCAAGTACACTGTATTTGATGGGAGGTACAGAACCAGGAAGATTTCCAAGTGCTGTCTCGATTGACCAAGTAACCTTGCTGCACACAGTGCGGCTGTGCTTGGAGTCAGGCAGTAATGGGGGAGGGAGGAAATTGCAGGTGTCTTGCTTTTGTGCTAGGCGGGAATGCAATGTACTCAGAAAGTAAAAGTTCAGCCAGTTCCCAAATCACTGCAGTGATTTTAAAATCCAGGATATTTTATTCTTGTAAAATTTAAATAGAATATTTTAAACCATACAAATTCATAATCTATTATCTATATACCAGAGATGTTAAAAAATGCTACAATTACAAGATGAGCGACAGTCATTTAAAGATCCCATTTAGAAAAAAAATAAAACAAAGGGACTTGCAGAATTTTCCCTAATATAAAACAGACTGTACTGCATTAGTTGTCATGACTATGATTTGGAAATGGACTCCAGATACTAGTACAAAGAAAAATTTTTATTCTTTTAAGCATGAAAAATCATCTAGACCAGATGTAACTACATTTTAATCATCACATAAAGCAGTACCCTTTTAAGAAACAAAAGACAACACTTTTCTCTACTGGATCCCTTAACCATGTCAAATCTTTTAAAACTGTGTTATTATTTATTTAAACAATGTCTTTTACTCCTACACATTTTGAATAGTTACAAGAAAGAAAACAACAACTCCAAAACTTTAGCTTCTGACATATATGTATTTTTCTCAATTTACTGTTACAGAAAAAGTTAAAACTAATTGCACATAACCAGAAAACCACATATCAACACCAATCACTTACCTGAATTTAGGATTTTCCACTGTAACTACACCAACTTCTATTTCTGAAGGTTTGAAATCAATGGATAGTACAGTAGACAGGCATGTTATTGCTGTCTGAAAGCAATAAAAAAAAGAAAAAAACCTATCATTAAACAGAAAGCACTAAGGCTTTTTTTAAAATAGACATAGCATTAATGACTACTCTTCCTTCTAGTTTTAAGTTATTTCCTTCCACCTTAAAACCTCAGCCGAAAAGTTTTAAATAGTTTTTCCTTGTTACAGAGTACAGTTCCTCTCTGGTGTTCTCCCTAAAAAGCCCTATCTACAAAAAAACAAGGGACATGTCATTTTCGTAGCAAAAATAAAAGCCACAACAAAACCAAAACCTTTTATCATGCAAAGATTAAAACCCCAGGTCCCAAGGACAGAAGATGTTTCATTAGCGGCAAACAAGACAGACATCATTATAGTCCAAGATTACTCAAAGCACATGTCACTTGCTTCCCATTTTGGCTTTTCTTTTGGTAATTAAAATTATGTTGGCTGTTTTTAAAAGCTGCATTTCATCATGGCTTTATTTTTTTTCCACCCTGATCATCACCTGTTTTAAAAGGTGTTCTTTCCAATCTCACTCATACTTAACCCTGCAGTATGGTCACAATAATGCTAAAGATGTATTCCTAAAATGATGACTAGCATAAAAAGAAGTTCCATACAACAGCTATGTAGTTAAATGCTTATCAAATCAGCTATTCTGACATGCTGGTATTTAATTCTGATCAGTAATGTGTTAGGAAGCGTAGAACACCAGACAAGGCTTTTTCTAAAGTTTATTTTCAATATGTTGATAATACATTAATTCTGCAACAATTCCATAAAACTATATAGATATCTTATCAGAAGACTAACAAGTTGAAAAAAAACCCCAAACTACAAAATTCTTATCCTTGGAGCATTACCTCTAATGCACCGCATACTGTGTGTCCCTGTGCAAAGAACATTACAAAAATGTGATTCTTGGTTTTGCTTGACAGACTTGCTTCTCCCCGTCACTGTTGACTTTTAGAGTATCTGATCTACATTCAGAATCTCAGCATTTTTACAAAGACAACAAAAAGGTCTAGAAACACATCCAGGATTTGACTGGCAGATTAATTACCGTAGAAGTTTTATGAATTAAAAACAGGAATATGAAGACTGTTTCATCTACCTCCAACTGCTCAAGTAATAGACATGCACAGTATAATCAAGCAGAAAAATATTTAGCCAGAATAAAAAAGGATCTCGGAGGTAATTTCAAATACATTCAATTTCAGTATGCTTATGTTTATTTAACCCTCTCAGGACCATCTCTTTAAAGAAATCACATATTAAGGAAATCAGCATTTATTAAGGTATACATATAGAACTTACCAGCTTATGCTTAAGAACTTTCTGTTTAAATGGTACTTTTCACAGTAATGTGAACTTCAGAAGTAATTTAGCTGAAGGTCTTAATCTGCATAGCACTCACAGGGATCTTAATACTATACTCTGTTTAATCTTACAGGGGAGTCAGTTGCTTAGTTTATTATTCCTCATTTCAACTGCTGATCTTGTGATGCAGGAAACATTAATGTTATGAGAGAAGAACAAGGCCTGGGAGGAGAAACAGGTGGGCCATGGAAGAGGACTGTTAAACAGATCTCTACTGTGTAAGTGAAAAAGTAAGGATGATTTATAAAATAAGTTCATTGACCTATTTTATAAGTAGGATATGTTTTTATAATGGGCCTTGAACAACAGTTTTCACAACAGGCATAACAACCGGTGTTATATTTACTAAATTGACAGACAAGCACCACCCTGTCCTGTTTGAAATGCTTTCTAACATGAGGATTGTTTTAAGTGCCACTAAAAGAAAATAGTACTGGTACCCCCAGAATCAAGCACTGTAGTAACCAACCACCAGCTACAGTGGGAGTGCTACAATTACAGATTCTGCTTCAGTTAACGTAAAGGAGAAAAAGCAGATCAGATGACTATTTAAGCATTTGCAAAATACTTTCAAAAGATTTTTCTGGTTGGAATAGCTATACTTGCTCTAGCAGCAATACAGAACTATAAGAAAACAGGAAATACTTAACTCCGTTCCTCTGTACCACAAGCCTACATACAGTACATTCATTAAAAATACTTTAACAAATCTTTATTTCCTTCTGCTGGCCTACCTCTACTGTTTGTTCGTATGTCCAATCGAATTTCTTCTTTACTTTCTTTTCAAGAAAACTGGTTGACTCTGTCTGTTTAACTCCTGCAGCTGTGGCCTTGAATCCACAATAGTAACCTGCTGGATCACACTTGTATACCTGAGGGCCATGTTCTTCATCAATACCAATCAAAATCATACCTTGAAGAGAAAATTTGTTAATTTCTTTCTCTCCCCAACTTTAGCAATTTCATTCAACTGAAGAACAGATACTCCTCTCCTGTGAAAAACATGCATGCACAGCAGTACATTTTTGGGAACCAGTCCAATACCTAGAGCTGTGATTTCCTCTTTCTCTTTAGTTTGCCATTTCTCACCAGCACCTCGTTACCAGGTGTGCAACACGGTTTATGGCAAGCTATATTTTGGTCATTCCCAAAGAAGGCTACTCATTAAACATAGAAATATTTTTGCCATGCTTAGTGTGCAGAGAACCACAAAATCAGGAAATACAAAAGTTTAATCCCAATATAAAGTTAACCCCGCCACAGTACACATCTTGTGTATTATATGACATTTTAAAACAATAGTTCTATTAACACATGCTTTTTACCAGAAAGCAACTTTACAAATATGTTGAAACTAATGGAAATATTAGAAGATCAACTTTAGATTTCTCAACTGTAATCCTGAAAAGCACTGCATTACATCTCTTTTCTCTAAAGGAAAAAAAAAATATTAAAAAAAAAATCTGAAACGAAACGTGGAGATATCAGAACCACTTGACTAAGTGCTTTCAAGTTGGATAGACTTCATGTAACACAAACTGCTCACATCACTGAAATGCATCTGTGTTCACCTTCGCTCCCAGATTTACAGTCATATAGTCTCAATATGCATATTAAAACTTGAAAGTAATACTTGAAAAACACCAAAACCACCAAAACAGAACAAGGTCAGGGTTTTAAATTATTTTTCCTTTACACTTGTGTAACTTTTGACTAGTAGTTACAGCTGATAAGCTTCTGAGCAGCTATTACTACAACAGAAAAAAAAATTTCCCATCACCTTTTCAAGAAAGGTTAAGGCAAGTTAAGAAAAAAAAATTTTATTCATGTATTTAAAAACCCCTCACTTTCCAGTAGCATCAAGGCATGAGAAATGCCAAGGGAAGAAAGAAACAATCATTCCTGAACATTACAAGCACAGGGAAATTGCCCCATTATGGAAACTGTGGTGCAACCCTGAATGTTACTTCTTTAGTGAGAAGTGCCAGTGCCTACTATGATTACGAGAAGTGATTCACCAATTCTGAAACTATTCTTCTTAAAAGAAAAAAAAAACCCAACAAACTAAACAACAAGCAAACAAAAAGAAACCCAGACAGAATGCTTAATGAAAAAGTAATTGAGAAAACATTGTCTTTTATCTCAGTTCCCAGACAGCCTAACAGTACGGTTATAATTTACTCACAGACAAACATAAGAGAAAAAACAAGTCAGAACCAACCTCAGAACACAGAAAACCAGGAATATCTACAAAAAAAAACTTTACAAACATCTTTTTTTATTTAAGCTGCATTTGCTATTATAAAACAAGACTGGTGCAGAAATGTTTGCAAGTGAAATATTTTGAAGCACCTCTCTATATTATATGTATCTCACGGTTAAGAGCAAAAATTACACAGATTTTTGTCCTATACATACTACTTCGATAAAAAAGCCACCAAATCTGCACAAGCATAACTGCACTCTCCAGATGTCTGTTTTA
The DNA here is from genome assembly GCF_047716275.1 of Strix uralensis. Taxonomy (NCBI): domain Eukaryota; kingdom Metazoa; phylum Chordata; class Aves; order Strigiformes; family Strigidae; genus Strix; species Strix uralensis. The sequence goes on along the minus strand of NC_133975.1, from coordinate 104,886,416 downwards.
ACAGTGATATTTACCCAGACATTGGTAAAAAGAGCATCTCCCATTCACAGACATCACTGTGCAGTACAAACAGACTAGGACCCAAAAACTAAAGTGAAATCACACATTTTAAAGAGGCTAGATCATTTACTCCAATTCACATGCTGAGTCAGTGGAAAAATTGTGTCTCCAATTCAAGACTTCCAACACTGCTCTCTCATTTGGCTGTTCATCCCTCTCACTCCTTCGGTTACATCCATATCTCAAACAATTTGAAAATGGGTCAGAATTTCTTATACTTGAAGTTGCAAGCAACAAGACACAGAAAAGATTAATTTCATACACTATACTTACAGCAACCAAGAGGTCTCATTTCAGCATTTTGTGTATAGACCTGAGAAATATCTGCAATCCTTTTACACAGCATATCCACAGGGATGTCATAGCCATACTTGTACTTCCAGTTAGCAGCCTCATAGCGGGCTCTCTGCACCTGGGATCTGCTGTCAGCTAGACAGAAAGAAAACAGCTTGAACTGAACATGTACCTTGTTTATTCCTAGCATTGCTTGAGAATGCATATTCCAAGCTCAACTTTAAGTTGCCTTTAAATATACACACCAGAACTAGACAAGTTCTCCAAAACCAGACTGAGTGGAACAAATCTCCTAGTGCACTTATTTGTTTTATGTGATGCAAAGGTGGCAAACTACATAAAAAAAATCTGTCACACTTCAGATACTTAAAAAAAGATGGTGAATTACATACCTGTCATTCCTGTCATCACACAGCCAATATTTTCAGTAATTCTAAATAAATGAGTCACTGTGTTGGAATCCAGTAACTTGTCCTAAAGAGGAAATAGAAATAATCTAATAGAAAACACTGTGCTTCAAGTACAAAAAAAGACAGACTCTGGATGCTCTGGTATCTACAGAAGAGCCCCAAAGTATCAGCTAACAGCTAAAAATTGTCTTTCCACTTTCTCTCCACTATTTACTGCTATAGGCATGCAAAGGAAGAAATAGGAATAGGGAAGGTAAAAACCACAGTATCTGCGAAAGGATGACAGCTAGAGCATGACCAACATCAAAGTCCTTTTCCCCCGAAGAAACTTTTAGAACACACATACAAAAACTTGCACTCTTATTGCATGCTGCCCTTCAAATGCAAGGGGCTTCCCCCTTTGTCGACAATACATCACCACTGTGCCAAAACACTCATGAAAATCTGTTCTGCATGCTATTGGTATAACATTTTCTGAGTAGGAATTGAAGAAATCAAGAAACCGATTACAGACAACTCAGCCAAGCCAGAGTACTGTATGTATGATAAACTACAGCAGCACCAACTTCATATTTTAGCTTTATCCCTTCAATAACTTCCAAGAAAACCAATATTACAGTACTTGGTGAGGAAGTGTACCACTGAGCACTAAACAGAGCTAGAACTTCTAATAAGCAAAATGGTAATAAAACATTCAGTTCACACAGCAATAATGTCAATGCTAATAAATACAATATCAGTGTCGCAGAGTCTCAGCCCCAACTTTTTCTAATGTACTTCTAGTCTTCCCCCTCAAAAACAGACTTACAGGTACTTTCTTCTGTGTTACAATTACTGCAGAATCTTTCCCACGAACAGCTACAGATGTAAGTCCACCTTGGTTTATGGCCTTAAAAGCATATTCTAGAAAAAAATATGTAAATGATAATAAAAAACAGTGTTAGAGATATTAGAACAATTAACTCTGACACACCTCCCTCCCAACACAGAAACCTCACAAAGTTCTGACCTTTATAATACTTTAACACTTTGTGTCTTTACGGTCTTTAGTACAATGCACACAAGAACTTTCTGATGGGAATTAAAGTCATTGACTCCCTTCACAAAACCACTACCATTGCTTCCTTCAAATATTTCTAATACTTTGCCTTTTTGTTCAGTTAGAATGCTTAGCAGCAACAGAATTTGTTTTAAAACAAAAAGGCTGTTTCCACTTGACCAAAACGGTCCAACCTTCACCTACAGTAACTGTAAATTCTTACAGAAGATTTTGTAACATGCAGCAGATGAGTATTTCAAGCATTATTACCATTGCAAGGATGAATTTTCTTTTGAAGATTTTAACTGATACAGATGAAAACTGAAATAATGGACCAGGCACAGAAGATTGGTTTTAACCTTACTATCACATTTTCTGACTTTACATTCAAATACTGCAATGATTTTGTTCACTTTTTAAAAGGAAACCTATGCACATGCCAACTAAGCAGCATTATTCAGATAAATAGAATGGATTAAGATTTACTTGATATGATCCATGAAATAAATATCCCTTGATTGATGGTTTCAAAAGCCTCAGGAACAACAACTTTAAAAATTGTTTATCTGGCAATATACGATAAACATTCAGAGCATCCTAATATCTGGTTAGGAGAGGCAAGTTTCAGGCAGTAGCTAAATGTAGATGAATTTTTTGTTAGCTGTGTGAATGAAACTGGAATTTAGGACATGTCTAACAGCACAGCAAATTGCTAAAACTACCTTCTAAAATAACAGCAGCAAGAAACTCAGCTGTTTCAAAAGCTGCGTTCAGATCTATGGAAGACTGCACAACAGGAGAGGAATACTCTGAAATTAAAAATAACAGGATCTTGACGTTCAATCTGCTGCGTCAGTGTTGGGGAAGGGCCGATTGCCATGTATTTATGGCACTGCATTTATTACTCTCAGGCATCAGAGCATTTACTGGTTACCCAAACCATAAAGAATGTTCCCCCTTTCTCTCCACTAGATGCACAACTCCACTCACCTCTTCACTTGCCTTCCCAGAGATGGTAAGTGCTAGCCTGCAGCAAAGCACAGAACCCAGCGAGACATGAGTTAGCACCACCAGCAAACTGGTTACGTTTGAAGCCCCAGGCCAGAGCTCTGCAACACTTGTTTATTTATGTGTACAAATATCTGAAGGGAGGGTGCAAAGGGGACAGAGCCCAGCTCTTTTCAGTGGTGCCCAGTGACAGGACCAGATGCAATGGGCACAAACTGAAACCCAAGGGGGTCCGTCTGAACATCAGGAAACACTTTTTTACTGTGAGGGTGACTGAGTGCTGGCACAGGTTGCCCAGAGAGGTTGTAAAGGCTCCCTCATTGGAGATATTCAAGAGCTGTCTGGATGTGGTCCTGGGCAACTGGCTGTTGGTGACCCTGCTTGAGCAGGGGGATGGACCTTCAGAGGTCCCTGCCAACATCAACCCTTCTGTGGTTGTGTGACACTTAGGTGGGATCAGGAATAGGTGCCCTCAAACTGGTTTTACTCACAAGTACTAACAACCAGGCTTGCTGAACTGCAGTCCCTTCTCACGCTGTTCCTATTACCATCTGCATTGCTTAGTTTTCAGAGACAAGCCAAAAAGTGAAGTGGCTCTTACAGTGTAACAAATCCAAATTGCTAGTGGTGTTTTACATCTGTTTTCTGCTATGTAAGTATTCAGTAGCAGTGCACATGTTCTTTCTGAAAACAGCAGTCCCCTGAATACATCACAAGTCAGAAATTTGACCATAATAATTTTCTTCATCTCCCAAAATTCCACTTAGGAAAAACATCATCTTTCAAGACGAACTAACAGGTGGCAAGACAACACTAATGCTCTGAGGGTTTTTAACCACAGCAATGAGAAATATATATGAAATAACTGTTGCTTTTCTAATATGAGATCACTTCAAAGGCTCATGAGCTTTCTGAGCTTTGGAAGCAGAAGAAAGATCTAAGGCAAAGTACAGGCATTTCAGTCCAATATTTCTACGCTGGAAATCTCTGTTCAGGTACTGCCAAATTCCAGAAAAACCTCATTTTAAGGCAGCCTTAAAGCAACACGTGTTCATGCCCATCCTTGACAACACCTTGTCAATCTGAATACAACAAAGGGACAAGGATGTACAGGATTCAAGAGAATGAAAGACAGAAAAAAGCTACATTTGGATATTTGACTGCAAGCAAACATGAGCTTTCTGCCCATGCTGTGACTAGATGCTGGCCAACAGAGACACTAGTGTGGCATCATGCCTGAGTTATCAGCCTGGCTACAGGTAGAGTGAGCTCATACTTGCTTGAAGTTAACAATGCACACCTACATATTTTTCTTCCCATAGCACATAAGTACTTAAAATATCTTTAAGACAGCTTCAGGCTGTGTGCAGAGGCTCTCAAATACACATGCAGATACTTGCTTCTAAGACACCGGTAAAAGATATGGAGGTACTGCACATTTTTCATATATTAATCTAATGGCTGAATATACCCAGGAGGTAGAAAACCAAGGCTCGGTTTCCTCTTTAGTATAGGACGCAGAAACCATTCCCAACAAGTAGTTCAGCAACAGAGAAACAGCCAGAAAGGCAATGCAGACCAACCAGCCTGTTTTAAAGGCAATGGAAGATCAGAGCCCATGAGTCTTCCATCACAGTGCCACTGACATCCTGTGTGAGGAAGTGCTGTCCCTACCATCCATATGCATACGGTTCACTATGCAAGTTGCATACAAGCCTTACACACTCCAGGTATGTAAGTATCTGGTACAGGTAACTTTATACCTGCGTATAGACACCCCCACACAGGCACTTTCCTAGCTGCTCCTTGGAGAAAGGACTGCTCGAGACTGGGTCACCTGCCCATGAAGCCTATTCCAAATAGCCTTCTTTCTGAAAAAAACTCAAGGACAGTCACAAAAGAAACTACTGGCTACCACAGACAACTCATGCAGTCTGGTCCCAGCAACCTCCTGTCCTGGAGGACAGCTGGATGTATGGATATGCTGTGCAATGCACATGCAGTGAAGCCACTGCAGCTGGGAAAGAGCCACTAATCTCCACAGGAAGATGGCATCAGGATGATGCTGCCAAAACAATTAATCTGACCGGTGTGAGGGCCCTCCAGGAGCACTCTCGCAGAGCTGTCCCGTCAGACTGTGAGTTGACTATGCTGTTACTGAGTATTCTGCAGAAGGAGCACCGTGATGCTCTTCTGCGGAATCTGGTGCACTGTGAAAATATGAATAAAAGATTCAGTGGCCTACAGAAGACAGTGAAGCTAGGTCACAGCTTAACTGCAGAATGTTCAAAGAAGCCTGCAAATAAAAGATGGTTGCTGCCATCTCACAGGCCATGATGTACAGAACACATGGCATTCAGGTGTAAAAGAGAGAGTGTGGGCTACCTCCAAAAACTGGCTTTGTTACTCTGGCATGCAGGGTTTGAGAGTTCAAGTCCCATTTCAAACAGCTATTGTAGTTCTGAGATTCAAAACCACAATGCTCATAAGTTTGGCAAGATAAACTGCGAGAAATACTTTAGAAGGAATAAACTGAATAGCTGTCAGTTTGATCTCCAAGCATCTGAAATCAAAAACCGTGAAATCACAAGAGGTCCCTCCCCATGGCAGGGAGCACTCGAGGGGGCCTACCCTGGCTCTAAGTTTTCCTTCTCTCATGCGCGGATCCCTTTCCCGGGTCCCCGCGCCGGCACGGCCGGGACCGCAGCTGCTCCAGGCTCCCACCAGGCTTCTCCCCGCACACGGCGGGACCAGGCAGGGCAGGAACCGAGACTCCCCAGCCACGAAAGGCACCACGTTTCCCCCCCTCCCCAAAGGCAGCCAGGCTCGGCGGAGCTTTTCCGAGCCGGCTACAGCTCCGCTCGGCGGGAAGCGGCGGCGGCATGGGCAGGCCGGGCCCGTGACGGGGCAATTCAGCGGCAGCATCCCCAGGGCCGGACACCCACCGACTTGGTAGAGGCGGCCCTCGGGCGAGAAGATGGTGATGTGGCGGTCGAAGCCGGCGCTGGAGCCTCGGGACATGGCGGGTACGGGGAGGAGCGGGCGGGCGGCCGAGGGGCTCGCAGCACGCAGGGGCCCACCGCCACCGCAGACAAGGCGCCCGCCGGAGCACTTCCGGGTTACGCGCTCCGCGCAGGCGCCGACACACACTGCGCTCGCGCACCGTCACGCTCCACCTCCGCCACTGCGCATGCCCGAGCACCGCCCCCCCCGCCCCCTCTGCCGAGCATGCGCACTGGGGCGGCTGAGGGCCCGCGGCCGCCGCGCAGCTGTCAGCCGTCATGTCGCGACATGTCCCCTGCATCGTGAGCAAAGTGCGGACCATTGCAAGCACGGCAGCTGTAACGCGTTTAACCTTCGGCTGCGCGGAGGAAAGGCGGGTGGAGGCCGAGGGGCCGCGCCCGCGGGGCGGGGGTTAGGAGGCTGCGAACTGTGGGGCCCATCAAGTGGTTTCTGATTCATGGAAAAACTCAGACATGTTCGGCAGGCATGCGAGAATAGGCACGGAAATACCAGAAAAGCGGAGAAAAGTATCCCCATGAGCTGTACAGACAGCCGAGAAAACGAACCCCCTCTTAATTTTCTAAACAAAATATTTCCACCTGTTCTCTTCAGTGAGTATAATTTTAAAGCAAAGAAATACACTAACCTCAAAAAAGATGTTTAAAATACTCATAATTGTTGCCACAGCTGCATTACAAGGTGATCTTTAAAAGACTTTTTATCAGTGTCCAGTACAAAGGGAAATTCCCCAAATTTAAACTCATGAACACATGCTCTTTTGCCTTTCAGCATCTTGGATTTCCCCTACTTTGTTACTTTGTGGGAAGGCTTTTTTTTTAAAGTCGGTCATTAAGAGTTGAAAAAGCTATGTTTTGGTATCCACAACTCTATTTTAAAAGATTATGCTTAGATGATCTTACTCTTTGTTGAAGTAGCAGATTACAGGTGCATTTTGTGTATGCCGTACATTAAAAGTCTGCTTTCTTGCATTTTTCAATAGTTTTCCTTGCTTATATTAACACTACGGGAGAATAAAATGCCTCGCTCTGTATTACAAGACACACAGTTTGTCCCTTCATTAGGGAAGCACTTTGTGGGCAGACACGACACGTTTAAAGCTGTGATGCAAGCACCGGCACACACAGAACAGGACAGCGTAAGAACATCTCTGCTGTGTCAGACATAGAGTCTGTCTAGCCTGATGCCCTGTCTCCAGCTGTGGCCACAAGTGGATGCCCAAGGAAAAATGCTAAGACTACAGAGAACCTTTAATGATACACTCCCTGAATCCTCTCCCAGTCTCCAACCATCTGGTGGGACTTCCCAAGGCAGAGATAGTGTCTGGTTATTTAATAACCCTTGCTGGATTTCTCTTTCATGAACTTGCCAGTCTCCCCTTGAACTCACGTGAACTTCTTGCATCCATGACATGCCATGACATATGCTCAGCATAACAACGCGTTGTGTGGTTTTATCTGAAACCTCACCTTTCATCTGAGCCTTCTGTCTGCCAGCGCTGTTTGATGCCACTTTTGTACTGGAAGACACCGCAAGCAATCGATTCCTGTGCATCCCCTCCACAATACTCAGACAGAACCGAGCCTCTGGAGACTGTGTACAGCTGTATGAACAGGTAGTATGCAAGTCTGTAGGTTGATCACTAATGTTTCCACTTTGGTTCCAGAGAGACAAGGTCATTAATTCCCTATAAGGATCTACAGTCAAGTGTATTAGCAACAAACATAGGGGAAAAAGAAGTCACAACAATTCTGACACTAATGTTGGGATATCTTCCTGTTGTAAATTCCAGATTCTGTTTCATCTTCCCCTGAATACACTAAGAATGTGTATTTAGAAAGTGTTACTATTTAGAAGGTATTACAGTATCTCTGTAAGAACAGTTTTGAGATGAAACGCAAGTGATTGATTAGGGACATGTCCTCAGTCAAAAGGAAGTAGAGGATGCATTTATTCCAGTTGGATGTTGATATTATGCATGTCTGTTAATGACCAGAGTGAGGTAAAATACAATCTTCAATGGATGAACATGTCTGGCAATGAAGTGGATAACCTGAAGGTGCAGTTTCTGGTCAGCTGAAGCGGACCTAAGGCAGAGCTGCAGGGACCCACCTTCTGCAGCCTGATGTTTCCTCCCCCTCCCATACAGGTACCAGTACTCGTGCGGTACTGCTAGTTCCACACAACGATGTCAATTTTGACCTAGCGAAAATGAATTTTTTAAGGGGTTTGCATTCAGCTGACCCAGCTCTGAATTGCTTAGGACTGCACGTCCCCCAGAGCTAGACCCAAACTAGGACTGTAACAGCACTGATTCACATAAGCTTATGCTGTTGCAGAACTTCATACAGAGGGTAAATAACCCTCATACAGAGCAACAGTTGCTAACTAAGCAGTCGTGCAAAGGAGAAGACACTTACTTTAACAAAGCAGTATTTGCACTTTCAAGGAGATGTGGCAGTTCTCTGACTTACAGAACTGTGAAAACAATCTTCTGACAAATTAGAAGTAAATCAGTTTGAGGAGTGAGAGACGTAGAGCCCATCTCTCTGCTTTCCCTGGTGGACTCCAGAAAGACAGGTGACGTATAGGAGCTGGCATGTTCTGTCAGAAAAGGGGTCTGTGATGAACGCTACCAACATGATGAATTTAAAACCAAGATTCTAGGTTACCTTAAGAGCTACCCAGCTCCTCTACACTTTCTGCACAGTACAGGACATGACTGTATGCAGATCACACCTGCTGGTTTACAAACTGATATCACCAGGAGTAGAACAAGTGTCAGGATTGCTCTCTGACATGAAAAAAATAGCAGGTAACATGCCTGAATGCTAAGAGTCCTGAGGGAGCTTGTCATGGGACACTGCAGCAGCTCAGAACTACAAGTACTATACAAAAAGATCTGCATGGTTCAGCTCAAACAGAGGACTTTTCAGTGAACAAGACAAATGTGACAAAACCATGATATTTCATCTGATATTAATGTGGCATTTCTATGTTTTTGGGGGAGAAAGGTTTGTATTAAAGTGGTAACTGCAATAAATGAACACGCTTACCATACACACACAAATAATAACTTAGAACACTTTTCCTGTAATATATACTATTTTACTTGCTTTATAACTTGAGATAGGTTTTATAGAAATCTCTGTACAAAATTCATTCTTTCCTATTATTGCCTGTAAGAATTTCTTGTTATCACCAATTTTTGTTTAAAAAAATCCATGCGTTTTCATACGCAAACTATTCCAATGACATGAAAACCTGTCAGAAGCAGCAAATTTAAGAGTGTGAAAGAGCCACACAATATCCCACTGTCTGTTTCCTTATTCTTCCAAACAAAATCTTAATGTATGTTGCTGTAACAAATATCTTACATTCTATGTGATCAAATGAATTCTAATTAGTGTGAAAACGTATTAGGGCTCTGAGTGTCTGGCAAACAGTAAACATACCATTTGGCCCCATTACCACCATTTATTGATGGTAGACATTGCAACACTGTTGCAAGGTCAGCCCCACAAATTTTGAAGGTACTTTGCAAGTCCTGCTTCATTTTTTTGAAGTACAGAGTTCATGAATTTCAGTGCAGATGAAATGCTTGACCAGAAAAAAAAGATAAAAAACCTCACAACCTGAAATTCCAAGAGCAAAACCAAGTTTTAATTCAAATCACATTGAGAGGCTACAGAAATCGCCTGTAAAGATGGAAATAATGGACCTAATTTGTCCCTGCTGGACCATCATTGATGTTAACAGATTTACTGCAGGAATGACTTTGACAAAATGTAGTCACTGAATTTTCTTTAGTTACAGGCCTCACACATTAATCTCATAATTGTACTGCTGAGTTCTTCTAGTCAGCAAAAGTGATTTAAAAGAAAGAAAAAAGCAGCTTCAGCTCGTGCAATTACATTCTTCATCGCTTCTGCTGAATGCAGAGCCATTTTCTTGGTACTCGATATGAATATTTTTCGTCCAAAGTGTCTTTATAAGGGATATGCCATGTATCACCTGTAGTCTGTACCACACAGTCATAACAGAGAGCAGGCTGTTGGATGAAGACAGATAAAAACATTTTTTTAGACTTTACACAATATATTACTAAAATACCAGTTATAAGTAGTTATAACTTCCAACATTTACCTTAGAAATCTCCATAGATTCATCTCTCTAACAACTCTCATTTATTTCTGTACACCAAACAAATTCTAAATTTTAGTACTGCTGGAAGAACTAAAACATCTTTTAGTATTTTGTGGTCTAGGAGTCATTATAAATGGTTAAAATTCTGCCTTCAAGCTCCACCAGATAATGATTCGAACATAATGCATCCAATTTCTAGAAATAGCAAAATCATTGTTTTTCTGTTCAATTAAATGAAATCACATGGGAATTAACTCAGGATGTGGAGTTTGTAGGCTTGAACTGATTGGATTTAATGACATTAATGACATCTCGTGTTTGTTCTCTCAGTGTACCTCTTTACAGAACTGACTTGCTCTGCACTGAGGAGGATGTTAGAAAAGGGTTTATCACTAACACTTTCAAGAGCATCTAGTTGAACAAATATAATAAACTATTTTTCTGGTCTATTATGTTACAGGTGTACTAACTCAACATATATAACACAAATACAAAAGAAACATTACTGGTTGGCAACTATGGTTCTCAGAACATACTATCACTCTGTATGTATAGTCCCCGAAGTCTACTTTCCCAAGACAGCTTCCAGAATAACCTAGAAGACAGCTATGACTGGGAATGTCAGTTATCCAAATCACTTGTATGGAAACTAAGATGTGAAAATTAGTAGCCCTTTTGTACAAAAGAAAGAAACAAGATGTAGCTAAAGCTGTGTTACTCAGATAACCCTACATTCAGTATTTGGTTCCATAAAAAGAAACTCCTATATGGCAACACTGAATGAAAGGCTGTCGTTCTTATAAGCCTGTATCTCTATGGTCTGTTTGTAACGATGAATATTATTTTACAATTTTAACCAGAGCAGCAAGAAAATTAATCTGCATAGGTGCAGTATTCCTTTCAGTAGGCAGTAACAATGCAGATAACAAAAAACTGCATGATATGGAATGTCATGTGATGAATTTTTGCCTATAAAAATCTTAAAACAGCTGCACTCCTGTTAATGTACTGTTCAAGGCTCACAAAAATACATGTCTCCTAGACAATAACAGCACAGTATTCTACTATAAGATGATACTATGCTTGGAAGACTGTAACTCCTGCAGCTGACTATAAACCTGACTGTTCTGGGCTTCCCTTCATGAAACTTTATACATGTGTTAGGCTAATATTACAGTGAATACTGAAATACCTGTATTTTCCTGCTTTTTAAAATAAAGATGAAAGAAATTCTCTTGTACAATTAGAAGCATGGTATTTTATAATAGTGCTACAGAGGAGAATAAGATATTTCAAAGTTTAAAATAAATGAAGAAATACTGGCACTTATGTTTTACATCAATGGAAAGGTTTGTATAAACAAGCATGCATACATTTACATTTTAAACATTTAGGCAGCATTCCTTGTCTTTTTGACAGTTTTCACATTTGTGGCATGCTTTGTGAATACAAGGAATTTTCAGTAAGCATGGGAGTTTTGAGCCCATTGGTACAAATCCATTTCTTAGACTCCAACAAGAATTTTTTGCTTCCACAGTTTGAAATTGCATATATTTAATGAATGTGCTCTGTGTGCTTTCTGACTGCAGCAGAAAACTTACCAAAAAACGTATATGCTTTCCTTCCACAGAAGAGGCAAACGCTATTTGGTGTCCACGCTGCCACTTACGGAACAGATGACGCGTCAGACTGTCAGAAAGACAAGCCTTGTGATCCCGGAGGAAGTCTCTAGTAACAAACTTGCAATGCTTGCCTGATTGAAGAGTGGCATATAATAAGAAGGCATCATCTTCAGATCTTAACAAAACAAATGGAAAAGACAGACGTCATTCACAAGGCAGTAAGGGGTTGCAGGAAATGAATCAAATGCTGATCTGAGATTTATTCATCAGCAATACTGAAAACTCCCATCACTACTCTAGTTCCCTGGTAAAATAAAGAACTTCTACTTACCCCTGGGCACCAAAAGTTCGAGTGCAATAAAAATTAACTGCATGCTACAAAGAGCATTTTTCCCTCCTGTCACAATCTGGCAATACAGTATAATCTTTTGCCACATAACTTAACAGCGCTATGTGGAACAGAACTGCTAAAACTCATAAGGGCACCTCCAAAACTTTGTAGGAATACGAACAATCATCACAACTGATAATAAAATGTAATGTAGGCAATAGCACAAATCTGTGAATCTTTGTCTTTACATGGGTAAATATACCTCCAAAAGTACTATGATTATTTGGAACATATATTCAACATTAGATCCTATTAAACTGAAGCAATTTTAGGGAAAAGTCTCTAAAAATACATTTACAGTGGGCACAAGATACGCTATACCTGGAGAAGCTGAGCAGAACTTTGCTTGAAACCACTTTTTGATTGCTGTGGATTACTGTAATAGTAAGTGACAGGACATGAGATTAGTGAGGATTTCCAGCCTGCAGTAACAGAGTGCCCTTTGTTGGTGCTCAGATAGCAGGAAAGAAAGCAATGAGATTCAACAGCAAAGAGAACAAGAGCTGGACTGGAAAGGGGATGAAGAACAGATCTGAAACAAGGAGCCAGACAGAAGAGACTTGGACTGGCTGTTGGGACAAGGAACTTGGTCAGAAGTTCTGGGAACTGGGATCACAGAAGAAACAGCAGACACAGGCGAAGGACCAACAGTGCCCAACTCAGATGGAGACTAGGTGGAGCTGGAATTGAAGGAAAACTGAGACTCACTATATGAGGAAAGTAGGGCAAGGAGAGGGGACACTGAGGTGGAGGCAAGTTCCTAGTTTAGAGACAAGGACAGGCTTGTCTGGGCCAGAGCAAGGGGGTTGTGCTTCTTAAATGAGAGAGGCAGAGGGTCTATTTCCACTCACAGAAATACTCTCCTCTGGGAGCAGCTGTACACCAACACTATCAGGTATTCTGTAAGTTCAGGCCACTGTGGTCTTGGCAGTGGTTTTAACAGTTATAAATCCTAATAAATCATACAGATGTCAACATGATTCTAAGTGATGAAATTCTTCAAATGCAACTTCTAATATGTATTGTTTTTTGAAGCAAGTATAGCAAGGGATATGTTTCTCTTTCACACACACAGAGCTGGAGATACTAGTAATGGTACTAGAAGCTACAGCTGTTTATACTGATTTAAAATGCATGTAAATCAGGTGTTGATCTCCATTACATGTACAATTTTCTTAAACTTACATATTTTCAGCAAAGAAGAAATCTGCCTTATTCTGTATCTCCTTCATAATCTCTCTTTTCCAATTTGAAGAGTCAGTCAGCATGTGTTTGCGGCCCAGCACAAGCAACCGGGCATTCTCTTTTGCCAGGCAGTTGACAGCATCAAATAGCTGCAGAAAACAAAGCAAAACCAAATATTTTCTTAGCTGTAAAAACAGACTGAGGAAAACACACATCTGTATCTCAACTAGTGGGACTTCTAGCATACCCTCATTTTCCACAGTTCTTAACCACAATATGAATTAAGTAGATAGCTAATTTAACTCCCTAATGACAAAGAAAAAAAACCGGAAACAATTAATTGTAGGAAGCTGATCTCAAACATAGAGAAAATACTATTGCTATTATAAACTTTTCCCAGCTCTTGCAGCTTGAATGACATGAATGAACTCAGGAGGAGTTGTATGGAGATCTCAGAAAGTCAGAGTCAGCTGAGAGAATTGAATCACATTGGGATTTAAGTAATATCTACTTTTGGAAATGATTCAGCACCGAAGCCTTTGTTGGTATTAGAGAAGGACCGAGCCCTGAACCATACAGCTTTTCCAGCTCCACCTATTGTCGAAATTAGAGAACTACAAGCGATCTGGGCTGCTCTGTGGGGAAGAAGAAAGCATCAGTAAAAGGAAATTGTGACCTCAGGATTAAGGGTTTATGAAAGCCACATCCAGACTAGCCTCCCACTTATGAACCAATATCCTGAAGTGGCAAATTCACTGCTGCGCCAGCTTCTCTTCAGAGGGACTTTTCACCAGCATCTTAGGGCTGTGCCTGTTCAGCAATAAATGCTTCTCCCCACTTCACCCGGACAGACAGAGCTCATGGAGGGCAAAGGTTCTGGCTTTCAGCATCCAGATTATTGCTGTGGACTGCTCACAAAACAATGCATTTCAATTCTGCCCAGAAAGAGAGAACTCCTTCTTGAGACTGAAGCATCATGTTTGAAGGCTGAGGACAGTATGCTCAACCACCAGGGAAAGGTGTTCCCTAATTTTTACCTGCATTTGCTGCCACTATTTGTCAATATACAATCTCCCGATTTTTCTCTAATCCTTCTTCCTGCTTTTCTAACTACCTCCCTCTTCCCTGTTCTCTCTTCTCCCTGCAATACCTCCAGCTGTCTTTCTCCTACTCCTGCTCTTTCCGCTTCTTTCTTCCTATTTTTTACCCTTATCATTAACTGATATGATTATCTTTTGTTTCAGGGGCTAGAAAGAATTGTTCTTCTAACTCTTGGGTACAATTTCACCATGCATTTAGTTTGATCTACCTGCAAATAGCAGTGGAAAGAGGTGGTCCTGCTCAATCCTCTCTTGAGCTGCACATTCCCACTACTTCTGTTGCGTCAGATCTAACAATGTCAGAACTACCCACGAGCTCACTGATCCAACAAAATGAATTTTTTTTGCAGGGTTCAGTTTGCAGCCACACAACTGATAGACCTGAGTCAAACGCGATGACTGATGGGAACACATCGCTGGAGGTGGTGAGGACAGGGAGTGTGGGACTGCCCCTCTCGGCAAAGGACCTGCAGGTGGATCAAACTAAGTATGCCATGAATCTGGATCTGAGGAACTGAGAGAGGAGGCCAGAAGATTTTCTACATTAATTTTAACTGTTGACCTATAAGCTGCTGTTACCAGCACTGACTCTGAGGGATTGAAGGCTCTGCCTTCATAGAGACATAGGGTCTTGGTGCTAACACAAAGCACAAGAGCCTAACAGTACCTATTGGAACTGACTTCCTGCTGCCAGGAGATCACACTGGACATCGGCTTTGCATGCATACAATCTACTTTTCCCTGGTTAAAACAAACAGGACATAATGCGAGGAGGAAAAGGCCAAATGCAGTAATTCCTGCCTATAAAATGGCAGATAAAAATAAAAACGGCATGCCCTGAATCTTTGGAGATACATTTCAGAATTCTTACTGGACACAGAATTGGAAGATACAAACAAAAGCCACCATTTTCATGTTACTGGAAGGCTTTCAAAGTAACCATGTTATGTAATAATGTATCTTCTCGTCTATGCCACATAATTTATTTGATTATTAAATTATGAGGTTCTTAAAATTTCTTTTTGGAATGTCTTATCTGGGCAGTAAAAACTGGCTCATCAATTTTACTTGTTTACAGTCACCTTTATCTTCTGGTTCTCATGCATTGGCCCAGTCCTGCAAATAGTTGGATACAAATACCAAAGGAGAATTAAGTTTGTTAAGCTGAGTTCATTAAACTTAATAAAAGTTAGGAATGTACCTACTGCATCCACACACATTTTCATGGAGAGAAGTCAACAGTGAAGAAGTATCAACCATGAGTAACTTAAGCAACTCCTTACAAATTCCAAATGAAAATACTTTCTCTTCTTGCCTAATGTTTTGCTACATTAAGGGAAGGTTAGCAGGAAGTCATGTGAAAAAAAGTTAAAACATTTTTCAAAGAACACTTCAGAAACTGATTCTACAAGGTCTAAAATAAAAAACTAGACAGCAACAGCATCCTGATGGTACGACAGAAGAAGCAAGTCCTAAAAGCAGGCTATGAGTCAAAAAGAGTGTCAGGAACATAGCTGCACTAGTGGTATTGCAAGTTAATGAAGAATTGCCAGTATTTGAACTGCTGGAGTTTACCCCAATAAAAGAAAGAAACACCTTTTAATTACATTTATGGTTCAACACAAAGGCAGCTGGATTTCCAGACACAGATTGGTCAACTGGGGCTATTCCCAAGTTTATAGAAAACTTGACTGGCTTGGATCCAGCTCCCTTAAGTCTTTCTTTCTGAAGGTTATAACTATTGGCACTTTGTACCTGTTAGTCATATGGACTTTCCTCTCCTACACGTTATTAGCATATGAGGTTCTCTAGTATGAAGTGCTTCTGGGAAAAAATTGAGAGGTGGTATAAATTAGCTACAGTTTTGCAATGGAAAAACTCAAAACAGGCTTAAATTGTAATAAAATTAATGGGAATCACCATTAAAAAATATAGAAACTCTTGCTTGCGTAACAGCACACTGTTCCTCCCTACTTACCACAGAGATTAACCTTTACTTACACAACTAAAATGCCGAAGATAGAAATTATTTTTGCTTTCACAAGATAAAGATAGTTTTGTTCTGCACACTCCTTTGCCTGATGCAACTTTACTAAAGGATTTCACCTCATTTTAGGCTTGGGTGCTTAACAGGGGTGGTCTACAGGGAGTCACAGAAGTTACATGGGGGGTTTCCTAAGTGTGTCTACTCCCACGCCTGGCTGCTTCTCAAGAAGGGAAGATGTGAGACACACGGTAACACTTGTTTTAGTCATAGAGGAAACTGAACATAACACTGTTAACAAAAAAACAGCAGTAGTGATCTCTCACTTAAAAAGACATGAGTGTTTTATTAATTTAGTACTTCCAAAAGTTATCTAAAAATTATCTGCCACCACACAATGCAAATATGCTATATGCAATAAGATCTATGTAGATGCACCCTTTGAATGTTCCCACATTATTTGGGCAGCAAACATCAGATGGTCAGTTGGATAATCTGTTCAAAAGGCAATCTGTATAAAACATTAAAAAATATACAACACACATTCCCTATGCTGTTCATTTTCTGAGGAGTACAAAATTAGTGAAAGAATGACCTTTTATGAGTATTAGTATCTTTCAAATTTGGACAGCAGAGTGTATAAAAACACATTTTCTCTGAAAACAAGAATTATAAGATGCCATTTTGTACAGAAGGGAAAATAAGCATGGTTACATGGACTGCTTCAATTCATATGTCAAGAAGTGGCTGAGGCAGAATAGCAACAAGGTGTGAATCGCTGCTGTTCAGCACAAATTACTGGCCACACAAGGCACTAGAAGTACTACTGGATTATATAGGTAACTACCATTACATTCAGTCTTATCTTCCTCTTGACAGGGCACATCAGGATCCATGTTTCTTTCTGAACTGCACAGACATTTTAATCAACTGTTTGTGAAGATCACTAGATCCTTCTCCAAGAAACTCATGCTCATTAGCACCTGCTGAGTATGTTCTGCTTGCAATCCTTTTCATCATTTATCAGTTACATTTAAATTATTCCTCTGCTGTCCTAGTCTTTTTTTAATTAGATCTTTCTCAAGCTTCTCCCAAACCTTAACATTTTACTTACAATGTAAACAATTCTGTGTTCACAGCACTTCAGCAAACGATTCTGATGGAGCCAGGATGCAGCCACAAAGAAGTATAAAACCATGCATAGATCAACAGAAGAGTCAAGGCCAGCTGTTCACAAATGTACCAAGTATCTCCCAGTGTGGTTCTTCTAAGCACACTGCTAATAATTTTTCTATTTTTAAACGATTAAAAATAATCCATAATTAAATATATGTATGTATCCAGTGTGCGTGTTCTAACTCTGATTTCTGCACCCTAATCTGTGAATCAGTGAAAAACTAGCACACTTTTACAATACTTTGGCTGAATGTATACATTTATCTTTCCTTGGGACAGTCCCTGAGATACGAGCTGCTTCCCCACACGTAAATGAGTTCTTTTTTGTTTCTGCAGCAATGCCATTTTATGGAATTTCCCCTCCACCACCAAGGTCCTGCCCTCATATCACAATGCACCTTTTTTCTTTTTTTTCTGTGGTGCTGATATAATCTACTTGTTGGGCCATGTTGTCAACCAGATCATGGCAAAATCACAACCGTGCTCACACACCAGGGCAGGAACTTCTGGATCAGAGGAGCTGGAGTGAAAAGAGGTGGGGAGGCAGAGCAGTAGGACAGAGAATGCATACTCCACATGATCATGTTGATGTTGAACTTCATATCATGTAAAAAGCCTGAGCTTTGCAAATAGTAAATAAAGAAACTGAAAATGCTGTAACTGGTAGTTTTACATTTTAAAAATCAGCAAGTTATACCTTAAAAGAACCACTTCTCAGGTAAGAATAAACATTAACAGTTTCCCATCAGAAGGCAACTTTTCTGTACAAATTCCTGGAAGTAGTTTTGCAGTGACCCACATGCACAATTCTGCATAATTCAATGGGGATCAAACATAGCAGTTAAGCTGGGAGAGCAGGGAATCCTTGTCACACTCCAAGATTAATCCTCATTCTTTAAATTTCAAAACAGCCTTACAAAGTGAATGCATAATTACGTCTCCGTTTTACACAAGTGCATGATGAAGCACAAGAAAGACAGATTAATTACTCTACCTCATACAAGGAACTATGAGCAGAGCAGGATACAGATTTCCTAAGGCTTCACTGCCAGTCACCTGTTCTGATCACTAGATCATGCTGTGCCACGTGTCCTAGTTCCAAAGGTTAGCTTGCTGTAGGACAGCCTTTCTCCTTGGACACTGCTGGTGGTTTCCCATTTGTCATATGGGAAAACCCAAAACACTGCTGCTGGGAGGCACACCATTCAGTGATTCAGCAAAAAGTGGCTCACCTGCATACAAATATAGCATGAAGAAGTAATCACCTCCAAAAAAGTTTAAATTGGATTTGTTATTAATAAATCATGTTTGCCATTTTATAAACATTTGGTCTCACTAACTGCCATTTAAAAGCCAAACACACCTACAATCAGATTATCTGGTAATAACAGCAACAAACTGCTCTATTATTATTTTCACCTTTTTGTTAGTGCTACCTATTGGTTAGTATTGCCTCCCACCCAACACTGTCGCTGCGAAACTGCAGCGGAAACCCCAAGGCT
The DNA here is from genome assembly GCF_047716275.1 of Strix uralensis. Lineage (NCBI taxonomy): Eukaryota > Metazoa > Chordata > Aves > Strigiformes > Strigidae > Strix > Strix uralensis. The sequence goes on along the minus strand of NC_133975.1, from coordinate 104,867,478 downwards.
GACCACAGGCATACATATACCACAGTATACTGTCAGGTGGGGCTGAGCATGAGCATTCTCTCCAAAGGTTAGCAAGGAATCAACTCCCACCATCATCATGCTTATTTGACTTACAGTTTCATCGCTTTTAGTTCCCTTTTTATGTATTGTAGACGAAGCTCAAAAAACCTGTGTGCTTTAGTACCACACACAGGAGAGGGAGACTAATGAGACGATGGGAAGCTGGAGTTTTTTCCCATGGCACGGCCAGTTACCCAGGGAAGGCAAGGGTGCCGCTTACAAGAAAGGCTGAATTTTCTCACTGAGTGTGGTAATCTCACCAAAGCAGATTCAATTCCATTTTCACAGCACCAAACACAACGGAAGCTGCTTCTTACATTCTCTACATTATTACTGATGACAGTGTAAATTAGTCCAAAGTCCTCTTTACTCAAATGCAGGGACAGCATACACATTTCTTGATCCCCTACAGATTATCTGCCCCTGACTAGCAAGGGGGTAGTTATTTAGAAGGGAAAACAGTAAGGGATGAGTAAGTAATAGTCACTACGCTTAATCAGCCTAGTTTACTTTATGCTCTTGAGACGGCCAACAGCTAACTCTTGGGAATTATCCCTTAGGACATTGGGGATCTCTGCAATACTGCAGAAACAATATTGTTGGGAATATTTGTATCCCGTGTTACAGTAGGACTATTTTGATTGATGCAACACACACATCATCATGCAAAACTCTACTAGTGACAGCACTTCGCACATCAATGACAGCAATCACACAACGTTTAACAGGTTTTAACCTGTCTACATTGACTCCACACCTAGAATTGACTTACTCTCTCTTGACGCATTCACTAGAGATGGCTTAACTCCCTATAACAATTCATTAAAATTTGCAGTTCATTTTTAGATGCCAGCTTTTGCTCTTGACTTCACAGTCAGCTCTATTAATCAAAGGCAGATTATTGATTGTGCAGGAAAACTAAACCACAGAAGCAAAGACACCCAAGTTGATTTAATATAGATTGAGGATGGTATGGTAGCTTCAGTTTGCTCAGATGAGGTGATGCCTAAACATAGCTCTGCTGCTTGCAGACTAAGTTTGTATTCAGAGGCATCTTGAGGATGCTTTTGCAGCCAGGTCCAAACTGACCGCATACTAAGACACCTGGTGCCCCTGCACAGTCCAGTGTTCCCACTGACTGGAGGACTTGGCTCAAGTGCAGCCCTGGAAGATTGTAGACATACTACTTCCAGGTCAAAAATAACCACAAGGATACTCCATGGACTGTGTCCAAGCTAATGAGCCCTCTTGAATCCTGGGTAGTAAAGCAGAGTAACCATAAACAGATTCAGGTCAGGTACAGAAGCAATAGCATAATTCATATTTTCCTGTACTCATGGTACCCTGGCTATTACGCCAGTAATGGAAAAATCTTTAATTACAACTCTAGATTTCAACTGAAGGTGCAACCTGCTCAAGATAATTCCTGAAAACAGTTCTGAATGTAGAAGTAATATGTTTATAAATAGGCTCTGACATTATATTCTGTTATCTTATAAACTGTAGGTAAAATTTCCAATTTCAAACAAGCTTGAAGAGCCACCCCTGTTTTTAATGCTCCTGACCAGCTCAGAAAACAGTAGAATATAAACCAAACCTGTGTAAATTAACTGTAGGTTTGGAAAGACTGTTATGAATTTCTCCTATGCAGATAGGGATCCTACCCTTCCCAGTAGAGAGGCATGTAAGAAAAAAAGATTTTGAAATAGACATTTACTAAAATATAATCTAATTATAGCCATATCCTGCTCTGTCTTATTCCCAAAAGGCATGACAAGTAGTCATTTGATGGATAATGAAGCAGTATATTCCCAGGAGAATTAATAGAATCAAGGAGGGATGTGTGTGGAGACCGAAAAAATACATACACAACTTAAAACACAGAATTTAATATTGAGTCTATGATGTGAAGGACAGGGAGGCAGGAGCAGGATCATCAGGTGCAGGAGACACAACCTTTTGGAGTCTGGCTTTTCAGAATGGATAATCACTTTTAAAAGAGCTCAGTCACTTTGTCAGACCTTATACCTGACAACCTTTTAGTGTGACCATTCTTGCTCACACTTTCTGAATGTCATTCCTTTTGAATGGTAATATTTTCATCATCATGATCTTTAGATGAACAAAGGTCAACCGTGAATAAAAGAAAGAAAAATGGGCAGTGACAATAGTTAGCATAACATGTTATTAAATGAACTCTGAAAATGATGGCTACAGAAGAGATGGGTAGCTGGGGAATTGCTTAATTTTATAGTGTAGATTGCAAAAGAGAAAAACATTTTTTCTGACTCTTACAACAATTCAAGAAGTAAGTGTACAAACAAACATTCTTGAGTTGCATAACAGCATTTTTAGAAGTTGGATTTCGTTAGTCACTGCAGTGCCAGTCAAGTTTCTCTATCCAAAAGTTTTGTTGACCAGCTACAATACCATTTTCTTTCCCAATCACTTAGAAAAAATGCAATGTTGGTTTAAACATGCAAGTAGACCCTTTGATGTTGGCTCAGCAATTACAAAGTAGGCATAAAGATGCAAGAGAAAGGATGACTCTGAAATCCAAAGTAGCATTTTGATAAGGCAGCAACTGGGAAATGTTCAATTCCCAATAAACTATAGCCCAGTCCCAGCAGCTGTAAGCTTTGTGTTTTAATTGTGGACTGGCAGTAAAATGTTTCCTTTCATGAATTTGTATTTTCTGAATGTCCTCCTTTCCTGAGTCATGCAAAAGGGCAAAGATATTTCTCTTTTTCTGATCTTCTCTGAGATATTCTTTCTACATAGCTGATACCAGTGTATACTTTTACCTTTCCTCTTACTCATCTTGCTTTCTTGCAACAAAGAATAAATATCAAGATCTTGACAATACATATGGGGCATCTTACATGGAATTTTTTATAATTCAGACCTCTCCACAGCAGCTACTGTTTTGTACCAAAACCTGGAGATTTGCAAAGTATTAAAAAAGAGTTATCAGTATCAACCATCCACACCAGGGAGATAAGCTATGTGATTATGTCTATCTGTGATTATACAAGAGTAGGAAAATAAGCACGTAAAAGCTGAAAGGACGTGAAGTGTTACCTATGCTTTTCCACATATCAGTACTACCCTTTGTTCTCACATCCTTGAATTCTTTCTGCCTGCACTGCTGTTTCTTCAACAGTATTTTTACTGATCACTACACGTTACTTCACTGCACGAAGTACTACATACACATCATCTTTATTTTCCTGAGGAAGCAATTTACATACAAATGAAAAGAAATGAGGTTTTACTTATTTTTGTATAGGCTTCAGAAGTGAAACTTTACCTGTCAGAGTCACTGACTGTAAATGGAATAATTGCTCCAGCTCAAGTGACAGCTTCAGGGGTCTGCCATCTTTCACTGTAAATCCAGTCTTTGCCATTATGTTGGTACTCTTGCATTTCTACTATTATTATTCTACTACAGCTATGTAGCAGTTGTATACAACAACTTAAGGCCATAAGAGAGTTTCTCTTATAATTTATCATTTTAGAAAGAATATAAAAAGCTAGCTATTAGAAAGGAACATTTGTAAACTAAATGCAGCTGTACCAGTCTTAGATTTTCACAGTGTGGGTCAGAAGTCATATTTAAGTACTGAAAATCCAAAATGTGAGCAGGAACTCCGGGTAGTGGTGGCAGCGGTGTTGATGGGGTGTTATGAAAATGAAAGCACAAGCTTGACTGATCCTTTCCATAGATAGGAAATAACTTGGTGCAGGACTGAAATCGGCTTTGTAAGACTGAAACTGACAGTTTAAAAAATACCAATACTTTAGCTCTCACCACTGTCCTTTGCAGATGTCTGCACAGCGTCACTGACCTAGTATGATGTTAAGTGTTTTCCCCCTCTCCAATCTGTGGTTCAAAAAGTCCCAGACGGTACTTTTATTCTTTGAGGAAAGGTGCCGCAGCAGCTAGGGAGATCACTGTTATAGGAGGCACAGGCATGATGCTGTTCAAGGCACATTAAACCTATGCTTCTGCAGCGGCATCCTATGTTTTAATAAACTTGATAGTTCCACAAAAACTTTAAATACAGACTATTTCTATGCTCACATGTCAACAGGCTTATTGTTCAGGTAGAATGACACAATAACCAAGGAAACTCATCAGTAAATTGATTGCTTGCAGTCAAAAAAAAGAATTAGACTACAACATGCAGCAAACATTTATAACACAATTTTCACATTGCTTCTCTTCTTTTTCACATTAGTATTATTTTACAGTTGCCTGCTACAGATTACTATTCAGAGATGACGAGGTTGCCTTCAAAAACAATTGTTCCAATAAGAACAATTTTGCAGTTCTTAACACGAATAAATATATTAACAAACACTACTCGAGTGAGTGGTGATTTCTCTTTGAGGGTTAGAAATTAAAAATTTGTCTACTATGAAAGAGAACATATAAAATGTTCTTCAACAGGACAAAAGTCAGCAGAAGCAAACTAAAGCACAAAGGTCTGAGGTGGAGGAGCAGCTGTGTGGTCAGAGTCAGGCCTGCCTACCCTGCACAAAGGCTTTCACCAAGGAGGGACCAAGGAAGGAATCTGTTTAATACTTGTAAGAGCATAACTGGTATTTACCAGGCTGGAGAGAACTTAGGGAACTTTCATATAGAGCAGCACACCTTGCACTGCCAGTCCCATGAGGCAGCGATTCAACCATCTCATTTGAATCAAGGCTGCACACCCTGGAAAGTAACATACTGTTCCTGCAAAACCAGCAAAAATCTGATGCAGTATATCACAAGTGAATGTTAGTGATGGGTCAGCAGTATTTTTCCTAACACAGTCATTAACTTTGAATACACATCACTGCAGACTCATGCCATTTTACTACTAGTAACACTGCAAGCAATATCTATGCCTGGAGATCCTAGACAGTGAAGGTCTGAAAGCTCCCCACAATGGCTACAAGCCACAAGGTCTAATTTCCTTCAATGCTTTTAATATAAGTTTATTAATAACCGTCTGCAATACTCAATAGTTGGACATTGGGCAGGCCACTGTTTTATCTAAAGTATTTTTCTTTAACTCAGGAGATAAGATAGAGCAATTTGACAACAGATAATATTGTCAGCTCCCACAAATTAATTACGGATGATATTTGGCATTTGTCTAAAAGCTCCACCTCCTGGGAACAACTGGTTATATGAAAATCTTTGTGTACTCTTTTTTGCCCCTGTAGTCAAGAGAAACAAACTTGAGAAGATGAAAGTATGAGCACCAGAATGGCTTGGACAACAGAAGCCAGATAAGAACAACCTACTCCCTATTTCATAAAAGGATCTATCCTTTTTAAGCAAATTTTGGATTGGGGACTCAGCATTACAGTTTCCAGGTATCAGTATATGACTATACCAGCCAGCACATTTAAGGAATTCTGTTGCATCTTTCCTTCCTTTGTCCATTTCCATGGAAAAGATGCAGAAACCCACCTAACAATCCCTGGAGCACCCAGGACCAAACTGCAGTGCTCAGGTGCAAAAGTGCGCTACGGTTTCAGATGTATTTTGTTTACCAAATTTATCAGACAGCTAAGGGTTAAAACTCTGTGTCATATTACCGATTATGTTAGCTAGTCTGGCAGAGTGAATGGGCTTGTGGAAATGAGACTGAGTGGGATAAGAAAAAAGAAATCCCTAACCTATAGCATTTATATTTCTGAAAGCCCATTTGGGGATGCCCATTCAATGGAAAATTAGAGCTTTACACTCTGCAAGACATGAAAGTATGAAGATACATATCAACGAGAAGTGAAAACATGAGAAGCCTCTAATTCTTTTATTTAAACCACTTCCTTTAACTATTGAGACTTTACAGTACAGTGCAATGTTTTACAGGGGTATCATGTAAATTACTTCAGATGCTGAAAGCAGCATAGCAACATTAACTTTAGACAAGCCCGAGATAACTACTCCTAGTAAGGAGCAGGCTAAATCACCATCATTAAAAGTGACTGGTTCTGCTCTATGACTACCTGCTTGCAACCTTCTTACTGCTACTTCATTTTATTTACTCAAATGTGTGTCAACTTAGGGCTGTGGTAGAAGAGAATTCCGATCAATCAATCAATCAATCAATCAGGTAGTAGTATAGGTAGTATTCAAGGAATACCTGTCTTCCACTGTGCTTTCCTCAAACTTGCACTGAATGTAGAAGCTCAAATTCCAATGAACCACAACTCTAACAAGCACCCACATCATACTGCTACTTTTTTCTTTTTCAGTGTATAGTGTAAGCCAAGTTTACCCAAATATCACATGATTAGGAAATAAACAAGGAGAGAAGGCATCAGCAAGGTTCACCTTCCCACACTGGCAGTCAGGAAGAACTCCACAGAACAAGTGGAACTGAACTGGCTTTTAATTTCCCTTAGAGGGCTTATGGCACACAATGTACACAGCTTGCTCACAGCTTGCTCACGTAGCCATGTCACCACGACTCCTTAAAAGCTCAAGAAGATTCAAAATATCAGAGGCAGAAGAAATATTACTGCCAATTCGCTGTTTCCTTTTTGGCAATTATAGAAGTGAGCAGGTAAATGGATGAATGCTGGACAATGATGTCAGACATAAGCATCGCTAGTTATTTCCTTGTATATGTAAAAGGTAAGTTAGTATCGTCAATATGACAGAAGCACAGGTCCAGTTTCAAGAGTCACTACAGGAAACATTGCGCAAGAATAGGACAACGCAGCAGCTGGAAACGGTAGAAATTATTTGGAAAAATTAGACTGAAGTATGAGTTAACACTTCATAAAATTGGTTGAAAAATAGAGTATATTATGTTTACATAATTTTGACAACCTCTTTAGCTTCTGACTCACCAGACTCATTAGAACTTCAGCACATGTTTCCAGCTAGAACTGTGAAAAGAACTATTCGGATCTTTAAAGAACTGACTGGTGAATCAGGAAGAAACAGCATCATAACCTGATATCTCTGGGTATAAAGGAAAAACCAGGAGATACTTGTAAAGATTAGTATGAAATATGTAAATGATTTGAAATAGAGAATTTCCCAAGAAGAGGAAGGTTTCCTAACAATGAGACAGGACAGTAAATACAATGCCAGAGATTAAGCATTCAAAGTGATTTAAAATATAATTTTTGCGATCATATTTAGGAAATAATATGTAAATAATGGACAATATGAATGTTTACTTGATGGAGATGCACATAGAAAAAATAACTAACGCAAACGATGCTTTATAAGGTTATTTCTTTATCTAATATTTTTCAGTGACTAATTTTTCAGATCTTGAGGCAGGCATCTTTCTTGGAGGATGGGCAGTGAAGATTTCTATTGTATAACAGTTAGCACCATGGCTACTAATATGTAAATACATATAAACAGTTCTAAATTTTCAGTTCATTCTCTATCATTCAGAAAAATACAAGCCAGAACACCTAAAAAGTGGTAAAATCATGTAAGCAACAGGGGATATCAGGTTAAAAAGCAAATAAGTAAAAGTGTTTAGAGAGTTTCTGCAAGGACCAAGGAAAGTTCTCCTGCTTTACACATGGAGATAGGGGTGATCTTATACACAAGACTGACCTCTGCAGCAGTAAGCCACTGACATGATGCGCCTATGAGGTGACCCAGCAGGTACAAGGCTCATTTTCAGGAGATCCTGCAACTCAGGACCTCCTCTGCAGTTTATTTCAGCTTAGGTCTCATTGCTATGACTTTTCTCCTAGAAGCAGTTCCAAAAATCACCATATTTCCCGGAGTTCATTCTATACAATAGAGGAAGAGCCCATGTAGATTAGCATTGGCTATGCTAGAAATCAGCCTGTGGAGTTTTTTTTTCCTGAAAATTTGAAGAACAGCAGCAGCAAAGGTAGCCATAGCTTTCTTATTATGTTCTTGGTACTGGTATTCTTATTACATCACTGCTGTTCCTCACATGATACCAAGCAACAAAATCATTTACAAGTCCCAGCATGTATGAAAACAGCTTCATTATGTTTCGTATGGATAGTCAGGTCTGATTATAACCATTAATAGACATGCTTGCAAGGCTTCTGGACATTTCACATTTTGTACTATTCCAGACCATGTTTCGATCGCATTGGTGGTAAGGAGTTAGACAGATGATGCCAAATCACTGTTCCCTGCTCCTGCTATCTCTGTTGCTATGCTGTAATTTAACCATAGCAGAGGCACACCATACATCATCCATGGTTGACTTCAATGTGGCTTGCTGCAGTGGCACACACAAACTCCCAAGCCTTTCTGAGGTACAATTTTCAATTTTATTTAAAATCTTATATTCATCCCATCTCTTACACTTAAATAAAGGGAAAAAAGCTTATTAGGAATTTTCTTTCTATGACAAATAAGGATGTATTTTAAAAAATAGTGAAAAATCCACAGGAAAATTTGGCTTGTTATATTAACTACAGGTAACTTGCAAGATCAGGATACTTCAGACTGAGTTGCTCACAGTCAAACACGAGATCAACCATTTCACAATAAAATGCTGATCTCCTGAGTCCAATCTGAGGGGCTTACTCCAATTTGAGGCCCAATAGTAGCCCTGATTGTCATCATACACACCCAGATAGAACAAAGACCGTATCATGAAAGGAACATAGTTAAAAATTAAAAAGAAACAAAAATCTGCATGATACCTATCTTGCACAGTTACGTGCAAATTTTTATTCCAGATAATTTATAAAAAGAATATATGCTAGTTATTTGAGAAGGTCTGTAAAATGGCAAGTTACCTGGCAAGTGCAAATAGAGACTATTCACCATTTCTCAGCACAAGCAGAGGCCATCATACAAAATTAACAGACAGCAGGTTTAAAACAAACAAAAGCACATACGTTATCATATCCTATATAATTTTGGGACTCATTGCCACTGGATATTTTGAAAACCAAAGACAAAAATAAGCTGTGAAGATAATTAAATAAATGTATCAAAGAAAACTCCATCAATGGCAATTAAACTTGCTAGTCAGGATGCAACTTCTTCATGCAGAAGTTCCTAAATCAGTAACAAAATCTGGGAGATTACAGCAACTGGAATCATCCCTCCAAATTTGTCTTGTTCTTGTACTCCTCATCCACTTCTGACTACTGTGTTGATTAGACAGGTTAGATACTTTGGTTTGAAACAACACAAATGCTCTGATCTTTTTAATAGCAAAGAGGATAAAAAATTTTATAATTTCTAGAAATTGATTCCACTTATGGCATGGTCCTCCTAGCAGCCTACAGAGATGTGACACGTATTTGAATGAGATCTCCTCTTTATATTAGCATATGTAAACATATTAGTTTAATCTAATTTGATGTAATTTAGATTCACACCACAGATAAAGGCATAAGTCTGAATTGGTGTGGGGACTATTTTATTTTGACTTTTTTTTTGCCCTGCCTCCTTCCCCCTCCCTTGTTTGGAGGAAGTGAACAAACATACCCTTAAATAAAATAAGTAAAAGATAGAATAGGGATGGCCTCTTGCCTGTCACCTCTGCATCTGATGTACAAAATCAATACTGGAAAAAGGTGAGGTTTTCATAGTAAGTGTTTGATGCAAGAGGGCACCTGTAATGGGCAATGGTATTTTGGATAAGAATTAAGAGTCCTTACATTTTTTCAGAAGTTTAGTCTGAAATAGTTATTCTTGTGAATTGGTTTTAAACAAGCATGCTGCCACTGTGATCGTGTTCCCAGCATGGAATTTTAATTCTGGTGAAACTGGTCTCCTAGATTCAAATAGGAGTTCCTACTTACGTGTTCCAGACAACATGAAACAATCAGTTTATGAACAGATTTAGATTAAAAGCTGTGGACAACTGTACTTGACTTCCCACGAGTCTAAGATTTAAAAAAAAAATATTATAATTTTCATTTTAAATTTCTCTGTAGGTTATAATAATTTTATAACCTCAATTTACATATATTTAACTACCTATACATAAATGTCTCTTCCACTCTTGCTCTACAAGCAGACTGCAACTAGAGAAAAAACAACAAACACAGCTTAATGGATTGTTGGATCATTAATCAGCATGTCAATATACTGAAATCCCTGGGAATAACCTACTGTTGCAAAAATACAGGCTTTCATAACTTCATAAATAAATCCAAATGCAGTTTAAGCTTTTGTTTCATTGTATCTTTTCTCCTTAAGTTAACACAGCTTCCAAATATGTTTTCTTTCCTACTTCTACTAAAAATAGCATATCAGATGTGAAAGCCAAATGTGAAGCAAAAATTGATTGTTTTTCAAAATACATAAATAAATCCAGATGTACATGAATGAATGCAATTGTTCTGAGAATTTTATCTACATTACCTTTAAGATGACAATAAAACCCAGCATTTCTCAGGCTCAAATAAAATATTTATTCTTACACAGAATTGGCCTATAGTAACCCAACCTTCACATTTTCTGGCCTGCTTTCCATATCTTAATAGCAACATAGTCACTCACTATTGTGGAGAATTTCCATACAAGAATCACTTCTAAAGAAGCAGTTCAGTTCCCTAAAGACTGGGTTTGGAGGCCCAGTACACCTCTTATTGCCACACTGATAACTATTGCATGATTAGGTGAATCAGTCAGACTGCCCAAAGAAAACTCATCTTGTGGTTTCTAAGGGAGAAGTGAAAACAGCAGATTGAAATCCATCCAGTTCAGAAGGTACCGTCATTTGAATTTCACCTAGATTCTAGAAGGACTTCGCTACAACCTACAACAAACAACCTGTTGCTACAGTTACGAGTTCACTGGGAATTAATTATCAAGGCACATTCATTCTGCTCTGCTGAATTTCAAGTTTATATTCCTAGTGATTAAAAGAATTCTTGTTACAAAAGATATGATGCAATCCCCCTCATAAAAAAGGAGTGCATGTACTTACGTTAACTTTTGATTTGCTATCGCCAAATACAAAGGTAGAAATTATAAATATCAGACAGAAGCCAATAGAGATCATTAATTTAATCACATGGTTTTTATTCTGTTTTATAGCCAGCAACAGAGGTTGGAAATAGAAAAGGGAGGCAACACCTGGAAGTATCTGACTTTGGGAGAAACCAACAGGGAGAAGTTGTCAAAACGCCTGATAGCCAGATCTTTTTAACCTGCTCAGTGTCTGCTGCTCTAGTCTCCTCATCAGGAAACACAAAATCAGATTGGAAACCTCCGAAAGGAAAAACAGCTACTTAGAGTTGACTGTTGAGGCATTTAGTCAGGGAATCCTGCCAGCTTCTCCCCACCCCATTTCACAACATTGGGAAGTTAAAAATTTTGAGAAAGTTTCCCTGTATTCACAGGTAGCCAGTCTGTGTTTCCTTTCTTAAGAAGTCCTATCTACCTCCTACTCTCCCTGCACAGTGCTGCAGAAGCAGCAAAGGATTTTGGAGCATACCCCTATGGGAAGATGCAAACTTGGTGGCTCAAGGCATGTAGTCAACATCTGCCTTTCCTCCGTAGAAGCATACATGCTGACCACTTGCAGGAGTACTTCTGGAACCTCTGACACACTCATGTCTAATACACCTTCACTTACTGTGTATTGGTATACAAAGTTGAATACATTAAATGCCCTTTTATTTCTCTTTTAACCACAAATGGAAACTGTCAGGTTTCAGAAGAACTGCGAGGAGAGAGGAAGACTTGCAGGCCAGGCCCTTCCCCTAGGTTTCACAGGCAAACAAGTCTAGTCTCCTTCACCTCTCCTGAGAAGCTTAACAGCCTTGCACTTCTGGATCTGGTAACCAAAATTTTTGAGCTCAATCTATTTTAGGATGGCTCCAATGTAGGAGGGGAGGGGAAAGATTTCAGCATATCAGTATCAATCTCGTATGTGGCTTCAGAGTAGAACTTAACTCAGTCCATCTGCTGAGATATTCAAGAAACCCCAGATATTAACTGATGAGAGATGAATGCTGAATGTTCCAGTCACACATCTCTAACACTAAAAACAGGTGAAGTTTCAAGGGTACCCCTCAGTGCTTGAGCTCCTTTCTCTTCTAAGATCATGTTACACAGAGGCTGAAGGTGATTTTCAGTGAAAACACCAAAAATCTTCATCTTTATGATTTGTGCAATATTTAAAGGAAATGGAAGTACAGGTCTAAAGAATGAAACGCATGTTGCAAAGACAGAAATCTCTCCAATCTTGAGCAACAGGGCATTATTTCATTATCAAGAAAATGCAAACTTGGGCTGCCATTAGAAGACAGAAAAAAAAAAAGATGGAAAAGGCTGGGAGCAAATGAACAAACACATGTCTGACTGCTTTGTTGAGTGGTAAGACAAGAGTTGGTGGGAGGAAGAATTGATGAACTGTCACAGTATGACAAATAAGACCTCTGTTGGATCTATTGATTCTGAACAGAGAATGACTCATGGATCTACTTAATTCTTGCTACATTTACAGACAGTAAAGTACTTGAACAAATCACAGATGCTGCCAAATGAGTCAAAGAAGAAAAAAAATTCTTTTCCATGCATGACTTTTATTGGGTCAAATTTATTAATAACTGCTTGTTTTGCAGGACAGCTCATATAGTAGAGCTCATATTTCGTATCAAATATCACTCTCACTAATTCTGCAGTTGATCTCTCATATGCATGTTGCACAGTTAAGACAGACTTGAAGACAGAAAAATTACATGAAAACCTGAGCATATTAGTACGTGTACTTGTCAACTATATATGCATGCACAGGTGTTAATTTCTTTGTGTGTTTCATGGCCTCAAGATAATTTTTGGTAAGCGGGACTCAGAAGAGAAAGTTTTACTTACTATTTTCCCCAAATACTATAAGCTCCAATATTTTTCCCCCCCTTTTTTCATAATAGAGGATTTATAGGCATAAGAGAAGAGATTTCAAAGCAACAAAATTATGCTTCAAAATTGATTTCAGTTTCTAACCCAAGAGAACGATGGGTGCCCTGTTTTGTTTTTTGGGTTTTTTTCCCCCCCTCTTTTTTAACTTTAACCTCATTTGAAGAGTTATTATTTTTGTCTTGATATTTGTCCCTATATTTGGAAAATGAGCCTTGAAAATGTGAATAAAGTGCGTAAGAGTGAAGTGAATAAAATTCTGAGCTGAATTTACAAAGCATAAGTCATCAAGGATCTTCAATTCTGTGGCCACAGTTGGGCTTTTTTCAAAAATTTAACAAGACCATTCACCATTTTCCTGTAGACTAGTATCCTACACCCTGGTTTTCTTTCCTATCCTGATGAAACTCCCAGTTTTCTCTTGAAGGCTGCAAGCTCTCTCTACTCACTGTTTGCCATACTGCTAAAGCAAGCATGGAGTCCAGGAATAACTACTACAGAACCACTAGAATAACTAAAATGATAATATTAGTTTTAAACTTTGAATTTCCTTGATAAATATTATTTTTAAAATATTTAACATATGGAAAACTAAAATGCAATAATCTGTTCACACATGATTACTATGCTACTTGCGACCACACAATTCATTTAGTCAAAGAGCCCTTCTCCAATTCAGAGCAGCCTCCACTGAGCAAGTCTGCTGCTTTTCCCCTGGAAGAAACAAGAAATAGCTGCAAGGCATGTCTTGTTCTCTCCACCTGTCACAGAGCACCCCCAACTACAGCAGTCACAGCCTGGCTTTTTGTGGCAGCCTGTGAGGTGCAGGAGGGCAGATCTGGTGGCTTTGCTGGCAGGAGCTGACTGCTGCTGCAGGCGGGAGGTGTGGTAGTGATGGCATGCCAGCCGTTGCCACCAGACTGGGATGGGAGGGGAACAGCAAGGATCTGGCTTCGTCAGCTGTTTTACAGGCCTACTGCAATTTACATGGGAATTATATGAACTTATGTAGTCCATTTATAGAAATGCTGATTAAGTTCAGGGCAACCACTTTGAACTATCCGCCAAGAACTAAAACTACTCCTTTGTGCATTGTCAGCCTGAAGGAACTCAATCTGGAACTATTTTACCAATCTTTTAGATGTCTAAGTTTAATACAGAGATTAGAGAGGGTAAAGTTAGGGCAGAGCTGACCCCAACTGCCAAACTGTTTGAAGAAGGGAATTGTGAGTTAGCTTTGATCCAACACACATTTGAAATACATATTCACTTATGTCTAACAACAGCTGGGTACAGCTGAAAAAGGAGCTGGCTGCATACCTCATTTACCATATACCAATCTCAATGTAAATTAGAAATAGCTAAGTACTCTTTGAATTGTGCTTTCTGACCGGGCTCCCTCACCCGCCTCTTGCCCCCAACCCCAGACCTTCACGGTCTAGGGGTAGCTGGAGCACAGCTCAGCATAGTCCCATAGCTCATCATAGTTCCTTCATTCCCCTCCCGCAAGCAAAGCAAGATGCTCCAGAGCCTAGATATCCTGCTTGCACTTGGATTCCCCCTCACTTCCAAGGAATATTTCTACAGAAATTTGTGATAAACAGGAAAAAATACATTTAAGATTTATGTAACAGTTTGTGTTTAATAAGAGAACTGGACAATTAGCATGTGGAAATTCCCTCTCTTGACCTTTACAAGGTGAAAGGTGGGGGCACTATGGAGTTACAGCAGCAGAGGACAGGGAGTACCAAATGTCATTGTGCTGGCTAAGGATTTATGTAATTAGATACATCTGGAGGAAAGGATTAACTCAACATCATGATACAGTCTTAATCAACTTTGCTTAGTTGAACTGCAAGGATATCTCTGTTTATAAACTACCATGCTTGCAGTACAAAGAGTGACTGACCCATCAAGGCAAATATGCATCAGGTACAGTCTTAAACAGCAGCAGAATGTAAAAAAACCTGGAAAAAGACAAGACTGAATGATTTTAGACTTTATGGGAGTTTGTTTCTGTTGTCTGGATTATATAGCAAAAGTAATCTCCATTCTACAACATCTTTTAATTAGGAGTCAACTTTAGTGTCTATTTTAAAATGTTGCAGTAAGGAGGCAAAGGGTTGAAAAGAGGTGCTGGCTAATTGTCCAGTGTTGCTGCTTTACAGTCACTGTGCGTGCAGTGCCTTCAAATCAGATGATATCACTATTCCCTAGCCCTCAAAAATCTTTGTTCCCACCCTCACGCTACCTCCTCTTTTTGTCAGTAATTGATGCAGCCACATGGTGATTTGTACCAGGAAACAGATCTAGTATAAAATCAACCTGGGAAAAAAGGGATTGTAATTACAAACCGACAGTGTCGTATACTAGAGAAACAGCCACAGAATATTCCTGTAAATCTGCCAAGTCAATAATATTCATGATGATCTGCTAAGTGCTGGCTGTGAGGACTGAATTTGCCTGGGGCTACTGGAAGTCACATATCTAGTTTTCCAGAATGTCAGAACACTTTGGGAATTAAACGAGTCAAAATCATTCCTTCAACTTCTGCTTTTTTTTCCTTCTTTTCTCATCCCTCAAGGTACTCGTGTCTTGTCCACACAACCTTTCCCAAGATGCCTAAGAAATGCCTAAATGGAATTACAAATGTTAGGATGTTTGAAAAAGAAAGGAATATTTTATTAATGTTTTCTTATTTTAATCATATGACTAAGAGTTAGTTAGAGCTGGTCTTCAGAAAAACAGTTACAGTTCTTAAAGCTAAATCACAAAGTGGAACAGTATTTTTTGCTAAATTTAAATAAAGACCAGAATGCATTTAAATTACCATATTATTGTCACATAAATCTTAGGCCTTCTGCTGTGTTTAACAATGCCCTTTATTTTTGCTATTCTCTCTAAATCACGTAAGGGACATGGTCCAAAAAACCTAACAATTTGCACACAGTAACGCTTACAGTGTTACAAATGGAGAGCAACAATCTCATTTTCTCTTCCAACGATGGCTGCATACTAACTATACATGGGAACAGAACAGTTTATAAAACAATATCCTGACTGGGTCTAACAGCTGCAGTAATGAACCCTTGAAAAGTTCTGACTCCCACCTGGAGACTTAAAATAATTTAGCTTTTTGACAAGTAAAACATGGGTTGGGTAGCTTTTAACACAGCTCCTTGGAAATACTGCTCCTTTATTATCTCTCAAGCCGAACAGAAGAGGTCACTAAAGAGTCACAGCATGCCCCTCTTCTTCAAAATGGGCCAGTCATGATGTCCTGGAGAGTCAGCTTGACCTCAGAGGCCTTCACTCTTAGCTTTTTCCATCCTTCGTGATCTGTCTCTAACTCCTCTTGCATTTATTTCTGCTCTCCATCCTCTCAGTTCTGCACTATGTTTCCCCATGTACACTGAGGAGTTTAACAAGACAGGCCATGAATGCCCCAGACCTGCCACTCCATATTTTCCATTCAGCTGCCTCTGGCATGAGGATAGCAGCCTCCAAAAGAGTATGTTTTGTGGCAGAGTCAGCCCCCAAAGGACAGACTACAGCGTTCAGAGAGGTCAGCATTTGCGGATGGGGGACTACTTGGCAGCAACACCAGTAACCAGGAAAGCAACGCATGCAGAGATTCCTGTGGCCTTCCTTTTCCTCATTTGGAAGAAAAGTTTGGAGACAGAAGAAAGGATTGCTCTGCTTCGCGGGTTTGGGTTTTTTTCTTTCTTTCTGTTTTTAGCAGTCTTGAAAAAGAGAGTGAGAAAACAAGAATACATGCTTCTTGTCATAAGTATCCAAAATAAGAACAAAGACACAGTCCTTTCCTGGCATGTTACAACACAGGAGTTCACAGTCACAAAGAAATAAAACAGGATTCGCTAGCATCTAGCACAATCTCACATTTAAACAATGTTTCCAGTTGGAAAAAACTGTAAGCTCAATAGTTAATACTGTAATGAAAACATCTATCATAAAAACATCTATGTGTATGAAAACATCTATCATAAAAAATAAAAGTATCTCAAAGAATAGAGAGGCTCAATACAGAAAAAAGTCTTTAGTAGTTCATGTGTCTAGAAGAGTATTTCTTTTGGGTAGTGAAGGAGCTATTTTGTTGTTTAGAGTGCAAATATACACTTCCCATGCCAAAAAAGGTACTACCCAGCCAGTGAATATCTACAGGTATAAGGCAGGAGTAATGGGCATGTCCATCCCATCTCATGTAATGACTCCATACTCTCAAAAACAGGATCCAGATAACAGGACCAGCAGAAGACTGGCTGGCAGAAGCTCCAATGATTAACATTTTTTTGTGTATGACAAAATGCAGTAATAATTAACAGCAACATAGCTCGTAGAACAAGTAAATTTTAGCTAAGAGAATTTTCTTCTGGAGGTAAGATGGGGTGAGCCCAAGTTACTGTTCTCTTGTGCAGAAGGAAAGGCAGATCTTCCTAAAAATCATCTTAATCTGTAAATACCTCGGATTCAAGAGAGATCTGACCTGTATATATATGGAACAATCTAAATGGAAAGTTGATGCCTCCATACAGTCCCTCTGGAGCTCCCTGGCATCATGGATCCTGAAGACCTTCCAATACAGCAGAAGCTAAAGAGAAACTCAAAGGCAGCTTATGCTGCTCAGCGTGCTAATACCTCCTAGTAAGATATCTGATCAAAAATCAGCAGTAATTACCCATCAAAAACAGGCTGGCTCTTTGCTCCATTGCCTCCAGCTTTTACAGACCATTCAGGATCCTGTTCAGAGTTCTCACAGTGGAACAGGCATGCACTGAGGAAGGACATTAGTTTCTCTTCCACCTCTTTGGCAGTACAGATCTGTCTTTCTAGATCTTGAAACATTGTGCCACTACATGGTGCCTGGGATTCTTCTCAGAAAATCAACACTTCCTCCCTGATCCCATCCAAACAACTTGTAAACTTCCTTTTCTATTTTCATAGTAAGGAAAGTACCCTCCTCGTGAGCCACTATCTCATGAAACTTCACTGCTGTTCTCAAACACCTTTCAGCAAGTTTATCTAACCTCCCTAGCTCAGCTGCTTTTATCTACAATATATGAAAGCATATCCTGCTTCTTAAGAATAGTTTTAAACTAGTTCTTAGAACAAAAATGTATTTCTTGTAATTACTAGAAGTAAAATACTTCCTTTATTATCAAGCACATTTATAACTTAGTTTTAATTTCAAGAGCATGAAAATTTAAATTCTGGCTTTGGAATACATGTGAGCAGCTACTTCGTTACTCCTAATTTAAAGTAAATATTTGATTGACAAAAAACAACCTTAAGCCATTTCTTAGTGAAATGCTAAAAGGGAGTACCAAGAATTCTCAAAAATAGGTATTGGTAAAAAAGCAGGATTACTCTTCTACAAACCACCAAGTGGACAGAACTGAAGCCAGTTTGAGCTGTCCCTGTAAGAACAGGACTCAACTGCTTAAAGCAATAGGAAGTGAAATAAAGGTTAAACTTGTACAGGGTGAGGTTTGAACTAAGTAAGAGGTTATTTTAAGAAGAACTCTTACCAGTGTAACTATATTAGACTAAATTTTCTATATGGTAGATTTACTCTGTTCCCCCAAACCCCTATTACTATGAAAACATACACACTCACACAGTGTATGTCCTAACAATGTTATTATCAATACCTTAGCTACAACTCTGAGCATTGCATACCTGAGGAAATCTAGGTATGATTTTTTAATGACTAATACACGCAAATATGTAAGAACCATCTTCCCACTGATCATTTTTAATTTGTGAAATCTAGATAACTCTTTTGAACTTCACTGTAGCATGTGCTACAAAAATGTTTGATCAGTTTCTCAAGAGGATAAGTAATAATGAGGCACTCATTGTTTTTACAATCAGCATACACAAAACTCTTAATGAATATTTAACCAGCACTTACATTTTCACAATGCATCCTTCTGGGTTTTATGTGGGAAACATTGAGTCCATCAATAACAATATCAAATGGAAGTCGGTTTTCCATAAATGTTTGAAAGGCTTGAAATTCCTGAAATAAACAAACAAACAAATACAGGGGAATAATCTGTTGAGTTTAACAGAAAGAGATTTCATTCACTTTTTATTAAAAAAAGAAACAAAGCCTAAATCTCTCACTTTTCCTTTGTTGGCTACACTTCACATTTCACTTGCATATTTGCCAAAACAACCACACCAAAAAAAAAAGAAAAACCCAAAAATCTTAACAAGACCAAAGTGTTACAGTGGATACTTCCAGTATAATTTTAAACTATATTAGAACTGAAAACCCAAACTTTACAGTCACCCAGATTTTCAAAATTATAATCCAAACTGTACACTTTTATAAAGATACATGCTACAGTCATTGTTATGCAACAGCTGCAAAACAAGCTGCAAAACAAGGCACTGTGACACTATTACCAACTCACAACATTTCCAAGTGTAAAATAAGCACCATACTTAGTTTCTCTGTAAGAATTCTGAAATCTCTGAATGCCAATCAATATTTAAGTAAACATTCATTTATGAACACAGCACTCCAATCGTGAGAAATACACAGCTTTAAGGCTAGTGAAACAATGAACTTTCCTACTATGTCAGAAACATAATGCAGTGATTGAGCAAACCAACAGCATCCATTCAGTTTTTCCAAAGGAAGGAAAACCGCAATTGCTTTAGGCTTGAGACCCCATAGGAAGAGAACAAAATACAAAGCTTTAATAAAATCTTCAGGAATTTCTCCCTTGATTTTTGAGGAAAGATCTAGTGTTTTTAGCAGACACTTGCATAAGATTTCTACTTCCTGATTCTGACTGGTTTTAACAAGCACAGGAACCCTAAGCCATCCTGGTGGGCAGTGACCTGGCTTCACAAATGACCTTTCTAGTAACAAGTAAGACTTATTTATCAGTAACAGAGGTTTCACAGCCCACATCTATAAATGAACTTTCACAGGAACTCAAAACAATTGCAAATTTCATGCCTTCTGTTCAAAATTCAAGAAGCACTTTTCTAATCTTGCCTTCTCCCATGTAGCCATATGACAACATACAAGTCTAAATAAAAACCATCCCCTCAGCATCCAAACAAAAACCTATACAGCATATACAATTCTTCCTTGAGGAAAGGAATGAAAGAAAGAATTTATTTATCCAGAAAATACATTGCTGTCAGGCAGTAACAAATGATCACAAACTTCAAATGTAGTCGGAATGCTTATGACAAATTATTCTAGGAAAAGGGTTACTTGTATTAAGAGTACAAACCAACCAAGTGAGATAAGGATGCCTGTTAAAATTTCAGGCATAATTTCCAAGTGAGCAGAGGTGTACTGATCAAAAGCACACTGATGAGAACACAGACAACACAGGGCTCAGTCTAGCACCACCAGAATCAATTGCCTTTTATGTGATCTTTCATTTCTCCATGGTTTAAATAAATGTTATTATTGAGAAAGTATAAAAAGCTGGGCAAGAAAACAATCACCTCAAACAAAAATTGTTGGCATTTGTGTCCCTCTGCCCCCCAGCTCCAATCTCAATGTATTTTACACAGATGAATAAATACTCTCATTGCCATCCGACATGGACACCAAGACACAGAAAGGAAGTCACTAGCAAAGGTGGTGGCAGGGAGGGGGAAGGGAAACAAATGCAACACCAAACAAGCTTATGCCATCCAGTAGACTTCCCCATGGTTCAAAATCAGATGAGTCATCACTGTAATACTGGATGGCTCTCTGAAATGTGGGAAAGATAAAAAGAAGGAAAACACATACAGACTGAATGAAGGTAAAATAGAAGAGCTTTGAGACAAAGACGAGTGAAAATGGAAAAGACAAAAGAAAGTGGAAGCAGATGAAAAAACACATGGTAAACACCCCAACAAAGTGTTATTTTCCTACTGCCAACAACTGCCAATATTATTTGCAGTAACATGGTTACAGTCAAGTAGACATTTTTATAAAGTATAGTGTACACGTAATCTTGTCTTTAAGGGCTCAGTTCAATACAAACCAAATGCTTTGTGGAAAATTTTAAAGTGGTAATTTATTTCAAGTGACAATAGTTATAGAGCAGATCCTGAAGGGGTGGGTTTTCCCTGATGGGCAGAGTGCTTTGTTAAGGGAACACTACATTATGAGTTGGGGGAGCAGCAGAGGAGTTTGGTGGGCCAGCACTCCCCTCTGCCTGCTCTGTGCTTGTCTCTGTCTCCTCTCCCAGCAGGGCTGATGGAGCAGGTGCTGCCAGGAAGGTCCTGCTGAGAGGCACCGGGATAGGCTCAGCACCTCTCAGAAGCAGCTCCTGGCTCTCTGGGAGCTGGGGAGATGCTGCAGCCTTTTCAGTGTCATTCCCTTAGTCACCCCACCCTTCCCTGCCATCTCCTCCTGTCCACGTCTTCTACTGCGTTCTCAACAGATGCCTGACTGTGCCCCTGTAGCCTCCCAGATCTGCTCAATTGTTTTGCCTTACTACCAGTAAACTGCAATATAGGGAAAGTTTGCTGGCTCAGGAGACTCTTATCCACACAGGGAGATGAGGAGTTAATGCCAGAATAAGCGCAGAAGACAAATGGCCAAGTTTAATTTATGTCACCAAATACAGAAGACCAGTGAAAAGGCTTAGACAGACTAAAAATCCCTAAGGATCGGTTCATTTTCTCCTCACCATCCATATTTCCCCAGCAACATACAAGAGTGGTCCTTTCCTTTTCCAGAAAAAAAATACATAAAGAAAAACAGAAAAATTCCAGGTTTCCCTGAGACAGTTTTTGAGTTGCCGTATTTCCCATTCTCTCCAGATAAGGGAAGGAAAAGGGCAAAGCCTGTGAATAAGCAGCAGGCTAAGTCATCCAGATGCAGCATGAAGCGTTATTCAAACATACACAGACTTACACCGTAAGAGTATATTGGGTCTGGCTGAGATGGAGTTAATTTTCCCCATAGCAGCCCATAGTGCTGTGCTGTGTATTGGTAGCTAGAAAGGTGTCGATAAAAAAAAAAACAGTGTTTTGGCTACTGTTGAGCAGCGCTTGCACAGCATCAAGGCTGTGTCTCCAACATCCCCCTTCACTGGTAGGCTGGGGGTGGGCGAGATCTTGGAAGTGGACATAGCCAGGCCAGCTGACACAAACTGACCAAAGGGATATTCCATACCATAAAACATCAGCTCAGCAATAAAAGCTAAGAGCGGGGGAGAGGGGGGGGGCATTTGTTATTATGACGTTTGTCTTCTGGAGCAACCGCTTTGCGTACTGAAGCCCTACTTCCTGGAAGCGGCTGCACATCGCCTGCTGATGGGAAGTAGAGAATAAATCTTTTGTTTTCCTTTGCTTTTGCACATGGCCTTTGCTTTTGCTTTATTAAACTGCCTTTATCTTGACCCATGAGGTTTTTCTGTCTTATTTTCTCCTTCCCCACCGGTTCTGCTGAGGGGGAGTGATAGAGCAGCTTGGTGGGCACCTGGCATCTGGCCAAGGCCAAGCCACCACGAAGAGAGAAAGCATACAATTTGAATGATGCTGATCTTTCAGAGATTGGGATTTGTCTGGATTTTACACAGATCTTACAGTCACAGTAATAAAGAGATGATTCACCCACAATTCTCTAAAGATATTTCCCTCACTAGCCAACTGTAAGAAGAAATTGAAGATCATCTTTATAAGCAATAAATGCACAGCTGCAGCTAGGGTACAGCTGATCAAGAGAAGCCAAACACAGTAATCATCAATGAAGTACAACAATGACATGAAGGTTGCTTTAGGCAAAAAGAAGCGAGCTATTCAGATAGGCTCCCCTTCCAAATGGAGAATGCAACGCGTAATCTACATACACTCCTGCACATGCTGCAGGAACGTCTACATGGAAATGTCCTGCTGAACATGACAAGGGGCACTTCTGACAAATCCCTTCAACATGTCAACTAGTAGCAAAACATATCTCTCTCTCTCTCTCCCCTGCCCACCTCCCCCCCCAGGTAAGAGCACCAAAACAAACACAGCAAACCTTATACTGATTTCTAACTTGTTCTGACCGGATTCATCTCACAAAGTTTCCAAGGGAAAGTCCATTCTCCCAGCCTTGGAAATGCTACTCAAACTAATTTCAACAGAGTAGGCAACTGAAGGGACAAAACTTCAAAAATACATTCAGCACTGCTTATTGACATGATCCTCTTAATGCTCGGGAGCCACAGAAAAGTGTTGCAATACAGCAAGGCTGTTACCTCACTGCAAGACTTCCCACAGCAGCCCGTTCATCACGTGAATGTATCTCCCTGCAGCAGGAACACGCGCAAGGCAGCAGGATGCTCATGGGAAGCTCCAGTGATATCCTGTTTCACACCACGTACAATAGAAGAGGGAATTTTAAAAAATCCACCTGATTTCACTCGTTTCCTAGCTGGGAAAATAGGGAAATGCCAACTCTGCAACTGTTTGAAATGATTCACTGCACCTTCTACTATGAAAACTTACCTTTGCAAATGGACACCAAGCTGACTAAATCAATTTGGAACATAGCAAACCAATGATGGAATTTATCTTGAGGGAAGAATGAAAGATATTTAAGATAATTTTTTGTTTAACCACTAGTATGTGGGTGGCTCAAATCCATTCATATCTCAGCAAAAGCACAAACTTGCATTTTTTTTGGTACTCCACACCAGCTGGATGACTCATGCACTATTTCACCATCATTTTATACTGGTATGAACTGGTGCTGCCACAGAAAGAGGTGTTTCTACCTTTTCCCTTCCCTCAGCCATTCACTCCTAGCCTTGCCCCCTCCTCTATGTGTATAAACACATTTCTTGGCACAAGGAGAAAGACTGAAAGACTGAAGTGGATGAAGAACTGAGCCACCATGAACTAAGCCAGTTAACAGTCTTTAGCCCGCACCAGTCCCCCTGTTCCGGTCAGAGCACAGAGGTTTGTCCTGACATGAAAATTCAGCTAGGATATGGAATAGGAATGAGACTGGTAGCAAGTGAGACTACTGAGATCACCTTTTCCCATAGGTAGCACTGACTATGCTAACTTACTGGATTGTGAAACTACAACATTTAATGAGATTTCTCTCTCACCTGGGGTGTTGCAGCAAAACAAGAGATAAAGGTTGGTTTTAAAAAACAGAAGTACAGCAATTACTGTTTGAAAAAGAAAGAAAGAAAGAAATTTGGCTTTGCTATCGTAAACATTAATTTAAAAAATAATTTTAAAAAAAGCATGACCTCAGACTTCAGAGGTCTGGCTTACACAGTCAATAGTATTTGAAATAGCAGTAGTAATAAATCTCAAAATAGGACTTTTTTGTAAGAGTATTAATACTATTTCAACTTCTGTAAATACATTTATAAACAGAAATATATGTTTTTCTTCCAATACCAGTGCACACACAGACTACAAGCCTCAAAAGCACAACAAAAATGAGGGGAGGAATTAATTATTAGTATTTACAGATTCACTATGTTAAATATGATAACATAGAAATAAACATCGTAACTGAAGACAAAACAAATAAAACATAGCTAAACAAGAATGCCCTTTGATAAGATCAATGAGAGTAATTCAATTCACTATTTTGAAATAATTTTAATGTCTATAACAGATCCAAGGGTATGACAGGTTTCAGATCACAGAAAGGTTAGATCACTGGAGCGTTTTTCTCCTCAAGTCTAAATATGAAATAAGTTGGTGACTAGAAATAAAATGGTATGCTCAAATTCTTCAACAATCCAAAATGTCTACTGATCTAAATGCCAAAATCCGAAGTAATATAACATACAAAGGAGACAGATGAGCAAATCCACAGAGGACTTTTGAATACAAGAAAGGTTATTATGTTCATGCCAACACATGGAATTTGAAATAAAAGAAAAAAAAAAGGAAAAAAACCTCCACTACTAAAATCACTGCAGGAAAGGCTGCAGTGCTGTCACTTCTTCTAAACAATAAATTTTATGCTCACTCATCAGGAATGACAGAGAGATACTAAAGTCAAATTAAAAAGTATAAACCTACAGTATTCAACATACACTGTTTCCAGAAGCATTCACAATAATTTAAGCTTTGTACAACAGAAAAAGCAGCGCTTCCTCTCTCCATATGAAATGGCAGCACACTCATGAGCAAGGAAAGGGCAAATTCTAATTAACAGAATATTATACTGCACTTAATTATTATGTAACTCTACCCTAAGCATCAAACAGGGTGTTTTTCAATACTGTAAGAGCAGCTTTTAGAGAAGTGAAAACATTCACTTTTTAACAGTTTCATAAAATACAAAGTGATGGGGGTTGCTTTGTTTTCAGCAATGTTTCTTGGTATCAGAAGAAAGACAAAGGAATGAGCATGAGAGTGTGAGAAATAAAATTCAGCTGTCAAACTGAAATCCAGCCAATTTTTTTAAAGGCGCCTTGTTGGAGCACCCTTACATCTGTTTGTTGCTATGCCTGAAGGGTTTAAACATTTCCCGCAGTTTCAAGGCTTGGAAATCCCCTTCAAACCCTTATGAGCAGGAAGGCTTTTCTCAGTATTGTGTATGGTATCACTACATACTCTGGATTGCACACAGTTTGTTTGCTCACTGTTATATGCTTCTACAGTTAACAAATAATCCAGGAGTCACGAACTCCTGTGGCTGTAGCCTTCAGAGATACCATCACAAACAGGAAGGTACTCACAGGCACACTGACAAGATGTACTCTGGGTTGCCTGTTTGTAGTCCAATGTCAACAGCAGGCAGCATTGTCGCGGGACTTGTTCCTGCCTGCCTATGTCAGACAGCAGAGGGTCAGTCACAAGGCTAATGCAAAACTTGGACCTCAACAATCCAGGCAGTCTGAAACGTCCTTCCTGAGCACACTTAACATGGAGGGAGGAACAGCAAGTTTGTGTTCCTGTCCTCAGTGGAAAAACGCCCTCATTTTTACAAGGCTGCCATCATAAGTACAAGAGTATGGAAATGAACCATACCAAGCTTTCCTTTAAAACAAACAAAACCTTGCAAAGGCAGAAATATTTTGAATTACAGTGCTTTCAAAATTAAAAACACTATATTGGAACCTTTTCATCTCATGGCAAAGCACCTCACAGAATGCTAAACCAGGAAAAGATTGACTTCAACACTTAAATACAATGTAATGAGCATTATAGAAAGACAGAGAAATAACATAAAAGCAATGCATCATGAACTTCATAGAAAAGACAGCATCCCAAGTAAGTGAGGCAGGCCAGCACTTAATTACAGTCAGTCCATAATATCCATGTGGAAAAATGCCACATGAATATCAGCCAGCCAGATGTACCTGCATGCTGCTTTCTCTGCTATGCTGGTACAAATGTCTGAAGCAAATCTGAACAAGGAACTGATCTAGCTGAAAAAACACCCAGAAAAAACCAAAACATTATTTTGTCATCTAGGTCTGTGCCCTGCTTACCATGGGGCACTGCTCATTTGTTTCCTGCCACGCTTGCAGGGGCCAAAGGAGGCAGGAACGAACAGCTGGCAGGGTAGTAAGGCTAGTTAAAAAAAATCACACTGCCACCAAATGCTTATGCTAACTAATATTTGCTACCTCAAGAGAAAAGGCAAATGTTCTGGGGAACTGAACGGCACCACATGTTCTACCCTTATTTTAATATTTCTAGATACAATGCAGAGAATTATAAACCTA